>NC_059172.1:21431760-22031760 GCF_019923935.1 Bubalus bubalis | reverse complement strand
ACATAAGATTGCTTCTGTTTGCTTCTTTGGTGTTTGCCTTGGCCTGTGTGGCCGTGCCCTTATTGACCTCTCTCACTCCTGCCCTACATCTGAGACCTGTGAACTTGGCCGACATCGCGATAACCCGCAGTGAGCTCATTAGGCCAGATGTTCCTATTCCTAGAGAGCCTGTTGTGGGTTGCACTTAGGTTCACTGACATCTAGGATCGCAGTGCCGGTCACTTTGTTGGCTGTAGGCAGGCAAGGATTTAAGAGGTATGCCCTGCATCACCCTAGGACCAGCTTTTCATCCATTCATTCCTTCAGCAGACTCGCATCAGACATCTGCAGCATGTGAGGCAGAAGGGATCCCATCACATGAAGGCCCAGGCATCAGGCCAGCTTACTGTGCTGGCTCCGATGCCAACATCCACTGGTCAATATGCAAATACACAAGACGTGAAAGAGGTCCTGCCTCCTCCCATTTTGATCACTGCTCCGAGTTCTCGGGAGAGAGTCAGGTTCTGCAGTCAGGCCATAAAAGGGAAGTGGAATTCTTCAGAGCCTGTTTTGGGAATGCCAGCTCTGCATGTAGACATAACCAGACTCTGGCTTCTGAATTCCTTGAGGACTTTTCCCATATATTTTAGCACAGTGTTTATAGCAGGAGGCTGTTCCATTTAGGGTTTTGCAGAGCAGTGATGGTAGATGAAAGAGGTACCCAGCACTTTCTTAATTGTGAATTGTAATATTTTAAATGTTGCAGATTAATGAATAATGAGTGTCAGGCTGAGCTATTTACTCAGAGTTTCTGTGACAAAGTGCTTTCTTCTCTCCTCTAGGATGAAAAGCTCACTAAAGAGGAGATCTTAGACAACTGGAACATGTTTGTTGGAAGCCAAGCTACCAATTATGGGGAAGACCTCACCAAAAACCACGATGAGCTCTGATGCACACTCACCATAACATGACAGACTGTCATAGCCTTTCTTTTATTGTCCTGGATGGTTGCTACAATTGTCTCACTTACAGCAGTGATGTCTCCACAGAAAGCAAATTTATCACCTCAGATTGGGGTTAAAATTGTTTTTTACTCAATATTTGCTGGAAAATACCACTCTTCTTTGAGTAACATTTCTCTTCAAGCACATTAAAATCTTGGTAAATTGCAGTGCTCTATGGGGATACCTTACTAAAACATGACTTTTTAGCTTTTTTCCATGAAATTCGAACTAAAGAAGAATGAAATTTGAAAAGCCCTATTATTCAGAAGTTGGGTAGGTGGGGAGAGGACAGTATAATGGAGTGACTGCTGTGCATTTTAACTGCAGATTTTTTTACATTTGCCACTGTTCATAGTTGGTAAAGGAAAATTCTGATTAAGCTTCAGTGGTATCTCTTCCTACACAGGCTTCTTTCAGAGCAAGGCTGATTATTTCAAATTCTTCCTTCTTGACTGTACTCTGAGCTGTTACTGTAAATGGCATATAAACCTCTGTGCATTTTTCTGTATGAACCTGCTAATGTGCACAACAGATCCACCCATCTTTTTTGTCTTTGTTTTTTTTTTTTTTTACAATAAGAAGCAATTAAGAAAGGTAATATGAAAAAGAAAGGAATTTTAAATGTAGGGAGAAAAGATGAATGTCAGGCATTTGAAGAACTATAGGAAAATGGTTAACACTTTATTATACTTGAGAAATTCTTCTTGACATGTAAATGAAGTAGATCTGATCTTTGAAAAAGTGACTAGAAATCCAATCCATTTCCTTGCTGACCTCGGACAGGAATAGAGAGTGGGGTCCTAGGGAAACCTGCCTAGTGGAGCTCCGGAACCCATCTCTTCCAGTCTGGTGAATCCACAGCCTTCCAACCTGCCCTGGGACCACTTACACCATGGAGTTGACAAAGTAGTGTTCCAAGCCACTGGCTAAACTGGAAAGAACTTTTACAGGTTGAAATTCCACCTTTTAAGTAGAAAGTGAATGAATAAAGGATCCCTCTGAGGATTTTCTACTGTGTCCTGTGGTGTTTGACTTCACACATACCATTTGTGACATTATTCTCTGCTGATAGAGAATTTAACAGAGGGATGAGATGACATGAGTAAGGTTAAAGAAGTTCTACATTTTAAAAGTCCAACTACTAGAATGTTCAGGACATACTCATATTTACCTATTTAACATGTACTTCTCTATGATAATTAGAGAAACTGCAGGTCGTCTTACCTGTAAGACCTTTCAGAGACAAGTTTCAGCTGGAAGGAAATCTAGGCTTCTTGCAAAGGCCTGTTGTTCAGTCGCCAAGTCGTGCCTGATGACTCTTTACCACCCCATAAACTGCAGCACGCCAGGCTTCCCTGTCCTTCACTATCTCCCAGAGTTTGCCCAAGTTCATTGTACTGGTGATGCCATCCAACCACCTCATTCTCTGTTGTCCCCTCTGCCTTCCTAGCATCAGGGTCTTCTCCAGTGAGTCTCCTCTTTGCATCAGGTGGCCAAAGTATTGGTACTTCAGCTTCAGCATCAGTCCTTCCAATGAATATTCAGGGTTGGTTTTCTTTAGAATTAACTGGTTTGATCTCCTTGGTATCCAAGGGACTCCCAAGGCCTACCAGGCCCTATAGCATCTGGTCCTTTCCCACCTCATCAGCATCACTAGGTTTCACCTCCCACATCAGCCTCACTGACTTTCTGGTCCTCAAACACACCAAATTCATTTCCAAGTTGGGCCCTTTGCACTTGCTGTCCTTTCTCATTGGGAACCCCCACTTCACACATCCTGGGGTAACTCACATGATTCCTCAAAGGGGACCTTCCCAACTCCATTATTTGTAGTAGTCCCTCAGGCTTCCCTGATGACTCAGTGGTAAAGAATCTGCCTGCCAATGTAGGAGCTGCAGGTTTGATCCCTGGGTCAGAAAGATCCCCTGGAGGAAGGCATGGCAACCCACTCCAGTATTCTTGCCTGGAGAATCCATGGACAGAGGAACCACGACCCCCTGGCTACAGTCCATGGGGTCACAAAAGAGTTGGATACAACTTAGCAACTAAACAATGACAACATTTGAGTCCACATTTCCCTGTTTTATTTTCTGCTTGGTATGTACATATTGCCATTTATATTTGTTTCCTAGGACTGCTATATAAATTACCATAGAAGAGTGTGCCTTTCAACAACAGAAACTCACAGTGCAGGCTGGAGTCTGAAATCAAGTCGTTGGCAGGACTGTTGTTCAGTAGCTAAGTCGTGTCTTACTCTTTGCAGCCCATGGACTGCAGTACACCAGGCTTCCCTGTCCTTCGCTGTCACCTGGAGTTTGCTCAAACTCATGTCTGTTGAGCCAGTGATGTCATCAAACCATGGCATCCTCAGCAGGGCTGTGTTCCTGAATGCTCTAGGGGAGAATCCTACAATGTTTCTTGCTTCTGCTTCTGGTAGTTCCAGGTGTGCTCGCTGTGGCTGCTTCACTCCACCCTGCATCCGTCTTACGGCCTTTTTCCCTCTCTCTGAGTGAGTCTCTCTTTTGTGTGTCTCTTACAAGGACACTTGGAATTGGCTTTAGGGCCCACCTAGATAATCCAAGGTGATCTGATCTCTAGATCCTTAATTATATCTGCAAAAGGCCATTTTTCCAAGTAAGCTCATATTCACAGGTTCCAGGAGTTAGGAGGGAGACATATCTTTTGCAGGGGGCACCTATCAACCAACTAAACTGCCTGATATCTTGTTTGTAAACTGTCCCATCTTCCTTGAGCTAGAACACAAGCTCTATGACAACACCCTGATTTGTTTAACCAACTGCTGGTTCCCAGGACCTAGAACAGTAGAGCAGTAAAGCCTAGCCTATGATAAATACTCTGTAATTATTTGCTGAATGAATGAGAGATTGTTAGCTTTAATCAAAGAGAATACTGGGGTCAGGGGGGCGGGCAGCAGAATTCTATAAAAAAATTTTTTAAACAGCTAAAAGTTGCTGAATGAAAAGTAATTTGCCAAGATGCCAGAGTTATCAAATGGCAGGACCAGAATGCAAATCCAAGTGTTCCTTGCTCCAAAATCTCTGTTGTTTAATACTAAATTTTATTGCTCCAAATCTCTGAATCTGACATATGTCCCCTTTATTTCTTTGCTCACTCGCAGTATATGATTATGTGGTCAGGAAATGAGAATAACTCACTTACCTAGAAATAGGCTGACACTTTTTTTTAAGCAATGAGAACCTGTCTTTAAAAAAATGAGAAAATAATATAATGTAACCTAATTATAAGCATAACACTTCTAAAAGGTGCTAACATTATTTTTCCCCCAAAAGGGAATACCGGCTGGTTTATTAAGTTGTACATAGTCAGATGTTAAATGTATTTTGAACACTAAGTTTTTCCCTTTCAAGTCAGTGCACATAGACGAGAGCCCTCAAAGAGACTAGTGCTTCTGGGGCTGAATTTAACACTATTTAAGGAAAGAAAACCTTAGCTAGGGGACATAGCTGTTAACATGGTGATTTGTAAAGCCTTAGATTTCTAATAGGGTCTGACTGTTTCAAGGAAAACATATTTTGTTTCTAGGTAACATTTCAAGTCTGATTATGAACAAATGCTACAAAATTGATCTGTAATGGGAAATACTGTTATGTCACAAAGCATTATCTATATGCTTAATGTGACTGAAAGCATTAATTGCTAGGAGCCAAAATCTGTCCAAGCAAAACATGAACATGTATTTTGTATCTCTTGTCTCTTACTGTAGATTTTCGAATGAATTCGAGTGTAACAAAGATGTAGTTAGAAAATCTGCACACCTGAAGGCTTTCTTCACCTGCTTGGATCACTGTACTTGTTCCTTGTTAGCAAATGCAGGAGTCATAACTGCTCAGAAGTGCCCAGCAAACAATAGATACATGGCCACTTGTTAGTAGCTCAGCAAAAACATCTTGCAGAGTAGTGAATGGCTGACTGCATTTTAGAGTCTTTCTAGATTTATTTTGCCACCTTTATAGTAAAAGTCAGCTTCCTCCAACTACATGCAACTAAGATTTGGCTCTTTCTGTATTTTTTTTTTTTTAATTCTCTCTGTATTCTTAAAGCAAGTTCATAATGCTAGCATTTCCCACCAAAAAACCAATGTGTACCATAACATCTAACACTGTGGCTCATGTTGAAGCATTAAAATTTTGAGCAGTGGAAAGATTGTGCCATCAGGACTCAAACTCATAAGATTTACATGAACTTGGAGCCATTTCCAAGTATCCATCTGCACTCTCAAATATGGTCATTGCCAGGGTCCGGGACTAGGGAAACACACCCTAGGTATAATGCATCCCATCATCCCGTGTGCTTTAAGTACCTCTCTGATTCTTCTCCTATAAAATAGTGCTCAATTTCCCACAGAGACTCATGAAAGAAAATGAATGTGAGGATTGGTTACTTTCCTACCTTGGAGGTATTTGTGTAGTGGGAGCACACAGTATTTCTTTTCTTCTACGTAAATACTAATAATACCTGTACCAGGCACGATGCCAAGGACTTATATACACTAACTGTTGAACCCTCACAACAGCCCTCTGAGGTTGGTACTTGTAAGAAAGAGGATATGCTGGGTTAAGCTGCAGTAAAAATCATACCATCTCAGTGGTTTACAGCAACAGACAATTTTTCCTTTCTCAAACTCTTCGGTTCTGAGCAATTGTCCATGGCAGCTGTGGTGTGGGATTCAGCAGGGCATCTCCATATCCACCCATGTCCACTGAGGAGTGGAGCACAGGCAAATGAACATGGTCACTCCTGAAGGTGACCCATGTCTCCCATTCATTGGTCAAAACAAGTCATGTGGGCACATGTCTCCCATTCATTGGTCAAAACAGGTCATGGGTGACCACATCTAACTTCAGGGGAGTAGGAAGGGCAATCCTACTATTGCTCTGGGTGAGGGGTCAGGGTGTTAAAAACATTGGTGACTGGCACTCCTGGGTAACCAGTGGTAATAGTATGATTTTTTCCATTTTATAAGTGAGTGAACTGTAAGGGGAATTAATATCCAAAATAACACAGTTCATAAGTTAGGTGACTATATGATTGATTGGCCAGATCAGAATACCTTTGCCAATGAAAGGAGGAAGTTTTAATCAACACCTCCCTAAATCCTGAGCAACCTGCACTGACCACGCTGGGATTTACAGACCCTCTCTGTTCCTCCTCTGGCTGGGATCTTCTTCCTCCTCCTCCTGAACTGAGGTGTCCACAGCCAAGAGACAAGGTGAGCAATGTACACGCAAGAACTCAAGAGCAGAGAAGTGAGACTCACAAAAAGGGGGTTTTCCCCGATGACCTTCCTGAGGAGGTCAAATGCCAGAGGTCAGATAAATCTATGCCTACCAACCAGGCTGCTGCTTAATGGTCTTGCCAAGATTTAGAATTCTTGTGCGAAGTGTTTTAAAACCTAAAAATCAGTCTATCACTAGGTGAAATTGAATGAATTAAATGACAAAGGAATAGCTTTTAATGTTGTTTGTATCATGGTCAGGGTATTCCAAAGCTAGTTGTATGTGGTGGCAATTAGAAACTCATTTCAAAAGCAGGTCAGAGTCTTAGTACAATCAAAAACATTCAGGAAAGGTTATATTTTCAGAGGAAGAAACTGAGGCCCAGACAGATTAAGCTTGTGCGTTTCCCTCTCTCAGAACTGAGACAGAGGTTGGACTAGAACACCTTCCCCAACTCCAGTTGTTCTTTTTAAAACCTCAATGTTCTCATCTGAAAAATGGCAACAATAACTCCTACTTTATAGAAGAGAAATAAGGATGAATTAAGGTAACGACCATAAAGCATTTTGTGTGGCCAGTGCACAGGAAATGGTAACCATTTTCGTTATTATACCAAAGCAGGGTTCTTACATATTTCAGCATCAAAGGTTTACTTTTAGATTGCAACACATGCCATTAGTGACTGATGGAGGTCGTGAATTTATCAGAAAATTGTCAAAAGTGTGTTTGTTGTTTTAAATACAGAAAAGAATGTTGTTTTTTCCTTTTTTTTTAAAGTTCACATCTTGCCAAAAAAAAAAGTTCATGTGGTTTTATTAACTGTAAGAAGCTGAAGACATTTAAAGACTCATATCAGATTAGTGGTTTTAAATCACAGCAAGTATGCTCCATGCTGCTGGAGATAAAGATGCCTGTAGCCAGCATGCCCAGGTGAGTTGAGAGACAAACTCATTCACTAGCTGAATGACTTTAGGCCAGTTATCGATACTTGCACCCTTCAAACCCCATTTTCCTCTTTGAAAAAGGAGGGAAGAGCAGCACCAACCTGGCTGGGTGGTGTGGGGGCTCAGTGAGACCCTGGGTGTGAAGCACTTTGCCCCGGGCCTGATGCACAGGGATGCTTGAGTGGTGAAGCAAGGAGACACTCATAAAGGATAAAAAATACCCTCTCCTTGGGGTGGAAAAAAACATGCTAAGGAATAAAAAGAAATCATCTAGAGAAGGAAATATCTCCATTTGCAGCAACATGGATGGACATAGAGAACATAGCCAAGCAAGACAAAGACAAATATTATATGATATCACTTATAACTGGAGTCTAAAAAATAATACAAATATACACAATAGAAACAGACTCACAGACAGAGAAAACAAACTTTTAGTTACAAAAGAAGAAAAGGCATAGAGAGGGATAAATTAGGAGTATAAGAATAACAGATACAAACTATTGAGGATTAACTAGATAGGCAACATGGGATGTCCCCTAGTGGTGTAGTGGTTAGGACTCCGGGCTTTCACTGCCCTGACCCGGCCTGGGTTCAGTCCCTGGTCGGGGAACTAAGATCCCTCCTACAAGCTGCATGGCACAGCCCTCCCCATGCCCCAAAAAGATAAGCAACGAGATTTACTGTATAGTACAGGGAATTATATTCAACATCTTGTAATAACCTATAATGGAAAATAATATGAAGCACATACATACATATATATTTATATATATATATATAAAACTGAATCATTCTGCTGTACACCTGAAACCAAACATAAATAAATCAAATGTAGTTCAATTAAACAGAAGAAACTGTTACGAGGATCATCTACACTTTATTTTCTGGCAGGTGTGACTCCCATACAGACGTTCACCCTGGAGCCGGGCTCATCAGCCGCAGGAGGCCCCTCCGGAAGTCTTCAGGAAGGCCCAGCGGCTTGCTGGTGGCTGGATTGACAAAGACATGGACTGAAGACCCTGTGGTGCAGGCCAAAGAGGCAAAGTGAGCCAGCGTGGGGTGGCCGAAGAAGAAGCCATCGCTGAGGTCCCAGTGGCTGACAGAAGGCGTCTCCTTGGTGGGCTTAGGAGGGAACAGAGCAAGGCGGTAGTGCACGCTGGAGCGCCCCACTTTCTCCACGGCCAATGCGGCCACAGGGATCTGAGGAAAGCTGACCGGTGTGTGGAAGGTGCACTGATTGGTCACCATGAAGCCCACCATGGGGGCCGTCAGCAAGCCCGTTTTCAGACCGCAGTACCTGGGAAATTATATTACAGTGCTTACTCTGGGTCACCACAGTGCTGTCTCCCAGCCCAACCACTGAGTTTCAGCCTAGTGGGACCCAGCTTCAGTGGGCCTAGAATCAAATCCCAGCTCTGCCCCTCACTAGCTGGGTACCTTAGGCAAGTTACTTAACTTCTCTGTACCCCAGTTCCCACAATAATGTAATGTTCACAACACTGGTACCTACTTCATAGGCTGACTGAGAATTAAATCATAAGTCATCTAATACAGTATAACATGTAAGATGCTAACAGTTCACAGATATAGTAAGTTCTCATTAAACACTGGCTATTATTATTAATATTGTGTCCATCTTGTCTTCACTTCTCCTGGTAAAAAATCAGGTATTTTTGTGCAAATGAGAGAATTACTGTGTCTCTTACATCTGCTATGAACTTGTAATCTCTTTAAGGACAGTGACTGTGTCTTGTTTCTTAAGTTTGTTGACTAGAAATAAGGCTATATTTGAGATAAAAGATGTCTCACTGGGTAAAGAATCTGCTTGACAATGCAGGAGACACAGGGGTTCAATTCCTGAGTCGGGAAGATCCCCTGGAGTAGGAAATGGCAGCCCACTCCAGTATTCTTGCCTTAAAAATCCCATGGACAGAGGAGCCTGGAGGGTGACAGTCCATAGAGTCACAAACAATCAGACACAACTGAGCGACTGAGCACTGCTGCTGCTGCTGCTGCTGCTAAGTCGCTTCAGTTGTGCCCGACTCTGTGCGACCCCATAGATGGCAGCCCACCAGGCTCCCCTGTCCCTGGGATTCTCCAGGCAAGAACACTGGGTTGCCATTTCCTTCTCCAATGCATGAAAGTGAAAAGTGAAAGTGAAGTCGCTCAGTCGTGTCTGACTCTTAGCGACCCCATGGACTGCAGCCTTCCAGGCTCCTCCATCCATGGGATTTTCCAGGCAAGAGTACTGGAGTGGGGTGCCATTGCCTTCTCCAGACTGAGCACT
Organism: Bubalus bubalis; assembly: GCF_019923935.1. Lineage (NCBI taxonomy): Eukaryota > Metazoa > Chordata > Mammalia > Artiodactyla > Bovidae > Bubalus > Bubalus bubalis. The sequence goes on along the minus strand of NC_059172.1, from coordinate 22,022,285 downwards.
ACTGAGATAAATGTAGAGGTTGAACAAAGTCAGAAATAAATAGCATCATGCTTAGTTATAGTCTCTTCCTTCTTCTCCATAGAAGTCTACTTATGATTTAAACAGATTAATCATATCGTCTTTTTTTTTTTTTTTTTTTTAGAAAATTAAGACTGAATGTGAGAATTATCTGTAAGAAAACAATTACGGATTGCATAAAGGTTTGCCTACAAAGCTGCTCACTTCCGCTCACATGTTTCACAGAAGCAAGCTACGTGTCTCCTTCCAGGGAGGGCGCCGCAGGTGCCAGGGGCCAGCCACCCGAGCATCCACTGGTGTCACCCATCACGACATTAGATACATTCGTTTATTGACATGGAAAGTCGTTAGTGAAAAAGATCATATTACAGAACAGTATGTAGCATTCGATCCCATTTGTTTTTATAGCAACATACTGGCTTATGTCCTTATTGCCTAGAAAAAAACTCTGAAAGGATAGACTCCCAAATAGTTTCACTAGTGATCTAGCAGTGGAATTTTGGATAATTTTTTTCTTCTTTTGGTTTGTATAAATTTTCCAGAATGAACATGATTTGCCTTTGAAATAATTTTTTTAAAAAGTGCTATTTTGTTCAAATGTCTGAATATGAATTTCATTTCTCCAAAGAAGCATTGGAGAGACAAGCAGGCGGGAGAAGTAAGGCTCCTTCTTCTTCCCACTGGGATCCTGCCCCTGGCTGCACTGCCTGAGGAGCCTCCCTCCTGAACAAGAGAGAAGGAAAAGGGAAGAGGAGAAGAAAGCCCAGCTCTTCAGGGTGACAGGTCCAGTGAGAACCAAATTCTCCCATTTTTATTTCCCCTGCTTCTTTCCTGCAATTGCTTTCCTAGTTCCCTGCAACCTTTCCCTCATTCTTGTAAGGCACTGACAGCAAAGAAATAGTGCCTCCTCCCACTGGGAGTACAGCATTTCCTGAGCTCCCTGCAACTCTGAGCCAGGCCACCAAACCTTTAAATAATTAAAATGCAGGAGTACTTTCAAACAATGAAACTGATGAGCACCTGGTCACCAGGGCCGCACTGAGTGTTTTACATTTTGTTATTGATCTTCAAAACCATCCTGCAAGGTAGATCTCATTTCCCCATTGTATAGGAAAGAAAGTAGAGCAGGGAAGCTGGATCAATTTCTCAAAGGCATGTGTTTGTACAGTTAAGTGGTGGTCCAGGCCCAAAGTTCAGGCTCTGGAGAGCCAAAGCACACATTGGTCCTTCATTCTGGCTTAGTAGATAAAGTAGGTGAAGCCAAAATCTACATTTTAGTCCCGTGAATGAATTGCATTTTCTTTACGTGTTCCTTTGACTTTAAGAATGATATTTTCTTTAAGAGTTGAGTGATGGCTTCATTACATTTGGATAACAGACTTCCTGTTTGTAAGTTCATAACCAATTTAATTTGACTGGTGGTGAACATAGGGTATTTGGGCTTCCCAGTTGCTTCACTGGTAAAGAATCCACCTGCCAATGCAGTAGACAGAGGAGACATGGGTTTGATCTGTGGGTCCAGAAGATCCCTTGGAAGAGGGCATGGCAACCCACTCCAGTATTCTTGCCTGGAAAATTCTATGGCCAGAGAAGCCTGGTGGGCTGCAGTTTATGGGGCTGCAAAGAGTTGGACACGACTGAGTATCAATGACCATAGGGTACTCAGTAAGAATTTTTCCACTGTTCCATCTTTTTTAGGTTTTAATCTTTATCAGAGTTTATACACATGAACATTAAAAAGTCAAACTGTTTCTTGAGGCTTATTACAAAACCAGTGGTTTTCTGGCTGGTTATACCGTTGTTTACAGTCTAGGTCAGGGACTCATAGTAAATTCATTCATTCCACAGCCTCCACAGTTCACTTGCTCTTTGTTAGATGCTGAGGCTACAACACTGAATAAGAGAGGATTCCTGTCCTCAGGAGCTCTCAACTTCAGGGCAGTGGTGGGGCAGGACGTGTCCATTCTTGTCCTCCGTTTGGCCAGAAGGTGCTTGTTGCTCCTTTCTGGTTCCCCTTCCACTTTCTTCTTCTCTCCCTTTCTTCCTTTCCTCAGAAAACAGTTACTGTGCACTTCTGTGTTCCAAGCACGGAAGAGAAAGCCATGAACAGTTAGCAGGCGACAGTCCATGCCTTCACATGGCCATGGTCTGGAAGGGGGTACGTTCAGAACTCAGGGTGACGAGCACTAGGCAGGGGAAGCACAGGGGCTCTGGGAGCTCGTAGCAGGGGGGCTGGCTCCTTGCTTGGCATCAGGGAAGACCCTCTGAGAAAGTGACAGCTAAGCCAGTAAGCTAAGGAGAAAATGTACAAACTTTTCAAGTGAACAGTTGGGGGAACAGCTTTCCAGAAAGAAGAATGGCCTATGTGATAGCCCAGAGGCCAGAGACCTCTGGGGGCACGTCCCAGAGACAACACAAGTCCCAGATGGCTGCAACACAGACTGCCAGAGGCAGCTGGGGAGTAGGCAGGAGGCAGACGGTGGAGGGTCTTGGTAAGGAATTTGGATTTTATCCTGGGGCACTGGGAAGCCACTGAAGGCAGGGAGTTTTTCATTTGCTCAGTCAAGTCTGACTCTTTGTGACGCCATGAACTGCAGCAAGCCAGGCTTCCTTGTCCTCAACTATCTCCCTGAGTTTGCTCAAACTCATGTGCATTGAGTTAGTGATGCCATCCAACCATCTCATCCTCTATCATCCATCCCCTTCTCCTGCCTTCAATCTTTCCCAGCATCAGGGTCTTTTCCAATGAGTCAGCTCTTCGAATCAGGTGGCCAAAGGATTGGAGCTTCAGCTTCATCAGTCCTTTCAATGAATATTCAGGGTTGATTTCTTTTAGGATTGATTGATTTGATCTCCTTGCTGTCCAAAGGACTCCTCTCAAGAGGCAGGCAGGGAGAGGCAAGATCAGATTGATTTAGTAAAACTGTGGCTTCAAATTGAACAATGGATTAGATGGAAACAGTGATGTGTGCAGAAGAATAATTAGATAACTACACAGTTCTGGCAAAGAATGATGGTGCCTGGGACTAGGATGATGACAGCAGAGATGGAGAAAACTAGATGGAATCAAGAGAGATTTTGCATAAGGTGTGATGATAAATTGAAATGAAGGAGAGAGAAGAGCCCAGAGTTGCTCCCAGTCTAGGTGACTTAGTGCTTTGAACAGGTTGAGCTGAGATGGCTGTGAGATCCTAAGATGATATGCACAATAGGGATAACAATACCTCTGAGTGAGTGAGTAGAAGTTGCTCAGTCGTGTCCAAATCTTTGCAAACGCATAGACTGTAGCCTGCCAGGTTCCTCTGTCCATGGGATTTTCCAGGCAAAAATACTGGGGTGGGTAGCCATTCCCTTCTCCAGGGGATCTTCCCAACCCAGGGATTGAATCCAGGTCTCCCACATTGCAGGCAGATGAGCCACCAAGGAAGCCCTAGCTACAATTTATTTAGCCCTGCACGACACATGAGGCCTTCCATGGATTATATATCCAGGAGGCATCTGAATCTATGGGTCTGATGCTCAGAAAGAGGTTTGGGCTGCAGACAGGAGTTGAGCTCAGATCTAACATCAGGGTCTAGGCAGGGAGGGTGAAGAGTGGACGCCACTGGCATAACACACTCATTGTGGCGGGCCTGTGGTGAGCTGGAAAGCAAATGCCCAGTCTGACCTCACGCAAAGAAATACTCAGCCTCAAATGGAGTCATGGCTCCTTCAGACAGCAAACCAAGACTCACTGCAATTTCAATCCCTCCTAGAAATGTGACCTTTGAAACAGTCAATCTGAAAAGTCCAATCTACCGGAGTGAGGTTTATCTGCATGATAAAGACCCCCACTGCTCCCTGCCCCCAAAAGAAGACACTGTGGCCAGAAACAATCCTTTCTTCTTCGGCTGATAGCTTCTTGACCCATTCTCCTTTTCCTATAAACATCTTTCATTTTATACAACTCCTCAGAGCCTCTTTCTATTTAACTAGATGGGGTGAATAAAGCCAATTCGATCTTCAAATTTACTCAGTTGAATTTTGTTTTTTTAACACTGGGCAGACTAAGTAAAATTCATGTGTGTACTGTATGGATTTGTCTTTCTGGTTCCTGGTTTGTGATCCATGGGAGAGACTAAATCAGGCGAGAGGGAGGGCCTAGAAGAGGATGTGGGGGATGGGTGGGGGTGGGGAGTGGGGGCAGGGGGGCACTGAAATCAAGCCCAGATTCAGCCTGACACACAAAAAAACTGTCTTTGAATAAGCTCTCAATAGATATTTCTTGGGATACAACAAACAACTGATAAAGTGATTGTGACGCTGCCTAATAACTGAGTGAGGTGAATGCCCATCTTCTATGCTTTCTTATACTTGCTTTATAAAGTAAACTTGAGCATAAAGGGATGTTTGACTTGGAAGACCCCTTGGGACTCACTTGGTACAGGGGCTCCCCAACACTAGTGTGGGGCTCAGAATCTCCTGGGGAACCTGCACAACATCCAGATCCCCAGCGTCCTCTCAGACCTCCTGAATCAATATACAGGGCATCCCGATTCTAACAAAGTCCCAGGTGATTCTGATGCACACCTAGCGTGGAGTTGTTCCTCTAGGGCTACCCTCTCAGATAAGGAAACTGCCCAGAGAGATGAAGTAAGTTGCTCATCTGCACGCAGCTAGAAAGGGACAGGGTCTGTCTACATTCTGTGGTCACTCCAGCCCTTTCCATTAACCTCCTCAGCCCCAGACACAGCCCCAGCCCAGGCTTGGAGACCAGCGTGTCTCTGGGGCATTTGTGGCTCAGAATCAGATCAACTGTGTCCATGATCTCACCCTGACACTGCACCCAACTCCACCAGCTGGGCTTGGTCGTCTCGTACTCCTCCTCCCCAAGCTCCTGTCTCCTTCCTTGAGTCTGCTCCTATGTTCTGCCTTGACCCTAGTGCTGAGGCCCTGCCTTGGTGCCTCGCCTCCCCTGGTTGCCTCCGGGGCAGGAGCTCTGCACACTTGAGGGACATGGTGCTTCTGGGTCTGTGTGACCACACAGTCTTGTCACCTCCTGAGGTCTGGAGAGAAATGCCTGTCAGATGGTAGGAGGCCAGTGGGCATATGGCACAAATAACACCTTTCAGAGAGGTGAGGCTATTTTTTGTCACTTGCTATAAATAGCATAGGATGGGCCATGGCTTGTGGTCAGTTACCTGGCATGTCAAGGCAGGATTCTGGCAGGAAGTCCATCCCCACACTCCCTGAAACTAAGAATAAGCACAAGCTGGGCAGCGTGACCCCATGACTGTACCAAGATCTGAGGGAGCGTCACGTGAGCTGCTGAAGAGAGACTCAGGCCAAGGGAATCTGCACAGAGAGGCCCCAGCTTGGGTGGTGTCAGGAGGTTATGTGGTTACAAGGAGAAACACATATTTAGAAATGTAGACCTGGGGAGAAAATACCTTAAATGTGAACACGTATAGAGCTAAAAGATTAAGATGATGAAACTCACACTTAGGAATATACTCTGAATGTCTTTATATAAATAATTTATCTTCAGTCAAGCCTCTTTGGATATTGCCTTTACAGAATAATTTTGGTCTACAGGGGCTAATTGAAATTAATTGTATGCAAGTCCCTATGTCATCCATTTCTATTGACCTTGGCCTGCAGTGTAAAATACTGGTTAAGAGCTCAAGTTATTAAACCTGAGTTTGAATTACAGCTCCGCTGCTGTGTGACTTCAAAGAGTCACTCAACATCCCAGAGGCTCAATTTTTCTCATTTCTAAAATGAAGACAGTAACACAGGATTTTTTGTGACAATTATATAAGGCAATGCATATATGTCTTGGCTGATTACTGCAACTTAAAGATTTTTGTTGTTATTTTTGTTTATTTTTTAAACTTTTTAAACAATTTTGGCCTCTAGGGGTGGAAATTTACATCTGACTGGGTCAAATGTTTCCTTTATTTAGAGAAGACCCCTTGTATCAAAACCCTGGCAGCCAACCTGGGTGTGGACATGGTGTTCTCACAGGAGAACTATCAAAAGGGCCAGTGTATTATTTCTTCAAGTGGGTTTAAGAGCAGTGGAGGGGAGAATCAGGCGAGCAGAGCAAGAGGGCAAGGACAGGATGGATGAGACATGGCAACTATTGCACTTTAGGAACTTCCAGAAAAGGCTGAGAAATGCTTTGAAGGGGAGGTAGGACGGGTTCAGCAACTGAACCAAGTAAGTTTGAGCCAGTTTACTTTGCATAGAAAACTTACAGAATTTAATGATTGCTGCAATGTCGTAACAAACAAGAATTTACTCAAGAGGTAAATGGAAGCTGTTTAGTCCCTTTGTAGTAATGATGCAATCATACCAATTTGTGGAGCTAATCTTTCTCACGCTAGTAAAGTAATGCTTAAAATTCTCCAAGCCAGGCTTCAGCAATACGTGAACCATGAACTTTCAGATGTTCAAGCTGGTTTTAGAAAAGGCAGAGGAACCAGAGATCAAATTGCCATCATCTGCTGGATCATCGAAAAAGCAAGAGAGTTCCAGAAAAACATCTACTTCTGCTTTATTGACTATGCCACAGCCTTTGACTGTGTGGATCACAATAAACTGTGAAAAATTCTGAAAGAGATGGGAATATCTGACCACCTGACCTGCCTCTTGAGAAACCTGTATGCAGGCCAAGAAGCAACAGTTAGAACTGGACATGGAACAACAGACTGGTTCCAAATAGGAAAATGAGTAGGTCAAGGCTGTATATTGTTACCCCGCTTATTTAACTTATATCCAGAGTACATTATGAGACATGCTGGACTGGAAGAAGCACAAGCTGGAATCAAGATTGCCGGAAGAAATATCGATAACCTGAGATATGCAGATGACACCACCCTCATGGCAGAAAGTGAAGAAGAACTAAAGAGCCTCTTGATGAAAGTGAAAGAGGAGAGTGAAAAAGTTGGCTTAAAGCTCAACATTCAGAAAACTAAGATCATGGCATCTGGTCCCACCACTTCATGGGAAATAGATGGGGAAACAGTGGAAACAGTGGCTGACTTTATTTTTCTGGGCTCCAAAATCACTCCAAATGGTGACTGCAGCCATGAAATTAAAAGACGCTTACTCCTTGGAAGGAAAGTTATGACCAACCTAGATAGCATATTAAAAAGCAGAGACATTACTTTGCCAACAAAGTTCTGTCTAGTCAAGGCTATGGTTTTTCCAGTGGTCATGTATGGATGTGAGAGCTGGACTATAAAGAAAGCTGAGTGCCGAAGAATGGATGCTTTTGAACTGTGGTTTTGGAGAAGACTTGAGAGTCCCTTGGACTGCAAGGAGATACAACCAGTCCATCCTAAAGGAGTTCAGTCCTGGGTGTTATTGGAAGGACTGATGTTGAAGCTAAAACTCCAATACTTTGGCCACCTAATGTGAAGAGTTGACTCATTTGAAAAGACCCTGATGCTGGGAAAGATTGAGGGCAGGAGGAGAAGGGGACGACTGAAGATGAGATGGTTGGATGGCATCACCAACTCAATGGACATGGGTTTGGGTGGACTCCAGGAGTTGGTGACAGACAGGGAGGCCTGGCGTGCTGCAGTTCATGGGGTCGCAAAGAGTTGGACACAACTGAGCGACTGAACTGAAATGAACTGAATCCTTCTCAGCAGAAAATGGTAAACCAACCTTGACTTCATCTTAAGTCCTACTGACCTAACCACATCACTGGGTTTGGTGCTGGTGATACAGCAGCATCGGGTCCTCTTCCCTGGCAGAGCTTACAGTTAAAGAAAGGCCATAAAAAATATAAGCTGAGGGGAAGTGCTCTGCAGGAGATGGACATGGCTGTATGAGATGCTGTAACAAGGGAGCCTGAACCAGGTGGAGGCAGATGGGAGTGCAGAGCTCCTGAGGAACTGAAGGAAGGCCAATGAGGTCCTGTGGCTGGACCACAGGACAGGAGGGGAGAATGGAAGTGGGTGAGGTATGAGAGAAAGACTGGGCCTGATCCTGTACAGATCGGATTTTAGCCTAACAGAATGGGAAGCCACTGTTGAGGTTTAAAGAGGAGGGAGAGTCATGATCATGTTAGCATTCCAAGATTAACCCTTTAGGGAATGGACGGGGAAGGCAAAAGTGAGGTAGAGGTACAGGAGACAACTGAGAGCTGGGATTGGGGGCAGTACTGGGCTTGTGGCTCCAAAGATATTCAAGATATATTCAAGATGGGGCTCAAAGGACCCACTGCTGGGCCTCCCTGGCTGTCTGGCTTCCACCTCTCACAAAGGTTACTGCTCACACTAAGAGCACTGACAGCAGAAACAGGGGTCTCCACCATTCTGATAACTTTGAGACTATGACGAGACCTCAGGTTCCTCACTATAACGCCACCACCCTCCCCAGGTTGATTTCTGCCTCGGTTAACTGTTGCTTGGCATGGCGATACTGTGGTCTTGTCTCACTCTCTGAGTATAGTTTTAGGTCTAGGTTTTTTAGGTTTTTCAAGTCATTGAGGAATATTATTCCAAACCCAAGGGGAAATGACTACATAGACAAATGAATGTATTTGCAAACTTTTCAGCTATTTTGCTCCTGAAAGGGAGAGGGAGGCAGTTAAGATAAAAATAGGAAGAAATATTTTCTGACAGCCTCACAGTTTGAATAACCATGACCTGAAGAATACTGAGTTTTCCTTTGGTTAGTTTCATGTTGCTTTTAAGCACGCTTTGGCTTCAAAGGACAAATGATTTTTAAAAAGGACAAATGATATAATAAGTAACAAGAAAGATTTCTTAGACTTTTAAAGTCAAGGAAGATGTGAGATTGAATAAATAAACAAGCCTTTACCATTTGGCAATATTTTTTTAAAAAATGAAATATATCTAAATAAACTGGGTTGCCTTCTCTGAATATGAAAGGCTGATATAATGAGTTGGCAGTAGCTCACATTAGGAAAATGCCCAGACCCAGCTGCCTGCAGATCATTGCCGTTTTCAAAGTGCATGCACTGGGTCCCCAAAGTCAGCAAAACTAATGAAAATCATCTGCTGTTAGAGCAGAACAATTTCTTCGCAACCGTGTTCTCCCAAGAAGTTCATTCTGGTAAATCAGTGTCAAGATGACAAGAAAGTCCAACATATCTCAAGAGGCACAATCTCTAACAAGCAAAAGTCCTCAAAGCCGTGCTCGGAAACAACACTAAAGGATCCGATGAAGAATTCAAGACTCAGAAATGAAGGATGTGAAACAAATTCATTAAAACATTTTGAATAAAAATTAGAAGACTGTGACATGATGCTCAATTCACAGGAAAACACAGTCTCAAAGGGTAAACGTGATAGATGATGATCAGATAATTTGGTTAGAGGTCCAGAAGCAGAGTCAACCATGAGCGAAGGCCGAGAGAAAGTAGATTAGGGTCAACTTTGACTCCACACACTAACGATACTACTCCTGCTGTGCTTTTTGTCTTTGTTAGAGTTGTCGTCTGAGTGAGAGAGTTCAAAGACAGCATCTTTGAAAAGTGACTATTAGATCTTCCAGGTCCTCAAAATTAAGCAGACCAGGGATATGGTGATAGTTCCTGGGCCCACTGGGAAAAAAGGAGAACAGAAGTTAAGAAAGGTGTTTATGCATTCCATGAGGTCCCTAAAATCCAACTTCTTCCAATAAGTTATGGGCACCCAAGTGCATGGACTGATTGGGAATCCTCTGAGCTGGGTACATGCATTCTTCAGTAATCTCTTTCTGCAGCCAAAGCTCAAAGTTCTTTCAACTTTCTACATCACACTCTGGAATTAAGAAAAGAAAAATTCCTTATCTTCCATTCTAAGTCTTCTCCAACTTTTGTTTTCTCTAGATGGAAAGCCCTCAGAGAGTTATTGCTGAGTTATTCCACAACTCAGAGATCCCCAGAACTAACATTTTGGTACACATCTTTTCAGACTCTTTTTCAGAAAAGGAGATTTTTGTTTTGTTCTGAATAAAACAGATCATACTGCAATTTGCCTGCCTCAGTCAATTATATATTATGAACTTGTTTCTATGCCAATAAATGTATTTTTAATGACTGCTAAGTATGCCCTTATATGGCTGTAACATTTAGTAAATCAACCCCAAAGCAATTAAAAACTTGTTTTGAAGTGCTTTTTAACTTATAGAAAAGTTTGCAAAAACAGTACAAGACTCCTGCATAACTATTGCACAGAGTCGTCCATTCTTAACATTTTGTCACAAGGGCTTTAGCATTAACATTTATTACTTCTAAATTACCTGAGAGTAGGTTGTATACGTCATTCCACTTCCCTAAATATTTCAATGTGTGTTTCCTAAACACAAGGATAGTCTCTTCTATAACTACAGAACAATTATCAAATTCAGGAAATTTAACAATGGTCTAATCCTTCTAGTAATCTACAGTTTATATTCCAAGTTTACCAATTGTTTCAATAGGTGTTTTACTTTTTTAAAAAAAGAAGAGGAACTTCTATGGTGGTCCAGGGATTAAGAATCTGCCTTGCAATGCAGAAGACGCAGGTTTGATCCCCAGTGGGGACACTAAGACCCCACGTGCTATAGAGCAACTGAGCCCTTGTGCCACAACTAGAGAGTTCATGAACCACAAAGAAAGATCCCACCCGAGGCAGAAAAGATCCCACATGTAGCGAATAAGACCCAATGTAGCCAAATAAATAAATAATGTTTTTAAAAGAAGAAACTTCTTTTTCCTGGTGCAAGATCTAATCCCAGATCATGCGTTATATTTAGTGGTCATAGCTTTTCAATCATCTTTTAATCTGGAACAGTCCTTCGGTCTGTCTTTATCTTTTATGACATTGATGTTTTTCTGATGAATCCAAGCTAGTTATTGTATAGTATGACCCATTATGTGGGTCTGTATGATGACCCCTCATGGCTGGATTGGGGTTGGAACACTATACACATGTCAGTGGGCCCCTCTCAGGCTTCATATCCAGAGCCACAAGATGTCCATTTGTCCTTATTGGTGATGTAAATTTGATCACTTCATTAAAATATTTATTGCTTACTTTTTCTATTGTATAGTTTCCCTTTTGTCTATTTTTTAAATTGTGGTAAACACAAAATTTATCATTTTAGACATTTTTAAAGTGTACAGTTCAGTGGCAGTAAGTATTGATACATTTATATCTTTATGCATCTGCTCTATAGTATTTATTTTTCCTTTTAACAAGTAATCTGTGGAAAGACATGAAGATGATGTTAGTCTCATGCTCAGATACTGTCCTTAATAACCTTTCCTCCTACCTCCTACTTCTCGACCTAGGGCTCACTGATGATTCATGCTGAGACTAAAGACCAAGTCCTGACATTAACCCCAGACCTTTCCCCCTTGCCTTCCCCTCATTCCACAGACAAGGGTGCAACGTTTTTCTAGTCGCTGGCTCTGGATCTGGAGAGAGAAATGCTGACCTGGCTGATTTCCAACAGCCATTTCTGCACGAAACTGCTATAATTCTTTACAAAAATAGTCAAGCCTTTCCTGGTATCATGTTCAGTTCTTCAAACAACTCTTGGTTCTACTCTGGGCCAGGATTTATGCTGGATGTCAAGAAATAAAAATGGATAAAGCAACAGTGCCTTCTCTTGAGCTGCTTGCATTTTGATGGGAGACACCAAATGGTACCTACAGTGCAATGTGGGCACTCTGGGCATGGAGGTGGCCCAGAGCGCAACGGAAACACGCTGTTATAAAAACAAAAAGGCAAGCCACAGACTGGGAGAAAACACTGGACAAACCTATCCAACAAAGGACTTGGATCTAGAATATATAAAATACACTTACAAGTTAATAATAAGACACACAAGACAATTTAAAAATGTGCAAGATTTGAATAGATATTTCACCAAAGAAGATACATGAGTGGCAATAAGAATAAGAAAAGATGTCCAATATCATTAGCCATTAGGGAAAAGATAATTAAAACCACAATGAGCTATCCATTGAACACCCACTAGAATGGCTAAAAACACTATATCAGGTGTTGACAATGATGTGGAGGATGGATTGGAGTCCTCATATACTGATGATGGGAATGGTAAAATGTACAGCTGCTTGGAAAAATACTTTGCCAGTTTCCTGAAGAAAAGGCAAAAATACACCTACCATATGACAAAGCTTCTCGGTTCTTAGGTAATTATCCAAGAGAAATGAAAGCATTTCTACACAAAGGCTCATACATGAATATTCACAGCAGCTTTATTTGTAATAGCTGAAAGCCCAAATGTTGGACCACAAGTGTGGTACATTCATACTATAGAATACTATTCATTAACAAAAAGAACATACAACAAGGACTAAACTCAGAGTAATTATGCTGAGTGAAAGAAGTCAGACGAAAACAAAAGTACATACTGTATGATTCCACTTACATAAATTTCTAGAAAATGCAAACTAATCTCTAGTGAAAGAAAGCAAATAAATGGTTACCTGGGGATGGGGGTGGGGAGGACCAGGAGGAGGGATTACCAAGATAGCACCAGGGAACTTTGGGTGGTGTTCCTTTTCTTAACTGAAGTGAGGATTTCATGAGTGTACAAATATGCCAAAACCCCTCAAATTGTGCACTTTAAATATGTGCAGCTTATTTTGTTAAAGCTGTTTGAAAAAATACAATGAAAAGAAATATGCCAATATCTTAGCAATAGCAAATATGCTAATATCTAAACAAAATCAGTCTCTGATTATAGGATGGTGGAATTATTAACAAGGACTCTTTTCTTCTCATCCTTTTCTGAATTTTCCAAATTGTCCAAAATGAGTAGGCTACACTATCTAAATCAAAAGAAAAGCTACTTTTGCAGAAAAAGAGTTAGATACACAAAGAAATCTGGAGAAAAAAGTCTGTACTTATGAACTTTAAGACTGCTGGGTGAAAAAAATCAAAGACATGGCACTTTTCAAATGACAAAAGAGCCTCTATTCTTTCAGAAGTTATGGTAGACCACAGGGGGCTGTGAGAAGGTTTTATATGTTTCACAATAATAAAAATATCCAAGTTTAAAGCCCTCTATGGAAAAGGTGCCATATTAACAAAATGCATCATTTAGCTGGACTATTCAGCTCAAATGTCTTTCAAATACATCAGTGGGAGGTTGATGCAGGGAACTGGGAAAAGGAAGAGACAATGCCCGACAGCAAAAAAGGTGAATTTTTACATGATGTCATGACCCTTTATTTCTTGAGTTCACCCAGAAGTATAAAGATTAAAGAAAAATCCAACATAATTAGCATGTAACCTGCATTGCATATACTTAAAAAGAGTACATACTGCAAAGGACAAGTTAAGCCATGGAGAATGCTATTCCACATCTGACCAAATATGGTTGAGAATCATTACTCTGGGTTTCCACTCTTGGAAATGTTTGCTACATCTGTCTGTACTGGGTTGAGGATTCACTCTGAATTTTTACTAATAATGAAAATAATAATTTTAAAAAGCTTTCAGGGAACATATTTAATCTAATTAGATGGTAAATAATTTTTAAAGCCTGCAGTGCATTAATTATTTGGATATCAAGAACTGAGGCTTATGAAGCAATTATGTTCATTTATTCAACAAAAGTCATCTTCAGCAACTGTTCTAGACCCTAGATTATAAAGAAACAAAGACAACCCATGCACTCTTAGAGCTCTTAGCCTTAGGAATAAGAAATCTGTAAACAGTTGCAATACAGTGTCCACGCTTGGGAGAATGGCAAAAAAGAGAAGCCTACAGGAAGGAGGTAACACTTGAGGAAGGCTTTGAAGGCTATGTAGGAGTTTTCTGCTTAGGAAAAAAGGGACTTTCTAGGCAGAGGATGGTATGAAACAGAGAGGCAGGAGAAAGCTGGATTGTTGGGTAAATGGCCAGAGTTCAGTGAGGATTAAGAATAGGATTCATCTGGAGGGGAGAAGACCTGAAGATGGAAGTGTTTTACTCCATGTTAGAGGGAATGAGGAACTGTGCTGGTCACAACTCTTTCATATTAGAAGAAATGAATTTGTTCAAGAAATGAGAGAGAGATTGAGAAAGAGAGAGAGGGAGACTGCAAGCGCTGTTTCTCTGTCTGTAGAGCCCTCAAAGACTTCAAGCAGTCAGGCCCAGGAAAGGGCTGGAACTGAGAACAGGAAAGCTGGAGGAACTCTCTTCTACCTTTTGGCTTTCTTTTTTTTTTTCTCTAAATCTATATTAGCCAGGATTCTTTTGGTCACAAGTGACAAAAATAAAGCAGTTCAAGCCAAAAAGGGAACTTTTTTACTCTTTAAAATGAGAAGTCTAGGCACGTTACAACATATATGAAACTTTTTTTTTAACCTTTTATCCCTTTCATGCACTTCTCGCACACCCGTGCCCCCACCACACCCCTACCTCCTGCCTCTGGCAACCACCAATCTGTTAACTGTATCTAAGAGAGCTTGGGCTTTTTGTTGCTGTTCGTTTGGATTCACATATAGGAGAAATCATATAGGACTTGCATTTCTCTGTTTGATTCATTTATCTTAGCAAAATGCCCTCGAGGTTCATCCCTGTTGTCACAAGCGGCAAGATTTCCCTCTTTTTTTATGGCTGAATGTATAGAATATATATCTCACAACCTCTTTATTCATCCATTGACAGACACTTCGTTTGTTTCCATGTCTTGGCTATTGTAAATAGTGCTGCAATGAACATGGGATGCACATATTATATTTTTTCAAACTAGTGTTTCTGTTTTCAGATAGATACCTGGATGTGGAATTGCTGAGTCATATGGTAGTTATATTTTTAATTTTTTGAGGGGTCTCTGTACTATTTTCCAAAGTGGCTACACCAATTTACATTCCCACCAACAAGGCACAAGGGTTCCTTTTTCTCCACATCCTAACCAACACTTGTTATTTCTTACCTTTTTGATAATGGCTGTTCTAACAGGTCTGAGGTGATATCACATTGTGGTTTTGATTTGCATTTCCCTGATGATTAATGATGTTGAGCACCTTTTCATGTACCTGTTGGTCATCTGCATATCCTCTTTGGAAAATTGTCTATTCAGATCCTATGTCCATTTTATAATCAGATTTTCTTTCTACTGAGTTATATGAGTTCTTTATATATCTTGGATATTATATAACTCCTTACCAGGTACATGATTTGCAAATATTTTCTCCCATTCAGTCGGCTGATTTTTCATTTTGTTGATGGTTTCCTTGCTGTGCAGAAGCTTTTTAGTTTGATGTCATCTCATTTATTAATTTTTGCTTTTGTTGATTTTACTTTTGGTGTCATATTTTAAAAATCATCGCAAAGACCTATTTCAAGGAACTTATCACTTAAGTTTTCTTTAAGGAGTTTTATGGTTTCAGATCTTATGTTCAAGCCCTTAATCTCTTTTGAGTTGATTTTTGTTTGTTTAGTATAAGATTGTGATCCTGTTTCATCCTTTCAAATGTGGCTGTCCAATTTTCCTTACACTATTTACTGAAGAAACTGTCCTTTCCCCATTGTATATTCTTTTTTTTTTTCCCCCATTGTATATTCTTGACTCTTCTGTCACAAATGAATTGATCATATATGCATGGCTTTATTTCTGGGCTCTATTCTGTTTCACTGCCAGAATCATACTATTTTAAAGATTACTACAGCTTCGTAATAGAGTTTGAAATAAAAAAGTTTGATGTCTCCAGCTTTGTTGCTCTTTCTCAAGGTTTCTTTGGCTATTTAGAGTCTTCTGCGCTGAGTCGGACATGACTGAGCGACTTCACTTTCACTTTTCACTTTCACTTTGACTTTTCACTTTCTTGCATTGGAGAAGAAATGGCAGCCCACTCCAGTGTTCTTGCCTGGAGAATCCCAGGGATGGGGGAGCCTGGTGGACTGCCATCTGTGGGGTCGCACAGAGTCGGACACAACTGAAGCGACTTAGCAGCAGCAGCAGCAGCAGTTCATACAAATTTTAGGGTTGTTTGTAATATTTCTAGGAAAATGCCACTGGAAATTTTGATAAGGATTGCACTGAATCTATAGATTACTTTTCTATTTTTTTCCTGATTCAGTCTTGGTAGAGTGTATGTTTCTTGAAATTTATCCATATCTTCTAGGCGGTCTAATTTGTTGGCATATAACTGTTCATATAGTATTTCTGTAGTATCAATTGTAATAACTCCTCTTTCATTTCTGGTTTTATTTGAGTCCTCTTTTTTACTGATAAGTCTAGCTAAAAGGTTTATTAATTTTATCTATTCAATGAACCAGCTCTTACCAGCTTGAAGACATTTTGCTATGTCAAATAAGCTACTCACAAATGAAAAATATTACACAAGGTGCCTAGAGTTGTCAATTAGTAGAGACAGAAAATAGAATGGTAATAATCAGGGGCTGGAAAGAGAAATAAGGAGTAACTGTTTTAATAGTTTCAGTTTGGGAAGATTAAAAAGCTCTGGAGATGGACGGTGCTGACAGTTGGGCAACAGTGTAGACACTTAATGCCACGGGGCCACACACTTAAAAGTGCTTACCTTTTTTTCTTATGTATATGTTAACAATTTTTTTTTTTAAGTCGGAAACCTAGGAGTAAATAGAACTTCAGGCACTGTGAGATTCAGGAGTCAAGGGACACCACTGAAATTCTGCCATTCTCTATTTTGCTCCACTTTTTTCTGTGTTAGCTTCATTTTTAAGAAAGTTTAGTGGAGGTGAAAAAGGCCACTCTCATCTTAAATCACCTATAGAACTAAGCATGTGCTCGTGTTGTGTCCAGCTCTTTGCAATCTCATGGACTATAGCTCGCTAGACTTCTCCATCCATGTTATTTTTCCAGGGAAGAATACCATGGGTTACCACGGTTACCATTGGGTTACCACGCCCTTCTCCAGGGGATCTTCCTGACTCAGGGATCCAACCTGTGTTTCCTGCATCTCCTGCATTGCAAATGGGTTCTTCACCACTGAACCACCAGGAAAGCCCATTGAACTAAGGACCACAGTCAAAAAAGAGCTTCTTCCCTGAAAGTTCCAGCTGAACTTCAGGGGATGACTGACTGGCCTGGTGTTGCATCACAGAACCATTCCTGTATCAATCACTGTAGCCAGGGAGTAGAGTACTCTGATTAGCTAAGCCAGGGTCATGTGTCCAACCTTGAACCAATCACTGTAGTGAGGGGAGCAGAGTCTTTTGGCAAAAGTTCCACTTGAATATGTAGAATGAAAGAAGGAAGATTTCCCAAGAAGATACTGGGCAGTCAAAACATGTCCATCACATGTTCCTTCTTTCTCTGCAGAGCAGTTTTCTGTCTTTCCAATCAGTATGGGAAGAGAAATATTGCCACCCTCAGCTTAGGTTATACTTTTTCTATTCAAGAACTTTTTGGTGCCAAATTCAAAATCTCTAAGAGCATCTGATTAATGCAATTTGTCTAACTTATGGTGGGGGTGGGAATAGTCTTAGAGATAATATGGCTGCTACAGGGCCACTTTTGTGAGCATCAGGGTAAATTACAAGAATCAATAAAAGCAAGACTGATACTTCAAAATACATCTTTTACAACAAATAATAGACTTTTTTTTTTTTTTTTTTACAGGAAACTGATGTAAACAGATTGTATGAAAATAGTACTGGCAGCTAAACATAGGATATGTTGGAGCAGGAAAATTTGATGGCAGGAAGACTAATCATACGGCTACTGCAGAAAGATGATGCTGAAATTTCTAGCTTCGGAGAATGAAAATATGGCGATGTCATCCACCATGAATGAGACTATAAAAGCAATGTCTGGTTTGGGGTGGAGTGGTATCAATAGGGTGATGAGTTTAGCTTCCAAAGGGTTTCCTTCAAGATGCCAATGGAACCTGGAGGTGGAAAAGCTCAGTGGACAGTGGGAGATAGAGTTCTGAAGGGGAGTGCAGTTGGGGATAGGAATTTGGGAATTCCTGGTGCCGAAGTCACAAAGCATATGAGATGGCACATGGAGCACGTTGAGTGTAAGCAGAGAAGTCAGCAGAGGGCAAAGCCTGCATGTAAGGGGCCGTGGCAGATACCCTCAGTGGGCCGCCCATATCTGCTCAGCACTCGCTGTTTCCAGATATGCCAGGGTCATCCCACTGAAACTCCTTCTGGGGCCTTTCTCTCAGGTTGAAGTTGGCGCCAGTTGGAAATGCACCTTCTGCCAGAGTAGTTGGATTGGACTGGAATGGACTAAAGTAACACTGCCTGAAGACCACTCCCACTTCTCTCCTTTGCTTCTCAGGCTCTGGGACTGAGTCTGACACTTTCTTCTCAGGGAGAATTCTCTTTCAAGGGGCTGTTCTCTTCCTCTCCTATTAAAGTAATAAATACTCAGAACTCAATTACTCAATTACTATTATCTATGCCCTTGAGACTACTTATAACTATGGTCACTGTACTGTGAGGCTGCTATATAATGGGATGCTTCACATCTCTTCCTAGCTCTGTCTTTAGTAACACCAAGCTATTACTTGAACATATTGGCCACAGTGAGAGTACCTACACCATGGAAATCAGCAAAGAACTTTATTGTTTTGATTTACTCATTGATCTATTGTTTTATTGATTGTCATGACAGGGAAGGTAGTCAGCTGGGTGGACCTTTTAGGCTTTATGGGCCTTCTGGTCCCTGTCACAACCACTCAACTCCACTCTTGCATCCTGAAAGTAGCCATCAGTTCAGTTCAATCGCTCAGTCATGTCCGACTCTTTGCAACCCCATGGACTACAGCATGCCAGGCTTTCCTGTCCATCACCAACTCCTGGAGCTTACTCATGTCCATTATGTCAGTGATGTCATCCAACCATCTCATCTTCTGTCATCCCCTTCTCCTCCCACCTTCAATCTTCTCCAGCATCAGGGTCTTTTCCAATGAATCAGTTCTTGGCATCATGGACAATACCTAAATGAAAGGGCATGGCAGTGCTGCTATAAACTATATTTGCAAACATAGGCAGCAAGCCAGATTTAGCCCAAGGGGTGTGGTTTGTTGATCCCTGGGCTAGACTAAAGACTTAAGATCATGTTAATAATACAGATAAAATTTTTAAGTGCATAATGTCTGTAGTGTGAATCGTGCAAAAACTGAAGAAATATTCTTGCAGTATTCAAAAACTATTTTCTCTCTCAGCTCACAACATACTTCTTACTCGTTAACATGAACAAAAATATCAACCAACATTCATGCCAGAAACTATACTTATCAATGCAACTAAAGGTTAGCTAAGGATAGAAGAATCCAGCTAAAGAACGATGAAAACATTCTGTGAGAACCAACTGACTCTATGGAATTTACCATAAAGAGGACTGTATATTTTATTGCAATTTGTAAATTGTGTGGCTAGCATCTTTTTTTATCAGTACAGTTTATAATGAACTTAAAACATTTACCAGCACACTGTTTACAAGGCTCCCAGTCCTGATGAGAAACAGTAGATGTAACCAGATCCAGGAGGAGGGAACTGTTGCCGTGTATCACAAAGCAGCCACACCTGCACCTTCTCTCAGGTCTGTCTGGGGCCCCCAGCGCATCTCCATTTCACAGACGAGAAAACCCAGGTTTGTCCAGAGTCACATAACTAGTGATGGACAGCACTGAAATCCAGACATAAGTCCATTTGACTCCACAGCCTACGCCTGGAGACTGCTTCATTAAAAGCCACGTATTTGGTTCAGAGGGCTTCCCTGGTGGCTCAGATGGTAAAGCATCTGCCTGCAACTCAGGAGACCTAGGTTCGATCCCTGGGTCAGGAAGATCTCCTGGAGAAGGAAATGGCAACCCACTCTAGTACTCTTGCCTGGAAAATTCCATGGATGGAGGAGCCTGGTAGGTTACAGTCCATGGGGTAGCAAAGAGTTGGACATGACTGAGTGACTTCACTTCACTTCATTTGGTTCAGAAGAACATATGCACATGTGCTAAGTCACTTCAGTCATGTTCAACACTTTGAGACCCTCTGGACTGTAGTCTGCCAGGCTTCTCTGTCCATGGGATTCTCCAGGCAAGAGTACTGGAGTGGATCGCCATTCCCTCTTCAGGGGATCTTCCCGACCCAGGAATCAAACCTGCATCTCTTATATCTCCTGCACTGGCAGACAGGTTCTTTACCACGAGAGCCACATGGGAAGCCCTCAGAAGAACACAGGGAAGTTGTGAGGATCAGTTTGGAAATGACCTAGAGGAGGCATGGAGAAATTCCAGATGAGTCGATATCCAGGTGAAGGCCAGGCAGGCCTACGGGAAAGGAAGAGTGGCTATGATGGGGCCACATGCATGGGTACAGATTTTAAATGTGACGAGAGCAAATATTTGGACACAAAGATGAGGAATAAGGCTCTCCAGTGTCAGGCTGCAACAGTAAGCACATTTCCCCTCATCAGCAGTGGTTTGTACTGATGAAGAAATTGTGAGTGCAAGCATCTATAATCCAATTAAATAGTTTTGTGATAGGAAATGGAGCGTGCTTTTTAAGTGGTATGCAGTCAAAGATTAATAGGAGGTGCCGGGCCATGGCTGGGAGTAGTGCTAAGGGGTTGTAAGGTACAGCGCATTTGTGCTGACGTTGCAGCTTGGGAGGTAAGGAAGTAAGAGCGTGTGAGTGGGCCTTAGAACTCATGTCTACTTTCTGGCAGAACTTGAGCCAGAGAAAACAGCATCTTCTGTGGCAGCACCTCCAACGGTCTAATGACCCTGGCTGGGAGAGGTCATTGCTAGGACCTAAATCATGCCTCACCCAAGCCCCTGACAAGGGGACACTGAGTCCCTGTTTCCTCAAGGTTCTTCCAGCAGCAAGAGATGAAAAGTCAGCTTGATGGCTTAAGTAGAAAAGGGGAACTTATTGGCTTGTGTCATTGGGAAGTTTAACTGTGGCCTCAGGACATTAAGTGTTAGTCTCTCAGTCGTGTCCGACTCTCTGTGACCCCATGGACTACAGCCCGCCAGGCTCTTCTGTCCATGGAATTCTCCAGGAAAGAATACTGGAGTGGGTTGCCATTCCCTTCTCCAAGGGATCTTCCCAACCCAGGGATCAAACCAGGGTCTCCCCGTTGCAGGCAGATGCTTTACCATCTGAGCCACAAGGGAAGCCCCCAGGGCACTAAGGACTGAGCCAATTATAAATTAGCTCTGTCACACTTTCGCTCTGACTCTGCTTCTCTTTGCTCCTGCAGACACTTTCTCCTGCAGCAGGCAGGAGGCATGATTGAAACAAGTCAAGGCCACATCACCTCAGCTTAACACTCACCCCAAAGGGAAAGAGCTCTAGCCTGCCAACACCCGAATACAAATTCTCACTGGTCCACCTTCAGCCATTTGCGCTTCTCTGGTTCATCAGTGAGGCCAGGTAAAGGGATATGATCACTCCCCAGGCTGGTGTGATGCTGAATTGGTGGCCTCACCAGAACAACGTGGAAGGAAGGGGCCTGCCCACCAAGTGGGTAGCCATTCCCTTCTCCTGGGGATCTTCCTGACCCAGGGATCAAACCCAGGTCTTCTACATTACAGGTAGATTCTTTCAGCTCAGATTCTCATCTGAGCCATCAGGGAAGCCCAAAATGATGTTTTAAAAAAGTAATCAAATCACTTTAGTCCCTTGTTTAAAAGCCCCCAAATGATAATGTCAAGAACAAATTTCCATGAATGGACTATACAGCCCTTATAGTCTGTCTTATGACTGTCTTTTCAATCTCTTCTGATACTGCAGCGCTGCTGCTGCTGCTAAGTCGCTTCAGTCGTGTCCGACTCTGTGCGACCCCATAGACGGCAGCCCACCAGGCTCCCCCGTCCCTGGGAGTCTCCAGGCAAGAACACTGGAGTGGGTTGCCATTTCCTTCTCCAGTGCGTGAAAGTGAAGTCGCGCAGTCGTGTCCGACTCTCAGCGACCCCATGGACTGCAGCCTACCAGGCTCCCCCGTCCCTGGGATTCTCCAGGCGAGAGCACTGGAGTGGGTTGCCATTTCCTTCTCCAGTGCATGAAAGTGAAGTCGCTCAGTCGTGTCCGACTCTTAGCGACCCCATGGACTACAGCCCACCAGGCTCCCCCGTCCCTGGGATTCTCCAGGCAAGAACACTGGAGTGGGTTGCCATTTCCTTCTCCAATGCATGAAAGTGAAAAGTGAAAGTGAAGTCGCTCAGTCGTGTTCGACTCTCAGCGACCCCATGGACTGCAGCCCACCAGGCTCCCCGGTCCCTGGGATTCTCCAGGCGAGAGCACTGGAGTGGGCGCCATCGCCTTCTCCGGATACTGCACTGCTACCACAGTAAAAGGAGGAAAGGGAAGCTAGATAAATAACAGCTGAAGTCCTCTGATTAGCAGAACTCTGCAGGGGGTTCTCAGACACAGAACAGCTGCTAATATCAAGGCTGCAATTATTAAGTGGCAAGGGACTCAGTATCTTGACAAGACAGGAGGAAGGTTGGGAGGGAGGGGTTAACAATAATTGGGTGGCCTCTGTGTGAGGGAATGGACTCGTCAGTACACTTGCTGTATCTAATTTTTGTTTTTACGTCATCCTCACTTTACAGATGAGGAAACAGGACTGGAAGGTTAAGTAGTTGCCTAAAGTCATACAGCTAATAAGCATCAGAACCAACAGATGGAGGCCCAGGCTTTCGTGAGGAAAGTGCTGATACCTGGTCCCCTCTCTTATCAGACCTCACTGTCAAAGCCCTACAGATATATTTTATGTCCCTTCAAGCACATTTTCTCTGGGCTATTGCCAAAGTTCAAGATGTAGCAAGATGTCTCCTCTTTCATATCTGATTTGGGGAGGATGGGATGTTCTATGCCAATGTCCCTGAACAGAATAGAAAGAAGTAAAAAAAAAAAAAAAAAAAAAGGTGGGGGGGGGGTAAGATGATGTTGTTTTCACTGCACAGGGGGTCGCTGGGCCCCTGACAAAATTAACCAGCACTCAGCCTGGCTGTGGAGCTTCCCTCTTCTTATACCTTGTGAAACAAATAACATGGGTATTGCAGAGTCAGCAGGGGGTAGGGTCAGTTCCATTGAGTGTTGGTAGCTCAGTTTTTTCTGACTCTGCAACTACGTGAACTGTAGCCCACCAGGCTCCTCTGTCCATGGGATTTTCCAGGCAAGAATACTGGAGGGGGTAGCCATTTCCTTCTCCAAGGGCCTTTCCCAACCCAGGGATTGAACCCTTGTCTCTTGCATTGCAGGAGGATTCTTTACTGTCTGAGTCAAAAAGGAAGTCCCCCAGGGACCGAATCTGAGCCTCTTGTTTCTCCTGTATTGGCGGATGGGTGGGTTCTTTACCACTAGCACTCTAGGAAGCCCCAGAGTGAGTCCCAACTTGTTCCTAATTCCTGCCTCTGACACTTGCTGGCTGAATGAACTCTCACAAATAACAACATCTCGCAGCCTCAGTTTCCTCAGCTGGGATCTTTGTTTCAGTATGTGGGCTCTTCGTTGCAGCATGCAGGATCTATTTCCCTGACCAGGGATCAAACCCAGGCCCCCTGCATTGGGAACATAGTCTTAACCTCTGCACCACCTGAGAAGTCCCACATCGGTTTTCAAGATGCACCAAAAAGTTACTATTATCCCCATTCTTCTTATTGTGCCCATTACTTCTGTCCCTTTTCCAGTGGTGGGTACTTGAGATGAAAGGCTCTGGTGATTGGAACTGGAACAGCTGTTTGGGCCCAGGCATAAAATAGATGAGCAGAGGATGCTATTTGAGGAGAGAGAGAGCTTTGGGAGTTAAACAGATGCTATAAGAAGGAGAGAAGTGGGATGGGAATAGTAACATGGCTTCTAGACCGTCTATGTTATCTGAGCCAGCTTGAGGAACTGTCCACTCCTTGTATCAAAACAATACAAAACAGTACCTCAAGAGGAACAAAAGGACCGCTGTGAGCATTCCTGTTCCTGACACATAGTAGGCACTCAATAAGCACTAGAACAGTTCTTTCCCTGGACTTGATTGAGGGAGACTAAACTCTTTCAAATTAGCCCCATGTGCCTATAGCCAGATCTATATTTGGATTGTCTTCCCTTCTATTCCAGAAACGGTGGTCAAACTGACTCTGCAAGATATACTGCACAATTAGTGTGCACCTCTTAGCCTTGGCTAATTACCTCTTTTATCAATTAAAAATATTTTCCCATTAAGCCAAGAAGTTGCGAGAGAGAGAGAGAGGAGAGTCTCTTCTCTATTTTGAAAGCCTCTCAAAAATCCAGCAAGATAATGTCACTGATTTGGTTAATTTCAGGTGCACATCAGGCCATTCAACCTAGGTGAATTTAATGACTCAGGACAGGTCGGGCGATGAATGTCCCTGTAAATCATTTATAATTGCAAGCATAAAAATTAAAAATCAGTCTGAAGAGCAAGATAACGTAATGCTAATGACGGAGGGCAGTAATCTGAAGATAGAGGTTTCCCGCTTTAATCAGGCCCATTCGGATGACAGAGCGCTAAGCCTCTAGGGGATTGTTCTGGAAACAAAAGACTGAGAACCTACTTCAGTCTTTAATGACTCACCATGATAAAAGAAATTAACTGAATTTTCATATTATAATTATAAAATTTAATAGGGAATTTTTTCCCCTTGATACTTTTTTTCTCCTAGTCAAGATAAACCAACACACAGTCTATTCCCCTTATAAGGATGAATTTAAAAGGCTAGTTATGTTCAGCCACATCATGTGGAAAGTCCAGTTAATAAATTATGTTCAGGATGAAGAATTGCCAGTGCTATAACAGAGACAGTTTCCAGAGGCTTTAAGAAATTAGAAAAGTCTTTACCTTGTTTTCTATGTTTATACAATACGGCAGTCCTCCAAGTCATTCAGAATCAAAAATGGGGTGA
This sequence comes from Bubalus bubalis, assembly GCF_019923935.1. Lineage (NCBI taxonomy): Eukaryota > Metazoa > Chordata > Mammalia > Artiodactyla > Bovidae > Bubalus > Bubalus bubalis. The sequence goes on along the minus strand of NC_059172.1, from coordinate 21,997,465 downwards.
GAAATAAAACATCAAATTCCTCCCTTGGGATGCTTTCACACTACAAACTGAAGACTCTGCCTCAATTGCCTTTTCTACCTGGTGGGTATATAATTATATTTCCAAGTTTAATTCAGGTGGAACTTCTGGGATTTATCACACTGTATTGTAATGTACAGTAGTAAAATCATTGCATTCTCTCCTCCAAAACTGTAGGTTCTTTGATGGGAGACTATTTGGGAACCATGACTGATGGACCCTCCAAATACCTGGCACTTTGTGGCCATTAATAAGTATTTGTCAGGTTTCTGAGTTTTACCTTATTTCTAGGCTGAACACATAAAACGTGAAAGTCTTAGTCACTCAGTTGTGTCTGACTGTTTGCGACCCTGTGGGCTGTAGCCCACCAGACTACTCTGTCCATGAAATTCTCTAGGTGAGAATACTGGAATGGATAGCCATTGCCTTCTCCAGGGGATCCTCTTGATCCAGGGATCAAACCTGGGTCTCCTGCATTGCAGGAAATTCCGAGCCATCTGAGCCACCAGGATAAAAATGAGAGAAAAGTCAAGAAAATACTAAAGCATTGAAGAATAAAAACTACAAAGAGAGATGCAGGGAATTATAAAAATAGATCTATTGTTTTCAATAGGTAAGTTTTCTAAAGTACACAAACACACATACATATATACTTGCTCTCGACAATAAGAAAAAGCCATGAGGTGTTTTCTCTGGAGCTTCTAAGTATTTCCAAGAGCCTTGGTAAAGTACAGTCTTTTCCAGAGCAGCTGGGGTGATATCACGCCACTTAATTTCTTCTGTATGTGAACTGTATTTACTCATATTATGAAGTGAACGAGTAAGGACTTTTTCAGTTGCAAGCAAAAAAAAAAAAACCAACTTTAATCAACTTAAGGCAAAAACAGTAAGTCAGGGTGTATTTTGTTATTAGGACCTATAAGTATCTCACCAAAGCCAAGGACAGGAACATGGCTGGGTATCAGGAATTGAGAGCTGGCAAGTTACCTGATCCATAGAAGTTTCCTCTTTCTTTCCCATCAGTCATATTCCCTAGGTCTCTTTTCCCCTTGATACCAATTTGGTGTGTGTCAGAATCACTGGGAGGACCTGTTAAAATGTACATTGCTGGGCTCCTCTCCAGAGATGCTAAATCAGAAGGTTGGAAGAGGGACCTGAGAATTTGTGTTTTTCATCAGTTCCCAGGAGATGGTGCTCACACCAGCTCACACTGCTGGTCCACACACTTTGAGAACCACTGCACTACGCCAGTTAGTGTACAGAGCGGGAAAACGGCCCCCAGAGTTGCTACATTTGAAAGTCACAGCTCTAGCCATCAGGAGAGACTTAGCCTGGTCCTACTGCCCACTTCCTGGGACACAGGACTGCATGGGCCAGTTGGATATCAGCCCTCAGCTATGGCTAGGCACATGGCTGATGATGGGCATATCACAGGTCCCAGGGAAGAGGATCTGGCAGACGATTCTGTGTGGCTGCCACAAGACATAGGGAGTCTTTAATTTTTTTATTATACTAGTTGAAGCCTGGATGCCTTTATCACAGCAAATATCAGGACTCAGGAAGCCCACCCTCAATGGAAACACAACTTAGTGTCACACTCATCTCTGCAAACAACAGGCCCTATTAAATGTATAGCTGCAAGAAGGAAGTGGACTTTTATGAGACTGTGTGAGAAACTCCAGCAGACGGTGGGAGAGGGTCTAGAGTACTGGTTCTTAACTGGGGAAGATTTGCCACCCAATGACAAAGCAATTTCTGGAGATACTTTTGGTTTTCACAACTTGCGTCAGGGAGAGCTGCTTCTAGCAGCTAACGGGTAAAGGGCAGAGATGCTGCTACACATCCTACAACACACAGGACAGCTCCCATAACACTGAATTATCTGGCCTGAAATGTCAATAGTGCTGAGGTTGAGAAATCCTCAGGTAGAGCCTCAGTTCAGTTCAGTCGCTCAGTCATGTCTGACTCTTCATGATCCCATGGGCTGCAGCATGCCAGGCCTCCCTATCCATCACCAACTCCCAGAGCTTACTCATGTCCATTGAGTCCGTGATGCCATCCAACCATCTCACACTCTGTCATCCCCTTCTCCTTCCACCTTCAATCTTTGCCAGCATCAGGGTCTTTTCAAATGAGTCAGTTCTTCATATCAGATGGCCAAAGTATTGGAGTTTCAGTTTCAACATCAGTCCTTCCAATGAATATTTAGGACTGATTTCCTTTAGAATGAACTGGTTGGATCTCCTTGCAGTCCACATGACTCTCAAGAGTCTTCTCCAACACCACAGTTCAAAAGCATCAATTCTTCGGCGCTCAGCCTTCTTCACAGTCCAACTCTCACATCCATACATGACTACTGGAAAAACCATAGCCTTGACTAGATGGACCTTTGTTGACAAAGTAATGTCTCTGCTTTTTAATATGCTGTCTAGGTTGGTCATAGCTTTCCTTCCAAGGAGTAAGCGTCTTTTAATTTCATAGCTGCAATCACCATCTGCGGTTATTTTGGAGTCCCCCAAAATAAATTCTCTCACTATTTCCATTGTTTCCCTATCTATTTGCCATGAAGTGATGGGACCAGATGCCATGATCTTAGTTTTCTGAATGTTGAGTTTTAAGCCGACTTTTTCACTCTCCTCTCTCACTTTCATCAAGAGGCTCTTGATGAAACAAATGGAAATTCTAGAGCCAATAAAACAATGACTAAAGAATTTGATGGAGAACTTAGCATTAAACTTGACTAAACAGAAGAAAGAATCAGTAAACTAGAACATAGGTCATTTGAAATTATTCAGTCAGAGGAGAAAAAAGAAAAAAAGAATGAAGGAAACCTATGGGACTGATGGGATTTCAAGAGAAAAAAACACAAGAATCCCAGAAGAAGAAGAGAAAAAGAAAAAGAGACAACGTCTGTATAAAACAATAAAGGCTGACAATATCCTAAACTTGGGGAGATAAATGGACACCCAAATACATGAGGTCTAAAAACCACAGAATGATCTCTGTTCATTTCCAAGGCAAACCATGCAGTATCACAGTAATCCAAGTCTATGCCCCAACCAGTAACGTTGAAGAAGCTGAAGTTGAATGGTTCTATAAAGAATACAAGACCTTTTAGAACTAACACCCAAAAAAGATGTCCTTTTCATTATAGGGGACTGGAATGCAAAAGTAGGAAGTCAAGAAACACCTGGAGTAACAGGCAAATTTGGCCTTGGAATACAGAATGAAGCAGGGCAAAGACTAATAGAGTTTTGCCAAGAAAATGCACTGGTCATAACAAACACCCTCTTCCAACAACACAACAGAAGACTCTATACATGGACATCACCAGATGGTCAACACCGAAATCAGATTGATTATATTCTTTGCAGTCAAAGATGGAGAACTCTATACAGTCAGCAAAAACAAGACCAGGAGCTGACTGTGGCTCGGATCATGAACTCCTTATTGCCAAATTCAGACTTAAATTGAAGAAAGTAGGGAAAACCACTAGACCATTCAGGTATGACCTAAATCAAATCCCTTATGATTATACAGTGGAAGTGAGAAATAGATTTAAGGGCCTAGATCTGATAGATAGAGTGCCTGATGAACTATGGAATGAGGTTCGTGACATTGTACAGGAGACAGGGATCAAGACCATCCCCATAGAAAAGAAATGCAAAAAAGCAAAATGGCTGTCTGGGGAGGCCTTACAAATAGCTGTGAAAAGAAGAGAAATGAAAAGCAAAGGAGAAGAGGAAAGATATAAACATCTGAATGCAAAGTTCCAAAGAATAGCAAGAAGAGATGAGAAAGCCTTCTTCAGTGATCAATGCAAAGAAATAGAGGAAAACAACAGAATGGGAAAGACTAGAGATCTCTTCAAGAAAATCAGAGATACCAAGGGAACATTTCATGCAAAAATGGGCTCGATAAAGGACAGAAATGGTATGGACCTAACAGAAGCAGAAGATATTAAGAAGAGATGGCAAGAATACACAGAAGAACTGTACAAAAAAGATCTTCACGACCCAGATAATCACGATGGTGTGATCACTCACCTAGAGCCAGACATCCTGGAATGTGAAGTCAAGTGGGCCTTAGAAAGCATCACTACGAACAAAGCTAGTGGAGGTGATAGAATTCCAAATCCTGAAAGATGATGCTGTGAAAGTGCTGCACTCAATATGCCAGCAAATTTGGAAAACTCAGCAATGGCCACAGGACTGGAAAAGGTCAGTTTTCATTCCAATCCCAAAGAAAGGCAATGCCAAAGAATGCTCAAACTATCGCACAATTGCACTCATCTCACACGCTAGTAAAGTAATGCTCAAAATTCTCCAAGCCAGGCTTCAGCAATATGTGAACCGTGAACTTCCTGATATTCAAGCTGGTTTTAGAAAAGGCAGAGGAACCACAGATCAAATTGCCAACATCCGCTGGATCATGGAAAAAGCAAGAGAGTTCCAGAAAAACATCTATTTCTGCTTTATTGACTATGCCAAAGCCTTTGACTGTGTGGATCACAATAAACTGTGGAAAATTCTTCAAGAGATGGGAATACCAGACCACCTGACCTGCCTCTTGAGAAATTTGTATGCAGGTCAGGAAGCAACAGTTAGAACTGGACATGGAACAACAGACTGGCTCCAGATAGGAAAAGGAGTACGTCAAGGCTGGATATTGTCACCCTGTTTATTTAACTTCTCTGCAGAGTACATCATGAGAAATGCTGGGCTGGAAGAAACACAAGCTGGAATCAAGATTGCCAGGAGAAATATCAACAACCTCAGATATGCAGATGACACCACGCGTATGGCAGAAAGTGAAGAGGAACTAAAGAGCCTCTTGATGAAAGTGAAAGAGGAGAGTGAAAAAGTTGGCTTAAAGCTCAACATTCAGAAAACTAAGATCATGGCATCCAGTCCCATCACTTCACGGGAAATAGATGGGGAAACAGTGGAAACAGTGACAGACTTTAATTTTCTGGGCTCCAAAATCACTGCAGATGGTGACTGCAGCCATGAAATTAAAAGACGCTTACTCCATGGAAGGAAAGTTATGACCAACCTAGATAGCATATTCAAAAGCAGAGACATTACTTTGCCAACAAAGGTTCATCTAGTCAAGGCTATGGTTTTTCCTGTGGTCATGTATGGATGTGAGAGTTGGACTGTGAAGAAGGCTGAGCGCCGAAGAATTGATGCTTTTGAATTGTGGTGTTGGAGAAGACTCTTGAGAGTCCCTTGGACTGCAAGGAGATCCAACCAGTCCATTCTGAAGGAGATCAGCCTTGGGATTTCTTTGGAAGGAATGATGCTGAAGCTGAAACTCCAGTACTTTGGCCACCTCATGGGAAGAGTTGACTCATTGGAGAAGACTCTGATGCTGGGAGGGACTGGGGGCAGGAGGAGAAGGGGACGACAGAGGATGAGATGGCTGGATGGCATCACTGACTTGATGGACGTGAGTCTCAGTGAACTCCAGGAGTTGGTGATGGACAGGGAGGCCTGGCGTGCTGCGATTCATGGGGTCGCAAAGAGTCGGACACAACTCAGCAACTGATCTGATCTGATCTGAAAGCACACCAAATAGGTTGAACTTGAAAAGAGTTACACTGAGACACATTATAATAAAACTGTCAAAAGATAAAGACAGAATTTTGAAAACAGCAAGTAAAAAGCCACTAGTCATGCATAAGAGAGCTTCCCCTTTCTCTACTCCAGTAGTACTATCAGCAGATTTCTTTGCAGGCCAGGAGAAAGAGAGATGATCTATTCAAAATACTAAAAAAAGAATATTGTCAACCTGGCAAAACTGTCCTTAAGAAGAGATAAGGACTTTCTTAGACAAATAAAAGCTGAGGGAGTTTATCATCACTTAGACCTACCTCACAAGAAATGTTAAAGAATGTTCTTCAAGCTGAAATAAAAGGATGCTAATTACCATCATAATACTTATGAATGTATAAAACCCATTGGTAATAGAAAATATATGGTAAAAGTTCAATTCTGTGATATTGTAATGGTGGTATATAATTTGCTTGCAACTATTGTTTAAAAGTTTAAAGACAAACATATTTTAAAAACCATATTAAGCATGTTAAAAAACAACCATAACTATAATAATTTGTTATTGGGTTCACAACACAAAAAAGAGATAAATGTAACATCAGTAACTTAAAATATAGGGTTGGGGGAATAAAAGCTAAAAGTTTCTGCTGCTGCCGCTAAGTCGCCTCAGTCATGTCCGACTCTGTGCGACCCCATAGACGGCAGCCCACCAGGCTTCCCGGTCCCTGGGATTCTCCAGGCATGAACACTGGAGTGGGTTGGCATTTCCTTCTCCAAAAGTTTCTATATGTTATCAAAGTTATCAGCTTAAAATATTACTTTTAAATATAATTTATGTAAGCCCCAAGATGACCAACCACAAAGGAAAAACCTTTAGTAGAAACACAAAAGTTTATGATGTAAAGGTTAAAGCATACCACCACCACCACCAAAAAAATCCTCACATCACAAAGGAAGACAGCAAGAGAGAAAGCAAGGAACAAATGAGCTACAAAACAGTCAGAAAACAATGAACAAAATGGCAACAGTACATTCTTGCCTATAAATAATTACTTTGAAGTAAATGTATTAAAGTATACAATCAAAAGACACAGGATGGCTTAACGGGTTCAAAAAAGATCCAATGACATGCTTCCCACAAATTACTCACTTTAGCTTTAAGGAAACAGATGGACTGAGTGAAAGAATGCAAAAAGATATTTCAGGCAAATAGTAACCTGAAGAAAGCAGGGTAGCTATTCCAGACAAACAATTTGTATTTGAACAGTACTGTAGACCAAACGGACCGAACAAACATTCTATCCAACAGCAGCAGAAAACACATTTTTTTCAAGCATACATGAAACATTTTCTAGAATAGGTCATGTGATAGGCCACAAAACAAGTTTCAAAAAATTCAAGAAGGCAGAAACTATATCAAGTTATCTTTTCTGACCACAATGTTATGAAACTAGAAATCAAGAAAATTCACAAATACATGGATTTTAAAAACATACTCTCCAACAACCAATGAATCAAAACAGAAATTGAAAGGAAAACTTTAAAATATCTTGAGACAAATGAAATACAAACATAATACATCAAAATTTATGAGATACAGCAAAATAGTTCTAAGAGGAAAGTTTGAATAAAAAGAGATCTCAAATAAACAACCTAAATTTATATCTTCAGGAACTAGAAGAATAAGAACAAACTAAGCTCAATGTTATCAAAAAGAAGGAAAAAATGAAGATTAGAGTAAAAATAAATGAAATATTAGTAGAAAAGAAGGAAAAAAACAGGAAAGAGTAACAACATAAATTAGAACTAATAAAGGAATCCAGTAAGGTTGCAAGATAGAAAAATCAATGTTCAAAATCAGTTGTGTTTCTATGCAGTAACAGTGCTCTGCAAAAGAAATAAGGAAAGTGATCTCATTTACTATAGCATCAACAATAGCAAAATACCTTGGATAAATTTAATTAAGGAGGTGAAAGATCTATGCACTAAAAACTATAAAACACTGATGAAAGAAACTGAAAAAGACACAAATAAATGGGAAAATATCCTGTGTTCATGGACTGAAAGAGTTAATATTGTTACAAAATCCATACTACACAAAGCCACATACAGATTCAATGCAATCCTTATCAAAATTTCAATGGCATTTTCACAGTAATAATGCAAACAATCCTAAAATTTGTATAGACCCACAAAAGACTCTGAACAGCCAAAACAATCTTGAGAAAGAACAGATCTGAAGGCATCTCACTTACTAATTTCAAACTATATTACAAAATTCTAATAATTAAAACAGTATAATACTGGCATAAAAACAAACATGAGACCAATGGAACAGAATCAAGTAGACAAAAATATACCTATGCACATACAGCCAGCTAATATTTGACAAGGGTACCAAGAATACTCAATGGAGAAAAGATATTCTCTTCAATAAATAGTGCTGGGAAAATGGGATGTTTACATGCAAAATAATGAAACACTGGATTCCTCCCTCACACCACTCACAAAAACTAATACAAAATGGATTAAAGATTTACATGTAAGACCTGAAACAATAAAACAATAAAACATAGAAGAAAATTATGAATAAAGCTTCTTGGCATTGATCTTGGCAATCATTTCACAGATATGACATCAAAAATGCAAGCAACAAAATAAAAATAAACATGGGGACTACACCAAACTAAAAAGCTTCTGTGCAGCAAAGGAAATCATTGACAAAATGAAAAGGTGATCTAGGGAATAGGAGAAAATATTTGCAACCCAAATATCTAATAAAAGGTTAATATCAAAGATTAACTCAATAGCCAAAAAAAAATTAAAATCAATTAAAAAAGGCAGAGAATCTGAATAGACATTTTTTCAGAGAAGACATACAGATGGTCTATATGAAAAGGTTCTCAGCATCACTCATCACCAGCAAAATGAAAATCAAAACCACAGTGAGACACCGCATCACACTTGTTAGAATGGCTATTATAAAAAAGGCAAGAAATAACAAGTGCTGTGAGGATGTGGGAAAAGGGAACTATTAGTGGGAATGAAAACTGGTGCATCAGTTATGGAAAACTTTATGACGTTTCCTTAAAATTTTTTTAAATAGAACTAGTCTGTGATCCAGAAATTCCACTTCTGGGTATTTATCCAAAGGAAATGAAAACACTCACTTGAAAAGATATATGTACCCCCATGTTCATTTCAGCACTACTTACAATAGTCAAGATATGGAAACAATTTGTGTCTATCAACAGATGAACGGATAAAGAAGTTGTGGTGTATTATGAAATAGAATATTATTCAGCCATGAAAATGAGGAAATCTTGCCATTTTGACAACATGGATGGACCTTCAGGGCATTATGCTAAGTGAAATAAGTCAGAGAAAAATGGATACTATATGATCTCACTTATATGTGAATATGAAAAAACTGAACTCATGTAAACTGAGACTAACCTGATGGTTGCAAGGAGAGAGCAGGAAGCAGGAGTTTGTGGGAGTGGTCAAAGGGTACAAACCTCCAGTTACAAGATGAATACATTCTGGGATGGAATATACAGCATGGTGACTACCGTTTACAGTGCTCTCAATATATATTTAAAAGTTGCTAAGAGTGTAGATCTTGAAAGTTCTCATCACAGATATAATTGTAACTAAGTGAGGTGACGGATGTGTTAACTAACCTTTTTGTTAGCACATACATATATCAAATAATTGTGTTGTACACCTTAAAGTTACACAATGTTATATGCCAAATATATCTCAACAAAGCTAAAGGGAATATCTAGTAATAAAAAATGGAGGATAAGCCATTATGGAAAAGAAAAACCAAGGGTTTGGAGAAGCTGCTCGTCTTTCAAAAAGGAGACCATGGACCGTGTGAGTGCCATCATTCTGCATTCTCTCTCTATCTCCTAGCAAAGTGTTCTTATCGTGGCACTTTTCATACTGAATTAGGGAAAGTGAGTATTAATCTGAGCTGATACTAATCACCCATGACAGAAAATTCCCACTGTGATCAAACTTTCATAACATATTAGGAATAAAAAGCCCTCTCCTGCTTCTCACAGGTCAATCTCCAAGCTGCCTATAAGCGTATGCTAATAACAAGCATCTGTCCATCTGCAAAAGGCTCCTTAACATAGGGCAGTGACAATGTGAAAACTGAGCCTGCAAACGAAATGTTAAATGGCCAAGTGACAAGACCAGCCTCCGTCAAGTGGACAGTAGTATCCAGTTTCCTTGATTCTCCAGAATGCCAGCACAAAGCTCTGCCCACAAAGATGTCATATCAGGAAAAGCCTCAAGTCTTGGAACTTTAGAGCTGAAAAGAGCTTCAGTTCAGTTCAGTTCAGTCGCTCAGTCATGTCCGACTCATTGCGACCCCATGAATCGCAGCACACCAGGCCTCCCTGTCCATCACCAACTCTTGGAGTTCACCTAGACTCACGTCCATCGAGTCAGTGATGCCATCCAGCCATCTCATTCTCTGTTGTCCCCTTCTCCTCCTGCCCCCAATCATTCCCAGCATCAGAGTCTTTTCCAATGAGTCAACTCTTCGCATGAGGTGGCCAAAGTACTGGAGTTTCAGCTTCAGCATCATTCCTTCCAAAGAAATCCCAAGGCTGATCTCCTTCAGAATGGACTGGTTGGATCTCCTTGCAGTCCAAGGGACTCTCAAGAGTCTTCAACACCACAGTTCAAAAGCATCAATTCTTTGGCGCTCAGCTTTCTTCACAGTCCAACTCTCACATCCATACATGACCACAGGAAAAACCATAGCCTGGACTAGACAAACCTTTGTTGGCAAAGTAATGTCTCTGCTTTTGAATATGCTATCTAGGTGTTTACTAATCCAGTTCTTTCACTTTCGAGCTATCAGTTTAGGGAAGGGATTAGATGAATTTATCTAACCACAAGATATTAAATCTTTTGCAGAACTGGACATTAACTAGAGCAGAAGAATAATCTGAAAGTCCTTCCCTCCCAATGTAGTTTATGATGGTTCTTTAAAACTAGGGACCAAAATCTAGCTGGATTTTGAGGTGTTTTATTTTTAATTTCATTTTTATCCAATCTGATAGTCTCTTATTTAGTGGGATAGTTACATTTATGAATTGTTTCTGCCTTCATATTTTGTTTTTTTCTGATGGCTAATCTGTTTTTCTTGGCTTATTTCCTCTCTTTTTCTGATTTCTGCCATTTTCAGTGCTATAGTCCTTGATCTATCCTCTATGTCTCTTAACTTTTTAAATATTTTATTGTTTTATTAAAATATCCTTCCCATCAGTACCATATTCTGAATCATTTTCTCAGTGCTATCTTTCAATTCACTAATTCTTTATTCAATTGTGTATAATCTAGAGTTTATCTTATACCTTTTTTTTTTTTTGGTTCAGTGAGTGTATTTTTTATTTCCAAGATTTGTAATTAGTTTTTCTCTCACTTATTGGTTTGTTTTGCCTCTCATTGCTCGTTCAGTTTCTCTTGTCTAAGAGCTTACAATTACCTCCATGCAGGTTACCCCAAGTCAGATCTTTTAAAGGCGTTTCAGGGCACCCATTTCCATGTATTACTGGGAAAACAGAGATCCAGTCATGAGACAATAGGCAACTTGGTTAAATTCCGAACTCTGGAGGGGTTTTGTTCTTCAATTTCTATCATTTTTATAACCTCGTGGTTCTCAATGAGGGCTTACCTACTTTTTCCCCTAGGGGACACTCGGGAATGTCTGGAGACATGTTTGGCTGTCACAGCTAGAGGGAGGTGGTTACTATGACTGACATCTAGTGGGTAAAGGGGCTTTCCTCATAATTCAGTTGGTAAAGAATTTGCCTGCAATGCAGGAGACCCGGGTTCGATTCCTGGATCAGGAACATCTCCTGCAGAAGGAAATGGCAACCCACTCCAGTATTCTTGCTTGGAAAATCCCATGGACAGAGGAGCCTGGCAGGCCACAGTCCATGGGGTTGCAAGAGTCAGACATGACTTAGTGACTGAACAGCGAGTGGGCAAAGGCCAGTGACATTGCTAAACATCCCACAATAGAGAGAACAACCCCGCTGCAAAGAATTATCAGATTGGTAGTGTTAATAGTATCAGCCCCCAGCTTTAAGCAGCAGTCAGTATGGCTGAGTGAGTGCTGGTAACTTTTTTTACCCCTCAGAAGTAGACCTTCAACTCATCTTGGTTGACTTCCAGACCCAGAGTCAACAGGCCCCAGAATTTATCCCCATTCATTTTGCATTTCTTGCCCATTTAGCTCATTTCTGAGCCAGGCCTTTTATATCTTTTCAGCTTTCTACTTTAATATTTAGTCTCTCATTACTACACATTTGAAACAGAGATACTGGCCCAAAGAATGAACTCACTGAGCTATCTTAATCCAGGCCAACTTTCTGGTGGAGCAAGTCTATATGAATCCACCGTTTCTTGGTCCTTTTAAAAGTTTCTTTTTTCAACAAAAATGTCAGATATCTTGTGATATGCTCTGACACAACCCACAGTATAATGAGATAACACTTCCTAGATGGAATCTTCTCAGTTACTTTTCAGCAGCTAAAATAGGCCTTTAAAAAGATCATCATCTAAAAACCTCAATGAATGCCTGTGCCTTTCATAGGAGCCTCTCCTACACAGGACACTGGGGGTTCTGGTAGAGATTTCTGGGAGTTGCCTTTCAACAAACATAGGTTCCTTCCCCTGTGACTTATATTCTTGCTTCCATGTGTCTCAGTGACCCAGTGAGAACTACAATATACAGCAAGAAGACAGCTACAAAATGCCCAAGGTATACGTCTCCGTCTCAAATGAGATTATAGGAGTGGCACATGAAAAGGACTGGCCTCTTCATCATTGTATAATGATCTTTTTTTCCCTCTTCTCACATCACATCCTAAAGTTCTCTGACATGAGATGGAGCACAACTGTCTTCATCAGCCAACATCTTGTTCTCCCAAAAGTACTGGGTCTGGGTAAGTGTAAGGTGTAGGTGTAAGGTGTAAGCATAAGGTCTTAGGTGTTAAGACCAGGACTGCTACATGTAACATCCCACACAGTTCCATCTGACTCAGATGCCAAGCATCCTCTATGGAATGCCCCAGCCCAGGCAGAGGCATGTCTCCTACAGATTTGCAGCATCTCCTCCCACAGCCCGGTTCATCACGGGTCTGCTCCTCACCCACCCAAGACACATTCGATTGGATGATGAATGGATGCTTGGCCCCACTAACTTCTTTATGAGAAACTGGATTGGGGCCAGAGAGACATGATCATTTACTGGTGGGGAGCTTGGCTATAAGGTCACACAGAATTGGGAGCTGAAGACACTATTGGGGTTTTGCCAGGATAAGGCTCTGTGCAAGCAGGGTCATCATGTACAAGGGCACCCAACTGAGAGGCAAGTGAGCACTGAAACCCAGCATGCCATGCTGTGCCCTGGAAGGGGCTCCTTCTCCTAATCAGCACAATTGTCACATAGGCTAGCAGTGTGTCTGGTGTGTAAATAGATGAGTGTGTAGAGAAGACGGCTGGCAATGATAAGAACAGAGGTAATGGCTATAGTGATGAGAGATATTCAGCCCCAGAGAGAAAGAAAGAGATGGACAGAGAAGCTGCCTGGGTCCTGAACACTATCAAACACTTTCTTCCAGTTTCTACAACACCCAGCTCTACTTCCTGCCCTAGGCTAGTAGTAGGTATTGTAGTGTCCTTCTAATAAACTCCCTTCATTGGTTTTATTGAGTAGGTTTCTTGTAATTAAAAATATCCTGTTGTGATTAAGCTGCAGGAGGGCAGGGGCTGGATCTTGTTCACTGTTACATGCTCAGAGCCTAACACAGTGTTGGCCATGAATAAGAGTTGGTCAATGAAGATTTGCCCAATGAAGATTTGCCAAATGAATGAATGATGAGAAAGTTGTGACATGCATGATTTGAGCAAGTGGCAGCCTTTGAGCCTCCTCATCAGGCCCACCTAGAATAACAGAAGGATGAGGGTTTCTTCCATGAGGTTAAATCAGTAATGTTTTTTTTTTACTGGAAATCACTGCCAAATTTTCAATAGTCCAAAGAAAATTGCGTGAATCCTGATTTTCAAAGGACTATGATGTTCCCTAGACAAAAAGAAAATTTATCCCTGTGGTGAAATAAAATCCAGGATTTAAAAAAATAACCCGGAAAATGTTTTCCTAAATAAATAAATATTACAAATTTTAAATTTCTTTCTGGATTCATACATATTAACACTGCGGTGGTCTGCAAAAGATCAGTCCATCCAGCACTGCTCTTTGAAGGAGTTGCTCAGAGAGGTTCAATAATTTGCATGAGGTCACACAGCACGAGTACGGGAAGGGAGCCTGGACCTCCTGTCTTTGACCTCTTAGGGCAGGGTTTCTACTATAACCAGCTGCCCTTGGCAAAGGAAGTTCTTATCATTTCTCTGCTGCTACAATTAAAAAGACACCTTTTGAAACAATTCCCGTTTACTACTCAATCTTTTAACCCTGGTCAAATGGTTGAACTAATGACGGCATTTATGCAATTATAAATTGAGTGCACATTTAAGAAACAACCCATCAAATATATGAGCTTCACTGTAGCTCCATTAAAACAAAAAGTTTTAAATGACCAGGGTACCAAAAAAAAAAAAAAAAAAAGAAGGGTGCAATTTTCAACTGTATTATTACCTGTGAAATATTACAAGTGAAAAATGTAATTACCTTAATGCTATTTTTGATATCGTATCAGCAAATTACCCTGAGTCCCCACTGTGACACTTGTATCAGGGTAAGCATTATCCCGTTGTGAGTGTCAATCCCTGGGGAAAATGGAGTTGCTCAAACGGTTTCGATGCTTCAGCAATTAGCCACCTCGAGACTGCCAGGAAGGGCTGATTTTTGAGACACTTATGGGATGTTTAACCTATAAACATCTAGGACATTTACCTCCTGTTTGTTTTTTTCCTGATTAAGCGCCAGAGAATCCTCTTTATGCAAGCAGAGCATCATTTTATGTAATAAGAACTTTTCTCCCTCTATTTTCCTTCTTAATCATTGGCAAATCCGCTTCTGCTATTAAAATACACACCAAGAAAACTGGAAAAAGAGGTATTAAGTATATATTATACTGAAGACGAATACCCTAATGTCACGAGGGAACAAAAACACACACAATGTGATGTGTTGGAGGATTAGCAATCTTCATGTTGCTAAAACAAAAATAATAACTTCCAGAAACCTTTGGAAGCCAGTGATTTGTTTTCTGAAGTTCCGAAGCTTTATTAGGAGATTAGAAAGGATGCAAACACAAACACACACACACTTAAGCTTTGCAAAATTGCTCCATTTACTTTGGGTGTAAAAACATCGTGCGCTAAAGTCAGGTCCAGCTATAGGTTAGAAATTGTTAATGGGCAAAAATGCCTCTCTGTGCATGTAAGGTATCAATATCATGCACAATTTCAAACAGTTTCTCTACCAAAATAAAGGACTCCATCCTCATTTCACTCTTAATGAGCTCTGTTAAAAATTAACTCATATAAATGCAGTAGTAGGTCATTCATATCATCCAGCTTTGTAAATGAATTCTGTAAAAATTAAAGTCCTGAGGCTGGCGATTGTTCAGTAAAGAACTATGTTCTCCATAGTATGACACCAGCCTTTTGGAAAAGGAACAGCCTTTTCCAGTTTAGCTGCAAAGATGAACATATTCAGGTCGGTTACTGGGTCTTGAGCATCTCTGCATTTTCGGTGTCTATTTTAGGTAGAGCGTCATCCCTTAGGCTGCTATTCCATCTGGAAAATGTAATTAATAAATCATCAGCTCTCAGCTCTGCACGCTGCCTTAGAAAGTGTACCCAAAAAATGAGAAAGGCTAAGATCTATTTATTATGTATTGGCCCCAAGTGCCACCTTGCACATTCTTAAGTGTCCCTGGATCTCCAGGAAAACAAGGTGCTTGGGTTTACTTGAAGAAACGCGGCTCTTTCCTGTAGGCACATAGAATTGTCCCTGCTCTTTCCAACCATCGGATCCCCAAGCCCAGGCTTATCACACATCTCCAACTCTTAGCCTGAACAAGGGAGGGAGCGGCTGAAAAACAGAACTCTTTAAGGGGGCTCCAGGGTCTGATCAAAGACACCTTCCTGTGACCAAAGGGAAGGAGCAGGCCTGGCTGGGGAGCTCCAGGAACAGAGCACCCTCAAATCAGAACAAACAGGTTCAGGTCCAGTCTCTGTGTTGCCCTGTGAACTGGGGAACTTTCTTACCTTTTCTGTCCCACTTCCAAGTAAGGACTTAATTATTAGCTATTACGATAATTAAAAGGAACTCATTGGTTAGCAGAGCAGCAATAGTCGCTCCCCCAAGAAACACCTCCTGGGGGGTTCTGATTCTTCAAGAACTATCATCCCAGGATGCTGAGTATTAACAGAAGTTGCACAGCAAGGCAAGCCAGTATCTTTATTTGCATTTCCTACAGAGGAAATGGATGTGCAGAGATGTAAACAGCCAGACTAAGGTCAAGATGGTATCTCAGGACCCTGGTTTAAAGTCCTATCCAAGAACCCAGGGTCCTAACCACATGAAGGTTTCATTCTTCCCAGATAATCTCAATGTCTCTCTTGTATCCTTAGGCCAGAAGAACCATTTTAATGCTACATTTAACCTAAAAGGCTTACCTTTTTATCCCAGCCCATTTTAGCTTTAAATTTACAATATTTACTCACTCTGCATGCAGTCCTGATTAATGTCCAAATTCAACCATGGTGGTTGTGTGTGTGTGTGTGTGTATGTATCTTATATACAATTCCAATTCTCCATGGCTAACCAGAGTGTTATCTTCCTTGGCTTCTGGGTTTCTGTACCTCACTGATTCAGAGTGCCAGGTATTTGGGATTAAATCCAGCCTGAAATGTTATTTGCTCTGTTTAGTGCTTTTATGATGATTCTCTTATTATCTGCATGTGCTTCAGTGCTAATTGTACATTACAATGGTTGTATGCAGGCAGCCTGTGAGGCAAACAGGAGTCGGGGAGGGGGGTGGTATTCAGAGCAAGCCACCGTTCCATGGAATCCAGACAAGGACCAAAGGGAAAGATGCCAAAGGAAAAGAACAAGGGGGCAACCTAGTTTGTAGTTCTGAAACCACTGCCTGGTGCTGCCCTGAGGGCCAAATTAACTGTTTCAGGGCATTTAGCAAGTGTTCCAACAAGAAAACATTAAGAAGAAGAAAGTGTATGTTATTTCTAAAATCCCATGTGGGTGTTCAAGATAAACCTGAATCATCAAACTCCAGAATTCATGTATGATTATATTCAAAGGATGTTTGAAAAGGGAAATACACCATTTAAATTGTTAAAATAGTTCAAAGACCACAAGGATAGTTGACACACCAATCTAAGCATGAGGTTTAGAATAGGCAAATATTAAACCCCTAACTCTGAGTCTGAATAGAAATTTAAAAAAGCATCCTTCTGATGTTTATCAGAACTCACAGGAACAATTATGTTCCACCTTTTACAAAAAACATTGCCAGTAGTTTAGAAATCACAATGAGCCCTGAAATCACAAGCTCTAGTGAAATACTCTACTATGTCACACATAGTTTGCAAATTATTTTGAAAGACAACATATGACACTCAAATGCATCTATAGTAGTGTGATAAATTAAGCATAGAAAACAAATTATGTGGTAAATCTTGGCAAGTCTATCACCTTAAAAATGATTTTAGCACTGACATTTTGCAGTATAATGAAACACAAATTATAATTAGAAAACACCTTTGGTGTTCATTCTCGAAATCATCTTTTGCAATTCCTAGTTTCCTGACAACTGCTCAGTGACTGGAGATGAGGACAATCAACCATTCCCAGCTTTAAACTCAACTTTTCAACAATCTCTAGGATTTCAGCTCCCTGCACGTTTCATGCTGATCTGGAGAAGGGGCGAACTGATGTGGGGTTACTGAAGCCTGAGCTTCAGGGCCCTTCACTCACTGGGGCCTCTTTCAAGACCATGGACTTAATTTTCTGATCCTTTCTTATAAATGAGTTCTCCCAAATGCATAAACTTCAAGCCCCACAAAAACTGCCCCTGGGTAAAATGGATAAAACTTCCTTAAGCATCCAAGTCCCACACCAAGGATCACAAAATGCCAGTTCTTCCTAATCCCTTCACAACCAGGGCTTGGTAGCCTTGACCTTATCATACTACAGACAGATACCACGTGGAGAGCAGCTGGTACCACAGGTAACAGGGTCGGTGGATGATGCTCCTTGTACGATCTAGGCAGATACTACAGTAAAAGATGGTTTGATATAGTCTTTCTTGTGTTAAAATAAGCACGTGTTATAAACACTTTGTTAGTCCTTGTTTTATATGCAATGAAAATTTGAAATGAACCTTGGCATTCCAAAGCAGTGATTCTGACCACTTTTGAGTAAGCATAGGTCTTTTAAAATTTTCAAACTTGCCAAATGGTATATAGTTTGGCTTCTGCCTAAACATTTGAAAATTTCCTAAAATTTCCATTTCTAATTTTACTCTGATTTAAAATTTTAATTTATGCACAGCTCAATCCAAAATGTTCTGCAAACTCCATAAAAATATCTAAAATTTCTGCCTCTTTTTCACTTTTTCTCAACTCAGTAATCAAAAGTTTGCAGATTTCACAAATTATTTCTCTAAAGGCTATCTGGAGTCTTTCTTTTTTATCACTATGTAAATAAATTTTATCTTAGAGTTTCCTATGAATACCATGTTAAGAAACTGGGTGAAAAGATCTAATTTTGCTGACCTCACTTTTCCCACATGTTAGTACAAAGCTAACATAAACCTCAGAATAATTCTATAAGCTAAATACTATTATCTTTATTTAGTAGCTGTGGAAACGGGCTCAGAGAGACAAAGAAACCAGTTTTAAGTTCGGTCATGTAACTAATAACTGAGTAGATGTGGAGTCTGGTCAATTCCATTATACCAGACAGCTAAGTATTTGAATATGCCCATACCATTCTCACTTAAGAGCATACATGAAAAGACTCACTAAGAAAAGCCCAGGATTCATTCCCAACCATAGTTCTCAAAAATTAATACATGTCGTTGGATAATGCCTAAACAATTTAAGCGAGGTTTAGGGAAGATGGGAATAACATCATGGACAAATATGAGTAAAAAATTGAGACTCTTCACAGAGTAAACATTTTCCAATTCTAGCCACATGTTATTAGTGCTGACAAATAGAAACTATGAAGAGTTATAGACAGAAGATAACGCAATAATTTTTTTGAGTGCTGAAATTCTTGGGCTGCAGCTAAAAACTGATCAAGGTTACCAATTTCTTCATTCTGAACAGTATGCGTGACACTTCCTATTTAAGAAATAAACAAACACTAATAAGCAACCAAGACTAGAAAGCAAGGGAATTTCTTTTAGAGGTGCTAGGCTTAGCACCAGACCATATACTCCAAGGAGAAGAGAGTGTTAGGATGGGATCAAGACAATATCAATTTAGAAGTAAGTTGAGATTCTGAGGCTGCAAGTCAAAGATCAGGAAACAAGGTCATTTATTCCAGAAAGTGATGTCGTTGAGATGTCTCAATGGGATTCAGTGGAAATGGAAGTGTGTTCACCCAGTTTTAAAGCAAACCCCCCCCCCCCCCAAAAACCTGACAGGCTGAATGAGAAAAGGACAAAGGCTAAAACACCAAATCAAGGAAGATGAACAATCTTTGGCAAGAGAAGAGTAGACCTCTAAGGTGAATTTGGGACGCAGGGCTGATTTTAGGTCTTTTGGCATGGATAAAAAAATGACGGCAGCGCTTGATTTGATCTCGAGAATCAATGCCAACTCCTTATTAAACTGTCAATCTTTCTTAGTGTTACCCTTAAAGATCTTGATTCAGTGAATGCACCAGTGAACCTGAAAGCTGCAAGTTTCAACAGCTCTCCTCGCAGAGCAAACATCAGGCTCTTACCCAGAATTTCCAGAGTTTCTGGTGCCATTCAGGGCAGCCATCATACTGATGTTCCTAACAAGCTCTGCTGAATTGTTTACTTGATGAATAATTTTCAGCAAACATCTAATCTTGCAAAATATTTTTAAAATAAATAGCTGGTACTAATTTCCCTAGAGCCCACAACAAATAAAACCTATCATTCCCCAGCCCTGCACTGTGAAAAATGGTAAGAATGGCCATGTTGGCAATCTGAAAAAAATATAAGACCTTGATAAAAATCAGTAACACCATCCAAATCATTTTTCCCTGAAGGATAACTCCTGTGTCATCAAGCCACTTGCACTCTTTCGGGGTTAATGGAGAAGCCAGGGAAAGGATTAAAATCTGATCCTTCTTCAGGGAGTTCAAAATGGGGAACTCCTTGGCTTCATGGCTCCCAGGATCACGCAATGACTTGGGTCACTCATCTATCTACACCAACTTTAAAAGGTAGGCAGGTTCGGAAAACCCAAAAGCAAAGCACCTACCATTGCTCAACTGCCATTTTGATCTCAACCAGGATTGTTCCTCTGCATGTGGAGGGGCAGCGGGTCTCAGGCTTCTCCTTCTCCTGGGACATCTCACTCAGCTCTGTTACTATAACCAGGACTCAACCCACCCCGGACCAGTGGGCCCCACTCAACAA
This sequence comes from Bubalus bubalis, assembly GCF_019923935.1. NCBI lineage: Eukaryota > Metazoa > Chordata > Mammalia > Artiodactyla > Bovidae > Bubalus > Bubalus bubalis. The sequence continues at coordinate 21,977,247 of NC_059172.1, read as the reverse complement.
AGTCCAGACAGTGACACAATCAGGCTTTGCTTAAAGGACAGAGTAACACATATAGATGATGTGGACTGTGCAGCTGAGCTCTTTCATCACCCGCTGGGTCCCTGAAGACCCCTTCCCCACCTGCATCCATCCAGCTCCATGTGGCCAAAGCCACATTCCCTGTTCCCACTCCATCAATGTCCTCAGGCATACCTGGAACCCACTTTGTCTAGCTCCAAAAGGGGAGGTCAGGGACAGACAGGACTCCCTCCTCCAGCTTCCAAGACCCCTTCGCAGTCTGCAGCCCCCTCTCCTGAGCTCTAGAGTGGTCATCTGCTTCACAGGGGTGACTTAGCCTTTGACTCCCAGCCTGGGCTTTATTCAGGGCCCCACCAGGTTAGAATATGATACCTACACAAAGGCCAGAGACACAGTGGAACGCAGAGTGTGGCTGTCCGCTGATGGGGCTCAGCGGCAGATTGCAGTCATGAGTCAGTCGCTTAAAAACAGCACGAAGAACTCTCTCTGGGCCAAACACTGACACACACAAAATGGAATGTTGTTTCTCCTGGAAAAATGCACTAAAAGAAATATACTATGAGCCACGTAGATAAGGTTAAATTTTCCATATTAGTAGCCACAAATACAAAGAAACAGGTGAAATTAAAGTGAATAGTATACTTTTTATAAGCCAATATATAAAAATATTATAAATTTCAACGAGTAATTAATATCAACAATTATGAATGAAATACTTAACATTTTTTTGGTACTACCTCCTGAAAATTCCACATGTATTTGACATTTATCAGTTCAGTCAGTTCAGTCACCCAGCCCTGTCTGACTCTTTGCAACCCCATGGACTGCAGCACACCAGATTTCCATGTCTATCATCAACACCCAGAGCTTGCTCAAACTCATGTCCATTAAGTCTATGATACCATCCAACCATCTCACCCTCTGTTGTCCCTTTTTCCTCCTGCCTTCAATCTTTCCCAGCATCAGGGTCTTTTCCAATGAGTCAGTTCTTCGCATCCAGTGGCCAAAAAAAAAAAAAAAAAAAAAAAAAATTAGGGTTAGGGTTAGTGGCCAAAGTATTGAAGTTTCAGCTTTAGCATCAATCCTTCTAATGAATATTCAGGTCTGATTTCCTCTAGAATTGACTGGTTTGATCTCCTTGCAGTCCAAAGGACTTGCACAAGTCTTCTCCAACACCATGGTTCAAAAGCATCAATTCTTTGGTACTCAGCTTTTTTTATAGTCCAGCTCTCACATCCATACATGACTACAGGAAAAACCATAGCCTTGACTAGATGGACCTTTGTTGGCAAAGTAATGTCTCTGCTTTTCAATATGCTGTCTAGGTTGGTCGTAGCTTTTCTTCCAAGGAGCAAGCGTCTTTTAGTTTAATGACTGCAGTCACCATCTGCAGTGATTTTGGAGCCCCAAAAAATAGTTTGTCACTATCTCCATTGTTTCCCCATCTATTTGCCATGAAGCGATCAGACTGGATGCCATGATCTTAGTTTTCTGAATGTTGAGTTTTAAGCCAACTTTTTCACTCTCCTCTCTCACTTTCATCAAGAGGCTTTTTAGTTCCTCTTCACTTTCTGCCATAAGGGTTGTGTCATCTGCATATCTGAGGTTATTGATATTTCTCCCAGCAATCTTGATTCTAGCTTGTACTTCAGCCAGCCAGCATTTTGCATAATGTACTCTGCATAGAAGTTAAATAAGCAGGATGACAATATATAGCCTTGATGTACTCCTTTCCCAATTTGGAACCAGTCCATTGATCAAAGTTTGGTTCTAACTGTTGCTTCTTGACCTGCATATAGATTTCTCAGGAGGCAGGTAAGATGGCCCGGCATTCTCATCTCTTTAAGAGTTTTCCACATTTTGTTGTGATCCACACAGTCAAAGGCTTTAGCATAGTCAGTGAAGCAGAAGTAAATGTTTTTCTGGAACTCTCTTGCTTTTTCTATGATCCAACAGATGATGGCAATTTGATCTCTGGTTCCTCTGCTGTTTCTAAATCCAGCTTGAACATCTGAAAGTTCTCGGTTCACGTACTGTTGAAGCCTGACTTGGAGAATTTTGAGCATTACTTTGCTAACATGTGAGATGAGTGCAATTGTGCAGTAGTTTGAATGTTCTTTGGCATTGCCTTTCTTTGGAATTGGAATGAAAACTGCCCTTTTCCAGTCCTGTGGCCACTGCTGAATTTTCCAAATTTGTTGGCATATTGAGTACAGCACTTTAACAGCATCATCTTTTAGGATTTGAAATAGTTCAGCTGGAATTCTATCACTTCCACTAGCTTTGTTCGTAGTGATGCTTTCTAAGGCATATTTGACTTTGCACTCCAAGATGTCTGACTCTAGGTGAGTGATCACACCATTGTGGTTATCTGGGTCATTAAGCTCTTTCTTATATAGTGCTTCTATGCATTCTTGTCACCTCTTCTTAATATCTTCTGCTTCTGTTAGGTCCATCCTGCTTCTGTCCTTTATTGAGCCCATCTTTCCATGAAATATTCCTTGGTATCTCTAATTTTCTTGAAGAGATATCTAGTCTCTGCCATTCTATTGTTTTCCTCTATTTCTTTGCATTGATCACTTAGGAATGCTTTCTTATCTCCTCTTGCTATTTTTTGGAACTCTGCATTCAGAGTTCCAAATAATATATTTCCTTTTCTCCTTTGCCTTTTGCTTGCCTTATTTTCTCAGCTATTTGTAAGGCCAGTTCAGACAACCATTTTGCCCTTTTGCATTTCTTTTTCTTGGGGATGGTTTTGATCACAGCCACTTGTACAGTGTTGGACGAACCTCTGTCCATGGTTCTTCAGGCACTGTGTCTATCAGATCTAATCCCTTGAATCTATTTGTCACTTCTACTGTATAACCGTAATGGATTTGATTTAGGTTATACCTGAATGGTCTAGTGGTTTTCCCTACTTTCTTCAATTTAAGTCTGAATTTGGCAATAAGGAGTTCATGATCTGAGCCACAGTCAGCTCTGGGTCTTGTTTTTGCTGACTTTATAGAGCTTCTCCATCTTTAGCTACAAAGAATTTAATCAATCTGATTTCAGTATTGACCATCTGGTGATGTCCATGTGTAGAGTCAACACTTATAGCACATCTCAATTCAGACTAACCACACTCCTTGATGGCCACTGGTAGCTACTGGCCCCTGTACTGGACAGTGCAGCTGCAGAAGCTCATAGTCCAGTGGAGCTGGAAGATGTTCCCATTCTCTCTAACCACCTCTCCGTGTAAAGTGATGTTCAGACTCAGAATCCATCCTCTCCCTTACCCTGAGGATAGTGGCCCAGGGATTTTCTGGATGAATGTCCTTGTGGCTGTTGCTCAGTTGCTAAGTTGTGTCTGACTCTTTGTGACCCCATGAACTGCAGCACACCAGACTTCCCTGTCCCTCATCATCTCCCAGAGTTTGCCCAAGTTCATGTCCATTGGATCGGTGATGACCTCCAACCATCTTATCCTCTGCTGCCTTCTCCTCATTTTGCCTTCAGTTTTTCCCAGCTTCAGGGTCTGTTCCAATGAGTCAGCTGTTCACATCAGGTGGCCAAAGTATCTGTGCCCTTGCTTGGCACAGACAGCACCCAGACTGCCTGATCCCAGACAGCACCTCCTTGGGGTTCCTGCTACAGCTACTTTTAACAAGGTGTAAAAAGAGCATGTTGAAACATAGGGAGCTGAACTACCCTACCCAAAGGCTTTCACAACTCTTGACTCTGACTAAATTCCATTCCATTATTGATCTCTGTACAGTTGATTCTAGTATATAAGACACTTTGGATATTGGTAAAGTTATCAGTTAGAAACTCTGCAGCTCCAAGTGACAGACTAACCAACTCAAATTAACTCAAGTAAACAATGAGCAAAGGATATTATCAGCCCACCTAACTAGAAGACCCAGAGAAGGTAAGCTTCAGGTGAGGCTTCATCAGTTTCACCAAGGACTTGACTTCACACTCTCTCCATTCTGCATTCCTCCATGTGGACATAAGCTTCAGGTGTGACACAGTGGTCTCTAGCAGCTCCAGGAAACCACCCTGAAGTCTCAGAGTGACTTCAACAGTAGCTCATCTCCCATCCAGTGGAAGAAAAAAAGAGCCTCTTCTCCAGCTTCCACAGATGTGAGAATCATCCTCTGCCATTGGCCAGAACTAGGTCACATGTCCATTCTGGACCCAATCACTGCAAGTGATTGCTGGCTTTCCTAACTGGCTTAGGCCAGTCAGGGCCCATTCCAGGAGCAGGAAGAGGGTTCATTCCACCCAAACTGTATGGCAGAGAATGGAGGGATGGTACAGTCCCTTAAGGAAAAATCCAAGTCCCTCAGTGTGAGAAGCTGGGGGTAAATATGGGAGAGTCCCCAACACATGCCCACCACAATCAACATGACGTGCCCAAGGCTGTTACTTTATCGTGCCTGATGTGTGGCGATTCAACTGGGGAATTGTGAATTTTCTGGTAGCTTCAACCATGTCACACAAAATTAATTTCGATCCCTCCAGAGAACTGCCATAACCACTGCACTCCTCTGGCTGGAGAAAAATCTCTCCAGCACAATGTTTTTAAGAAAACAAAGTCCCCCTTCCTGGATGAGGGAAGTATCCCTGAGACTGCTCTATTGAAATCCTGAATGCAATCCAGGGATATTAAGACAAAGAGGCTTCATAAGAATTAAACAGTACAGAAAGATTTTATGAACAAAGCTCAAGTACTATCAGCTATTAATATTACCCTAAGATTACACAAATAAAATCTAGTCAAGCATGAGGGTAGCACATCTTTCAACGTGTAGTAAAAGAGAAAGAAGTGTGTGATGTCAACTTTATGTAAAGGGCTCTTCAATTTTTTTCTTAAACTCATAGCTTACTGTGCCAACTCCTTCTGGTGACAAAGAGGGCCACATGTGCATAAGTGGTGGAACTTGGAGAGGGTCTTTAGGGATAAGGAAGCAAGGGATGCACTTCAAAAAAGAATAATTCTTGACACTGGAACATCCCTTGGTATATTTCTGCTCTGGAGGTCTTTAAAATATCACATCCATTTGAAAGATAGAACGTTCCACCTATGTTTATAATCTATAGCAATTACTGTAATTAATAATTGGTGACATCCATATGGGCAGGAACTGTGTCTGTTCTGTTCTCCACCGTGTACCCAAGTCCTGGAACACAGTAGGCACTCAGTAAATATTTGATGCAGTGAAATTAGATTGAATTTATTTTGTAGAAGCCCGCCTGTTTTAACACAGAGATTCAGTCTGAAGTCTGTTCCATGTATTCTAACGTAATTACTCTAGGTGGTTGGGCTGAGGTGCAGCAGGTGGTGACGGTGGTGGTGGTGAGGGAGAGGGGTTGAGAACGTAGAAGTACTTAAATATAACCTAAAAGCAATCTTTCCAACAGGTCAACCCTGGCTGGCCCAGTGCTGGGGGTCCAGAGATGGAGAAAACATAAGTGCATAGATGTCCAGGGCAAGAGGGGACACAGAAGTAGCAGCAGCTCAATGTGACAATATCTAACAAGAGGCAACGTAAAGTGATAGAGGCAAGAAGATGAAAGGACAATTAATTTCCCCTAGGACGATCAAGGAGGATTACAGGGAAGAATTTGGGATTATAACTGGCCCTGCCAGAAGCTTCCACAAAGACAATATTTAAAGTCTGCCGAGACCCAGAGGAATGGTGAGTGGGAGGTAGGAAGATCAGAGGTGCCCTGCTATCCTTGGAGCCTTTAAAAGCAGCCAATTTGTCTTCACAGATGGGCGAGGCCTCCCTCTTAGGCCCGCAGAAAGCTTTGTGTATGTCCCCATCACGGGCCCACAGGTTCCCAGTCTGCCAGAACAAAGCCCCAGCTAGGAGATGACACGGCATCCTGAGGAGTCTAGCAGGGAGGGACAGAAAGTCCTTGCTTAGACAGGAGGCGGTGGGTTGTTTTTGCCATACTATTTTGTTTCTGGTGAAATTCAATAAACATTGGTTCAGTAGAAGCGGCCACATCCTCTCCACTAGATAGATCTGCTTTTGCCACACGCTTTTCAGTGTTCCTAATGAACTGTTAACAAGCTGTCAATTAAGTGCACAAATTAGAAGAGATGACATGGAGAGGTTTGTACAACAGAGCATACTCTCAGGCTGCAAACCACAGACCCTTCCAGAAAGCCTGAGGACCACGTATTCAGACCACCCCATGAAGACCTTTGACCTGATGGGGAAAATACTGCAATTAGGTCTTGCTTTGGGGTCGGGGAGGGTGGTTTAAGATATGAACTAAGTGTAAAATAAAAAAACTTTCTCATTCTAAGCGTTGAAAATCCTCTTGGCTTATGGCAAATCAAACGGTTAATTCTCTGCTGCAACTTGTAAACCTGTTTTACTTAAGTGGGTGCTGACAGACGACTTTATTCTGTGTGACTTTTATTGTCGTTTCTTTTCCAGCTGATTGGTTCTGTAGGCTTTCTGCTGTTTATCAGGCCCATCTTCTGGGGGGAAAAACTCCACACAAAGGAAGAAAAGTACACAAATGAATAACAAACTTTAAATGTAGTTATCTCTGCTCTCTGCCTACTGCTGTTCCCAAGAGAGTCTCCTAAAAGGACATCTTGTGGAGAAGCCCTGACTCTCTGGGCCCATTTTATTGCCAGAGTCAGGATGTTAAGGGACCAGCTGAGACCAGCATCAGCGATGCTGAGAAGAGCGAGGCAGCTTAGCTCACTGGAGATGGGGTGGCGGGGGGAGAGGTGGTGGTGTGGGGGTTGGGGGGATGTGAAGTTCGCTGGACACAAAGGGACATGAAAGCTTTTATGCAGACCCAAAAGAAAAAGGAAACAAAAACCACAAGTGCTCCCTCAGTGAGAACTGCTGGAAGGGTCCCTCACATAGCAATGGGACAACAAAAAGACCAGTTACTGGTTAACTTTCAGAAAGAGCCGGACACACTGGGGCAAGGCCAGCGTCTTAATACAGTGAATGAAATGGCCCCATCAACAGGTCTGTCAAAGGGCTGGTGGTAGGAGTTAGTTCTGGAAACGAGGCCGTCGGGAGGGGCAATCCCTGAAGGGGCAATCCCTGAGCACGGGGAGCTGATAGGAAACCATCACATTCACATCCCCTGAGTGGACGAGCCGACTGATTGGAAAAGATCCCGATGCTGGGAAAGATTGAGGCAAGGAGGAGAAGAGGGCAACAGAAGATGAGATGGTTGGATGGCATCACTGACTCGATGGACATGGTTTTGAGCAAACTCTGGGAGATGATGAAGGACAGGGAGGCCTGGTCCTCTGCAGTCCAAGGAGTCACAAAGAGTCAGACATGACTGAGCGACTGAACAACAACCACCCCAGAGTCGATCATTTCCCGCAGAAAGACAAGCAATCTCTGGTGACTGGGCCCTGAGATTTGCAGAGCTGATTCCTGACAGGCTCCAGTGCTCTGTGACTCAGTTTCCCCACCTGCCAAAGGACTGGAACGATGGTGAGGGGAGACACCCAGAGGCAGATGGAGCCGGGCGTGGGAATGGGTTTGGCCAGCCGTCTGGCCCCTGAGGCTGGCTCCCAGTCCCTCCTTCCCTTCCTGGGCTGCCTGTCTCACGCTGTCCCGCCCATCAACTCCCAAGTCTCAGGTTTCTCCCTCCCTCTAGCTCATCACCACCTCCCTCCCCGCTCAGGACTTCTCTTAGAGGCACCGTTGGATCTTAGGCCCCTACCCTGCCCTGCTGTAAGGCAGGATCCTAAGTTTGGAATCTGAAAAGCCAGGCTCCAGTCCTGGTTCTGCCATTCACTGCGTGACAATAAGTGCACTTCTTGACCTCTCTGAACTTGGCTTCCTTTTCTGAAAATAGATCACAGAGGAAAAAATAATCTGTTATGAGGTTCAAGTGAAACAATGGAAACTCTATAAACTAGAAGACAATAAACTAGAAATTTTAAAAATCCGGTTTTTCTCTTTTAGCAGAGGCAGCCTCTTTTCCAAATGACATCCTAACTGCACACAGAAGAAAAGCGGAGAGGTCCGGGGGTCGGGGCAGAGCCCCCACCGCCTTGGCCACCTTCTCCAGGATGTGCTCCCTGACTCAAAAGTTTGAAAACCACTGCCCTCAGGTCCAGAGAAGGTGATGGCAACCCACTCCAGTACTCTTGCCTGGAAAACCCCATGGGTGGAGGAGCCTGGTAGGCTGCAGTCCATGGGCTCGCTAAGAGTTGGACACGACTGAGCGACTTCACTTTCACTTTTCACTTTCACGCGTTGGAGAAGGAAATGGCAACCCACTCCAGTGTTCTTGCCTGGAGAATCGCAGGGACGGGGGAGCCTGGTGGGCTGCCATCTATGGGGTCACACAGAGTCGGACACGACTGAAGCGACTTAGCAGCAGCAGCAGCCCTCAGGTCACAGCCACTAAATCACTAAGCATAGGCATTTTGAAAATACAATTCCATGCTATTAACAACCAGAATGGAAGATGGACAAACAGTGCCCTTCAAACGTTTACTCACCTTGACAGTTATCAGTTCAGGACGGGGCTGACTCCCACCTATTTCGGTATAAACTTATTACAACAACCTGGGGTGGTTTAAGCTTCCTCATGGAGTCTACTGTTCCATTCACCACATCACTGTATCACCCTGCTCCCTTCATGTCTTACACTCAAAGCTGTTTATCCTTTAGGAGGTAACTTCTGCCCATTTTATGACTCACTTGTACACACACACACACACACTCTCTCTCTCTCTCGCTCTTAATAGCCAAGTTTAAGTTTCTTAAAACCAGTCTAAGAAAAATGAGCTACAGATTCATTAATAAGAGTCCTTCGGAACCCCTAATGGTCCCCCACCACCAGACATGTTTCCAAAGAAGTCTGAAGTGAAGTCGCTCAGTTGTGTCCGACTCTTTGTGACCCCATGGACTGTAGCCTACTGGGCCCCTCCATCCATGGGATTTTCCAGGCAAGAATACTGGAGTGGGTTGCCATTTCCTTCTCCAGAGGAACTTCCCAACCCAGGGCTCGAACCCGGGTCTCCCACATTTTAGGCAGACGCTTTACCGTCTGAGCCACAAGGGAAGCCAAGTGACCACCAATAATTGCCCATGGCTGACTAAGGTCCCTGTGTACAAGAATGGAGTTTGCTGGACAGAGGAGGGGTGGGCAGGTATGTTAGCAGAGATCCTTGGCTCAGCTCTGCCTAGGCCTGGTTTTAATTCAAAGTATTCCTGCAGGAGTTACCATTGCCTCCCCTTTTTTGCACTCTGCCAATTTCATTAAGCAGTTCTCTTAGATCTAAATGCTAACTGTCATGGCAGGCTGCAAAGCCGCATTCCCTACCCCCAACCACCGAGAAGCCCAGAGGGAAAGTCAGCAGGCGCAATTATAGCTTTCATGTGTCTTTCTGGAGAGAAGACTTAAGTGTTATTTTATATATTTTCTCTGCACCATGTCAGTGATTTTCTTGGGAAGCACAAGCCTCGGGCTTTTTCTCCCCCACAATGAAAATTTCATGGAAAACTTATCCAGACTAAGGAAAGCAATATTTTTGTTTCTGAGAGGCATCTATCTGGTCTGCTTTCTCCACATGCTGGTGCTGGAAACAGAGTCATAAATAAGTCCAAGAAGGTAAAAGAGGGGTGTAAAATACGAACAGAGAAGCAAAGAAAAAGAGGGGAGTCAGAGAAATTGAGAGAGCTCAGCACTTATGGGAAAAAGGTATAATAAACTGCCTTCCTTACAAATAAGAGAATCAAGCCTACAAGGGGCCTTGCCTTCTTCCATTCTCACGCCAACCTACCAAGCCATGGGCATTCATGGCTCTCTTGTGCCCTCTAGTGGGCAGAGGTGGTCAGTGTTTTTCCTTGAGTGACAGCCAGAGTCTCTTATGCACTTGTCGGCCTTCTTATTACATCATGAATTTTGATAAGCCCATTAGCCAGCCAGGCAGCCAGGAGGAGGATGTCTTTCTCACTTGATGACTACACAATGAGGAGTAATATATTTTAATTTAAACACCATAAACCTATTGAGTGCTTAATTAACTTTAACCGTCTTTAGGGGAATGAAGCCAATTTGAGGGGGTCAAAAGGAGTTGTTTCAATATCAAACAGTTTTACATAGTCAATCCATTCATTCGGCCTACAGCTACTGATTAACACACAAAATTAACATGTTAGTAAAAATTCATATTCAGGCCTCTGGGGAAATTAAGATGCGCATGCACAGGGCATGATTAGCACAGCTATTGTTTTCTCCCAACAATATAATTTAATGGGTTTTTAGAATTACAGAAAGAGAGACTCGGTGCTGGTTTGAATTGATTATTTACCACAAAGCTTTGAAATATAGTAAAGATAGAAAACATTTCAAGCCAAAAGGGCCGGCGAACAGAGGCGGATGGGCTTGGAGTGAGTGCATCTTACCAAGGAGCTTGGCCAGGATGAGCCGGGCGCCACGACCAGGCAGCAGCCGGGGTGATGGCAGGAGCAGGGAGACGGCTCTTGGCTGCATGGCAAAACACAGTACGAGCTACCTTCCCAGGGAGGAGGAAACTGTTTCATTTTAGATTTAATTGTGCCCAGCCTATTTCCAGAAGCATCTGAGGCATTCACATTACTCAAACACATTTTAAAAGAATAAATAAAAAGCATATAATTTTGTTAAAAAAAAAAGATATGCAGTCCATGAGAAAAGAGAGCAGAGAGTAATAGAAAAGGTAATTATCCAATTCACAAAGCATATTTAGTTCTGAGCTTCCTGGCGGCCAAGGAAACAATGCTAAGTATACTGGGGTATATACTTCTCATTATCTGATGTCATTATGGTAGTATATTTTTCTGGACAGACATGTGTCCCTCTTCACGTTGAATCTGAGAGAAACTGTGTGGTTACTTTCAGAAAGTCACTGTATAAGAAGATGATCAGTGGCTTTACTGGTGGCCCAGTGGTTAAGACTCTCCCTGCCAATGCAGGGGACACGGGTTCGATCCCGGGTCTAGGAAGATTCCTCCTGCTACAAGGAAACTATGCCCGTGAGTCACAATGACTAAGCCAGCGCTCCGGAGCCTGCCCATTGCAACCCCTGAAACCCCCACATGCCCTAGAGCCTGTGCTCTGCGACAAGAGAAGCCACCATAATGAGAAGCCCACGTACTGCAACTAGAGACAGCCCTCGTGCACAGCAGCAAAGACCCAGCAGAGCCAAAAATAAAAATAAGCAAATACGTAAATCTTTAATTAAAAAAAAAAGGAGATCATCAATGTGCTTAATTACTGACTAGCAAGAGATTCGGAGATGTTCTTCAGAAAGTGCTTCTTGTGTTATCCCTCCATAAAAGGAGAGCACAAAGCCTCGAGCTGAAATTGGCAAAGACATTTCTGTAGAGAACTAAAATAATACAGTCCAGGTATATGCTTTCTGATAATCTTTCTTGAGTTCCTATGATAACAGTGGCTTTAGGACCCAGACAAGCAGGAAGGAAAAAGCACCTTTTCTCACACAGAATTTATAGGGTTTTATAAGAACCTCATAAGTGACCTGGTAGCCTTTAGTCTCTTTCCCTCTTCACATCATCTCTACAGGGCCAAGAAATGAGTCTTCCTAAAACATTTACTTTAATATACCATCTTTGCTCAAAACCCTCACTGCCTCTTTGCTCCCCACGCAGGTCTGTTTTCAGCCTCATCTCTCAACACTGCCCCACATGAATCCTCCAGCCAACCTCCAACCAGGCCTCTGGGCCCTGCACAAGCTGTCCCCTGATCCCGCCCTGGGCTGCCTTTCCTCTGCCTTTTCCACTTCTTCAAATCCTTCTTTCTCCACCAAACCTTTCCTTACTCTCCTCAAAGGCTAATTTTCTGCAAGATAAAAAAATCAAGACCCTTCACTGTCTGACCCCAGCCCTGCTCCCTCCGCTACCTTCTGCATGCCTCAAGCATCAGGCTACGGAACTCCTGCTTTTCCCCAAGCTTACCACCGCGTTCAAATCTCTGCATCTTTGCTCATACCATCCTTCTGCCCTGCTGTCTCTCCTCTTTCAATCTGGCACGCTCCTCCTTCAAGACCATCTGAAACCCCTTTTGTGGAGCTGCTCCAACCCTCCAGGCAGAGTTAGTCTCCTTTGCCCTCTGCTCCCAAGGCACCTGCCCCCATCTCTTTGAGAACTCAGCAAGGTTGACTGCGAATATCTAGGTCAGCTTCTTCTCCCCTGCCACACTGGGAGCTCCCTGATGGTAAGGAGTGTGGTTTAAGTTCGCTTTTTTTCCTTTCTTTCCCTCCACTTCCCCTCCCTTCCCGTCTCCTTCCTTCCTTCCTCCCATTCTCCCTTCCTTCCTTCTTTCCTGTGTCTAATGGTGCCTGGCACTTAGTAGGGCTCAGAATATGCTAGTTGAACTAAATCACTCAATGGTCCTCACCCACATCTCCCAGGTGACAGGGTCTCAGGGATTTGCTTCTTGGTGTCCCTCGTGCTGGTCCCCATGTCAGGGGAAAGTGGTCACAATCTCCATTTGTGGAGACAATGAAAGGTCTGACTGTCTGTCTGGCTGGCTGCCTGCCTCCTCCTCTCCCTTTTCTCTCTTCTCTCATAGGCTTTTCTTCAGCAAAGAAGCCTGGCATAGACGACAGGTACATGAAACCAGACAGAGAAAAAAGATGATGGATGAGAAGACCCAAAGAACACAGACTTACTTGGACCCAGTTGGCCTTGATTCCTGGAGCTGGAAGAGGCCCAAGGTCAAAGGATACTAAAGCCCAGACCTTCAGCAAAGTGAGCAGACCACCAGTCAGGTCACTCTGACAGGCTGGGGTCAGAGTGATGGAGACCGGACTGAGACTTCTGAGCAGGAGAGCTGGGGTCTGGGAACCTCGCATGTGTCAGGCTCCCTGGGGAAGCTACAGGGCTCACAGGCTGGGTAAGGCTGGCCGCTGGTCCCCATCAGAGAGGAGATGGCGTCTTAACGTCCCAGTGACCCTGGCCTGCTTCCACTCCTCCTGTTTTCTCCATTAACCACTTGGTGTTCACTCTGTTTCTTCACAGGGCTCAGAGAATGCAAACATTTTCAGCCAAGTTATGTTCATGAGGAAGTTTTTCCAATACTGACTGAGGGCATGGGTGCATGCTCAGTCACTCAATCGTGTCCTACTCTTTGAGACCCCCTGGACTGTAGCCCGCCAGGCTCTCCTGTCCGTGGGATTCTCCAGGCAAGACTACTGGAGTGGGTTGCCATTTCCTTCTCCAGGGGATCTTCCCCACCCAGGGATTGACCCTGCATCTCCTGTGTCTCCTGCATTGGCAGGCGGATTCTTTACCGCTGAGCCACCCGGGAAGCCCTGCCTGAGGTCAGTGGAGCAAACGCTGCTCAGAGGCACACACCAAATCCTCTGGCTTTAGTCTTTCTGTTGGGCCTCTTTTGTTCGGCATGTTGATTCCCGGACCATCCAACAGAAGAGGCCGGTCCTGTCACTGGGTTTGGAGTTCACACTCTTGACCCCTCCTTCCCTCCCCCTCCCCGTACCATGCTATTTTATTACAGAATAAACGTAGGCACGCTTCATTGCCATTGGATGGAGTGAGTGTTTGGGGCTAAGACAGTCACACAGCTATACAGGTTCAGCTCTTCATCCGAGGCACGGAGGCAGGACAGCTCTCTGGGTGTCTGAACTGCCCACCCCAAAGGGCAGCCTCCACACTGCTGGGGAGGGACTTCCTCAGGAGGTTTGGCACACTCACCTGAAGTCACAAAACTGCATCTTTAGGATTCTCAATTTACTTAGGAACTTATGCCAAATAAATAATTGCAGGTGTGTTCAGAGATTCAGCTGTATGGACATTCATTACAGTATTACTTCGGGAAAGCTGGAAACATGCTCAACAAGAGATTAGATTCCTTAATGAAATTATGGTGTCCAGTCAATGGAATACCAGAAGTCTAAAGTACATTAATAATTACAGACAGAGGAATAAATGTTCCTCCTATCTTACTAAATCAAAAAGGCACAGAAAAAAAAAAAACCAGTTTCTACAGAGTAATCCCATTTTACTTAAAAATATGTGAATGCACAGAGGAGTTCTGAGGATGGTTACCAAGATGTTCTCAGTAGCTATCACTATGTCGTGGAGTCATGGTACTTTTTCATTGTAATCTTTCTGTGAATCCACAATCTTTCATTTTCTAACAATAAAACTGTGCTGCTTTTGTAAAAGAAAAAAAAAGAGGAGTTATTTTAAATTATTTTTGAGAAACCTGAATGTGCAGCTGTAAGCTATTCTCACTCTTCATTGCAATATGATCCTCAGATTTTAGGAAACTGTTATCTTGCTTGGCTAAGACTCTGATTGCCACCCAGCACCCATTCTCCCCTTCTTCGGTAAGGAAACCTGAATGTTATGCTGGGTAATAATCACTCAGGTAAATGGGTACTTTTTCCAGCCTCCAGTATGGATGGCATGGCCCTGAGCATAAGTGCTGCCCGAGGAGATGTTTGCAGAAGTGCTGTGTGGAGCTCCCAGGAAAACTGTTCAAGGAAGCTGAATCCATGGGAAGTTTTATCCATCTATTCTTCTCCTTCCTTTCTTTTTGTTGCCAGGGTGGCTGACGCTCCAACAGCTTTCCTAAATCATGGATGGCTTCAAGTTGGAGGCCTCATGATAGAACGGTGGAGCAGAAAGGTAGAAGATGTCTGGGTCCCTGTCCTACCAGCCATGTCTGCACATCTCTGGACTTCTTTCATATGAAAAACTTTGCATTCTGGTTTACGCCCCCATTATTTTATTTCCACCATACATAGCCCTTCCTCCTCCCCACTGCTAGAGTGAGTCAACAGTTACTAAGAGGAAAAATAAAAGAAGTAAAAGGACTTGAAATGCTAAATTAGGATGGCAAAGAAAGCCAGCAAATATTTCAGAGTTGGGCTTTTATGTGCTATTATTTAAAATCATAAATGTTGACATTTATGCAACTGAGGGAGGAAGTGCCATTATTTCAAGCATTAACAGCACAGAGCTATGGCAAGTTATTCCACTTAGAAAATGTTTAACACAGGTACCATAATTGTCAGTTAATGGGTCAGGGAACCAAGAGAGACCTGCCTTTGTGTGTTAGGGCCTCCTCTCTGCAGATCACAAATATTTCCTTTTATGTTTAGGAAATGTAATTACATCTAATGCAAATTACAAGCCAGAAAACCACCACAAAGCTTACCGCCTTTGTGACGGTTCAGTCCTTCCATTAGTTTACAAGAGCTGCAGCCCCCCAAAGGCAAAGCTTACCTCCCAAGAAAGACCCTGTGAAGGATGTGTAATTTTGTCTGTCTGTCACGGAACGGGTCAGCACTGCTGTTGGGCCAAGTTCCAAGAAGAGTTTTTTAACCACAGCTTTCCCCTAAGGGAACGGCGTCCCACTCCAGTACTCTTGCCTGGAAAATTCCGTGGATGGAGGAGCCTGGTGGGCTATAGTCCAAGGGGTCGCAAAGAGTCAGACATGACTGAGCGACTTCTCTTTCTTTCCCTCTTTCCTTTCTTTCCTTCCTTCCTTCTTTCCTTCCTTCCTTCTTTCCTTCCTTCCTTCCTTCTTTCCTTCCTTCCTTCCTTCCTTCTTTCCTTCTTTCTTTCCCCTAAGTGAAGCTTTCAGGTACCTCCCTCTCACCTGACTGACTTCTTGTCTTTTAAGATTCTCGTCTGGTATCCCCTCCTCCAAGCAGAGCTCAATTAGGGCTTGTCCTCAGTGTTCCCGTAACACCTACTGCTCACCATTCATAACAGGGGCCACCTATTGGTCCTTATTAGGCACCAGGTGCTGTGTTAATTGGTGCTCCAGGTGGACTACCACATTTAAGCCGCATAACAGTCCTGTGAGGTAGGTGCACGGGCATTTTATAAATGAGGATACGAGGCTTAGAGAAGCTAGCAACTCGCCAGAGACTTTGCAGTTATGATCCCAAGATTAGGAAGTAAGGATCCAAACAATTC
Source organism: Bubalus bubalis (assembly GCF_019923935.1). Lineage (NCBI taxonomy): Eukaryota > Metazoa > Chordata > Mammalia > Artiodactyla > Bovidae > Bubalus > Bubalus bubalis. The sequence continues at coordinate 21,961,279 of NC_059172.1, read as the reverse complement.
ATCAGGCTCCAGAGGCCAAGTCATACTGTCTTATAAACCAGAAGCAGCCTCTCACTACACTTGAGTACTTCCCATCCCTGGGCTGCTCAGCATTCTGGAAGTACTCAATAAGTGTCAGCAGAATAACTGATTGCTCCAGTGACCGTTCATTCCTATCCAACTACACAGACTCGGGTTAAAAATTACCAGATGAAACAGAATTAGTCTCCATGCCTGCAGTAAGCAGTCTCTGTCCCTGGGATTTCCCAGGCAAGAATACTGGAGTGGGTTGTCATTTTCTCCTCCAGGGGATCTTCCTCACCCAGGAATTGAACCTACATCTCTTATGTCTCCTGGATTGGGTTCTTTACCCCCTGAGCCACCTGAGAAGCCCCTTTATGGGAAGTGCAACCCACGATGGAGGATGGAAGCTCATTTCAAGATGCGTCCTTGTACTGCTGAAGGATGGGAAGAGTCCACACTTCCTCACGATTCTACACGGAAAGAAGATAACAACCAAGAGCAGCTCCGAAACGCACAAGGAGAGCACCCTAGAGGCGGCCCAGGCCTGTGCTCTGCTTCCAGGAGACAGTGGCTCCAAACTCAGAACAGGATCCAGAGGGTGTCCTCAAGAAGGCTCCAGAGCCTCACGGCGAGATCCGGCAGAGGCTGGGGCTGGAGACCCCCGACCAGCAAGGCTCTTCTCTGGCCCCGCAGCAGGGCTGGTCCTGGTGTTCCCGCAGCACCCAGCGCTAGCCTACACTCCTGTTCAGGGCCAACGCTGCCCCCTGTTGTGTCCCCAGCCCACACCAGGCCCGAGTTTCTGCCCTGGGAGGATGTGCAGAGTTGGGCAGGAGAAGAGCTTTATTTCTGCTCAGGAGACTCTTAGAGACCAGGAAGTTGAAGCTTCAGGAGAAGAGAGATGAGGTCTGTGGCCTCCCCTCCTGTGAGCCTCCAGACAGAGTTACTCCACTGGGCCTTTGGACTACCCCCCTCAGCGAGCCCCTCTGTGCCTCTGGCTACGGTGCCCTCGGCGGGGGAAGCCCAGGCCCCAGAGGGCAGGCTCAGGAAACGGGCGCCACGACGGGGGCCCTGCCAAGTGGAAGCACGGCTTCCAGCAGCAGCACCTGGCCTCCTGGCAACATCACAGCCAGGCTTGGAGTCGTGCCTGAGTTTTTTTGTTTCTGATTTTTGACATCTCCCCCCACCCCACCCCCACTTCATTTTTTTTTTCTTCCTCCAAAAAGCGTCCTCTCAAAAGCCACCCCTTGTTGCTCTGTGAGGGGCCGGACGGGGTTGGTACCTGAAGGCTAGTCCTCCGTTTACCAAGGAAGCTATCTCTGACTCCTGAGCCAACCGCAGGCTAAAATCTAGCATTCTTGAAACTGCAAGTTTGATTTGTGGAATGAAAATGAAATGCCTTCTCCTCTGGCAGTCTATAGCAAGGCTGCTGTGGTTAAGGCTGTGTGTCCGCGGCAGCTATTAGCTCTGCCACAGACATGGAGCAGGATTGTCGTTGGGTCTTATCAGCGACCACATGAGACCTCAGCATCCTGGAGAGGAACGGGACAGGCTGGGGACAGGGAAACCCACCATCTCCCAGGTCTTCCTTCTTCCCATGCATCCACAGTCACCAAGCTCCATGAATGCCACATCTCCAACAGCTATATCACAGCCTCTTCTCTATGCCTGGCACCAGAAACCCCAGCCTCCAAGGTCTTTTGCCTGGGCTGTTCTAATGGCTGCCATCTCTCCTCCCTTTCTCATCTCCCTCCACTACAGCACAGTGTGATCATATCTCCCCCACTGCCAACTTCTCAGTTCCACAAGCTGGCCCAGACACACTTCACCACCCTCCTCCTCCTCTTTGGCGATTCCCCTTTCCCACCGTGCTCTTGAGTCCCACCCTAAGGACACTTGCACATCTGTTTGTGAGGTGTTGCCCCTGGAGTCCGTTCCCCACTCTCTGGTTTCCTGGGCTCCTCAGTCTTCAAAATTCAGTTCACATCACCCACTCTGGGATGGAGACCACCAAGCGACACACTGCCTGCTCCAGGCTGAATGAATGACTCCCTCCTTTGCGTTCGGTAACTCCTTCCTTCCTTTTTTGCCTCCCCCGAGGGACTGTGAGCTCTCCGAGTCTACAGCCTGGTGTGAATTCATCTTTGCGTCTCCAGCACTGATAAGGCATGTCAACCATGTACGGGCCAGCAGTTTTGAGGCATGAATGACAGTAAAAGGGAAGAGCAGACTATGTGCACAGATACCAACCTAGAAGCCAGGCTCCAGGGAAGGAGGAAAACTCGCCTGAGATACCAAGAAAGACCCTCACACTCCTCAGCATGTGAGCCCTTCAGAGACAGGTCTTTGGGGGATTATCCAGCCCTCACTGGTGAGCTTGAACTTTGGAGATTTCGCACTTGCCCTGGGCAGATGACTCACGTTCCCGAGTCACACCTCTTCCCTTTCTGAACTTGCTTCTTTAAACATCTTCCTCATCTGACCGCTCACACGACCCCTGCCCCCAGTTGCTTTCTGGCTGTGGATCTGGTGCTGGTAGAACTGACCTTGGCCTGCGCCCTGCCTCTGAGTAACTCAGCTTCCGTGGGAAAGGACTGATGTCTTCCTCTACTAGTATTCTTCAAAGGACAAGACGAATGCCTCGATGCAGGTCACGTGGCATCAGGCTGTTACTGTGATGTGCTCCTGGGTTACGGGAAAGGAGAATCCGATCTGGTCCACTGGGTTGTCCTCTCTTACTACAAACTCATCTTAATGAAACTGAACTCCTTATCTTCATTTCCTCCAACTCCATTACCTCTGACAGCTGGGTTGTATCAGTCTCACATCCACAGGCACATATAGTCATCTCCCCTTCCCCGCCCTGCTTCCCCTGCTGTAAGTGGGATCTTGTCGTCCTTCACCTGGGCAACTGACGTGACCTATCAGTTGAGCTCCCAACATCCAATCCCTTCCTCCCTGTCTATCTTCACATTGGAGACACTTATCTTCCTAAAATATATGGTGATGATGTCCCTCTCCTGCTCAAAATTCTTTCATGGCTCCCCACTGCCTACAGAATGAAGTTCAAATGTCTTCACCTGCCCTTCAAGATTCTCTAATGATTTAGTCCCCACCTTCTGTTGCTTCATCTCTGAGCATCTACCTACAAGGACCTTGCCCTCCTTCCCAATAGAATTATCACTGTTTCTCTTGATCCAGGTACAATATCCCCTTCTCTCTGGGCAAAATCAATCCCTCCATTCCCAGCATTTGCACAACACCCACTTCCTATCTTAGATGAGCACTCCTTCATTCTGCCTTTTATTACACTTGGCTCCTTGCATTGCACACTGGCCCCGCTAGACTGCAAGCTCCTGGGTATAAGGATCCTGCCTCATCCACCTCTGTAATCCTCCACCATTGCCTTGAGCACAACAGATGATCAGTGTATTTCCATTAACTGCAAATGAAATAAATGAATAAAAGAAGTGAGTGGTGTTTAAATAGGTTCATATGCATTTGAAAGACCCTGTGATCAGGATCATGGTGTGAAGTAGCTCTGGAAGAGAAAATGGCTCTCAAGGAGCTCATAGTATATTTGAGATAATATGGGAGAATGTCCAGACAATAAAAGCCACAAAGTAATGTAAAGAAAAACAATGTTCTTCAAGCATGCATGCAAAATGAAGGAGAGACTGCACACAACTTATAGAGTCTGTGGAGGTATTTTCATGCCATGAAAGAATCAGACTGAATCACATCTAGGATTTAAAGTACTACCGACTTTGTTTGGGGAAATGAAGACTCTCTGAAAAGTCTTAGTATCGTTACTTAGATTGTGTCACCGTGATCTGTCCAAACAAGGTACTCTTCTCTTAAAGTGTAGCCTCGTGATGAAGAGCCAGATCACCTGAATTAAAATTCCAGCTTCAACACTTGCTAGCTGTGTGATGTTGGGCAGTGACCTAAGCTCTCTATGCCTCTTGTTTTTCCTTCTGTAAACAGGGCTTGCTCTCGTGCTTGGTTGCTTGGTCATGTCTGACTCTGCGACCCCTTGGACTGTAGCCTGCCAAACTCTTCCGTCCTTGGGATTCTCCAGGTAAGAATACTGGAGTGGGTTGCCATTCCCTTCTCTACAGGATCTTCCTGACTCAGGGATCAAACCCTGGTCTCCTGCACTGCAGGCAGATTCTTCAATTTTTGAGCCACCTGGGAAGTCCCCTGTAAACGGCAGGCATAATGAATACCTACCTCACTGGATTTGGGGGAGAACTAATTGAGTTAATACATAAAGTTCTTAGAACACAGTAAACCATATGGCAAACATTGACTATTATTTTCAAATACACCAACTTTTCAGAGACAGACAGAGAGATTGTGCCGCTTACAAGCATTTGTGTAATACCTAGAATTGAGGTGGCTTCCCAAGTGGCGCAGTTGGTAAAGAATCTGTCTGCTCAATGCAGGAGACACAAGAGATGCAGGTTAGATCCCTGGGTCAGGAAGATCCCCTGGAGGAGGAAATGGCAACCCACTCCAGTGTTCTTGCCAAGAAAATCCCATGGACAAAGGAGCCTGGTGGGCTACAGTCCATGGGGTCACAAAGAGTCAGACACGACTGAGCATGCACACACGAGATAGCACTCAGGTACTTTTCATTCCTTTTCATTGTTTTTAGGGCCTAACTTTTAATGGAAAGTTTTTATTGTTGCTGCTGTTGTTTTTTTAAGTGGTTACCATCCATTAAGGGTTTCCTCTTTTCATAGAGTATGTATATAAATTAATCATGTATTCAAAAGGACCACAGTAAAGTAGCTAAGAGCTTACACTCATATAGCCAGGCCTCCTGTATTATTTGTAGGTATCTCCACTATGTGACTTAGCCTTTCTGGTTCTCAGTTTCCTGGTTTGCAAAAAGGGAGTAGTAACAATATCTACTTCTTGCCACCCTTGTGAGGATTAATGAGTTGGACACAGAAGAGGCTTAGAATAGCCCTTGGGATGTTGTTAACACTCAATAAATGTTATTTATTTTCTTAATCAATTAACAAGTACTGAGCACCTACTTACTGTACAGGAGACAGGGATCAAGACCATCCCCAAGAAAAAGAAATGCAAAAAAGCAAAATGGCTGTCTGAGGAGGCCTTACAAATAGCTGTGAAAAGCAAAGGGGAAAAGGAAAGATATACCCATTTGAATGCAGAGTTCCAAATAATAGCAAGGAGAGATAAGAAAGTCTTCCTCAGTGATCAGTGCAAAGAAGTAGAGGAAAACAATAGAAGGGAAATACTGGAGATCTCTTCAAGAAAATTAGAGATACCAAGAGAACATTTCATGCAAAGATGGGCTCGATAAAGGACAGAAATGGTATGGACCTAACAGAAGCAGAAGATATTAAGAAGAGGTGGCAAGAATACACAGAAGAACCGTACAAAAAAGATCTTCACAACCCAGATAATCACAATGGTGTGATCACTCACCTAGAGCCAGACATCCTGGAATGTGAAGTCAAGTAGGCCTTTGGAAGCATCACTATGAACAAAGCTAGTGGAGTTGATGGAATTCTAGTTGAGCTATTCCAAATCCTAAAAGATGATGCTGTGAAAGTGCTGCACTTGATATGCCAACAAATTTGGAAAACTCACTCAGCAATGACCACAGGACTGGAAAAGGTCAGTTTTCATTCCAATCCCAAAGAAAGGCAATGCCAAAGAATGCTCAAACTACCGCACAATTGCACTCATCTCACACACTAGTAAAGTAATGCTCAAAATTCTCCAAGCCACACTTCAGCAATACGTGAACCATGAACTTCCAGATGTTCAAGCTGGTTTTAGAAAAGGCAGAGGAACCAGAGATCAAATTGCCAACATCCACTGGATCATGGAAAAAGCAAGAGAGTTCCAGAAAAACATCTATTTCTGCTTTATTGACTATGCCAAAGCCTTTGACTGTGTGGATCACAATAAACTGTGGAAAATTCTTCAAGAGATGGGAATACCAGACCACCTGATCTGCCTCTTGAGAAATCTGTATGCAGGTCAGGAAGCAACAGTTAGAACTGTACATGGAACAACAGACTGGTTCCAAATAGGAAAAGGAGTACATTAAGGCTGTATATTGTCACCCTGATTATTTAACTTTTATGCAGAGTACATCATGAGAAATGCTGGGCTGGAAGAAGCACAAGCTGGAATCAAGATTGACAGGAGAAATACCAATAATTTCAGATATGCAGATGACACCACCCTTATGGCAGAAAGTGAAGAAGAACTAAAGAGCCTCTTGATGAAAGTGAAAGAGGAAAGTGAAAAAGCGGGCTTAAAACTCAACATTCAGAAAACTAAGATCATGGCATCCGGTCCCATCACTTCATGGCAGATAGATGGGGAAACAGTGGAAACAGTGGCTGATTATTTTTGGGGGCTCCAAAATCACTTCAGGTGGTGACTGCAGCCATGAAATTAAAAGACGCTTACTCCTTGGAAGGAAAGTTATGACCAACCTAGACAGTGTGTTAAAAAGCAGAGACATTACTTTGCCAACAAAGGTCCGTCTAGTCAAGGCTATGGTTTTTCCAGTGGTCATGTATGGATGTGAGAGTTGGACTATAAAGAAAGCTGAGCACCGAAGAATCGATGCTTTTGAGCTGTGGTGTTGGAGAAGACTCTTGAGAGTCCCTTGGACTACAAGGAGATCCAACAAGTCCATCCTAAAGGAGATCAGTCCTGAGTGTTCATTGGAAGGACTGATGTTGAAGCTGAAACTCCAATACTTTGGCCATCTGATGTGAAGAGCTGACTCATTTGAAAAGACCCTGATATTGGGAAAGATTGAAGGCGGAAGGAGAAGTGGATGACAGAGAATGAGATGGTTGGATGGCATCACTCACTCAATGGACATGAGTTTGAATAAACTCCAGGAGTTGGTGATGGACAGGGAGGCCTGGCGTGCTGCAGTCCATGGGGTTGCAAAGAGTCAGACATGACTGAGCAACTGAACTGAACTGAGCACCTACTGTGTGCCAGGCACTCTACTAGTTGCTGGCGATCCAGCAGCAAAGAAGACAAAGTCCCCACACTTCGGAGATGTGTGATCTATTATCATCATCCTCAATCTTGAAACTGAGACTGAGGGAGATTAAATCTGCCTGAAATTCCTTATGAGTAAGTGAACAGACTGTGGTATGAACCCAGCTAAGACTTCACCAGGCCACCATGCCCCATAAACATGGAGCCCTCAGGGCTCAGTTTTTACTCCTTCATAACCCTAGAGACCTGGGTCTCTGTCTTCTGATTATTCCAAGTTAGAATTTGGACTCCTTAGGGTGTTACCCCAAACATGTCAACCATGGTACCATCTTCATATCCCTTTCTGTGGGAAGCAGCTTAGGGATGATCCACAAGTAAGACTAGAGCCACTCATTGGAAAACAGCTAGGCACTTGACTCAAAAGCAGTCCAGCTACAGGCTGACCATGACCTGTGATGTGGCCAGCACAAAAACTATGCCCAGTGAGGGTTATGGCAGCTAGTTAAGCCAATTAGATTGAGAGTCTCCCTCTAGAAAACTGGAGACAACCAAACCAATGGGAATGATGGGCAAAAATAAGAAAACAGCCAAAGAGATGCAGAGAAGAGAGGGGCAACTTCTCACTTATTGGCAGAGGCAGGGGTGGAGATCTCAAACTCCAGGCGGTGAGGAAGAGGCGTTGGATTCAGAACGATGGTGAATTCCATGGAATTTCCTATTTCCCTCCAAACCCCCATCCCAACCAGAAGCCTCTCTTAACAGAGAGAGCTCATGAGACTTCTCCCCCTAGCTGTGTGCAGCCATTCAAAGCTCTCTGATCCCAACATACCTGCCCTCCCTTCTGTTCTATTCTGCTCTACACACAGTGCTCCTGGGACCCAAACAGGCCTCGAGCATTCCTGCTCACATTCTTCCATGCTCCATGCCCACTCACCTACTGCCTGATGCCTCCCTCAGCAGGTGCTGCTCACCACCTGTGACCTCTCCGATCTGCTGTTTCCTTCTTTGCCTTCAAACACAGTCTTGTCTGCCCAGCACAACTCCAGTCATGCTGTGGGCCTAGTACCTTCCCACACAGAGCCCCATGCACAACACAATGAAACCCAATAATATTTGCTGGTTGACTAGCCTTTTGATCATGCAAAGTACCATAGGGCTAGAGAAGTAATTCTCACCTGCAGGCCCAGGGGCTATTTTGCCCAAATGGAACATTTGGCAATGTCCAGAGACATTTCTGCTTGTCACAACTGGAGGGACGTGTTACTGGCATCTAGAGGGTCTAGGCCAAGGATGTGCTAAATTTCCTACAATGCACAACAACCTCCCCACAATAAAGAATTATCAGACTTTGGGTTAGAGCCATAAGAAAAATAAAAAGAAATAAGATTTGAGGAACACACTTACCACAATAACACATAGTTAGAAATGGAAGGTTCAGCTAGCTTATATTCCTCTGAAGGTTATTCATGACTTTAGAAAGAGAACTGTGAATCCCTGTGTTCCTGAACCACAGGATAATGCTAATTTGGAGATATGGTAATCAACAATTGGCAGAAAACTCACCCAGCCTTTGCATTCACCTCTCGATGAGCAATAATGTGACCCCACATTTTATGGGATGGAGTTTGAGACTCCACTTACTGTGTTCGGTGGGGTTAGACTGTAGTTCCACGGTGCTGGTAGAGATCAGGACCAAGCTAGTGCCATTCTGCCAGTCAGATGTTTTTTATTTTTTATCCAACCTATGGGGCTTTGTTGGGATTGGTCCTATTCACCCTTCTTTTTAACCTGAATGGCATTCGTCCTTTCATGCTGGTTAAATGCATAGGCTTTGAGATGGGTGAAGCCGGAGGGCACTCTGTTCTGCCAGTGGTCCGCGTCTGTGCGCCCCAAGGGCAGGGACTGGACTGTGCCACCACTGTATATTCAGTGCCTGAAAAGTGAGGGAACCCGGGACACGTCTGTGGAAGGAACGACTACACTCCCTTGCTCTCTGACCTCATTCAGACTCACTTTCTTCATCTCTAAGATGGAGAAAATAGCACCAGCGACAGCAGTTGTTTCAAGAATGCAGTGAAGTGAGACCATGTAGATCAAGCTCCCCGTGCAGGGTTGGACACAGTTCAGTGAAGGCTGCTATCCCTCCATCCGAAAACTAGTAACCATCTGTTAGTTCTCTCAGAATCCTGAAAGGTATCATGAGTTCCTCCCCGAACCCTCTGTTCTTCAAAGGAGCACTGTCAAGCCAGAGGAAGTTCTAAAGCACTGAGGCTGGGGTAGGTTTATTTTTCTGAAACTAATCAAAAATCAAAAGTTCTGCCATGATTTCTAAGCCAAATTTATTCTCACATGTGGGCTTCCCACTTTAAATTTTAATTTGATTATGCGCATTTCAGACTAGCAAGAGGAATGGATGAGGCCAGGGTCCTGTCTTTTTATATTTCCTCAGCATTACCTACCTACAGCAGGTACCTAATCAATATTTAATGAACAGAGGAAAGGACCATAACCTCAGGTTTTAGCTACCAGATTCCCTAAGGGTGAAGACTAATTATACAAACATGAAAGCTTATCTATTTGTACTTTGGTTCACAACTGAACATAAAGCTATCAGGATGAAAGAGTTTCACTGTAGTGTCAACGCTTCAGATAAAACCTTGCAGACCCTGCAGGTGCTGAGAGAATTTCCATTAGGCAGCATCCGTCCGAAGTCAGACCAGGAAGACAGGATGGCAGAGCAGAGCAGGTGAGAGGGCTGGCTCCAGACCAAGCTGGGTTCCAGTCTCAGTTCCACCACTTTCTAACTGTGCAACTCCAGGTCTCGATTTTCTCATCTGTAGAAGGGCAATGGTATACCTGCTGGCTTTGAGCTGAATTACACTCCCTGCCCCAAATCCATATGTTGACATCCTAATTCCCATTACCTCAGAACATAACCGTATGAGCTTTTTACAGAGGTAAGCCAGTTTAAATGAGGTCATTGAGGTGGGCCCTACTCCAGGACTCCTTTTTGTCCTTACAGAAAGGGGACTTTGGAGACAGACAGGCACACAGGGAAAACGTCAGGTGAAGATGAAGTCAGAGATCGGGGTGACATTTCTACAGGCCAAGACACACCAGATTGCCAGCAAACCACCAGAAGCTAGGGTGGGGAGTAGACAGGTCCTCCGTCCCAGACCTAAGAAGGAACCAAGACTGCAGACAGCTTGATGCTGGGCATCTGGCCTCCAACAGAACTGGGGCAAATTTCTGTTGTTCAGGACACTGTTTGTAGTACCTTGTTACGACAGCAAACCAATACATCTGCATTATAAGCTTATCCCAAGAAATCAAAATGAAGTTATAAAAGACATTCCACAGCTTATAAGAGGCGGCAAAGCTGACAGTTGTTACTACTGCTTATTAGAATATCTCAAGTTGAAATAACATAGATATCAGACACACCTGTATGCTGAACACAAGAAATATGCTACTGTCTGAATATAAGTCAACTCCCTAAATACCAATTTCCCATTTTCTTTCAATGAAAAAACCAGGGAAATAACTTTGAGGGAATAGAGACAAACTAGCCAAATGCCTTCTTATAATATGTAGTGTAACTGAGTGACATATACACACATGCAAAATCACATATATTAAAAATCACATGAGTGCTCAGTCACCTCCAACTCCTTGTGACCCCATGACTTAGAAATAGTGCTTTTCTCATTTCCATATTTCATGAAATAATTTTATTCTAACATCAGTTTTCATCACCTAGGACTTTTTGGAGTCCATTTTCAAGAGAACTTCATTTTCATTTCCATCTAAGTTATTTGAGATGGAGCAATTTTGAGTCTGTGTATGATGCTAATATGAAAAGTTTATTCTAAACCACAGTACTATTTTCACATACCATTTTAACTGTTGTGGATTTTTCCAATTATTTGTACTTATATGTATATTCATGACTTTCACAACATAATCACATTGCTCTGTAAAGTGATTTCTAAAAGGCGCATTTATGATAAATTCTGTGTGTGCATGTTTGGTTGCTCAGTCACGTCCAACTCTTTGAAACCCCAAGGACTGTAGCCCACCAGACTCCTCTGTCCATGGAGTTTTCCAGGCAAAAATATTAGAGTGGGTTGCCATTTCTTCCTCCAAGGGATCTTCCTGACCTAGGGATCAAATCTGTGTCTCTTGCATCTCCTGCATTGGCAGGCAGATTCTTTACCACTGAGCCACTGGGGAAGCCCCATGATATATTCTAATTCTTGCCACTGTGAAATCATACCCAAAGGAGTAACTCCTAAATCAGTGCTGGGAGCCTCCCTAAGCACTGAAAACTAATGTTGATTTAGGTCAATTCTGGCTAATGTGATTTTTCAAAGTAAAACAATTGAAAGAGAATCCCATAACATGAGAGAACTTGAAAGACCTCAACTTATTTTCTGAGGAGCAACTCTGGGCGGAAAGTCAACACATCTTTTTAAAAGATTTTTTGGAGTATAGTTGCCTTGGCACAGTGGTAAAGAATTCACCTGCCCATGCAGGAGATGCAAGGGACATGAGTTTGATCCCTGGGTCGGGAAGATCCCTTGGAGGAGGAAATGGCAATCCACTCCAGTATTCTTGCCTAGAAAATTCCATGGACAGAGAAGCCTGGTGGGCTACAGTGCATGGGGTCACAAGGAGTTGGATGTGACTGAGCACTCACACACACACACACACACACACACAGATGCTTTACACTGTTGTGTTAGTTTCTGCAAAGTGAATCAGCTATATGTGTGTGTCTGTGTGTGTGTCTGTGTGTGTGTGTGTGTGTATATATAAAATCCCCTCTTTTTTGGATTTATTTCCTATTTAGGTCACCACAGAGCACAGAGTAGGGTTCCCTGAGCTTCACAGTAGGTTCTCATTAGTTATCTGTTTTATACATAGTATCAATAGTGTATATATGTTGATCCCAATCATCCAATTCATCCCACACACCCTGTTTCTCCCCTTGGTATCCATGTTTGTTCTCTGTATCTGTCTCTATTTCTGCTTTGCAAATAAGATCTATACCATTGTCTAGATCCCACAATGTGCACTAATATATAATGTGTGTTTCTCTTCCTGACTTACTTCACTCTGTATGACAGTCTCTAGGTCCATCCATGTCTCTACAAATGACCCACTTGCATTCCTTTTTATGGCTGAGAAAACCCAGCACTTTAGTTCAGACTATAAACAGCTTATGCATAATTTTATCAGTCCCAAAGCTTTTTCCTGTGTCCCCCTGATTCTCATCCTTCAAAGGCAAGTTCAAATGTCCCTTCCTTTTCATGTGTTTGTTAGCCATCTGTATGTCTTCTTTGGAGAAATGTCTATTTAGTTCTTTGGCCCATTTTTTGATTGGGTCATTTATTTTTCTGGAGTTGAGTTGTAGGAGTTGCTTGTATCAGAGAAATGCAAATCAAAACCACTATGAGGTACCATTTCACACCAGTCAGAATGGCTGCGATCCAAAAGTCTACAAGTAATAAATGCTGGAGAGGGTGTGGAGAAAAGGGAACCCTCTTACACTGTTGGTGGGAATGCAAGCTAGTACAGCCACTATGGAGAACAGTGTGGAGATTCCTTAAAAAACTGGAAATAGACATGCCTTATGATCCAGCAATCCCACTGCTGGGCATACACACTGAGAAAACCAGAAGGGAAAGAGACACGAGTACCCCAATGTTCATCGCAGCACTGTTTATAATAGCCAGGACATGGAAGCAACCTAGATGTCCATCAGCAGATGAATGGATAAGAAAGCTGTGGTACATATACACAATGGAGTATTATTCAGCCATTAAAAAGAATACATTTGAATCAGTTCTAATGAGGTGGATGAAACTGGAGCCTATTATACAGAGTGAAGTAAGCCAGAAAGAAAAACACCAATACAGTATACTAACGCATATATATGGAATTTAGAAAGATGGTAACAATAACCCTGTGTACGAGACAGCAAAAGAGACACTGATGTATAGAACAGTCTTATGGACTCTGTGGGAGAGGGAGAGGGTGGGAAGATTTGGGAGAATGGCATTGAAACATGTAAAATATCATGTATGAGATGAGTTGCCAGTCCAGGTTCGATGCACGATGCTGGATGCTTGGGGCTGGTGCACTGGGACGACCCAGAGGGATGGAATGGGGAGGGAGGAGGGAGGAGGGTTCAGGATGGGGAACACATGTATACCTGTGGCGGATTCATTTTGATATTTGGCAAATCTAATACAGTTATGTAAAGTTTAAAAATAAAATAAAATTAAAAAAAAAAAAAAGAAAAAAAAAAAAAAAAAAAAAAAACAAAACAAAAAAACAAATGTCCCTTCCTCTCTGAAGCCCCTCTCCCCGGTAGTTGGAATAATTCTCTCATCACTTAGCTCCCACTGCACACCATGGTCCATCTCCGATTGTTTTCTTTAGCCTGCACACAGGGTGCTTATTTTAATTACCCACTGGCAGCACCTTGCTTTGCAAATAATAGGTTCCTTTTTCTTTAATGATTAAGAGAAAAAAACTGTATTCTTTTCTTCTGATTGTAAAATTATTACATATTCATTTTAAAAACTTCAAATTTCACAGAGATGTTTCAAGAATAAAGTCCACCTCCTAAAACTCCTCCACTGTTAAATTTTTCATGTTATTTACTTTCAGAATTTTTATTATGTACACATAGCACATACTTACTCATACATGTACATACACACGCATATACATTGAGGTACATTTTAAAGAGATACACAATCATGCCATAACACGTTTTGTAACTTGATCTTATCACTTAATAAATTATGCACTCTTTCTATGTAAAAAAAAATACAAATTCATATCATAATTGTTAAAGGCAGCATAGTATTAGAATATCAAAATATACTTAATCATTCTCATACTGATGGACCTTCAAGTTGTTCTACATTTTTTTATAATCACGTGAAATGCTACAAAGACAAGCCCTGAGATTACAGCTTAGAAAAATGATCATTTTCTTAGGATAAATTCTGAAAAGTAGTGTGACAGTTCAAAAAGGTATACTTAATGTCAGTTTTAGTCACTCCTGGCAAGAGTGCCAAAAACAATGCCTGTTTTCCTAGGTCCTCACCAACATTAGAACTACCACTGTTTTTAATCCTGGCCAAAATGAAAAACATAAAAAGTAACATTTCACTGTTTTAATCCCCATTTTTATACTCATGTGTTTGAGCATCTTTTTGGTTAATTCAGTTATACAATTGTTTATTGCACAATACAACTATTTATATTATCGTAAATGTATTTCAATACAGTGCAGTTGTTTATTGTACAGTGTCATTTATCCACTGTATTGCATTATAATGCATCATTATTAAGCTCCTAATAAATATTTACAGAATAACAATAGCTAACACTGGTTATATGCAAGCCCCTGTTCCAAGGATATCTCTAAGTGGTTACCTCCTCTGAGTCATCTGGGTGCATTTATCATTGACTAGGTGAAATTCAAAGATGCTTGCTCCTTGGAAGAAGAGCTATGACTAACCTAGACAGCATATTAAAAAGCAGACATTACTTTGCCAACAAACGTCCATCTAGTCAAAGTTATGGTTTTTCTAGTAGTCATGTATGGATGAGAGAGTTGGATTATAAAGGAAGCTGAGCAGTGAAGAATTGATGCTTTTGAACTATGGTATTGGAGAAAACTCTTGAGAGTCCCCTGGAGTGCAAGGAGATCCAATAAGCCCATCCTAAAGGAAATCAGTCCTGAATATTCATTGGAAGGGCTGATGTTGAAGCTGAAACTCAAATACTTTGGCCACCTGATGCAAAGAGCTGACTCATTTGAAAAGTCCCTAATGCTGGGAAAGATTGAAGGCGGGAGGAGAGGGGGAGGACAGAGGATGAGATAGTTGGATGGCATCACCGACTCAATGGACTTGAGTTTGAGTAAACTCTGGGAGTTGGTAACAGACAGGGAGGCCTGGCGTGCTGCAGTCCATGGGGTTGCAAAGAGTCGGACATGACTGAGCGACTGAACGGAACTAACTGAGGTGAAGGTTGTCATTTAGTTTGAATAGTGGTGTAGTATTTTTGAAATATGATTACTTTTTGAAAGAATGGTAATATTTGTTAAACACACTTTTTCTCATTCTCCCAACAACCTCACACAGCTGGCACCATTACAATTCTCACTTTGCAGATGAAGGAACTGGTGCAGGGGGACTTGGGTGAATTCTGAAAGAATACAGGTCTAAGACACACAGTCACAGTTTGAACCCAGGTTTTCTGATTCCAAAGCCTCTATCCTTAACCACTACACTGAACCACTAGTCATAGAAGCCCCTGTTAGGTACCCTTAATGTCCCCAGACAGAAATGCTGGCTCACAGGACTCATCTCTAAGTCAGAAGGGACACTTACACCTTTAAAATAAAAACAGTACGAGTTAGAGACATACCAGGTCATTGGAAACCCTCATGCTTCCATCCAGCAGTTCAACCCCTCTTCCGTCAGACACAGGAGAATCCCTGAAATGGCCCAGGGCTGGACTGGGTTGTGGGAAGAGGCGGGGAGAGGGGATATAGGAGGGAGGGAAGGGCGGCATGGGGGCGGGGAGATTCCTGGCATACAATGGCAGGAGAAGTCAGGGAGCACCAGTACCCTCACTGGCTGGACCCGTTCCAAGTAGAAATCTAGACTAAGAAGCTGAGCAAAGTCAGGGAAAGGAAGGGTGAAGGAGAGAGGGAAGTAAATAAGGCAACATTTTCTGAAGTTTTGCTGAAGACACGTTAGAGAGGGTTCTGGGATTTATTTTTAAGCAAGAGGCTAAAAGAAAGCAAAGGCAGAAGAGAGTATAGTGTAAGGTAAGTGTTCAGGGGATAGAAAGTTGTCCTTATGTCATGAGCACCGAGAGGAACTCTTGAATGCAGAGGGGACATTTCAGAGACAAGGAATCCCAAGACCAGCTCTAGTCAAACCTCTAGTAGCCTTTGTTCCCCTTGTCACAGTGAGGAAGATGAGTGGAAGCTAGAAGAAGGTTTGTACCTGCCAGTCTTGCTGAGTCTGAAATTCATTCTCATGAACCACATGTGAACAACACCTTCCAGAAGATGAGGTCAGAAGAGCCTCAAAATGAAGAGAGATTTGTTTTTAATATTAAATGTAAAATGTGCATTCCTTTTGACCTAGAAAATTCTCCTTCTGAAGGAGAGATCTGATTATGGAAAATATTAATGTTATTATAAATAATATATATGTCCAGCACTAGTGTGCTTGGTACACATATGAAGGTACCTTCCTATAATCACACACTATACGGCTATGAAAATTAATGCTGGGAAAGAATACTTACTAACATTGAAAGATGTCCATGCTATTTGGTAAGTCAAAGAAATTGAAGTATGAAATAGAGTATTATTAAGTTCTTGCAAAAGAAAAGAAAAATTAATGTATGGAGAAAAACACCAAAGTGTTCATAGAGGTTATATGATTATTGATGAGTATGGACTTACTGGTGATTTTGACTTACCTATATTTTCTAAAGCTTCTACAATAAACATTTATTGTTTCTGAAATAAGATAGAAATCAAGAAGTCAATTTTAAATGTTCCTCCCAGCCAGGAAAAAGACCCAGAACAAGCGCAGTGCTGGCTGTGGCTCCTGGCTCTTATTTCTATGACTTGGCTTCTTCCCAGGCACAGAATTCAAGGCTGAGTATCTGAAGGTAAAGACTGAATCCTCACACGGCCCCTGTCCACGGGAGCATATGCTTCTCAACCTCTCCATTCAATCACCACTGTGTTATTTAATTGAAGAAAAAGTATTTGAGTCCATTCATTCCTAGTGTGCGTTGGGGGCTGGGGGGGTGGGGCTTCCCAGGCGGTCCTAGTGCTAAAGAACTTGCCTGCCAATGCAAGGATGTAAGAGACTCGGGTTCGGCTCCTGGGTCGGGAAAAACCTTTGGAGAAGGAAATGGCAACCCACCCACTCCAGTATTCTTGCCTAGAGAATCCCATGGACAGAGGAGCCTGGTGGGCTATAGTCCATAGGGTTGCAAAGAGTCAGACATGACTGAAGCGACTTAATACATAGTGCATTCCTAATGTGCATAGGTTATATTTAATAGTAAGAGCTGTCATTAATTATGTGTTGCTTCCATGCAGTATGTGTTACATACCTTCAAATTACCTCATTAAACCCTTCAACAACTGTGAAACTTAGGTACCATTATTTTCATTCTACAGCCAAGGAAAAAGAGGCCCAGAGATGTAAGTTACTAGCTCAGTTCCTAATGACCAGTAAGTGACAGAGTCAGGTTTAAACTCTGGTCTGTCTGAATCCAAAACTTTCTTCCATCTTTATGTGATTCTGTCCTTGAAAGGAATTCATTTATTAATCTTTATAGAGAATACATATGTGTTGAAAGAGGTCTTCCAAATATCCTAGGACTGGAATGAAAACCTTCATCCAGGAAGTTGTCAAATATGGGGTAATAGGTGGCAAATGCAACAATAAATTATATTTAAAACAAAGGTATTAAATGTACTACTCAAACCTCATCACCTCCTCATTAATTTACTACATTTTCCTACTAAGTATACTCTTATGTGTGTAGTAGAAATACTATAAAAAGATGTCCTGTTGCATATCTCTTCCCAATTCTGCATTCCATGATACCTTGTTGGTAGCCTGAAATTGGTTATCGTGGAGTACTTACACCATGGAAATTAACAAATGCTATGAATCAAGGCTTGATTTATTGTTTTGTTCACTGTCTAGACTTAAGAAGGCAATGAAGAAAATAAACTTAAACTGTGCTATGTCTGGCTGTCACACCACGAGTAGTACAAAAAAAGATGAAAAAAAAACATTCTTCCAATATCTAATATCTGCTCAGTGCAGAACTATCTCACATCATTGACAAATGAATAAAGTACTGATATATGTCTTTGTTGAGTCATTCATGTTGGAACTGTACTCATTCATGAATGACAAGAGCAACTTCTTTGCTGAATCAGACTGTAATCAGACATTCATTTGCAGTCCAATTTTGTCACTATGGTTGGATTGCTAACTAT
This sequence comes from Bubalus bubalis, assembly GCF_019923935.1. Lineage (NCBI taxonomy): Eukaryota > Metazoa > Chordata > Mammalia > Artiodactyla > Bovidae > Bubalus > Bubalus bubalis. The sequence continues at coordinate 21,943,191 of NC_059172.1, read as the reverse complement.
AGGTTGGCTACAGATATAAGAGTTCAGCAAAAATCAACAAAAGCCTTCTGTGCTAATCAGCTGACTCTATGAGATTTACAATAAATGTTATATTTTAATAGTATTTGTAAGATATGAGCTATACATCTTTTATGTCAATAAGTTATAACTTTTATGTTAAACATTTAAAGCACACCCCTGGGTATAACTATGGGCAACATACATAGCTCCTCCAGCAATAAATTCTCATAGTTGTACAGACAAGGTCTTCGGGGATCCCAAGGAAACCCTAGGGAAGTGACATTTCAGACCTGGCCCCTTCTCAGAAATGATGTCCCGGCACACACTTTTTTAAGGTCACTTGATCTGGGGGCCCATCTCTCAAAGAGCTAACCACAGATCTCTTAATAGAGCTCGAAAGTCTCCCCTGGATCATAAAGTGAAAGTGAAAGTCCCTCGGTCATGTCTGACTCTTTGTGATCCCATGGACTAAGCCTGCCAGGCTCATGGAATTCTCCAGGCAGGAATACTGGAGTGGGTAACAAAATCCCTGGGTTGGGAAGATCCCCTGGAGAAGGGAAAAGCTACCCACTTCAGTATTCTATCCTGGAGAATTCCACGGACTGTACAGTCCATGGAGTTGTAAAGAGTAGGACATGACTGAGTGACTTATACTTTTCTACCATATGAGCCACCTGGATCATAAGCTGGAAACAAATAAGCTGGTTTGGAACAAAAAGCCATCCTGGATACCTTGGGAAAACTTAATCACAGCCTCTTCTTGGTTACATGAGAATATTTCATTGTCACATTTATCATGTGATATAGTTACTGATCTACATGTCAATCTCCCCTGTTAGACCATGACCTCCACGAAAACTGGGGTGTTTATTATTCATCGCATGCTCAGCTAGAGTTCAGTCAATGTTCTACAGCTCATGCATGAAGGCCTAAAGAGAGGAAGGCTGAGAGGGGGGGAAGGATTTCCTTTACAAACTTGGCATTGGCAGAATTAACATCTGTCTGTGTTTTTTAGGTATTTCCTGCATGGTTCAAGAGCAATGTTCTGATTGTGATGCTACATCCAAATAGATGCAAAAGCAAGTCAATTCAAAAGTCATCCAACTTTTTCAAAATATACTACATATTTACTCATTGTTCCTACTGTATAAGATCCATAGTGATTGTGATTAATGAACAATATCCATGGAATTCATAGAAACAAATAAGCTGCCTTTGCAAATATAACTCCCAAATTTACAAACGTATGTACTAAAGACGCTGTTCAAGTACAATGCAGACTTGCCTCTTGAAGTTTTGTATTTGTCGAGCAGGGGGAACAATAACCCATGGTGTGTGACTGTGAGTATGGGGGAAGCAGGTCCCATGTGTACAACTTTATCCAGGGTATGTCTTGTCTACCTGTTTCAGAGTATATAGGAACTCATGTCTAGGGCATTTTGGGGACAGAAGACTGAGATGTTGAGAGGTGAAAGCTATTCTCCAGAACACTACTGATCCTGACAGCAACAGTAGGCAATACCTACACAGGGACTGCTGCAAAAACATCCGTAGCTTAGACAGTTTTCTAAGTTGTGTATGGAACTGTTTTTTTAAAAAAGAAGGGACTTCCCTGATGGCCTAGTGGTTAAGAATCTGCCTGCCAATGCAGGGCACATGGGTTTGATCCCTGGTCTGGGAAGATCCCACATGCTGCAGAACAACACAGCCCATGCACCACCACCACTGAGCCTGTGCTCTAGAGCCTGCAAGTCATAACTGCTGAGCCCATACACTGCAATGACTGAAGCTAATGTGCCTCGAGTCCATGCTCTGCAACAAGAGAAGCCACCTCAATGAAAAGCCTGCGCACTGCAACTAGAGATTAATTCCTGCTTGCTGCAACGACAGAAAACCTGCACACAGCATTAAAGACCCAGTGCAGCTAAAAATAAATGAATTGAAATTTTAAAAATTAAAATAAAAAATGAAAAGAAGAATGCCAAGCAACACATTTAAGGTAATTAAGTCATCATTTAATTCAATCAACAAAATAACAGATATCAAAATAGGACTGGAATTCTCCTTTGGGATCCATATGGATATTGATGCTGGCCACCGTCCTGAATTCCATGCTTTCCATGGCTTTTAATTTTTCCTTTCAATGATTGGAAACCAAATACAGAATTTTATCCTTCTTAATTCTCTCTCACTAGAAGTTGGGAATTTTCTGACTTAAGAAGCTAATTAAAATACATTACTACCACAGGGGTTGCTTGCCTTGCAACTCACCCGGCATCGAGGGGTTAATCTCACACATTTAATACCCCACCTTAAACAGGAATAATAGAAACCAGGAATTGGCTTTCATGACAACCTTCCTAAGATGGTGCTACTTTTTCACAGCACAACACTTTGAAAAAAAAAAAAAAGGCCATGCAAATGGAGATAAATGGTACGCAGGCCACCGAGGTAATTAAAAATGTATTTTCCATCTCCTAGTAATTGAATTGTGTACAAGCTGCAAGTTAATGAGGTCATCTACCCTCGAGCACTGACAGGAAAGCAGGAATAATTATCTTTCAATTTTTTCTTATGTAGCAATTAATTTTAACCATTCGCCTACACCCCACTTCCACTCCCCTCAATCCAGTCAGTCAAAGTCATGGCTAAACCAAATTGACAAGCAATTGATACGGTGGAGGCACCAAGCTGCAGAGGCGGGCAAGGTAATCAAGGGGCTGCAGCTGTTGAGGGCTAAGCGCTTCCAGGTGAACGTCGCCGGAGATTTCGCATTCTGCCACTTGGAGGACGCGGGACACACAGTGGTGGCTGCAGAACATCTGGTGCCAGGTGGGCTGGGAAGAGGCACTGCTGACTTGGGAAGGCAACAGAAGGATGGACAAGGATTGATGGATGGACAAGACTTTGCAACAAAATGTCACTTACAAAAAGTGTCATCCAAAACCAGGGGAAAGCGCTCAGCCACTCGCTACACTTGTCTTGCGCTTACAGTACCATTGAACTTCTCCGAGCTTTTTGGCTGGTTGACTTTAGAGTGGGGTCCTCAGGACCAATGCTTCTAGAATTCATGGGCGCAAAGAGTTTCTTATTTAGCTCAACAAAAGTTCACGGCTTTTTTCAGTCATCCTCCTCCTGAGCCCAGTGTTCTAAGGCCAGAGCAATGGTGAAAGTCTCTCAGTTGTGTCCGACTCTTTGTGACCTCATGGACTATACAGTCCATAGAATTCTCAGGCCAGAATACTGGAGTGTGTAGCCTTTTCCTTCTCCAGGAGATCTTCCCAACCCAGGGATCGAACCCAGGTCTCCCGCATTGTAGGCGAATTCTTTACCAGCTGAGCCACCAGGAAAGCCCAAGAATACTGGAGTGGGTAGCCTATCCCTTCTCCAGTGGAGAACCCCAGTTCGATTCCTGGGTCAGATCTGCTGGAGAAGGGGAAAAACTACCCACTCCAGTATTCTGGCCTGGAGAACTCCATGGACTACAGTCCATGGGGTCGAAAAGAGCTGGACAGGACTGAGAGACTTTCAGAGCAATGGGGAAGCCTTTTATTCCATTTATGCTGCTATCTGGCTGACTCAGCCCCAGATGTATCGTGTTATGACAGGTGTTGACGAGAGTCTGTCCATCTGTGATTCCAGTTTGCCCAGTGTTTAGATCAAGTTCTGAACACCCAACTCCATCCCCACTTCTCTAATTGGTAAAATTAAAGCAAAATCAAAATACTTAAGAGAAAAAGAGATAAATAAACCAGGTCTTAACAACAAGGTCCTACTGTGTAGCACAGAAACTATATTCAATATCCTAAGATAAACTATAATGGAAAAGAATGTATATATATGTATAACTGAATTGCTTTGCTCTATAGCAGGGATTAGTACAACTTTGGAAATCAACTATACTTAAATTTTAAAAAGAGAAATCAGGTCTCCACTCACCCTACTCAGACTTCTTAAGCATCTAGATAGCTCTTAATACTAAGTAGAGTGTGTTACTCGGAGAAGGCAATGGCACCCCACTCCAGTACTCTTGCCTGGAAAATCCCATGGACGGAGGAGCCTGGTAGGCTGCAGTCCATGGGGTCGCTAAGAGTCGGACACGACTGAGTAACTTCACTTTCACTTTTCACTTTCCTGCATTGGAGAAGGAAATGGCAACCCACTCCAGTGTTCTTGCCTGGAGAATACCAGGGACGGGGGAGCCTGGTGGGCCGGCGTCTCTGGGGTCACACAGAGTCGGACACGACTGAAGTGACTTAGCATAGCATAGCAGAGAGTGTGTTACAGCTGTTGTCCTGATACACTAACAGCATCTACTTTCACTTTGAAAGTATCCCACAATTGATAACTTATATGACCACCTGGTGGGTGGGGTACCATGGGGTGAAAGGTAGATATGGTAAGATTACAAGCTTTCTCAAAGTTATAAGCTCTCCCCACTCCTTAAGAGCTGCTCGCCATGACTTATTCTTCTTTTCTTTCCTTCCCATGGTACCCAGAACCATCAGGGAACATGGCAGCCTCTCACTAAATGCACATAAATTACTTTGTCAATCCCATATAAAAAAAACAGATCTGAGAGAAGGTTAGTTTCTTCATTCCCAAATCGAGGTAGGCTTTCTGAAGAGTGACAAATGAGGTAGAATACATGGCTGGAAATCTTTACACTTTCCCAGATACTTGCAGAAAAGGGATTTTCCTTTTGAAAGTATGGACTGTTCTGAATTAAGAGAGAAAGATTAGCCCAGAGCAAAATGAAATTTCTCAAGAGCTACTCATCAGGACAACAGATATAAATTGGCAAAGTGTGTCACTTCTTTTCTTTGTTCTTGAGGCTTTTGTTGCATATCCATTCTCAAAATGTCTATGCTATTTCCCCAAGGGCACCACAGAAGGAAGAGCACCTTGGATCCAGACTTACTCTGATCGTGGGGATGACCCAGTTGGGCTCAGAGGTCCATGGCAGAGCAAAAGAAAAAAGAGTCTCCTTCAAAGACTATGAGGAAAGGCAATCCTGCTCCTATCCATGCCCTGAAAAAAGGGCAGAGGGAGAGTGCAAGGGTAAGCTCTCCCAGGCCACTTTGCAAACATGAGCGACTCTTATTATAGGCCCGCTGCTCCTGCAGTTAAATCCACGTCTGCAAAACCAGAGCCCAGGGAAGTGGTCATGGGAAGATGCTCTCTGTACCACAGTTGCTGCACTTCTCTTACAGGTTTAACTCGCACTGTTCCTGCCTTCCCGGTTTCCCAGGCGGTGCTAGTGGTAAAGAACCTGCCTGCCAATGCACGAGACACAAGAGACTTGAGTTCAATCCCTGGGTTGGGAAGACCCCTAGAGAAGGAAATGGCAACCCATTTCAGTATTCTTGCCTGGAAAATTCCATAGGCAGAGGAGCCTAGTGGGCTACAGTCCATGGAGTCACAAAGAGTCAAACACAATTAACCATGCACACACGCATTAGCATGCACACCCACAAATCTCTCTCTTAAGAGGATAAAGAAGCTAGTGTTGATTTAGCTCCGACCATGTGCCAGGCAGGTTACATGTTTTTATTAGCTTGATTTTCATAGCAAATTTATCCTCTGCCCTATCACAGATGAGGAAACGAAGGCTTGGAGACATTAAGGGATTTGCCTAAAGACACGCAAGCAAGATTTAAACCAAAGGCTTAAGACCCTAAACTCCTTCCCTTTTCCTTGACATCATTCAGCTAGACCAGATGAATGAGATTTTCATCTTTCTTTCATTGCAGATGACTTTTCTTTAGTGTTACACTGGTACCAGATCTGGTTTTCTAAACAAGTGAAGTGACATCCCTACTGATGCCTGAGTGTCCATTCTTGATGATGTCTGTGTTGAGCATTGCCCTCTTTCCCTTCTACAGGTGAGCCCCACATGGGAGGGGATGTACAACTGTCTCTATTGCCGTGGTATTGCTGAATTTACTGGGTCACTTTTCTCCTGAATTATGAGACTGTCAGGAAATAAGTTCTATGAAAAGAGAAGAAACCCAGAATCAGGGAGAAGGACATACATGAACAGGCTGGGGTTGAACAGTATATTGGTCAGAGTTTTCTTGAGAAACAGAACCAACAGATCTACAGATGTAGATAGAAAGACAGAAAAAGAAATTTATTATAAGATACTGGCTCAATCAATTGTAGATGCTTGGTGAGTCCAAACTCTGGCTGGAGATTCAGGAAAGAACTGCAGTTCAAATTCAAAGGTAGTCAGGCTGGAGATTCAGGAAGAGCTGATGATGTAGTTCAAGTCTGAAGGCCATCTGCAGCAGCATTCCCCTCTTACTTAGGGGAAGTCAGTTTTTTGATTTACTCAAACTTTCTGATTAGATGATGCCCACCCACCTTATGGAGGGTAATCTGCTTTACTCAAATCCAACAATTTAAATGTACATCTCATCCAAACACCCTCACAGAAACAGTCAGATTAATGTTTGACCAGATATCTGGGCACTGTGGCCCAGCCATGATGACACATAAAATTAAATCATTAGCAGGGAGGAGTGACAAAGCTGGTATCATCTCAGAGCATCTCCTGGGCCAAGACCTGGAGGAAGTAAGACTGCTGAGCAGCTTTTATCCTTCACATCACTTTTCTGGCTTCCCCAGAATCCCTACCCTGATGAAATTGAGGAAATAAAGCATCCAGGATGCTTACTGCGAAAGATACATAATTGATAAAGGATGATGGGAAAATATACTAAAAATGGGAGATAGTGGATCAAGCATCTACACTGGCAGGAATGATCCCTTGGAGAGGGAGAGAAGAGTAATTCAGGAGGGACGGGTAATGGCCAAAGGTACCAAGATCTATAGAATAGGAGCCACTGGTAAAATCATAGAACCTTAGAGCTAGAAGAGACTTCTGAGTTCCCCACACGTTCTACCCATCAGAACTTCAAGGTGACACGACAGGCAAGGCTACTGCGCTACTTAATGGCACAGCCAGACTGGGACCCAGATCTTATCAATGACTTACTATGTGTTGAGCACTTACTATGGGCCAGAAATTTATTTTACAGAGCAAGAAACTGGGACTCAAAGAAGTGAGCTGTTCAAACTTACACAACTACTAAGGGTGAGACCTGAGATTCAAGCCCGATGATGTCTGGTTCAGAAACTCAAACACTTATTCTCTGCACTAGATGGCCTCCCAGACCAGGGTCCCCATGCCCTGCAGGGGAGTCCCTGAGTCTCTGGAACAGCTCATCTGGGGCATCTCACATCCTTCTCAGGGAGATGGGGAACGTCCTGACCTCTTGCAGGGTGGTTCAGATGGGAGTGATTCTGTCTGTATCCACGACACACAGTCACACAGCTTCTCAAGGTGGGAGACGAGACTCTAAGATCAGATCCTTGAGAGAATCTGTCAGGAACGCCACTTGCAGACGCGCACCCACGGAAGTGCTCACCAACAGACGGCAGGGCTTCACGTAACTCTGTGAGGAGACGGGGCGGCCAGCAGGAAGCTCCAGCATCACCTGCTAATGACAAGCTGTTCCACCCCCAGCAGAGCCCTGGAACCGGTGTGCGCTCGGATACAAAAAAGCCCAGCTTCATTTTAGCAGCCAGATTGCCATCCAAAGAAAAGACTTCCCAGGACAACAGATTTCTCTGAGGGGAACACAAAGCGTGGACAGGTGGCTTCCCATTGAAGAGCATCACCCATAACTTCCTCTCCAGACTCCAGGCGGCCTGGTCAGACCCCGAGAGGAAGAGAAATGCTGGCTCAAAATACAGGGATTTTTTGAAAGGCAAATGTACTTTTGGAGTTGTTAGACATTTTATTTTAATAGATAAAGGAAATTTCTTGGAAAAAAGTAAATGATAATGATGATGATGTCAGCTACCACTTATTAAGCTTAATAATGGTAGCTGCAATTTATTGAGCATTTACTATACATACTAGGAGGGCTTCCTAGGTGGCTCAGTGGTAAAGAATCCACCTGCCAATGCAGGAGCTGCAGGAGATGTGGGTTTGATCCCTGGGTTGGGAAGATCCCCTGAAGAAGGAAATAACAACCCACTGCAGTATTCTTCCTGGGATAATTCCATGGACAGAGGAGCATGGCATGCTATAGTCCATGGGGTCGCAAAGAGTTAATCACAACTGAGTACACATGCACTTCACTTCCTAAATGTCGTAACTATGCTTTACATGCTTTCTCTAACTTGCTCTTCACAACAACTGTATGAAGAGTATTCTATTCATATTACCATCTTAAAGAGGAGGAAATGGAGTCTCCAAAAAGTTAATTCACTGCTAAAAGGACACACAGCTATTAAGTGCAATCGCTGGGGTTTAAATCCAAGTCTGATTCCAGAGCTAGCGTCCCATCAGCATGTGGGCATGGAAGTGCATGAGTGTATGTGCATCTGAGTGGTGTGAGTGTGTGTGTTTGTGAGTAGATAACATAAAATGCAAAGCACGCTGGGCAGTTAGAAACGTCCAAGAAGCAAGAAGGACTTCAGGACAGAGTGAAGTACAGACAGCTCTCTTTAAGGGTTTGAGAATATGGGGTGGTATGTGATCAAGAGAAGTCTTAGTGGGTTTGTTTGTTTTTTTTTGTACTATTAAGATGAGAAAATCTTAAACCTTCTCCTCTCTCCACTAACAGGTCCATACAACTGGGGATATGCAGGCAAGTGCCCACAGCTCCTCTGTGCTCAGAGGGCAAAGGTGGAAGGAACTCCTGCCCCTTCCACTCTGCCAGGATGTCTCAGCTTTCTAGACCCTAGTCAGGCATGGGTTCCCTGATGCCCTCTCCAACACCCTCCATGACCTCTACCCATTGCCTGCACCCCTTCAGTGTCTTTACTAACAGCATAAAAAGTTCTTCGTTGGCCAACAAAGCTTTGTGTGATCTGGCTGACTGCCCCCCGCCAATACTGCTGAGCCCCGCCGTCAGCCCCAAACACTCCACCTGCACTGCTGATAAGAGATAAATAAACCTCTCTCTTGTTTAAGCCCAGCATTTGGGGCGATCTCCTGCTCCAGCCGCCTAGCCAGTATCTGACTCATATTCATGATCTCTCTGACCTTGATATTTTAACTTTCTCCATTCTCCTCGAATCTCTGACCTGCTCTGACCCACAACCCCACAGTCACAGCAGATGACTTGATCTACTATTTCAGAAAGAAAGGAAGTCAGCACGCTCTCTCAGCTTTCACTACCGCTTTAGGTGACCCCTGCACCCTGCCCACTCCTCCCTTCTCTGCTCTGACTCCATGGCAATGTCCCTCCTCCTGTCCTGGCCAGGATTTTTATCAGGGCTTTGAGTCCCATCCTCTCTGTTCCTCAGAGAATTCTCATTTTCAGTCTTCTCTCTTTTTTTATAATTCAACCTCCCCTTCTCAACTCCGTCCACAGTAGGTTCATGATTTTCTCATCTTAATATTACAAAAAAAATACTAAGACTTCTCTTGATCACACACCACCCCGTACTCTCAAACCCTTAAAGAGAGCTGTCTGTGCTTTCTGTCTCTATTTCTTCAGTTGGTATCTCCTCTTCAAACCACACTCCCCACCAACCTCATATGTCCCAACACTGCACTAGAAGTCCTAGTTAATCTCTCCAGCGATGTTGGATCAAGAAGTCCAATCTTCATCCTTCTTGGCCTCACAGCAGTGTTCACCCCGTTCTCCTTCCCTCCTTGAAACTGTCCTCACGACCCCTCTCTCTCCTGACTTTGTTCCCATTGGTCTCATGATCCCTATCACATCTAATTCTCAGAATGAATCTATGAGGTAGGACTATTCCTGTTCCCATTCTTGAGATAAAGAAGCGGAAACCTAGAAATGGTAAATACATTTCCCAAAGTGGCACGGCTAATTGGACGATCTGGGATAGGAACTCAGATCCCTGACACCAGAATCAGTGCCCTGAACCTCCATGTGACATAGTTTTCTCAACTCAAACAGCTTGAAGCCTGCTGATTAGGAAAATATTGATTCTTTCTCTCTCTACAAAGTGACAGTTAGCATGTAAGTAAGTAGCACACTCTTTCGCACGGGCACTTTTGCCCATCATAGGCTGAGCTTGTTCAGTCAGCGAATCCCCTGAAGAAACCTCTGCCACAGCCTTTATCCACAGAAACACTCTGCACAGGGTCACTGTCATGGCTGCCACCTTACGTGGGATGCCACTGGTCCTCCACCTTGGCCGGGATGGATTCTGCACAGTCTCTACATCGACGCATTGGTAGCTGCCAATTCACAGCCTGAGGCAGGTGAATTGACAAAGCCCAGGTCCTGTGCCAGCCTTGTAGCTGCAAAGGAGGCTGGGAAAACAAGTACCTGGCATTTTCAGCTTCTACATGTGTGTGTTGGGGAAGAGGATTTTCCTACAGTTACAGGAAATGTGTTCAGTTACTGACAGCCAAAAAGAATGATTAATATTCACTGACAAGTGAAATAATCCAGTACCTGACGTGTTATCTGTCACTCTTATACCTTATCTACCAAGTCTGGGTTGAGCACAGTGACAGAATGCTGTGTTGTAAAGACATTCACAACCTCACCCAGGTGCCCCCAACACCCCATAAAACTTCTCATCTGTAACACTCACCTATCTCCACATCCCACTCTTTATTCTTCTCCCCCAGAAAGTGAAAGTGAAAGTCACTCAGCCATGTCCGACTCTTTGCAACCCCATGGACTGTAGTTCATGAAATTCTCCAGGCCAGAATACTGGAGTAGGTAGACTTTCTCTTCTCCAGGGGATCTTCCAGACTCAGAATCGAACCAGGGGCTCCTGCATTGCAGGCAGATTCTTTACCAACTGAGCTATCAGGGAATGCCTATCTGACAAACAGATCTGTGCTAAATGATGATGACTGAAAATGGGTTAATTAGTGCCTGATTCTTTCCAGAATCTTCCTACTTTCCCCAGGAGATTCCAGGGGCCGCATAGGTTCAACCCAAAGGGATTTAAAGCAGCTGTGAAATTTATCTTGGAGAGGTTCTGGTCAGCACAGTTTTTCGACTGAAGCAACCGCTCTTCAGTAAGTAACCTGGGGTAAATCGGTTATCATCAACTCCCTAACAACCCCGGATCCATGAGCAGACCCACATGCTTACATTTGATCTAACCCAACCTTCCCTCCAAACCTCATGTGATCTCCAAGGGTAAGTATAATTATCTTCATTTGATAAATGAGGTACCCATAAAGGTTTAATGAATTTCCCAAGGCACTCAACCTGGTAAACAGGATAGCTGAGACTGGACCCAGATTTCTTGACTCTTACCAAGGTGTTTTTCACTTTCCAGAACTCCTGGCTGCCGTTCTCTGGATCTGGAACAACCCCAGGGCTGGAGTGAATAAAGGACCAAAGGAACCTGAGAGACAGTCCTCTGGGAGGCAGGAGAGATTGACAGGGGAGAAGAAACAGCCCCAGGATGTCCCCCTTTCAAGAGTGCATCCTATTTACTTTGATTTGACTCTCTTTTCAAGTGGCTTCTGATTGCAAAACATTTACATTCACCAGGAACACTAAACATAATGGCTTCATTTTTGTCTCAAAAATTGCAAAAAATTAGAGGACATACAACAACCACAGATGGAACCCAGGAGCTGAGCTGGGGTGGGCAAAGGAGGACCAAATCTGCAAACCAGTGTGAGCCTTTGTGGCTGCAGCCACAGGAAAGCCTGCCATCTCCAAGCTCCATGATTAAAAGCAACTGCAAATTAGTTTCCGCAAAGGTCTTTCCCTTTAAATTGAAAAGCATGGTGTAATGGAATTTCATAGACGCCCCCTTGCAAATGACTTCATACCTCACTCCGTTCAGAGCTGAGAGGTGGCCACATGCTGTGAATTGTAAGAGACTGAGGCTCTTGTGAGACTGCATATCCTTCCTCCGACTGACTTTGGTATCTAGACACTCAGGGACTACTCACCCCATCCCTTAACCTGGGGAGGGAATGAGTGGACTAAGAGCCCTGGAGTCACGGCCACATGGTTAGTAGTCTTCCCCTCCTCCAAACCAGGCTGCTGATCTGCAAACTGTGCTTTCTACCACAGTCTGGATCCTAGGCGTTGCTAGCTGCCTACAGATTGCCCACGTATAAGCATTTATACATAAAAGGTTCTGGAAGGCTGTGGGGTTTCTGAGTTCTAATGAGATTTCCAGTAGAAATGATTAAGTCAGGCTAACTAATATACTGAATGCTACACCATATTCACTGACCACCTTAGCTTTCTTGAGCTTAATATAGGAATCATATTTCTTAATTGTCAGCAGTTTTACAGTGACTCAAACAGGTTGCATTTCAGTGTCAGGCCTGATTGACTAATATTTCCAGACAGACCAAATCTCTAATTCATTCACGCAAGAAAAGTATTAGCACCTACTATGTGCCAGGCACTCTGCCAGGCCCTGGGATATGACCTGACTCACAGCTCTTGTGGTGATTACAAATGACAGAGACAGGATGCATTCGAATGGCTGTTTCATTCGAATGGCTGTTTCAATGAACGTAAAACTGCGACTCTGACAACATGATCCTGTGGTCGATGCTGAGAGAAAGCCCAGGAGAGGGGGATTAGAGCTGGTCAGGGCATCCAGAAGACATCCCCAAGAAAGTGACCATACAGCTGAGAACTAAAAGATCAGAAAGAGCCAAGAGAAGAGAGAAGGGAAACCCTTGAGGCAGAGGGCACAGCATAGGCAAAGCCCAACAAGGTCAGGGGCTTGGTGAAAGCTGGGTGGGGGAGGGGGAAGGCTAGGATACATTCAGCTTGGTAAATCAGGGGAATGAGACACCAAAGGAGCCTGAAAAGGGGGAGACCCTGCAGGGCTCTGCAGGACCTGTGTAGGAGCTTTGCCTTTATTTGAAATGCAAATTGGATGCCATGGAAAAGTTGTAAAGGGGATGAGGGCCATTGGAAGATGTCTCTCTGGAAAAAAAAAATAAAGAAAACGTCTCTCTGGCTGCAGCATGGCAGCCAGATTAGAAGGGATGTGGGAGGGGGAGTTGTTTGCCAAAACCCATCAAGGAAAGTAGGTGTTCAGAGTCTCACTTACTCTGGCAGTGACCTGACTCACCCATAATCACAAGGGCAATGGCACAGCCAACTCAGTAATTCAGGACAAGAGTGTCCAGCCCCAAAACTCTTTCTGCTACAGAATTACCTAGTAGCACAATTTTAAGGTGTGATGTTATCACCTGGGCAATAAGTTAGTAAACCAGACAGTACATCCCTTCACCTCTCTGGGAAATGACCCATAGGACACAGACAACAACACGGATAATAATAAGCATTAAGGTACCAGGTCCAATGATGGGTCATCAGCACACACAATGCTCTCTTCCCAAATGTATCTATATATCCTCTGCCTGAGAGAGAAGTTCAAAGGGATATGCACTTTAAAATGATAGAACTGGCTATGTGGTAGTTCTCAGGACAATTTTGTCCCCCTCCCCCAAGGACATCTGATAATACGTGAAGGCATATTTGGCTGTCACACTGGGAGGATGTCCAGTTGGCATCTAACAGGTAGAGGCCAGAGATGCAGGTAAGCATCCTACAATGCACAGGACAGTCCTCCACAACAAAGAATTATCTATCCCCAAAATATCAGTAGTCCTGCTCTTGAGAAATCTGATCTACGGGAGCTCAAAACCACAAGGTGAGTTCTTGAGTAACTGAATGGACAAAACATTACACACACACATGCGCACCCCTCCATTTGACAGTGATTTAAACAAGAAATAAACTTTTGTTGTGTTAAGTCATTGAGATTTGGAGGTAATTCATTATAGTTGCTAGCATTATTTACTTTAGCAGATACAACTGATAGAGGTTAGTCCTTCTAGGAGGACAGGTGCACCCTGGCAACAGAGTCATATCACTTGACAGGTACTGGGAAGGCTTCTGGAATTAAGAAGTGAACGGTATGGAAGTTCCTTTAAAAACTAAGAACAGAACTACCCCATGACCCAGCAATCCCACCACTGGGCATATACCCAGAGAAAACCATGACTCAAAATGACACACGCACCCCAGTGTTCATCGCAGCACTATTTACAATAGCCAGGACATGGAATCAACCTAAATGTCCATCAACAGAGAAATGGATAAAGAAGATGTGGTGCATATATATAATGGAATATTACTCAGCCATTAAAAGGAATGAAATTCGGTCATTTGTAGAGACACAGATGGAACTAGAAAGTGTTATATAGAGTGAAGTAAGTTAGAAAAAGAAGAACAAATATTGTATATTAACACATATACATGGAATCTAGAAAATGGTATAGATGATCTTATTTGCAAAACAGAAAGAGACACAGATGTAGAAAACAAACACATAGACACCAAAGAGGGAAAAGGAGGATGGGATGAATTGGAGTTTGGAATTGGCATATATATTAATACACTATTGACACTATGTATAAAACAGATAACTAATGAGAACCTGCTGTATAGCTCAGGGAACCCTACTCACTGTTCTGTGGTGACCTAAACGGGAAGGAAATCTAAAAAAGAGGGAATATATGTATATGCATAGCTGATTCACTTTGCTGTACAGTAGAAACTAACAGCATTGTAAAGCAACTATATTCTGATAAAAATTAAAAGTAAAAAAATGTATTACTTATTACTTTGGAGAAATGTCTATTTAGTTCTTTGGCCCATTTTTTGATTGGGTCATTTATTTTTCTGGAGTTGAGCTGTAGGAGTTGCTTGTATATTTTTGAGATTAGTTGTTTGTCAGTTGCTTCATTTGCTATTATCTTCTCCCATTCTGAAGGCTGTCTTTTCACCTTGCTAATAGTTTCCTTTGATGTGCAGAAGCTTTTAAGGTTAATTAGGTCCCATTTGTTTATTTTTGCTTTTATTTCCAATATTCTGGGAGGCGGGTCATAGAGGATCCTGCTGTGATGTATGTCAGAGAGTGTTTTGCCTATGTTCTCCTCTAGGAGTTTTATAGTTTCTGGTCTTACGTTTAGATCTTTAATCCATTTTGAGTTTGGATAAGAAAGCTATGGTACATATGCACAATGGAGTATTATTCAGCCATTAAAAAGAATACATTTGAATCAGTTCTAATGAGGTGGATGAAACTGGAGCCTATTATACAGAGTGAAGTAAGCCAGAAAGAAAAACACCAATACAGTATACTAACGCATATATATGGAATTTAGAAAGATGGTAACAGTAACCCTGTGTACGAGACAGCAAAAGAGACATTGATGTATAGAACAGTCTTATGGACTCGGTGGGAGAGGGAGAGGGTGGGAAGATTTGGGAGAATGGCATTGAAACATGTAAAAAATCATATATGAAACGAGTTGCCAGTCCAGGTTCGATGCACGATACTGGATGCTTGGGGCTAGTGCACTGGGACGACCCAGAGGGATGGAATGGGGAGGGAGGAGGGAGGAGGGTTCAGGATAGGGAACACATGTATAGCTGTGGTGGATTCATTTTGATATTTGGCAAAACTAATACAATTATGTAAAGTTTAAAAATAAAATTTAAAAAAAAAAGTAAAAAAATTTTAAAAGGGAAGTGAAGGACTGTGGATGCCTGGTCCTGTCGTGTAAGTCATGAGACCTCCCAATGCCATGGGCATGAATAAGTCAGGAGCACAGTGGCTGCTTTATAGCTCTTTCCCCCCACTAATGACCAGAAGCAGTGCCTCTAGGGAGAAACTCTTAGCAGCTCAGTGGAGAAATGCAGCAGGAGCCCACCAAACAAAATCACAAGAACTCGCTCATCTTCCTCTTTCCCTTGCCCTTTTTTTAATGAAGACAGGGACTAGCTGACAATAGCAAGGTCCACTTAGTGTATGGTCTGGTCTTGCTGTGACTAATAAGATGACTGGTTGTATATCTACTCTTTATGGTTGTTCATTATATCACCCTAACATAAAGTAATTTAATTTCAGTGGGATAATTAGGGTATTTCTAATCTAACTGATAGTCTGAATGAAATGAGATTCTCAGAGGGAGATTTGTGTATCAGGAGACTGGTGACCTCCGGCCCCAATTTTCACACAGTATATTAATCTGACAGCCTGACTTCCCAGGCATCCTGGATCTGGACGCTTCCAAGCCTGTGGGTTACAGCACACACCGGCAAATGAGATTATCTTACGTATAATGAGATTTCTGTGGACTTGGGGAGGTAGATCATAATATTTGAACTGAGAACTTCAGATTGATGGAGAAACTATATGGAAACAGAGACCCCGAGATACAAATGTACTCAAGAGGGCACACGGTCCATACAGGGTCTCAGAGATGAGACTCAGAAGAAGAAAAGCAGAGCCCTGTGCGGTGTCTGGCTGACTGGGACACCCAGGGCCACCCCAGCTGGGGAAGCCTCGCGCTGGGAGGACGGGCAAGACTGTCCTCAGGAAGATGCAGAAAGAGTCTGCTCAGTAAGCCTGGGGTGGAGGACCAAGGAAGGAGACCTGGAAGGAGGAAGCAGCAGAGGTCAGCAGGGTCAGGCCAGCTTTCTGAGCAAGCAGGCAGCTGAAAAGCCTGCCGCCTACCCCCCAGTCGCCCACACACATCCCCAGGGGCAGACCCACTCACCTCTGTCCTCCACACAGTCTCCAAATCTTACGCTGTGCTGTGCTTAGTTGCTCAGTCATGTCCGACTCTTTTCAACCCCATGGACTGTAGCCTGCCAGGCTCCTCTGTCCATGGGACTCTCCAGGCAAGGATATTGGAGTAGGTACTCTTCTCCTCCACGCCCTCCCAACTCAGGGATCGACCCCAGGTCTTCCACATTGCAGGCAAATTCTTTAAGAGTCACATTTTTATACCCATTATCAGAGGTAGGATACCAGCTCTTTCTAAAGAAATCTGCCACTGAAAACACTTTCCATTTTTCATTTGTTCAGTGAGCACCCACACAGGGCAAGTACCAGTCAGACGTGCAACAGATAAAAATCTCTCTTTCCACACTAGTCACATCCTTTTGATTTAGTTTCTCAAGCCTCCTTAGTAAATTCCTTTAAATTCCCTTTAGAATTTAATTTGAGAGAAAAAAGTTTGTTTTTTCTGGAAGAAATAATATGTTTTCTCTTATCAGATAATAAGAACTATATAGCTTGTTTCCCTTGTTTTCTTGGGTGCTAGGAAGCTCAGAGGTTAATATCATACTCAATCTCATCAGTAGGTTGATATTTTGTGTCTTTTTCTTTCTGATTTTCTATTTTTCCATTTCTAATGAAAAAGATTTATTTCACGCTTTTTATTTGGTAAGGTATTTTAGTATTTCAATACTCTTTTGAAAGGAGTATTAAATGTATTTATTCAAACATTTAAAAATAAACAAAGAAGTATTGGCTTACAAAAGCCCACTGTCAAAAACCCTTCAGTATTTACTAAGTACCTATCATTGGCTGAGCACGTAACATGGGCCCTTTCTAAGCATCCTGTTACTCACAAAAGCCTTTGAAGTAAGGACTATAATCCCCACTCTAGAGATGAATGAAGAAGTGGGGGCTAAGGAGGCTGCCTGAGATGACACAATCAGTAAGAAGAAGCACCAGGAGCAAAACCTGAGCAGTCTGGCACCCACAGCTGCCCTCTTAACCACTGCTGCTGGACATGCAACTTACTATGCTGGGCATCGGAGCAGGCACAGTACACGTTCGGACACCTCTGCCGGGTGGCCTCACCTCCTTTAGTTCCCCCTTTTGAATTCCAGCCATTGCTGCAGCAACCGACCCTGCTGGTGCTCAGGCATGACCGGGCAGCCCCTTGCCTGGTCAGCGTGGAGAGTCTCCCACTTTCTGACCTAGGGTTGCAGAAATCTGCTCAGTGAATCTAACACATGTACACACCTGGAGGAAAAAGGAGCTAACACTCCATGGGGCAAACCTTGACCAAGGAGGGACGGTGCCAGCGGATAAATGCTTCTGTTTCTGTCCTGTGGGCAGAGAACTCCGAGGCCCATTCTATACAGCTCCTGGAGGGGGAGGGGGATGCCCAGTGGGATTCGCTGCTGTTGCCCACTCTACTGATCAGCTCAGTAATACTGGGTTGGCCTTCTTTCGAGTTCACTCCTCCTGGGCCTCCCTCCTTCTCCTTGGGGATCCATTTCTAAAACAAACCACCTGTATGCACAAGCTTGTCTCAGCTCTGCTCTGTGAGGAAAGCAAGGCTAAGACACTGCAGTCCCTAGTCTGAGGAGCTCAAATTTGGGTGACACGTCATCAGGAGAGGAAAAACTCAGTGACACTGCATTAACGATCATGACGAAGCAGCCAGAAGAGTCACTTGGACTGTGAGACCACAAGAGCATGGAGAAGTGGAACAAGCAGGGAACTCCACTAAGGTTTCCTTGATTCAACCACATGCCGTCTACGGCTGCCTTCCCACCACAGCAGCAGAATCTCAGCGCTGCTACACAGCCCAGAATCTCAGCGCTGCTACACAGCCCGCCACCAAGACTAAAATACTTCACATCTGGCTGTTAACTGAAAGTTTCTGGGTCTCTGGTACAGAAAAGCCAGGATCCTACGGGGATACAGAAAATGGCCACGGGTCCTATTAACATCTGTGACAGGCGGTTGGGAGGGTGGACTGTTGAAGAATAGGAGCAGGGGCATTCCAGGTAGAGGCAACAGCTGAACCAAATGCATAGAGCTGAGAATCAGCACGCGGCTGGTGAGCAACCACAGTGGATTTTACCATCGCAGAAGACAAAGAAACCATGAGAGGAGTGATGGGAGATGAGGCTCAGACAGAGACTTAAGGTGTCTGCTGCTGGGTTGATTCTCTCATTTTAGGCTATTTCCTTCAATACCCAAATATACTGTGTGTGCATGTGTGCTAAGTCACTTCAGTCGTGTCCAGCTCTTTGCAACCCCATGGACTGTAGCCCACCAGGCTCCTCTATCCATAGGATTCTGCAGTCAAGAATACTGGAGTGGGTTGCCATGCCCTCCTCCAGGGAATCTTCCTGACCCAGAAATCAAACTCATGTCTCTTGCCCCTCCGGCACTGCAGGCATATTCTTTACCACGGGGTCACCAGGGAAGCGCCAAGTATACTGTAACCAAGAATAACTCCAGAGTTGGGTGTGTGCCTTCTACTGAAGGGAGTTTATAATATTTCTGTTCTGATGACTAGTAGGAGCCTTCTCGCAAAGCAGCCCTCTTTGCACCTGGCCATTCCTGACACTAAAGACCCGCTACTCTGCCCTTCTCAGGTGGCCTGCCTTGGGATGGGTCAGTTCAGGTCTCCTGCTCCTCTCGCCGCTGAACCACACATGGCTGATGTGTCACCATGAAAGTCAGACCCCACTGCACGCTCTGATCTTTCTCCCTGCTGGCCTGCTTTGTGGTTTCCTGGCCTGAGGATGCAGTGTGTGCATGCTAAGTCACTTTGGTCATGTCTGACTCTTTGCAACCCTATGGACCGTAGCCCACCAGGCTCCTCTGTCCATGGGGTTCTCCAAGCAAGAATACAGGGGTGGGTTGCCATGCACTCCTCCAGGGGATCTTCCTGACCCTGAGAAGGTTGCAGGGATTGAACCTGCGTCTCTTATGTCTCCTGCACTGGCAAGCGAATTCTTTATGACTACAGCCACCTGGAAACTGGAGTGGGTTGCCATCCCCTTCTCCAGTCGATCCTCTCAACCAGGGATTGAGCCTAGGTCTCCTGCATTGCAGGTGGATTCTTTTACCATCTAAGCCACCACAGGAGCCCAGTAATAGGTGGCAAAAACAAGCGTGGGAGACTGAGACCTGCCCTGCAGCCCCGGGAGGCAGTGTTTCTTCCTGCCACTGTGAAAGGAAAAACCCTGGGTGATCAGCATGGTCTGAGGCTGAGTTCTTTTGTTTAGTTCTTTCAGGAATACTTACTGAGGGAGAACAAAATACCTGCCAGGCAGGGCAATCTACTCAGGATACAGAAGAATGATGAAGGTCCTATCCTGCCCTCAAGGACCTCACAGTCAACTGGACAGACAGAGGTTCTATTTCACAGCAGAAAGAGATTGTCAGCTCCCCTCTGATGGGAGTGCAGCCCTGAGAGGCAAAGCCTAGAGGATAGTAAAGGCTTAATAAACATCCTAAGACTATCTGTTTTAATGATTATTCTGGAATGAAATACAGTTACCAAGTCAATTGCTGAAATGCAAGCACATGCATAAAGTACTGAAGGATACTCCAAAACAGTTTATTTCCCCTCAAGAGCTTCAAGATTTCCCTGACAATACTTATTTACATTGGTTGGGTGAACCATTTTTTAATAAGCAATGCAAAGGTAACTGTCAGTCCCAAAAGGACAGACTTCAGCATTACTTGGAAAACACACTGGTCATGTCAAGCTGCTAGCATTTAGACACCCATTTCAATTGTTTCAAAGACCAAGATGGAAATATTAACACCAACGCTGATTTTTATCAAAAAGAAAAAATAGTTAACATTTACTAAGTATGTATATTTTTTTTTTTAATTTTATTTTATTTTTAAACTTTACATAACTGTATTAGATTTGCCAAATATCAAAATGAATCCGCCACAGGTTTACATGTGTTCCCCATCCTGAACCCTCCTCCCTCCTCCCTCCCCATTCCATCCCTCTGGGTCGTCCCAGTGTACCAGCCCCAAGCATCCAGTATCGTGCATCGAACCTGGCGGCAACTCATTTCATACATGATATTTTACATGTTTCAATGCCATTCTCCCAAATCTTCCCACCCTCTCCCTCTCCCACAGAGTCCATAAGACTGTTCTATACATCAGTGTCTCTTTTGCTGTCTCGTACACAGGGTTATTGTTACCATCTTTCTAAATTCCATATATATAAGTATGTATATTTTATCAGACACTGCGCTAACGGCTTCATATGCTGTATCTCATTTGGTCTCCACAGCAATCCTCCAGGTAGATTCTAGTATTATTACTGTCTCCATGTTACAGATGGGACAACTGAGTCTTAAGCAGATTAACTAACCTGTCCCCCAGCCATCACTGGAGGAGGCAGATGTCACCTGACAGTCTATCCACAGGGGCCACACCCTTAACCAGCACACCAACTGTCTCCCCTTACTGGCCAGTCCCCAGTTCCTGCCTGGGACATCTTTTTTCAGCGGTTTGGCCCAGACTAGGTTTCAGGATAAGTTCCTTCTTGGTGATAAGCAGGGCCCACGATCTCTGACAGCTGTTCCCCGCTCTTCATCATCATCTGAAACAATCAGTAAGCATTAGAGAGTACTTTTCCCTTTACAAAGGTGATAATTAGATAACAAGCTGAGATTAAAGTAATTACAGTTAGACAGCTGGCGAGGCAGCACAGTCATGTTGAAATACTGTTGGTACTTCAGCATCTGGTTCTAATAACAGCATAGGCTAAAGGATTTTACATTAATTACAGAACATAATTTAATATAAACATATTTAATTACAATTGATGAGCGATAAACTGTTCAAGAATGATTTAACCCCTTCTGCGTGTCAAAGTGATGGGAACTTTGGGCAGTCTGCGTGGCCTCTTCTGCTGTCTTTCTCTCCTTCCCCCTCCACACCCTCCATTACACCCTGGTTCTCTCTCCTGGAGAAAACCCTCCTCAAAGAGGGAATCTTCTAGACACGGGTGTGGTTCATTGATTACCCCACGGTGTTTGGCACATGTGCAGAGCCACCCATCCTCAGAAAAGCCAGGTGGAAGAGGGCCAGCGAGCAGGCCAGGCTGGGAGGCACCACTTCCACCTGAGCAGCTGCCTTCCTCGCACTGACAAAATGAGCCTACCTCTCCCTGGCTGGTCTTCCCAGGGTCCTCACACCTCTCTGTGGTGCTGGCTTGGCTTCTGACAGTCAAGTGAGCAGCCTATTAAACAACCCTCGGATCTCTTAGAAAACGTATGAAGGTGAATCCATTTTTTGTCATGATCAGGAAGTCTCTGGTCACAATGGTCAGGGTATTTTCACAGTTTTGGAGTCAATGCGTAATATCTGGGGATTTCTACATGAAACAGGACACTACCATGGCAGAAATTCTTCCTCACGTGCTGCCAACCCCCTTCCCTACCCCCCAAGACTGGCAGAAGCAGAACCTGGATGAAACGGTTGATATCAGATTGAGACCACACAGACACAATCTCCACTGGGTGAAGGACTCAACCGCTCTCTGCACACAGCCTTTCTAGAAGGCCCATTTACAAACGGAAGACTTCAAAAGTCACAAAAGCGATGTTGTAGACTGCATGTCTGCGTTGCCCCTCGAACTCAAATATTGAAACCCTACCCTTTGCTGGAATGTATTAGGAAGGAGGTGGAGTCTCTGGGAGGTAATCAGGTTGAGATGAGGTCATGAGGGTGGCTCTGTCTCTCATTTCTTGGTCATGAAAGGATACAGCGAGAAGGCGGGTGTCTGTAAACCAAGAAGAGGGCCCTTCCCAGAACTCACCCATGCTGGCACCCTGATCTGGGCTTCCCAGCATCCAGAACTGGAGAAAGAAACTTGTTATTCAAGCCAGTAATTTGTATTTCTACTGGAGCAACCCAGGGCTTCCCAGGTGGCACTCACTAGTGGTAAAGAACCTGTCTGCCAATGCAGGAGACATAAGAGATGCAGGTTTGATCCCTGGGTTGGGAAGATCTCCTGGAGGAGGAAATGGCTACCCACTCCAGTATTCTTGCCTGCAGAATTCCACAGACAGAGGAACCCAGCAGGCTACAGTTCATGGGATCACAGAGTCAGACACGAATGAAGCAACTTGCACACACACACACACACACACACACACCTAGCAACCTAAACTAAGACACACCACTAGCTCTCAACTGCAATAAAATTAAGAGTTAACCCAAAGAAATTACAAGGCTGATCCTTCCTTTAAAAAGAGTAAGTAGCCCTGGAGCGAGTTGGGAAAATTCATTGTCAAGCTTCCCTATGTGACAAATGATGTGAAATTACAAAAAGCCTCAAATACTGTTTTTACCTCCTGCTGTGGATTTCAAAGTCTAAAGCACACATTCTCCTAAAAGCTAACACGAGTGCTGAAAAAAACATTTATTATTCATAAGTAAGCAAGTGTAAGCCAATTCTAGAGGAACCACTGACAGGTGCACACGAAGTAAAATTAGTGAGACAATTCAGGACCACAGAACATGTGAGAGAACCAGGCAGTCTCAAGTTGTTCTATTCTTTTGGAGAAAGAAGACGTTTAGTTTCTCTATACATAGCAAATTTGCACAATGAGCACAAACTATAAGGTACATCTTATAGATTAAATCATCCTGCAGAAGTGAGGAAGGGACAAGAGGAGAAAGTAGCCAATAAAGCATTTGCTATTTAACAAGTTACCACTATCATCAAAATTAAAAGCTCATGCATGTCAATGGACACTACCAAGAAAGTAAAAAAAAAAAACAAAACACACAGAATGGGAGAAAGTATTTGTCTTTTCCCTTTTTCCCATAGTCCTACCCAAGCAGGTGGGGATCTTTCTTACAGCTTTGGTTGCATGAGATCTTCTGCACGCTTTCAGTAGATATTCTTGAGAATTATTCCACATGTAGATATATTTTGATGTATTTGTGGAAGTGTGTGAGCTCCACATCCCTCTACTCCAACATCTTGATCTCCGGGAGAAGGTATTTGTGAATCATATATAATAAGGGTGTAATATTCTGAATATATAAAGAACTCTCACATCCCAACAATAGAAATCCAAATACCCCAGTTGAAAAATGGGGAAAGGATCTAAATAGGTATGTTTACAAAGAAGATATACCAAAGACCAACCAGCACATGATAATATCCTGAACATCATTAGTTATCAGGGGAATGCAAATCAAAATGAGATACCGCTTCATATCCACCAGGATGACGACAAGCAAAAAAGACAGATAGTAACAAGTATTGGCAAGGATGCACAGAAATTGAAATCCTCATCATTTTGGTGGGAATATAAATAATATAGTCATCATGGAAAACAGTTTGATGGCAACTCAAAAGTTAAATATATAAGTTACCATATGATTCAAGCAATTCCATTCTAGGTACATACCCAAAAGAACTGAAAACATGTCCACACAAAAACTTGTACACAAATATGCATAGCAGCATTATTCATGATAGCCAAAAAGTGGAAACAACCCAAATGTCCATCCAATGACAAAGGAACAAACAAAATACAGTACAACAATACAATGGATTATTATTCGGCCATAAAAAGAAAGTACTAATAAAAGCTGCAATATTGACCAACCTTGAAAACGTGATGCTAAGTGAAAGAAACCAGACAAAAGATCACATATAGTATGATTCCATTTATATGAAATGTCCAGAATTGGCAAATCTATGCAGACAGAGGATGGGAGGAGAGAGAAACTGAGAACGCCTACTAACAGATATGGGGTTTCTTTTAAGGGGGGGTGATGGCGTTCTGGAATTAGATGGTGGTGATGGCTAGACAACATTGTGAATATACTAAAACCACCAAATAGTTTGCATAAATGGTTTTAAAACAGCACGTTTTATGGCAGGCTTCCCTTGTGGCTCAGCTGGGAAAGAATCCGCCAGTGATGCAGGAGACCTGGGTTTGCTCTCTGGGTTGGGAAAATCCCCTGGAGAAGGGAAAGGCTACCCATTCCAGTATTCTTGCCTGGAGAATTCATGGACTGTGTAGTCCATGGAGTTGCAAAGAGTCCGACACGACTGAGCGACTTTCACTTTCACGTTTTATGGTATGTAAATTTTATCTCAGTGTTTTTCAAGCTACCATTCTGGGAAATGGAGCCTAATCCCACTAGGCAAGCTTGGGAGCCTGTGTACAGCGTGCAGCTCAGGTAACTTATCCGAGGAGTAAGGAAGTTGGGGTATTCATATTATATACTAACTCCCATCAGTCAGTGATTGAAGGTTGCTTTTAGGGAGCACTGATTCCTTGCACTTCTGGGGTGCCTGCAAAAGGGGTTCTGGTGGCCAGAGAAAGTCCTTAGGCAAAGAAATGTTAGTGTTGATAGCTGACAGTCGGGCCAGCATGCCCTGAAAGGTACAGGCAAGGGGGTTCAGGCAGTGGACCGACAATCTGCTACTCTCTAATCACGTTGTTTTAGGATTAAACAAGAAAGGCTGTGCAAAACACTTCACAGTGCTAGACACAGAGAAAACTCTCAATATATGTGAGTTATTTTTACAAAAGACTCAGTAAGGTTAAATAATTTGATCCAAACTACACAGTCAATACAAGTTGGAGCTGGGATTTACACAGCACCCTGTGCCGCCCAGTCTTTCATATAGAGAATGATATTAACAAACGTACACTAACCAATCTTGCAAACACACTTCAGGCAGCAATCCTGTCATCACGGTGTTCAGAGGCTACAATACGCATCTTTACTCTTTAGTCTCTCTCTCCTCCCCTTTATGTGCCCTCGGTGAGGGAAGCAGCTGCTTTTCTGACAAAAAGGCCTTGAGGGCTGATGTTACTGTCTGCTCAAGTTTCAGGGTTTGGGTATTACATGGCTGTTGTGTAGCTGCTTAATTGAGATTCAAAGCCTGCACATTTGCTGACAATTTAGTGCAAAGGACCAAGACAGACAAACACCTGCGACAGCAGGAGCAGCAGGGCAACAGTATCCTCCTCACTCACCTATCAGTCCGGCTGTTCTCCAGAGTAACCTGACTTTAAGCTGGCTCAACAGAGGAGCCGTACCAGCAAAAACACTAGAGGAAAATGGGCATCTCCTCCCAGAATGCCCCGCACTTGCCCCCACCAGAGCATGCCAGAAATGAGACATGAGGATGGGAGATGCAGAGCCCGCACCTACCTGATCAAATACTGGTTGATAATCGTGTCGAAGTAGCTGTAGTACACAACATTGTTCACGTGGCCGTACTGGTCATTGTCCTGCCACCTCGTCTGGATGGGCAAGAAGTACCCGTAGGCCTCCTGGTGCCGATGGCGATCCTCAGCTCGCTGGTTCTCTGATGCTGTAGCCAAGGAACGGCCATTCCTGGGAAGCAGCCTCGAAACCCAAGAGGTCATAGTGGGGCTGCTGCCTTGGACAGTACCTTCAAGAGAAAGAGCAACAGAGGATGAGAATGGTCTTCAGAAATCTTGATTTTAGTTTTACAAAGGCAATTGCATTAAATCTTGACCATTGGTTTCAAAAGGAAATGAGACTTTTTTTGGCTAGGAAATAAAATCCAGGTCCTTACCACAAACCTACTGACTTTTTAAAAAGGATTCCTTATTTAAAAGGTTTTGACACACACTGACAGAAACAGGTGAAGCCTTTGTTTGAATTTGACCAGTAAGAGTTTAAAGTACGTTTCTACAGAGGTGCTCTGCTCCACAAAGTATTTCAAGGAGGGCACCGTTTCTGAAAAAATCTGTACCATCACTACAGGCATCAAGACAGGGCTTAGGCAACCAGCATAAAATAAAATGTTTACTAGAAAATATTATCAATTGGGCCTATCAACTGTAAGGTTTTTTCTTTTGAGGGCATTAATTTTCTTTTAGAACAAAAGTAACATCCTATGGGAAATGTTTAGATGATGCAAAAAGGAGGAAAAAATCCAACAATACCAGCTATTAACACTTCCATGTGCATTATTCCAGTCTTATATATCTGCATACACATTCTTCAACAGGATCATACTGCTCATGTTGCTTTGTAATCTCCTGTGCTTAACAATACTCGCTAATGTTAAATAGAGAGTGTCTATGCTGTGCTGTACTTAGTTGCTCAGTCATGTACGACTCTTTGCAGCTCCATAGACTGTAGCCCACCTGGCTCCTCTGTCCATGGGGATTCTCCAGGCAAGAAGAGTGGGTTGCCATGCCCTCCTCTAGGAGAGAGTAATAAATACCCTTAAACATTCTCTTATGTCACTTGCAATGCTAGATTCTGTTATATTCCATTGTATAAAAGCACCACAATTTATCAAATATTCTTTTGTTGCATACTGAGGATTTTGATTCCAAGTTTGTTAATTGGGATTGGAATCTTTGTAAATAAACCTTCACACACATCTGTGATTATCTTCTTAGGATATATACTTAGAAGCAGAATTGCTGGGTCAAAGAGTAAATTGTTAAGGATTTTTATATAAGTTAATGCCCTCCAGAAAGGTGGTACCAATTTATATCCTCCATAGCAGTGTACAAGCAGGCCAATTTTCTTGTCAATTTTAAAATGTTTTATCAATTTGACTGTGTTCTCTCATTTCCATACAAATTTAGAGAGATGTGCGCAGTGGAAAGATGACTGCTGCTACCATCTATGATGGAATAACCAGTATCAGAATAACCCCTCTGAGAACAACTACAGGAACAAGATGAAACGTACAAGGAAAGCTGTGTGGAGGCTTGAAGAGAAAAATCAAGGCAGCAGGGCTCTCCAGGCGGCACCCCCGAGGACAGGGTAACACTCTTGCCACTGCTGTTTCTCATCAGGGCATTTGTCAATCTCCCACATGGGGAATAAAGGCTGAAGAAATAACAGCAACCTACGGGGTTGCACAGAGTCGGACACGACTGAAGCGACTTAGCAGCAGCAGCAGCAGAGCTTGCAGTAAGTAGTCTTGCTGTGGTGGAAGAGCTGACAAAAATTGAAAGGCCAGCATCCTGGAGAAAGTGAGCAAATTCCCCTCAAGGTCTTTGCTGACTCTCAAGCTGCACATGCTCAGAGAAAAGAGAGAAACCGGCTAAAGCAACTGTATGCGGCTAAAGTCTCAGGAGGAGATGACAGTCTCATTACACTGAGGACCCAAAAATGAGCTTTCAGGGCTGCAAGGACGAGGGCGAAGACTCTAGACTTTCAGTTTTGACCCAAGAAGTATTACTCCCTTAGAATGAAGGCAAACTTTACATTGACAAACTTTGATCAAGATTATCTACCCGTATATCATCTGTCAGCTAGTAGAAAATGAAATCATCCCTGAAGGGAAACACCACCACCCAGAGCCTGTACATCATCATTTTATACACAAAGACTGGCCTTCACTCAGACATACCAAGTCTACTAGCAAAGAGGAACAGAAGAATTAATTTTAATAAAATAGAAACAGTCCCACAGACTCACACAGATTTAAAAATAGCTATGATTAACATACATCAGAGATAAAAGGCTAATATCCGTCCCAACACATAAAGAACTCTAAAACTGAAAGGGAGAAATGTCAAAAACCCAATACCAAAATAAGCAAAAGTCACAGACAATTCACAGATAAAGATTTTAAATGACTTTTAAACATTTGAAAAGATGGACAACTTTAGTTATAATAGAAATTATACCTGTGCTGAGATACCATTTCTCAATTATTAGATTTGGTAAAAATTACAAAGCTTGATAGCACATTCTGTTGATAGAGCCATGAGGAAAGAGACTTTTATACATTGCTGGTGGGAATGTCTCCCACACCTTTATGGGAGGAGAATTTGACAATATCTAACAAAACCACAAGTAAGCTTACCTTTTAAATTGCATCTAATAATTTTCCTTGAAAATACACCTTCAAGAATGTAAAAAAAAAAAGAAAGAAAGAAAACATATGAACAAAGGACATTATTTGTAACAAAAAAATATTGTGAAAAAACACATTAAAAAAAACACACACATAAGAGATTGGTTGAATGAGCTATGGTATATTCACACAGTAGTATACTGAAAGTGAAAGTTGCTTGGTCTTGTCTGACTCTTTGTGACCCCGTGGACTGTACAGTCCATGGAATTCTCTAGACCAGAATACTGGAGTGGGTAGACTTTCCCTGCTACAGGGGACCTTCCCAACCCAGGGATCGAGCCCAGGTCTCCCGTATTGCAGGCAGATTCTTTACCAGCTGAGCCACAAGGGAAGCTCCAATACTATACTATGTAACTGTAAATAAAAACTAAATAAGACGTGATATGGAGTGATTTACAGAATATATTTGTTGTCAATCAATAAAAGCAGTGGTTTTTAACCTGGTGGTCCAGTGGTTAAGAATCCACCTTTCAATGCAAGGGACATAAGTTCAATGTCTGCTTGGGGAACTAAGATCCCCCATGCCAGGGGGCAAACCGAGCACTGCAGAGTACACGTGCTGCAATGAAAACCCAGCACAGCCAAAAAAAAAAAGAAAAAACAAATCAATAAAAGCAAAAGGGCATACATAGAATGATACTTTTTTGCAAGAAATAAGAGGAAATAAGATAATATAAATGTATTTACTTTTATTTAAAAAACAAATCCAGGAAGAATAAACCAGAAATTTACAAGACTGCATTAAGGTGCATGGGGTGGGAAAGGGGAAGTAATACTCCACTGAATATAGATTTTTGTGTAATTTTGAGTTTTGGAAGTATGTTAATGCTTTACATACTCATACAAAATAATGATGATGATGATGATGTTAAATTAACAGTGATGGAGAGGAAAGAAACCAAAAATGGAATACAAACAGAAATAAATGAGCCTAACTAAAATTCAAATGAATAACATAATCACACTGAAGGGAAAAATAATTACTTTTGAATGCAGAGTTTTAATTATATACTCTCAGTTTGGAAACAAAAATCTTTTTACAAGCATTGAACACTAGTTAATCAGCATGATTTTTTATAGTGGCAGGGGTAGCAAATCTAAAACACTCTCTGTGAATCTAAGCCTAGGCAAGTGAGTAAAATATACTGAGAATAATCTTAGCCAGATTCGTCACTTGTAAACAGGACTTACAAATATAGAAAGGAAAAAGACTAAACTGAACATTCTAGTGTTAGATTAGATCTGGGAGCATCAATATGAACTCCATGGTTAGAGGCAGAGATAGAGATTTCCTAATCCAGCTGAGACTAGATATAATATAATACATTTTCTACTGCAGTAGAAAATTAGCACACTCGGTGTCTGCTTCCCTTGTGGCTCAGCTGGTAAAGAATCCACCTGCAATGCAGGAGACCTGGGTTTGATCCCTGGGTTGGGAAGATCCCCTGAAGGAGGGAAAGGCTACCCACTGCAGTATTCTAGCCTGGAGAATTCCGTGAACTGTATAGTCCATGGGGTCACAAAGAGGCAGACATGACTGAGTGACTTTCACTTCACTTCACTTGGTGTCTAGACTTAAGTTTCTTTTTCCTTTTTTGGCCATGCCACGCAGCATGTGGAATCTTAGTTTCCCAACCAGGGACTGAACCCTTATCCCCTGCATTGGAAGCATGGAGTCTTAACCACTGGACCACCAAGGAAGTTCCCAGATCTAAGTTTCTAAATACCCACCTCCACACAAAGGAACCAAGGCTCCTTAAAGGATACAACTGATTACAATGCTAAGGCAGATAAAGTAAAAGATGATCCTGGAATATCTCACTGTGCCAGAAAGTAATGAAATGTACAAAGAATGATGAGCATGTCAAAAGTTCATGGGAGCTTGTTTGAGTGGGTTCCCAAGGGCCAAAACTGAAATATCTGAGTATCAAATTAAAACGAGATCAATGGATTATAACATCTTGAATTAAATAACAATTCTTAAGTCTACCAAATTAATAAATGTGGGTGGAGGAAAGTTACCCCTTACATAAGTATTCTGAGTAATAAATGTAGAAAGGATAACAGAGTTAGAAAAATCATCATTTTGCAAGTACCATAGTAATAACTGATCCAGTCAACAATCATGGATGATGGATGTAAAGTATACTGGGTACAAGTTTGCTGAGAAGCAGATGACTTCCATGATCTCAAAATAGTTCCCCACAAAT
Source organism: Bubalus bubalis (assembly GCF_019923935.1). Classification (NCBI taxonomy): domain Eukaryota; kingdom Metazoa; phylum Chordata; class Mammalia; order Artiodactyla; family Bovidae; genus Bubalus; species Bubalus bubalis. The sequence continues at coordinate 21,912,504 of NC_059172.1, read as the reverse complement.
TACTTATTCATTACAAATTAATAATATTAAGTTTATGATGGCTCATACTGGTAAGACATCTCCTTACGCAAGTTATCAAAGTTAGTATCACTAATATGGAATCAAATGAACATCAACTGCCTCCTGATACAATGGCCTGAGAAGGACACAACATCACTTTTGTGTTATTTTACAATGTTATTGCATTGTAAAATATCTGAATCTAATCATAATGAAACACCAGAGAAACCAAAATTTAAAAATTCTACAAAGTACTTTCTTTGTACTCTTCAAAAATATCAAGATCATGAAAGACAAAGGGAGAAGAATTGTTTCAGTTAAAGGAGATTTAACAACCATGACAACTAAATGCAATGCATAATCCTAGATTACATACTTAACTGGGAATGTTGCTATAAAGGAAATTATTGGAATAATTGACAAAATTTTAATTTAGATTGTAGATCAGATAACAGTATTGTATCAATACTAAATTTTCTAATTTTGAAGTTGTACTTTAGTTACATAAGATAAATTCCTTGTTTTTAGTAGATACAAACTGAAGAATTTAGAAATAAAGAAGTATGACATCTGCAACGTCTTGCCAAATGGTTCAGAAAGAATATTGTGTGTGTGTTGGGTAGGTAGGGGGATAATACACAGGCATGAAGGAAAAGATGATAAAGTAAATGAGGAAAAAATGTAAAATATTGGTGAATCTAGTAGAAGATATAAGTAATCCTAATTTAAGATTGACTATAAGTCAAGGAAGAATGGTATAACCTCTAGGATAATCAGAAAAAGAATATTTAATTAACAAAGGGAAAATTGAACAATAAATATACTTTTCAAAGCCAAAAGAAAGCCATATGTCAGGTGAGAGGACCAAAAACAGATTGAGACCAAAAACAAAAAACAAAAACAAACTGTAAGATAGTAAGTAGATAAGAATAAAAATTAGCAATAATTACATGAATTGCAATGAAGTACTCCAAATAATAGGCATAGACTCTAAGAATGGATATTTTTAAAACCCAACATATTTTTATAATAGACATAACTTAAATACAAGGAAACAGAAAAGTCAGTAGTAAAATGACAGAAAATATACAAACATAAACAAGAAAAAAGGGTAACATAGATATACTAATGACAGACAAAACAGATTTTAAGGCAAGAAGTATTAATACACACAAAAGAGAAACTTTGGTAAAGATAAAAAGGTCAATTCAACATGAAGATTTCATAACATAGCCTCAAATATAGTAAAAACTAACAAAACGAAAGGACTAATAAATTCCCACTTGCAATGTGTAGCTCTAACACACCTCTCTCAATAGCTCAAAGAAGAAGCAGAAAATAAATTAATCTATAGAAAATTGAACATGATTAAAAACAACACAGGGCCCACTGATTGGAGAATATACATTATTTTCAGGTATATATTCAAGTTACCAAAATAAAACACATACTATGCCATAAAACAAGTCTCAACTAATTTTAAAGAATTAAAATCAGAGTATATTCTCTGACCACAGTGGAATTAATCTAAAAATCAATAACAATAACTACAACAAAAACACAATTATAAAATCCCCAAAGGCCAGATAATAAATAAAGTTAAAGAGGAAATCACAATGGAAAATAAGAAAACATTTTCAACAGAATGGAAATACAAATATGACATATAAAAACTTATGGGATATACCTAACCTTTAGCTAGAGAAAACACAATAGTTAAATGAAAATCTAAGGATGAAAAGGAATGATCTAAGGATCCATCTCAATAATCTTGAAAAAGAGCAGCAAACTGAACTCAAAGAAAGTGCAAGAATAATAATGAAGATAAGAACAAAAGGCAAGAAAACAGACCAAAAAAAAAAAAAAAAAAAAAAAAACCACAGTAGAGAAGAAGTCTTTTTCTGTAAAGGGACAAATGGTAAACATTTTAAATTTTGTGGGCCATATGTTACAACTACTCATCTCTGCCATTGTAATGCTAAAGCAGGCATAGTCAATACAAAATGAATGGACACATTTGTGTTTCAACAAAACTATATTTACAAAACAGGTAATGGGTTATATTTGACCCATGGGCCGTATTTTGTCAATCCCTGCAGCAGAAAATATAATAAAGCTAAAAGTTTGTTCTTTGAGAAAATAAAACAAAGCAAACAAAATTGATAAAAAAAACAGTAAGAGTATAAAGAGAAAAGAGGGTACAAATTATCAATATAAGAAACAAAAAAGGGACATCACTACAGATCTCATGGGTATTAAAAAGATAAGATGTTATAAATAACTTTAGATTAAAAAATTTGGTAATTTAGATGAAATGGATAATTCATTTTTTAAGATACTAACTTACCAAAACTGACACAAGAAGAAATAGAAAATTCAAATAGCCTTATATCCATTTAAATATGCATCTATAATTAAAAGCCTGTCGACAAAGAAAAGCTTAGGACCAAATGGCTTCATAAGTAAGTTCTTTATTTCATGAACTAATACCAATGTTATACAAATTATTCCAAAGAACAGATAAAATAAATTCATTTATGAACACATTTTATGAGGCCTATACAGCCTTGATACCAAAACATACCAATAAAGAAAAAGTACTACAAGAAAGGAAAAGTATAAGCCAATCTCTCTTATGGACACAGACGTAATAATTTGGCAAAATGAAATTAAATATTGGCATGTCAAAGCTGGGGATATATAAAAGAATAGATCTCAATCAACTTAATTTATAATACTAAGCTGATTTAAAACTTGAAAACCCATGAATATAATTTACTCCCATTAGCTAAATAAATAACAAAAGTTATATCGTCACTAATATATTAAAAAAGCACTTGATAAAATTCAATGCCAATTCATATTAAAATCCTAACAAAGCAGGAATCAAAGAAACTGCCTTAACTAATAAAGAATATCTTTTTTAAAATCTACATTAAGTATATTAATGGTAAAATAGTGAAAGCTTTACCATTGAAATTGGAAATGAAATCAGAATGGCTGCGATCATTTTTATTAAACATTATACTGTGGTCCAAGAGAAAAAAATTTAAGTGATTGTTTTTAGGAAAAAAATCACCTTTGTTCACAGATGATATGTGTACACACCTAAAATATTCAAAATAATCTATTAAGGATTAAAAAGTGAATTTAGCAAAGTTCCTTTAAATTATACTTAAAAGTCAATTGTGTTTCTAGATATTAACACTAAACAACTGGAAAAGGAAAATTTTAAACAATACCATTTTTATTAGTAAAACATATGCTACCTAAGAATATTTATCATCAAAAAGATAAATACCAGATACCTAGAAACAGATGTATTCAAAACTGTGCAAGACCTATATACTGAAAACTATGAAACACTGCCAGGAGAAATTAAGAATGACATAAATGGAGGGCTATATCATAACTTGGAAGACCAAGTAATGGGAGGGTCTCCCCAATTGATCTATTTAAGTTCAAATAAATTCTAATCAAAATCCCAGCTGGCTTTTCTATGAAAACTAACAAACTGATCATAAATTTTACACAGAACTGTAAGACAGAACAGTCAAAACAAACATGAAAAAGAATAAAGTTGAAGAATTTACATTATCAATTATCAAGACTTATTATAAATATAGCATAATTGAAACAGTGGTGTTGGCACAGGATGAACAAACATACTGATGAAATAGAATAGCGGGTCTGGGAAACAGGCCATCCTCATAAGACCAAATAATTTATGAAAAAGGTGCCACTGAAATGCAATGGGGAAAGGATAATATTTTTAATAATTTGTATTTTATAGTGAAACTTTATCCCATCTCAAAACATGCACATAACTCAATTCTATATGATTTATAGATTTAAATGTAAAAGGAAAAACAAAGTTTCTAGAAAGTATTATAGACTATATTTTTAACATTGGGGTAAGCAGAATAATCTCTTAATACAAAAGGATACAAAAATCACTTATAAAAGAAATGATTAATAAATTTAACTCCTTTTAAATTAAAATTAAGAACTTGTGTTTATCAAAGGACACCAGTGAGTTATGTAATACATATATCCAAAAAGAACTACAAGAATACTGGAGTGGGTTGCCATTTCCTTCTCCAAAATATATAGACAACCCCTACAGATCAATGAAAAAGAATTACACAACCCAAATTTAAAAAGAAAAAGTTAAAGACTTGAATGGGCACATGATGAAAGAGGATACTCAACTGGCCAATAAATATAATTAAAGGTACTAAATATCATTACCCATCAAGAAGAAAAGAAAGTGAAGTTGCTCAGTCGTGTCCGATTCTTTGCGACCCCATGGACTGAAGCCCACTAGGCTCCTCCATCCATCAGATTTTCCAGACAAGAATACTGGAGTGGGTTGCCATTTCTTTCTCCAGGGGATCTTCTTGACCCAGAGATCAAACCTGAGTCTCCTGCAATGCAGGATGGTCTCTTTACCATCTGAGCCACCAGGAAAGAGTATGAGTATGAGCCATCAAGAAAATGTAAATTAAAACCACAGTTATTTCACTTCTAAACCCCTCATAATGGCTAAATTTTAATTTTGTTGATGAGGATGTGGAGCAACTAGAACTTTAATACTCTGCTGGTGGAAGTACAAACTGGTAGATATTAATAGAATTTAGCAATCTATTTCACAATATTTACTAAAAGTGTATAACTTGATATACTATGACCCAGCAGTCCCACTCCTTGTTATATAGTTCATAAAAATCCCTACATATGTCCCACAAAAAACCACATACAGGAACATCCATAGCAGTGCTCCTCATAACAGACCCAAACTTAAAACAACACAAGTATTCATCAGTAGTACAATAGATAAACAAAAAGCAGATATCCATATAACAGAATACTATACAGCCTTGAAAAATGACTTTCTGCTACATAAAACCACATTAATAAACCTCACAGGCATAATGTTGTGTGAAAGGAGCCAAACAGAAAAGAGTAGCTGCTGTATGACTCCTGGTATGTAAATTCCCAAAACATCAGAAATAATCTACAGTGTTAGAAATCAGAATGATGGCTACTTTGGAATGAGGGAAGGGACATAAAGAAGGCTTCTGTGGGGTTAGCAATGTTCTACACCTTGGTCTGGGATGGCACTTACACAGGTATATGACTTTATAGAAATTCATCAAGCTTCTTTCATCTGTAAAGGTGTCATACTTATGGCATCAGCATGGTAGCAGCTGGTGGCTCAGGCGGTAAAGAATCTGCCCGCAATGCAGGAGACCTGGCTTCAATCCGTGAGTCAGGAAGACCCCCAGAGAAGCCAATGGCTATCTACTCTAGTATTCTTGCCTAGGAAATCCCATGGACAGAGGGGCCTGGTGGGTTACAGTCCATGGGTTACAAAGAGTCAGACATGACTGAGCGACTAACACTTTCACTTTTCAAAATTTGTTCCAAAAAAGAGTGTGATATGAACAAAAATTACCTCATTACTCTAAATTAAGTCTCTAGTGTCCAAAACAATTTATTTTTCCTTTTTATGTATACAAGGAATCTATCTCTTGTCCATTCACTTTCATGCAAACTCAGAAAACTTAAGGGAGTCAAGATTCTTCTTTATTCATTTAATGACTTATTATATTGATTGTTTTGTGGATATGCACATAATTACACAGCAGCAAGCAGCCAATGATAAAAATGGACTTTAACTCTCACCTAGTAGAAAGCATAGAGAAGGAAATGGCAACCCACTCCATTGTTCTTGCGTGGAGAATCCCAGGGACAGAGGAGCCTGCTGGGCTGCCGTCTATGGAGTCCCACAGTTAGACACAACTGAAGCAACTCAACAGTATCAGCAGCAGTAGAAAGCAAGAAATTACTTAGACTCTTTGATGACCTGAAAATAAACTGCCATCCAAGTAACACTGAAAAAGAAAAGTTTCTTTACTTGCACATCTTTATATGAAACTTTCTTAAGGAATCAACCTGCAACATCTGTTCCTCTTGGTAACACATAGGCCAAAATTCACCCACTTAAGCAATACAAAAATCTGAAAAGAGAAGAGTGCTCTGCATGGTACTGAGTATCAGTTGGCATTTTGACTGACCACTAAGAGAAGTAGAGGGAAATCATTTCTTAAAACAATTTTAAAGAACTGTATCATTAAGTAGCAAAGCATACTGGCATAATCCAAAGGAAATCAATTTTGACAACTGCTTCACAAATATTCAGATTTTCCAAATAATATTAATGGAATTCTAAATCCTCTGGGAAAGTGCCTTGACTCCACAAAGAAAGTTATCACAAATGGGCACTTTGCTCAAGTCTAAATGTGTGGGGGAGGAGAACCCTGCCATGCAAAGAAATTCTCAGGAAGCTGTGAAGATATTAGCTATTTGACTCAATTGATTCCAAGCTGAAACATAATAGTACATTATAAATCTGTTTTGATTTTACTTAATCTAATGAAAAAATGTTCATCTTTTTGATAAGTGCTCATTAGCTGTTTTTTTCTGACATAAACAGACAAGAAAGATGTTCTTGTGCTGCATTTAAAATGCAACTCAGCTAATTACAGTGCCATGACTCAAAGAACAAAATCAATGCACTGAAGTTTCTCACTTGAATTGTTTTTATAGTTGAATTAAAAATCTGACCAAAAAAATTTTAAAGGGCCCCAGTAGTGTTTTTTACTAAGGTTGAATACTGTTTAAGTAAACAAAGGCTACATTTTAGCCCGTTATATAAATTTTTTCTGTCAATTACTAAGAACGGTTGCTAAATTTATCAATCAATGCATATGTGTTGGGAGTGGGGGTGCTCTCTTTTTTGGGAAGTGCTGATAAATTTGCATAAGCAATTCATTTGATTTCATCTGATCCTCTGTGAAACCAAAATCCAACAAGTAAATAATACCTGGTCAGGGTTGGAGCCTGTCAAGGACCAGGGAATAGCATGAAGGAAAGTGATCATATAAGAATCAAGCCAATTTACAGCCCAGATTTATGCCCAGGACTTTTTGAAATATCAGATGTTTGGGCTTTTTGAACCACCGAGTATTACTCTGCTAAAACATTATTTTGAATGAGTCTAACAGAATTAATGCCTGTTTCTAAAATGTTTGATTTTTGCTCCAGGAAATATTTTAACTACAGTAATCTGGGTATCTTCAGGTATCTGATATCTGGTTATGACTCAAATAATCATTTCACTGATTTTTTAAACTGACTTTTTACTATAAGGTATACTTAGCTGAAACTAGAAACTTTAGAAATTATTTTAACTCTATGACACATGAATTATGCATATTTTATGCAAATTTCAAGGCAAAACATCACAAAGAGGAGTAAGTGAATCACTTACATAATTTGTTACTTCTTCTTACCCTGTCTATGAAGTCAGTAGTTAAATGAATATATGAAACTTTTTAAAGTTTCATTTGAATAAGCAAACAGGGTAACGAGAGAATAATCTAGCACTAAACTCATACGCAGAGCACATCATGAGAAACGCTGGACTGGAAGAAACACAAGCTGGAATCAAGATTGCCAGGAGAAATATCAATAACCTCAGATATGCAGATGACACCACCCTTATGGCAGAAAGTAAAGAGGAACTCAAAAGCCTCTTGATGAAAGCGAAAGTGGAGAGTGAAAAAGTTGGCTTAAAGCTCAACATTCAGAAAATGAAGATCATGGCATCCAGTCCCATCACTTCTTGGGAAATAGATGGGGAAACAGTGGAAACAGTGTCAGACTTTATTTTGGGGGGCTCCAAAATCACTGCAGATAGTGATTGCAGCCATGAAATTAAAAGATGCTTACTCCTTGGAAGGAAAGTTATGACCAACCTAGATAGCATATTGAAAAGCAGAGACATTACTTTGCCAACAAGGGCCCATCTAGTCAAGGCTATGGTTTTTCCTGTGGTCATGTATGGATGTGAGAGTTGGACTGTGAAGAAGGCTGAGTGCTGAAGAATTGATGCTTTTGAACTGTGGTGTTGGAGAAGACTCTTGAGAGTCCCTTGGACTGCAAGGAGATCCAACCAGTCCATTCTGAAGGAGATCAGCCCTGGGATTTCTTTGGAGGGAATGGTGCTAAAGCTGAAACTCCAGTACTTTGGCCACCTCATGCGAAGAGCTGACTCATTGGAAAAGACTCTGATGCTAGGAGGGATTGAAGGCAGGAGGAGAAGGGAATGCCAGAGGATGAGATGGCTAGATGGCATCACTGACTCGATGGACTTGAGTCTGAGTGAACTCCGGGAGTTGGTGATGGACAGGGAGGCCTGGCGTGCTGCGATTCATGGAGTCGCAAAGAGTCAGACACGAGTGAGCGACTGAACTGAACTGAACTGAAACTCATTCAGTGGATGGTTGTCAGAGTCACCTTCATGATTTTGCTAGCATTTCATAGTCTTTAAACGTTTTGAGTACTAAGCAAAAACACATCTTATGTTCAGAAGGAAGTCAAATGGCTTTCATTAACAAAGCTATGAACACTGTATAACCACCTTGAAGCAAAAATGCATAGCTTGGAGGTCAAGAATTCAGGGTGGAAAAAACAAGATCAAGTTCCAACTCCACCACTTGCTCTTCAAGGGAAACTGGACAAGATTCCTCACTTCTCTAAGATTCATAAATGATTAATGTTTGGGGAAAGAATACCTACATTGCTGTTTGATACTACATTTAATAAGATGATAGAAAGCACCTAGCACAGGGTCTAACACATCATCAGGATTCAAAAATTCAGCTGACACTGACAAACGTGTAGAACTTGAGTCTCAGGGGCCTTTCCAGGGGTGAGGAGTCACCTTTCTTCCTTTTCATCCTGTGTCATTTTCAATGTTCCAGCATTGTCTGGAACAAAATGCAGACCATTTCCTTATATCACACTAACTGGTTAATTTCAGGCATCAAACCTACAACCTTGAATTTGTTATTATCATCTCAGTGTAACCAGCTCTCTTTATTAGAGCTTATTTCTTTTTTTTTTTTTTTTTTTTTTTTAGACTTTATTTCCAAGTGTCAGCATGTAAGGGAAATGCAGTACATGGTGCCTTTGGTCATTATGGGTCACCGGAAAACCACATATTTTCTGTAATTCTATTCTATATTTCCATTAGTACTATTTGGCACAAAGGAAAAGTTTACCAGCTTATTAAGTAATGGAATGGGCCATATTCACGTTACTCTGACTTCATCTAAAGCAAATGAAACCATCAATGTTTACATAGTTACCAGGTCTGATCCAAGTACCTCATTCCTCTCCATTAATATAAAAGGTTAATAGTCAACCATTAATGAATGCTTACTCAATTCCAAGAACTATGTGAAACTCTTTCATGGACTATTTCACTTAATTCTCCGACAATCCTAGACAGTAGCTACTGACATCCTTATAACCAGAAAGTGAGACTCAGACAGGTTAAGCAACGTATTAAAGGCCATGCAGCTAGTAAGAGATTATTAGCAAATATTAAAACATCCAAGGGCATTCACATCAGTAAAAATTAATTTCAATGGGGTCATAACTGGACACCAATTAAATGTTATTCTTTTACTTTGGTGTCATCTGGACACTGCTTAGCAAGTTCATTCTTTCATTTACTTCTGTATATATTTACTGACTTTATTTTTTTTTAATTTTATTTTATTTTTAAACTTTACATAACTGTATTAGATTTGCCAAATATCAAAATGAATCTGCCACAGGTATACATGTGTTCCCCATCCTGAACCCTCTTCCCTCCTCCCTCCCCATTCCATCCCTCTGGGCCGTCCCAGTGCACCAGCCCCAAGCATCCAGTATCGTGCATCGAACCTGGACTGGCAACTCATTTCATACATGATATTTTACATGTTTCAATGCCATTCTCCCAAATCTTCCCACCCTCTCCCTCTCCCACCGAGTCCATAAGACTGTTCTATACATCAGTGTCTCTTTTGCTGTCTCGTACACAGGGTTATTGTTACCATCTTTCTAAATTCCATATATATGCGTTAGTATACTGTATTGGTGTTTTTCTTTCTGGCTTACTTCACTCTATATAATAGGCTCCAGTTTCACCCACCTCATTAGAACTGATTCAAATGTATTCTTTTTAATGGCTGAGTAATACTCCATTGTGTATATGTACCACAGCTTTCTTATCCATTCATCTGCTGATGGACATCTAGGTTGCTTCCATGTCCTGGCTATTATAAACAGTGCTGCGATGAACATTGGGGTACTCGTGTCTCTTTCCCTTCTGGTTTCCTCAGTGTGTATGCCCAGCAGTGGGATTGCTGGATCATAAGGCAGTTCTATTTCCAGTTTTTTAAGGAATCTCCACACTGTTCTCCATAGTGGCTGTACTAGTTTGCATTCCCACCAACAGTGGAAGAGGGTTCCCTTTTCTCCACACCCTCTCCAGCATTTATTACTTGTAGACTTTTGGATCGCAGCCATTCTGACTGGTGTGAAATGGTACCTCATAGTGGTTTTCATTTGCATTTCTCTGATAATGAGTGATGTTGAGCATCTTTTCATGTGTTTGTTAGCCATCTGTATGTCTTCTTTGGAGAAATGTCTATTTAGTTCTTTGGCCCATTTTTTGATTGGGTCATTTATTTTTCTGGAGTTGAGCTGTAGGAGTTGCTTGTATATTCTCGAGATTAGTTGTTTGTCAGTTGTTTCATTTGCTATTATCTTCTCCCATTCTGAAGGCTGTCTTTTCACCTTGCTAATAGTTTCCTTTGATGTGCAGAAGCTTTTAAGGTTAATTAGATCCCATTTGTTTACTTTTGCTTTTATTTCCAATATTCTGGGAGGTGGGTCATAGAGGATCCTGCTGTGATGTATGTCAGAGAGTGTTTTGCCTATGTTCTCCTCTAGGAGTTTTATAGTTTCTGGTCTTACGTTTAGATCTTTAATCCATTTTGAGTTTATTTTTGTGTATGGTGTTAGAAAGTGTTCTAGTTTCATTCTTTTACAAGTGGTTGACTAGTTTTCCCAGCACCACTTGTTAAAGAGATTGTCTTTAATCCATTGTATATTCTTGCCTTCTTTGTCAAAGATAAGGTGTCCATATGTGCGTGGATTTATCTCTGGGCTTTCTATTTTGTTCCATTGATCTATATTTCTGTCTTTGTGCCAGTACCATACTGTCTTGATAACTGTGGCTTTGTAGTAGAGCCTGAAGTCAGGTAGGTTGATTCCTCTAGTTCCATTCTTCTTTCTCAAGATCGCTTTGGCTATTCGAGGTTTTTTGTATTTCCATACAAATTGTTAAATTATTTGTTCTAGCTCTGTGAAGAACACCATTGGTAGCTTGATAGGGGTTGCATTGAATCTATAAATTGCTTTGGGTAGTATACTCATTTTCACTATATTGATTCTTCCAATCCATGAACATGGTATATTTCTCCATCTGTTAGTGTCCTCTTTGATTTCTTTCACCAGTGTTTTATAGTTTTCTATATATAGGTCTTTAGTTTCTTTAGGTAGATATATTCCTAAGTATTTTATTCTTTCCATTGGAATGGTGAATGGAATTGTTTCCTTAATTTCTCTTTCTGTTTTCTCATTATTAGTGTATAGGAATGCAAGGGATTTCTGGGTGTTGATTTTATATCCTGCAACTTTACTATAGTCATTGATTAGTTCTAGTAATCTTCTGGTGGAGTCTTTAGGGTTTTCTATGTAGAGGATCATGTCATCTGCAAATAGTGAGAGCTTTACTTCTTCTTTTCCAATTTGGATTCCTTTTATTTCTTTTTCTGCTCTGATTGCTGTGGCCAAAACTTCCAAAACTATGTTGAATAGTAATGGTGAAAGTGGGCACCCTTGTCTTGTTCCTGACTTTAGAGGAAATGCTTTCAATTTTTCACCATTGAGGATAATGTTTGCTGTGGGTTTGTCATATATAGCTTTTATTATGTTGAGGTATGTTCCTTCTATTCCTGCTTTCTGGAGAGTTTTGATCATAAATGGATGTTGAATTTTGTCAAAGGCTTTCTCTGCATCTATTGAGATAATCATATGGTTTTTATTTTTCAATTTGTTAATGTGGTGTATTACATTGATTGATTTGCAGATATTGAAGAATCCTTGCATCCCTGGGATAAAGCCCACTTGGTCATGGTGTATGATCTTTTTAATGTGTTGTTGGATTCTGATTGCTAGAATTTTGTTAAGGATTTTTGCATCTATGTTCATCAGTGATATTGGCCTGTAGTTTTCTTTTTTTGTGGGATCTTTGTCAGGTTTTGGTATTAGGGTGATGGTGGCCTCATAGAATGAGTTTGGAAGTTTACCATCCTCTGCAATTTTCTGGAAGAGTTTGAGCAGGATAGGTGTTAGCTCTTCTCTAAATTTTTGGTAGAATTCAGCTGTGAAGCCGTCTGGACCTGGACTTTTGTTTGCTGGAAGATTTTTGATTACAGTTTCAATTTCCGTGCTTGTGATGGGTCTGTTAAGATTTTCTATTTCTTCCTGGTCCAGTTTTGGAAAGTTGTACTTTTCTAAGAATTTGTCCATTTCTTCCACATTGTCCATTTTATTGGCATATAATTGTTGACAGTACTGTCTTATGATCCTTCGTATTTCTGTGTTGTCTCTTGTGATCTCTCCATTTTCATTTCTAATTTTATTGATTTGATTTTTCTCCCTTTGTTTCTTGATGAGTCTGGCTAATGGTTTGTCAATTTTATTTATCCTTTCAAAAAACCAGCTTTTGGTTTTGTTGATTTTTGCTATGATCTCTTTTGTTTCTTTTGCATTTAGTTCTGCTCTAAGTTTTAAGATTTCTTTCCTTCTACTAACCCTGGGGTTCTTCATTTCTTCCTCTTCTAGTTGCTTTAGGTGTAGAGTTAGGTTATTTATTTGAATTTTTTCTTGTTCCTTGAGGTGTGCCTGTATTGCTATGAACTTTCCCCTTAGGACTGCCTTTACCGTGTCCCACAGGTTTTGGGTTGTTGTATTTTCATTTTCATTCGTTTCTACGTATTTACTGACTTTAGATTCATTTAGATAACTAAGATTAAACTTTGGGCAAGTATTTTACATCCCCTACCATCAATTTCCTCATCTTTAAGATGAGAATATGAAATATCTTGAAGATTAAATAGCATGATATACGTGAAGCACTTGCAGCAGGAACTGGCACATAGTAAGTGCCTAAGCAATGTTCGCTGCTGCTGCTGCTGCTAAGTCACTTCAGTCGTGTCCAATTCTGTGCGACCCCATAGACGGCAGCCCACCAGGCTCCCCCATCCCTGGGATTCTCCAGGCAAGAACACTGGAGTCAGTTGCCATTTCCTTCTCCAATGCATGAAAGTGAAAAGTGAAAGTGAAGTCGCTCAGTCGTGCCTCTTAGCGACCCCATGGACTGCAGCCTACCAGGCTCCTCCATCCATGGGATTTTCCAGGCAAGAGTACTGGAGTGGGGTGCCATTGCCTTCTCCGAAGCAATGTTCACTAGCTATCATTAAATGAAAGCATATTTTAAGACATACTACGTAGAAAAGGAAATCATGACACCAATATGTTGAATTGTGACTTTATTATCATCACCTCTAGAAACAAATTCTAGGTTTTCTCAGACAGAGATTTTTTTCTTATTAGAATACAGAAAAGATTTGTAATCACCAAGACTTCTAAAAAACTGCTACAATATGGGGGTCAACTCTCTTCTGTTATAAGTGTACAAATGGCATGATCCCCTCCATCATGATTGTCATTGGGAGGGAGATGGGCTCGCTATCTTATACATTTCTTTCCTACTGTAAGACACTGAATTTGAATTAAATCTTCTGCAGAGTGAGCACAAAAGAATCATGCTAGCTTGACCTCAGAAGACAAGATGAGGAGAATTGAAGGCAGTTTTCTGAAGCACTGCAAAGATAAGGGATTCCTGGGCCTGAGAAGACTCATATGGCCAGAGGCCAAAACAAAAAGTGCTGGATTATTTTGCTTGGTTCCTGGAAACCAAATGCAAATCTCACCAACAATCAATATTTATCATATCTAGCATTATGAAAAGCTCCAGACACAGCACTGGAAATGGAATATGATATTCTTAAGGATGACAGTGACCATAAGCCTGTGCTTTTCATCTCAGGATCTGGGCTGTGTCCTCTGAGGCCTGAACTCACTCACATTTGCTCAAAGATACCACTCTGGGGTTGCTCTCCTAGACAGGGAAGCACATGCTTTGAAGAGCCATAGCATTTAATTCTGCAGACAGTTACTGTAAGGTTGGTGATATTATTATCCCCCAAAATGGTTCCTTTGCAAAATATAAATCAGAAGAGTGAGAGTAAGGAGTAACAGAGGAGCCTCTGGACCAAGTATTTTTCAAGTTTGTACCCAAGATCCTGGAAGAAAAGTACATCAAATCCAAATTTTAAAAATGTGAAAAATACCTGGCCTTGTCAGAATTTTAAAATAAATTGTCATTTTAAAAACTACTTTCCAGTTCCTCGCAGATGAATGTTAACTTGGTTACCAATCAAAAGCTTTTTTATGCATTTAGTCCCAAACTGTCCTGCTGCCTACAAAATCTGCAATAAAGCAGTTAGAAACCATAGAGTAAACAAAATGTGTTCAGTAGGCTGACAGGCTCAGGAAGCAGATCAGAAATATTCACACACTGTCAGGGTGTTTTCTGGCTTTTTCTCTGTTTTATTCATTTATACTCATGTGTGGACAAGGGGATTGAAAACATTTTGCTAAGAATGAAACCCTGAGATTTATATGTAATTTCTAAGCTTATCCTTGGGAAAGAAGCCACAATCTGTTTTCAGACAAGAGTAAAACACTCGCAATTCCCTATGAAAAACAACGTCCAATTTTCCCTTAAATTGAGATGCCAGAGCAACTAGATTGCGATTTAAATCAGAGGACAAAATTAGCCCAGGTACACTAGGGTGGAAGAAGAGGCAGAACAGACACTGGTAAATAGCCTATGAATTCAAAATGTAGAGCCTTCTTCCTGCCCCAAGCCAGGTTTGACTTCCAACAAATTAGAGAAATAAATTGGCAGTTCACCTACAATTCCCTGGTAAACAAACATATTTCACCAGCTATTTCATGACCATCTTTTGAGCTGAGCCTTTTTAAACTCCATAAAGGACTGGGCTGTAACGGTAACTCTTGGAGTTCACAATAACCCTTGGCAGAGCTCTAATGAAAAACAAAAATCTCCACCTAATTCCAACAATTTGCCATAGTAACGGAAGCCTTCATATTATTGATACTACCCTGGCCTGAGGAAGAGTTAGAACCTCAGTGAGGGGCAGAGGCTGACAACAGAAGCTAAAATATTGCAACTCTTGAGATTCCACTTTCAAGTTGGGTTCAAAAGCACAAATTTGGACCGATATCAACCTCAAGGAAGGACTTGGCCAAACAGCTTCATGTGTAGCAGAAAGGACCTGATCATCCTGGTTGGACAGGGGCTTGGCCAGCTAAGACTTCTTTCTGCTATTGGTAATGGATCCATTCAATGGTTCTTCTTATAAACTGGATAAAGAGTTTCACCTCCACATTCCCATAAAAGTCAGTACACCTGGGGATTAATCATGATCGCAGATTCACCTACTCTTCTCTTTGGCTTCTATAACCAGCCGAGATCTGTACTGGCAGAAAATTGAGGGTTTAGTAGGGAGGGATGGAACACATTCTGATGGGAGGAATTTCTACTCCACAGAGGTGCCTTTATCTCTGCAAATATCTCCCACTGGCAGGTTGGCTGGAACCAGACCTATCTCTCCAAGGCAAAGGCATTTCAGGACTCAGCCCAAGGTGGCACCTATTTAGACCAGAAGTTTGCCAACAATAGAGCTCACAATCTGCTGAGCAGGGCTTGTGTGGTCCCCTCACCCCCAACTCCTTCCCCAGTGAAAGGTACTGATACCAGGTGAGGGGACATAGCCAGAGACAAGAAAGAGAGTCTTCTAGAAAATAATTTTTGCAAAGGTTCAGGTAGTGATAAGGAATGGGGGATAAGAGATGATTTGCATGAATCTAACACTGCAGCATTAAATTCTGTCCAAGTGGGCTTTTGTCAAAAAAAAAAAGGCATGCCAAATGCTGGGAAATGATCATCAATTGAAAGCAAAGTGGTCCTTCCTTACAGAAGAGTTTCAAATCCAACATCTTTTTGATGAAAGAGATGGGTTGGGAGGTAGGAAAGTGAGTTTCTAAAAGACACAGCAGATCACAAATGTGCTGATCCAACACTGTCAATGACAGCTCATCCCAGATGGCAAGTGAAGGAGACACTGGGATTTAAGGCACCTAGATACTTGCTAACAGAATATGAAGACATTAGGGGGGAAGAAAACTAAACAAGAATCCTTAAAATGCATTGTTTAAAAGGCATATAGATCTAAAAGTAATCTAAGGAACAAGTTCAAAAATAATAAGCATCTAAACCTCAGAATAATGAGAACCTCCAAATGCAGAGAATGGGGATGCTTACTAAATTCAAATCTGTTCAGAGACTTTATTCCAGGGCATGAGGCTGAGCTGCTGTAATGTACACAAGTGGGGTGTAAAGTCAATGGGATTACATTTTCCTAATTATTTTCTGCTTGAGCTTTACAGCACACACACGAAATGAGATCAGCCGGGACTTGCCTCTCTAACAAATCACTCAGATTTAAACATTGCTCACATAAACAAAGGGGGTGGGGTGGGGGGAGAGAGGCACAAGGCTGGGAAAAGACAGAGAAGGGCTTCTTCAATCACAGTTGCAAGGAACAAAAACCTGGAGGGGGAAAAGAGTTGTTGGACCGCCACCAAATCTCCCCCACTGGAGACGAGAGCCCATCTGCTGAGCTCGGCAACTTCGCTTTAACTACCATTCAGCTCGCGTCTCTGCAGAGATCTGTCTGCAGAACTGGCAGATGGACCCCTGCTTCCCTGAGTCGCTGTGTTATTTGTTTAATAAATTTAATTAATATCCATACTGCATTGGATTTCTCCCAGAAAGGAGGCTGAAGTGCTCTCTTTGCCGATAGCTACATGATGAGTGATTTCCCAGAAAAGAGCAGATAACGGTGCCCCAGGGCCACTGAAAAATTAAAAGTACCATGTGCTTACATTTCTTTGCATGTATTCCTATGTTTTGCAATGCACTAATAGCTTTGGTGGATATTTTAACTTTATCAAAGTATGCAGTTCTTAAAGAAGGCAGATTACCTCTTCTTTCAGATCAGTTATATTTGTTGGAATGTTTTTTACAGAATCCAATTCAACCACATCACTCAACCCCAAAATGGTGAGTCATGAATGTTAAGGAGGTTCTATTTGGCAAGAAACTAGCTACACAGCCATTGTTAACAAATTGTAAATTTTCTTTGATCATATTGAACTTGTATGATTTCCTAAGCTGGAAAATATGGTCACTGCAGAATGGAGAATAGGAAGGGTCTTGAACCAAATCAAGGCAGTAACGTACTCTCTCTTCATTAAGGGCAGTGCCAAGCTCTTGTTGACAGAGCTCCTGCCATCAACAAGTATGAATTAAAACAGTGATTCCCTTGCCTTGTTATTTAATGTCATCCTATCTTTCTTGGCAGCATATTTCATCTTAACCTAGATTTCCCAGACTGTGTGCCCCTTGAGGATAAAATTGTCTAGGAAACATTATGTCAAAGAAGGTTAAACAGGCTTCCTTGCTGCAGGACTTCTCAGAGCCTTTCATGTGCTAACAGGCACTGTGAATATTCCCATAGAGGAGGATGGGGTTCAATATAAAAGGCAGCATTTCCCAAAACCCAGGCCTGTTTGGTTCATCATTATATCCCAGGGCTTAATGTAGGGCTTGGCAGATAGTAGGTACTCATTAGTACTTGTTGAATGAATGAATCAAAGGGATGAGTGAATGAATGAGCAAAGTAAATCCATAGTGGTTTTGCTTAGAGATAACACTTGGCTACCTGAACCTGACACTGACAAGAGTTAAAGAACAAATGAACAAAATCACCTCAACACTCAGGGAGAATTGAACTTGAACCAAACATTGAATTTGGAGGGATTCCATTTCAAGATGCTATTTTCTTATATTAAGTTTATTCTGCATTTAAACTCTTCTCTACTGTTCAATGTTGACTTCCCTGGTGGCTCAGATGGTAAAGCGTCTGCAATGCGGGAGACCCAGGTTTGATCCCTGGGTTGGGAAGATCCCCTGGAGAAGGAAATAGCAATCCACTTCAAGACTATTGCCTGGAAAATCCCATGGATAGAGGAGCCTGGTAGGCTACAGCCCATGGGGTCACAAAGAGTCGGACACGACTGAACGACTTCACTTTTTCACTTTCTACTGTTCAATATTCTAAACAATCCCCTCTTCCTTTAGATCATGAAAACCTGATCTTGTTGAATTTTGTAAACTTCTCAGCTCCTTGGCAATATCCTAATTTATTTGTGCTTGATATGCTTAATCTCTTCCTAGGAACTGAGTAATGAATTCAGTTAAATCGTAGGCACTGAGCTGGTGATAAGAATAAAAAAATTACTCCTTTCAAGAGGATTATTTTATGTGCAAAAGCTTGCAAAGGCAGATTTTGAGAGTTTATTAATAATTTCAATGTGAAACTTGTCAAATTGAAATTTAAGTTTTATTTAGTAGGAAAAAAACAGTTATTTTAATGTAGGTTACCACTCGTGCACTTTGTCGAAAACAATCCCCTATTGCTCATTTTTCTTCTGTAATTTTCCTGCAACACTCCATCATGTTGATACAACACTGAGTTCACCGTCTTCCTCCTACAATTCCAGACACTTAACAACTCTTCTTGCTAATTAGATACTCATGGAGAATACAAAGAACTAGCACGGCTCTTAAATATCCAGAATAATTAGATGACAGAAATCTCTCCTCTAACTCAGCTGGCTACTAATCTCTAAACTTACAGAAAAAAACTCTGCTGTTACCTAGTGATTTCAAGCTGATGATCGCAGTTTTATGTTGAGAAATCTTAGAAGGCTTTGCGAACATTAAAACCTTTAAGAGGAAAAGGAGAAATGAACCTTAAATAAGCAGAGCATTTTTTAAATTTCCTGCATCAAAATGTTTCTTGAATTGGAAGAATAGATAATCTACAAGTAGAATTAGGTGGCGCTAGTGGTAAACAATCTGTCTGCCAATTCAGGAGATGTAAGAGACGAGGGTTCAATCCCTGGGTCAGGAAGATACCCTGAAGTAGGAAATGGCAGTCTACTCCAGTATTCTTGCCTGGAAAATTCCATGGCCCTAGGAGCCTGACAGGCTACAATCCATGGGGCTGCAAAGAGTTGGACACAACTGAACACACACACACAGAGAATTCAGAAAATATTTTGGGCTAGATTTTAGGAAGTAAGGGGAAAAAAGAAGGGGCAGGAAACTTGATATTAATTGCATGCCTACTTACATGCCAGCCAGAGGGTTCATACCTTTAATAATAATAATCAACGAGAGCTAATAGTTACGTAACAGATATTATGATAAATCTTTATATGGATATCTATTCCTGCCAACAGGTACTGTTTTATGATTTCAACTTGAGGAAACTGGGGCTCAAAGATCCTAAGCAACATTGCACATCATATGACTAGTAAGTAAAGCCAAGGAGCTCAGTTTTGAACTCTGACAATCTGATTACAGGGCTCATGCTCCCAACCACTATCTGTTCCTACTTCTTGCATGTTTGCCTTCTCTCAGAGACTATATACAACAATATCAGATCCTCTTGGCCCCTCCAGAGTGGAAAAAGACATGATGAAAATATTTCACCTTAATACTCCAAATATAGTAATGGCAGAACTGTGTCGTAACTGATGTTGATAAAGACAAGCCCCGAACGAAAATCTGTAAACTTCATCAAAAGCCAAGGTCCCTCTGCACTGCCTTAGCCCTCTTTTCCTCGACCACATTGTCTAGCCTATATTTCAATGTGATTTTCTCTTGCAGGTGTCATTTTCAATAGTCTACCTAATGTGATACACTGTAATTGTTTATATTCCCTCCTCAACCTTCTCGTCACTTTGGGAGCAGCAATTACTACAGACAGCTCTATTCAACAATAAACACAGACAAAGACAAATAAGTACCTCTCTACAGTTGTTTGCCTTCTCCCTCAAAGACCGCATTTTCCTTCAAGGCAACATGAAACTTTTTGCTTTGTGTGTACATGTTATTTATTTTATGTTTATTGGAGTAGAGTTGACTTACAATGGTGTGTTAGTTTCAGGTACACAGGCAAAGTGAGTCAGTTATACGTACACATACATCCACTCTTTTAGATTCTTTGCCCATATAAGCCATTCAGTCAGTCAGTTCAGTCACTCAGTTGTGTCTGACTCTTTGCAACCCCATGAACTGCAGCACGCCAGGCCTCCCTGTCGATCACCAACTCCCGGAGTTCACACAAACCCACGTCCATTGAGTCGGTGATGCCATCCAACCATCTCATCCTTTGTCGTCCCTTCTCCTGCCCTCAATCTTTCCCAGCATCAGGGTCTTTTCAAATGAGTCAGCTCTTCGCATCAGGTGGCCAAAATATTGGAGTTTCAGCTTCAACCTCAGTCCTTCCAAAGAACACCCAGGACTGATCTTCTTTAGAATGGACTGGTTGGATCTCCTTGCAGTCCAAGGGACTCTCAAGAGTCTTCTCCAACACCACAGCTCAAAAGCATCAATTCTTTGGTGCTCAGCCTTCTTCACAGTCCAACTCTCACATCCATACATGACCACAGGAAAAACCATAGCCTTGACTAGACGGACCTTTGTTGGCAAAGTAATGTCTCTGCTTTTTAATATGCTGTCTAGGTTGGTCATAACTTTCCTTCCAAGGAGTAAGCATCTTTTAATTTCATGGCTGCAGCCACCATCTGCAGTGATTTTGGAGCCCAGAAAAATAAAGTCTGACACTGTTTCCACTGTTTCCCCATCTATTTCCCATGAAGAGATGGGACCAGATGCCATGATCTTTGTTTTCTGAATGTTGAGCTTTAAGCCAACTTTTTCACCCTCCTCTTTCACTTTCATCAAGAGGCTCTTTAGTTCTTCACTTTCTGCCATAAGGGTGGTGTCATCTGCATATCTGAGGTTATTGATATTTCTCCCAGCAATCTTGATTCCAGCTTGTGCTTCCTCCAGCCCAGCGTTTCTCATGATAGGCCATTACAAAGTATTGAATAGAGTTCCCTGTGCAACACTTTAGGTCATTATTAGTTATCTATTTTAGATATAGCAGTGTATACATGTCAATTTCAGAAAAATTTCACAAATATTTTGGCTATCTACTACTTATAATGGCTTCCCAGGAGGCATTAGTGGTAAAGAATCTCCCTGCTAATACAGGAGATGCAAGAGATGCAGGCTTGATCCCAGGATCGGGACAATCCCCTAGAGTAGGAAATGGCACCCCACTCCAGTATCCTTGCCTGAAAAATTCCATGAACAAGAGGAGCCTGATGGGCTGCAGTCTATGGGATTGCAAAGAGTTGGACACGACTGACTGACCACACACACACACACACATCATTTATAAATATTAATAAGCATGCCTTGAGCACCTTCTGAGTGCCCCCCTCCCCACTACTAGGTGCTCGATAGGATACACTGTGTTATCCCTACTTCACATAAATACTGTATTATTTATTTGTACTATAACAAATGACCCCCAAACTTCAAAACTTAAAACAATAAACATTTACTCTCTCACTGTTTCTGTGGGTAAGGAATTTGGACACAGCTTAGTTGGATGTCTCTGGCTTAAGTTCTCTTCATGAAACTGCAGCCCAACTGTCAGGTAGGATGCAACCTCATCTGAAGGCTCAAGCCAAGTGGAGAAGGATCTACCTTGAAGCTCATTCACATGGTTGTCAGCAATATCTATTTCCTCAAGAGCAGTTAGATTGAAGGCATCAATTCCTTGCTGGCTGTTAGCCAAAGGCCACCCTCAGTTCCTTGCTACATGGTTCCTCTTTACAGGGCAGCTCCCATTGTAGCATCTGACTGCCCTCAGAGAGAGTGAGAGAGGGAGACCAAGATAGAAACCACGCTCTTTATGTCACTTAATCTCCAAAGTGGGCTTTCCTTGAGGCTCAGATGGTAAAGAATGAGCCTGCAATGTGGGAGACCTGGGTTTGATCCCTGGGTTGGGAAGATCCCCTGGAAAAGGGAACGGCTACCTATTCCAGTGTTCTGGCCTGGAGAATTCCATGGACTGCATAGTCTACGGGGTCACAAAGAGTCAGACATCACACCAGCTTTGCCATATTCTATGTGCTATAAATGAGTGCAGGGCCAGCCTACATTCAAGGACAAGGGATTATATAGGGTTTAAAAACCAGGAATCAGGGACCATTGGGGGGAATCTTAAAGGCTGCCTACCTACTTCCACTGTTGAATTTTTGTGCCCCTAAAGGGCACACACATGAAATCTATAAAATAAATAAAATCCATATGAAATGAAATCTATATCATCTAAATGAAATCTATAAAATAACTCTTATTTCCCAGCATTTCTGTTTTAAAGCTAAATGAACACATTTAGGAAAAGTCATTTGACAAGTATTTATGGAATGGCTAATGTGCCTAGTACGACCAGATATGAAAGATGCTGGGAAAGACTGAAGGCAAAAGGAGAAGGGGACGACAGAGAATGAGGTGGTTGGATGGCATCACCGACTCAATGGACATGAGTTTGAGCAAGCTCCAGGAGTTGGTGATGGACAGGGAAGCCTGGTGTGCTACAGTCCATGGGGTCACAGAGTCAGACATGACTGAGTGACTCAACTGAACTGAATATGACCAGACACTGTTATAGAACAAAAGAAATAACTAAAACTGTGTTGTAAAAACTCACCAAGACCACTCCCTCCCCGCTGCCACCACCCACCCCAGGCAGAAACACAGGAGAATAAAGATTAAGACAAGCATTGTTCTTTTCTAATTAAAACCACCTCAGAATTTGCTGTTATAGACTATTTTAAGAATGTCTTCTGAAGCTAGAGCAGTGACAAGCAAATCTACTTGCCCACAGATATAAAATACATTCTCTAACATCAGCTTTAATAACAAGAACAGTGCTATTTCCACCCCCATATGCCTTCCTCTTCTATCTTATAGTTCAACTGATCAGAATTTGGGAGAGGAAGAGGGGTATTATTTATTGATTCCATTCATAATTCAATATACATTAAGTAGGGGCCATCAACAGTAAATGGTACAAACCAGACACCTTATCCTTGAAGCTAAGAAAACACTTGAGCTTCTCCAGAATTTTAAGTGTCTCAAGGAGAAGAAAATGAGAAAGGTGAATGAAACACATTCCTTTTTTTTTTTTTTTTTTTTTTTTGGTAAAGAAAGGTGTATATGTTTATTTTTGGCGGTGCTGCACAGCATGTAGGTTCTTAGTTCCCCAACCAGGGATCAAACCTGTACCTGCTGCAGTGGAAGCATGGAGTCTTAACCACTGGGCCAGGAACATATTCTTAATTGAAAGAAAATTTACCAAAAAGAAACTGAGAAATAATCTATACAGGAAATAATACGAAAAAGAATGGATCTATGTATATGTATAACTGAGTCACTTTGCTGTACACTTTAAACTAACACATTGTAAATCAACTATACTCCAATATAAAATAATAATGTTTTTAAAATAAAGTGAGAAAATACAGAATTACCTGAATTTACCCTGAGTTGGCAAGACACCTCCCCTCGCCCCATCACCAATCAAAATAGGAACTCATGAGCTGGCTTAGGTTCAACTATAGAGAAATAACATTCCATTTTGCACACCTACGTTTTTGAAAAAGACCTCTTAAACAAGCAAATAAATAAAATCTGCAATAAGTGCCGAGAAGAAAAGAGGGGGAATGATAGAGGGTAAGTGATGAAGAAAATTGCTTAGTTGAGAAGGAGCTCTCTAGAGAGGTGTTATTTTAGCTGAGACATAATACAGGAGAAGATTCCAGGCATGCAAAAAGTAGGACAAGGAGTTCTCCAGGTAGAGAGTGAAACCAAGCAGGGCCCTGTGGGGCTCCTGGGCATGGAAGCCTTTCTGTCCCTTGTTTCTTGTAGGCAAGACTCCAGCTTCCATGACCTTCCCTGAGTTCCAAAGGACAGATTTGAACAGTTGCTAGTCAAGGGAGAAGCAGCCAAGAAACCACTTGAGGCAAGATTAAAGGGACCAGAGAAGCGCATCAAGATCGGGAGACCAACCACCTGAGACCCTGCATACAACCTAATCTTGTCAGCAACCCCACTCTTGAACCGTTGCTATCAAATTCCTCATTAACTCCTCCCAGGTTGGAAAGCATAGTTTTTCAGAGCAGGAGCCTGCTGTGTCCCCCTTTTCCTGGCAAAGCAATAAAGCTATTCTTTTTGACTCACCCCAAACTCTTATCTCCAAGATTTGATTCGACACCACTGCAGAGAGGCCAAGGTTTCAGCAGTGAGAGGACTGCGTGTTTCCTGATAAGAGAAGGAGCCTGGCATGCCACAGGAATCAAAAGAAGGCCAACTCTGGATGAAGCAGAGAATGGAATAAAATGAGCCCACACCAGCTACTGTGAGGGAAATGGCCAGGGCAGAACGGGCAGATCCGTTCTGAGGCTGCTGGAGGAATTTGGGTAAGAGATGATGGTGGCTCAGTCTGGAGTATTGTTAATGGAAACAGAAGTTAGAGGCCAGAAATACTTAGGACGTAAAAACAACCAGTGAGATTGGATAGGAGGGTGAGAAAGAGGTGGAGAGAGAAAATGAAAAAGTGAGAGACAGACCAAAGAAGAAAGATGACTTCTATGAGGACAATTTCCATGTGTCTGGGTTAACAACGGGGTGAGCAGTGTACTCCAAAGGGACCTACCTCTTCGACTTTGAGAAAACATCTTCCCATTTGCCTCATGAAAAATTCTGAAAAACCCAGTTCTCACTTGTGTTTATCGTGTCAGCCACAGGTGAAATCTTCCATTCACTGGGAAGTCAGACAGGAAACAAACTCAAATGCCTCCAGAAAGAGGGCTGAGAAATTAAGAGCACACACAAAATCCAGAAAGTGTGTTTATTGACCACATATTCCAACCATTTTATCAGATGAGAAAAGCGTGACTCTGAGAAGTTAAGGAGCAGGACCAGGTTAACTATCAGGTAAGAGAAGAACCAAGGCTAGAATCCAGTTATTCTGATTGGTCCAAATACAAATGAAGCAATATGACAAATGGGCACAATGATTACATGTACTTAATAGCCACGTATTCATAATTTCCTATCTTTCATCCTCCAATCCTTGGAGGAAGAGGTATGGCATTTGAATGCAAATTACAAGGGCATGGGGGCAGGTAAAATTTTGCATTTTTTTTTAAGAGAGCCTGCTAAACATATGCATAAGCTATGGGACACTGAACTGTAGTGGTCTTGTTGCAGGAAGGGGGACCCCTTCCAGGGCCCGAAACTGGGCTCTTGTCTAACACTCGGAAATGAATTGTCCGAGGAGACACATAAATCTCTTGACAAAGCAAGAGATTTTATTGGGAAAGGGCACCCGGGTGGAGAGCAGTAGGGTAAGGGAACCCAGGAGAACTGCTCTGCCGCGTGGCTCGCAGTCTTGGGTTTTATGGTGATGGGATTAGTTTCCGGGTGGTCTTTGGCCAATCATTCTAATTCAGAGTCTTTCCTGGTGGCGCACGCATCACTCAGCCAAGATAGATGCTAGTGAGAGGGATTCCGGGAAGTGGACAGACAGGCGGTGTCTCCTTTCGACCTTTCCTGAACTCTTCTGGTTGGTGGTGGCTTATTAGTTCCGTATTTCTTATCAGGATCTCCTGTCATAAAACAACTCATGCAAATGGTTACTATGGTGCCTGGCCAGGGTGGGCGGTTTCAGTCAGTGTGCTTCCCTAACAGTCTAAATGTTACTGAAGAAAATGAGGAAAGCATGGAAGGGAGGGAGGGAAGGACAGAGGGAGAGAGGGAGGAAAGAGAAAGTAAAAAATTTTAACCTCAAATTATATTGTTGAAAATGAACAAATTTGGACCCTATATGAAAGTTAATGTAATGCCTCCTTTGCTGTACTAGGTTATAAATGATATGAAATTTGTGTGAAAACTTTTAATATTTCAATTTCCTAAGTCTAAGAATCTAATTTTATAATCTTTTTTACATTTTTCTAGTCTTCCAATTCTAGTTCTTTCCCAATATGAAGAGAAGAATAGATTATCAGTTCAGAAATAGGCAACAAATGGAAAGAAAGATGATAAATGCAAGATATTATGATTTTAGCTCTAGTATTCCCTTCCCAAATGATATTTCAGTGCTACAGGCTTCTCATCTCACTCCCCAATTCACTGACATTTACTTTTAACTCTCCTTTACAAACCCATTCTGATACAAATTCAGAGAAAAATCTATGTAAAATAATTCAAATTGTTACTCATCTCACAAGCACATGTTTGACTAAATTCAAGTTCTCAGGAAAAGACAACTTTGAAGTCTTTCATGCAGACTTACCATCTCCAAGCTTTAAAAAAAAAAAATGCTTATGTCAACAGATCCAATTTTACACGAGAAACAAATAGCTTTCATACACATTTACACCCACCAACAGAGAAAACAATCTAGCCTAAAGCTACCCACTTTTCCTAAAATTATGGATACCCTATGCAAGTTGAAAATGTCTGTTTGAAAGCTTTAAAAAGCCAGAATTATTATTTTTTTTTTTTTAAGATAGGCACCAAACGTCTTTTCTCTTAAAAGGAAAGTTAATTCTCTGGGTCTGGGCATACAGCAAATTTGAAGTTTGAAAAGATCAATTGCTTCTCTTTTATATTTCATGCTCTCACACTCAAAATGGCTGGCTCAATTTAGATAACACTTTCCTCCAAACACCCCTCATTGTAAAGCACAATGTGACTGTTCAGAAAGTTATGAGTCATGGAAAAGAGGAGGTTATAAAACCTTTCTCCTCTAAACTAAATAAAATCATTTACTGCCAACCACAGGAGATAAAAGTCAAATCAGTCTTTCTGCAAGTCAGTGAATCAGTTCTATAACCTCCCACAAGATTCTTCTCAAGTAATTTGCAAAAGAATTAGCACAGCCTTTGCCAAAGAAGTTGAAAAAACATCCCACTGTGTTTCTGTAATTCACTGATGAATTTATGAGCATTGATAATTTTCTTGTCAACAGAAAGACCCACTTCGCTTTTTTCCAATTCAGTTTTGTATGTAAGTGATATCGTGCAGTTTAAATAATAAACCTTAATCAAGTAATGAAACAAGGCAACCCCTGTCATTTTATTATGTCATAAACAATTCAATCCCACCACATACCCAGACTATTTCAGGACCAATCCACAGCCAAGGGATTCACGGCTCTCCAATCATGTCTGACTGGGGAGAAAAGAGAAAGGGACAGGATGAAAGGGCCAAGCCTACTTGCCTTTCTCCTGTGTGTTCCAGTTTTATACCAAAAAAGCAAAAGGGTTTTAAAAATATTTTCATGATAGTAATCTACTTACAGGGACCCAAAATAAAGAGTCCGTGATTCTTCTTCATATAAAGACATAAATAGTACCGCTAGTTAGTGCTAGGTGAGTGCCTCTTCCACATACGCATTTATTATTTACTTGGCTGGTTTTCCACTCAAGGGCTAGCACCCCCACCTTAATCCTACCCCAACGCTTACCTACAGCCCCATTTCCCCCTACCCCAATCTCCCAGTCCGCTGCTGGGACCCAAGGCGGTGCGCACTGATCCGACTCGTAACATGGCTCTTCGAAAGTAGTCCACCAGTAGTCCACCGCCAATCACGGACCGCCCTCTAGTGACGCCTCCATAGTGGTTCCTCGGAAGAACACAACTCACAGTATGTAGCAGAGGCATGTAGCTCAGGCATTTGCCAGCTGCCACAGCACTAATTAACCTGTGGGCTCTCCCATCAGTTCCACCTGTTACACACGTGGATAAAGGAACTCACCTGAAAGATGATGCCAGACGTTGACAAATCAAATTCCAGGAAATGGAGACCCAGTTGGCGTCCACATCAAGAGGCACCCGATTTTTTAGGAAAATGCTCAAATCACAGCAAAGCATTACAAATGAATGAGCTGATGAAAAAGAAGGGGCTAAACTTTACCTTGCTTGGGCCCACTCCATCCTTCCAAGTGCTAAACAGGATTTTATTATCTATTTTTATTAATGTTTATTTCCATGTCCAACTCTGCAACACATGTTGTCTTCAAAACAAATCCTTAGGCAAATGGTTAACTTTCCATAATATCACAAGACTATGCAGATGTCTTTGACAACTCTGGCATCCTAGGATTTTGCACATATAGATTCCTTTTTTAAGTATTACATTCAATTTTGAAAAACTTATCTATTTGAGGTCCAGATCTGGATTCCTCCCTCTGAATAGAAAAAGTAATAGAACTAGTAAATTTGTGTATATGTGCATGCACACATATGTGTAGGAGAAAGTTGTTAGATGTTAGGAATGGACAAGAAAAATGCTGCGGAAGACTAGTGGGCCAATTAACACAGCCCCCTAGACCTACTTTAAGAAATATCTTAGACCTAAATGGTACTTTATAAGCACATCTTTATAGTTTATAAGGCCATGTGTTTCTTTATTAAAAGCCTCATTGCACCTAAAACTACTCAGATGAGTGATAATTTAGTACAAATTGAAAACAGAATTCTGAACCCAAGTTCTGTGCTTCTTCAGGCAGTTTATACTAACTGTGAGTAGATTTTTATCCCCAATATTCACAGATGTAGGAGAGAGCTGGGAGAAATCTTATAACCCTAAAGACTCTTAAAACCTCTAAGCCAAAGTAAACAGGCCAAATGTGCTAATCATCGGGCAAATGGAGACTTAGCCGTCCTCCACTCAGAGCTTTAGGAAGATATTCTGAAGTTCACATTAGTGCAAATAGGATTTTCAGGATATGAATTTCACTAAAGCACAAATTGAATCATGTCGGTATAATCCGCACATATTTCTGCCAGCTGGGATCCTGGATGTTGAGATGTGACCATCTCTCCATGGACCTGAAACCACCAATCTGTCTCACCTGGGTTGCTGCACAGCCATCAGATGGAGACACTGTGTGGTCACTACCCTAACAAACAGAGCCAAAGCACCTACGTCTAGGGAAATGGCTACAGCTCCCATTTCCAATCTCCGGAGCCACCCAGTCCCTCTGCAATGGAGTATCAATACAGAGGCTAAACGAATTGTTTACTTAATTGTGCTGTGCAAGCTGAATAATTGTGTGCTTTCCAGAAAGGCTTTGTAACCAATGAGATAGCGCTGGATCTGCCAAAACCTTTACCTTGAAGCCAACATCCTTTCTTTCTAATACAGTCTCTCTCCTATCACAAATAACGGCAACCATGGTATTATTGCCAGAGGAGGCAAAACCACGGCAGAAACATCAAAAATCATGTCTTTCAAAATGGAAAAATCTCCATTAAGCTGCTGCTGAGAACTGCTATCTCCGAATATGCCAGTGTGAAACCTTTAGTCACAAACCAGGATTTAGTGGATTACACACTGAAGCAGCCAACAAATGGCAACCTGAATCTACCTTTAGGGTGAGCAAAATTGATCCATTAAATATAATAACCACATTTTGAGGGGATAAGAGAAATGTGATGAAAACAAGAGGCAGTGTTGGGAGCTGTTTTTAAAATACCAAATATTGTGCAAGAAGGCTAGAAAGATGGAAAATAGAATATTGTGTACCAGTCAAAGTCTCTAGGACGATAAAAATCAATTAATACCAGGTTAGAAAACAGTGAAATAAGTTATGTTGAGTGAAAAAAAAAAATCTAAGGACAGCAACAACCAAATTTTTAGTCAAAGAAAACCCTATATTACTTAATAAGTCAAGAGAATAAGACCAAGACAGATGTCTTTTTAATTCTTTCCCTGAAACTTGCTTCAAGCATTAAAAAGCACAACAGAAGTTCTCAAAACACTTGCTTCTGGTAGAGAAATTGCTTGCAACACATCACACTTGTTTTTTGGTTTTCATTAAGTTACTTTTCAACAGATAAGGCTCCAAAAACATGGTTCAAAATTGAGAAGTCTCCCTCCTACCCTAATCTCCAGCCATCCATCCCTTTTCTCAGAGACAATCACTGTTTCTTGTTTCCTTCCAGACCAGAAATCTAAATATTTTTATATTTTATTTTATAATAGTTTTCCTTTGATATGTTCTTGCCTATTTATTACCTTGTTTTTATTTCTTGCAACAGTTTTTCATTAATAATAATCAAGGTCTTTTCTTCTTGGTAGGTCTATGTTCATATAGTTTGAGATTCTCCAGTTGGCTGTTTCTTCTCAGTTGTCATAATCCCCCATGATACAGTCTAATTGACATGTCTCACTAACAGGATTAGGACTTTGGAAAACCAGTATGCATCAGGATCTGACAAGAATGCAAAGATGCTATTTTTATGCAGGTACCCTTCAAAAAATACCCAAGAGATTTAAAACAAATGGGAATACAACATGGAACAGCCACCAAACCAAAGTTCTAAGTGGGTTTGAGTCTCGACAGGACAGTCTTATATCCTGATTCAAGTGCCAGCTGGCTTGGATTTTGAAACATCGACCTCATCTGATTTTTCAGGTTTAGATTGGTCCAGAGCAATACAGTTCTGCTTTTACAAAGTTTGCCTTACACCAGTTTGCTTTTATAGAAGACCTACATTAGTATCTGTTTGGGCTAACCAAAAGAAGTTCGAAGAGGATTTTCACTTTTATGAAAAAGACAAAAAGAGAAACTAGCATTCAGTGTTTGTGGTGTAGGTAGCTGTTACCGAGGCAGCTCGAACCCCGAGCAGGGAGAGTGGCACCGCCAAGCTCCTTCACAGGAAATAGGCTGGGTGTCTCAGCACCAAGCTGCAATAGCTTTGAACTGTGTCTGTGCTTTATCTCTGTGTTTTTCGTGCATCCAATAGCAACATGTATCCTAAGTTAATTGCTTCTTCACTTTCACTTAAGCCGCTTAGGCTCGCGAAAGGTTTCCTAGGAACACTCTCTTTCTGATAGCATGGGAAACCTGTATTGGCCTGGGTGTTTGGGAGTGGGGAAGAGATGATGGGTGCTGGGAGGGAAGATAAGCAGGGTGCCCCCAACAGGCAGAGAGGCCTTCCAAAGAGTGCTTGCTAAGAGAATACTCGAGTGGAAGTTGACACGCACATTTCAAATACTTCGGGTCAATTTTTTTTCCCTCCCCAAATTCATCTGAAGCTATGGATAGTTAGGGAGGAAAAAAAAAAAAAAAAAACCTAGGTTCTAGCTCTGGTCTCGTTTTGTGTACCCTTGGCTTAATCACCTTCGATTCACTCTCCTCATTTATAAAATGAGGACCTTCGCCGTGATGAGTTCTAAAGCCCTTTTTACTTTTAATCCTCTCAATCTAAGATTCAGTTTCTCTCCATATATTGACTTATATGCCAGTTATAAGGGCATAATTTTTTTTTATTTCCAACAAATTTATTTACTGTGAAATAACACACTTAGTATAAATATTTTAAAATCCTCATCAAGGAAAAGAAGTGACCATAGTGGACAGCTGTCATTTTGAAGATGTCCATCATACATTCCCCCTCCTTGGCAGCACCTGGATTGCTTTAGGGGGAAGTATCTGTGTACACCTGAGGGGAGATAAGCCCAAGTGTTTGTCTCCCCACTATAAAAGCTTAAGAAGAAACTGGAAATTTCCTTCTGCCAGAGTCTCCTCTCATAAATCAGTACTTCCATAGGATGGATGTGTGACCATCAAATTTTCTCCTGCAGGACTCTAAATCTTTAGCAGAACAACACAAGAACAAGAGAAACAGCTGGAGTTCATTCACTCCAGAAGTGAGACCTCGGCAAGACTGTGGAGTAACTCCTGCTACAAGGCTTTCTATCCTTTCATTCTGAAGTTTTCCCTTAAATCCTACAAACAACCCAGTATTCTCCCAATAAATTCTCTTTTCTATTTAAGATAGTGGTTTGCTGCATACTGATCTACTTCAAAACTTAATGGCTTAAAATAATAATAATTTATTTGCTCACAGTTCTACAGACTGGCAGTTTGGGTAGGGCTCAGCTGGGATGGTGTGTCTCAGCTCCACGTGGTACCAACTGGGTTCATTTCAACATCTGCAGTCAGTGGAAAAATCTGCTGGGGGCTGACCCTGGATTGCCTCACTGACTCACTTATTTGGAAGCTGGCTGAAGCCATCAGCTGGAACACATCAGTTCTCCACGTGGCACCTCACCCTCCAGTAGGCCATACTAGAGAAATGCTCAGAGAGAACAAAAGCAGAGCTGCAACTTCCCTTACATCACATTCTATTGATCAGATAGTCTAAAACCAGCCCAGATTTAAGGGGTGGGAAAAGAGACTTCATCTGTTAATGGAAGGAGTAACAAAGAAACCTTCCCAGGTAAAGGGGATACAGGGAGACATGATTCATTGGGGACAATTACTGTATGAATTTACCATGGTAGAGTTCATTTCTGTTGCTTGTAGCCTAAGAAGTATAACTAATCCATCAATCTGTGTAATGGGACATGGAACACATTAGATTTGGAAGCCTCAACATTGAAGACATTTTCCCTGTTTCTATCCCACATAGTAATGAGACTATTTGGAAATAATGTGGTATCATGGTAGTGGGACTGTAAGAAGAATGAATTTAAAGTGAAATTATCATGTTTCAAGTCTTGCCAGCTATTTAGTTACATAATTTTAAACCTACATAATCTCTGTGACTTCATTTACATATATGAATGAATGGATGGGTGGATGGATGAAATGGAGTGATAGGATTTGCCTGAATTGCAAATATTGTGGTAGATATGAAGTAGAGTAACTGTGTGAAATACAGGAAATCTTCACTTTGTACTGTAGGACAGGACCATAAAATGATCACACAAGTTGATACTGTGCAAAACTGGCTTAATGGAAAACGTTATAATTGTTCCATGACCTCTAAACATTTTTGTCAAAACATTACAACCTCTTTCACTGTTGGTTATAAATGTATCAGGAAATGAAAAAAAAAAAAAAACTTTTTGCTTAGTATGCTATCAT
Source organism: Bubalus bubalis (assembly GCF_019923935.1). Classification (NCBI taxonomy): domain Eukaryota; kingdom Metazoa; phylum Chordata; class Mammalia; order Artiodactyla; family Bovidae; genus Bubalus; species Bubalus bubalis. Next base: position 21,879,441 of record NC_059172.1, on the reverse strand, counting down.
TTAAACTAGTAAAAACACTAAAAATAAAGTATCTTATTTATTTGCCAAAAAAAAAAAAATGATCAAGATTAGCCTGGGTAGTGTTTGCCTTCTTGTCATCATATAACTGACATGTGGAATGAGGATCTTTTCTATGCCTTGGCAAATTGTCACACTGCTTTTTAAGTTAGCATCTGCTTCCAACATTTTATCCCTTATATTTTCAGGGTCATGAAATGTCTCCAAGAGTTTCTTTTATGTGAATTTTTTTGCTGGTGTCACTGCCTCCAGGACATTTTTATCCTTTCATACAACCACTTTCCTTATTTATGTCAGTAAATTTGCCTTCACTAAGTTCCTCTGGATGCATGTCTTTCGAAAGGCAGTAGTATCAACATTTCCACAATCAACTCTTTCTTCTACATTCCATTTACGTTTGACTCAAACTTCATTTTCAGCATTATTACTTTTGTTTCTTTTGTTGAACTTTCATTTTTGCTGGACTATTCTTTAACTATTCATATTTGTAAAATGTCACATGAGTTTATCGCTGGGAAACAAAGAGGCAACACAAATACACACTTTGCTGTCCATTTGTGAGCTGTAACACGCGCGCAGCATCAATCACTGCAAGAAGTGACAAGATTGGTCACTGATCGTAAATGTGCATCTGCCACTTATGTAGTGACTTGTGGACCAAGAATTAGTGGCAATGTTTGTAGTTTACACAACTTCTCAGTGAATATATTTGGTAACTGAAATTTGAACCATGTTGCTGGGAGACTGATGTTATTTAAATAGTGGTAACTGAAAGTGTGCATATAGAACTATGCAAAGTAAACCATTTTAAAGATGACGTTGAATTTAATTATTGCCACAGTTGTTATTAAAGAGAGAAAGGGCAGACCTCATTTTTACTGTATTAAAGAAGGAGTTCAATTTAATTCAATCACTATTTGGCTCCAACAATTTTCATCTTTGCCACTGCAAGGTCCGAAGATTAGTACTAAGTGCAAGCAAACAAGAAGGGAGGAGGAAGGACTGAAAAAAAAAACACCCTGCATTTTAACCTTTCCACAAAGGCCTAGAGGAAAACAGAACACACCAAACTCAAAGGTCAAAGAAAAGTGAGGGAAGATATTGTCCAAGTTAAGTAGCTGTTTCTACTGCTCTTTACTTCCATGGCCAGAAGGAAAATATTTCAATAACTTTCCAGGAATGGGGCTGGTAATCTCCCAATATTCACCTGCCTTTCTTTCTTAGTAGCAGAATGCCAATTTTTGGCTGGTTTTGCTGCTGCCCAGAATATTTCCCTCGCAGCTAGTTGTGTCCACATGACTCACTACTGTCCAATGAAACATGAATGAAAGGATTGAGGGGTTGGGGGCAACTCCTTATTCTATTAGGAGAAGCAACCTTTTGTCCTTCCTACTGAATAGAATGTGGGCAAGACATTAGAAAGTCATCTGGGACTAGGAGGCAATGTTGAGAATGGAAGTCAGGCATTGGGATGGTGGAACATAAAAAAAGACCAGAGCCTGAATCCTTTGTGGCTTTATGCAAACACCATACCAGCTCTGGGCTCCTCTCTCCACACTACTTTATGTGTATTTAACCCATTCTTTCTTACCCACATCTGAACACAGTTCCTAACTGATAAAACAAATACTCTTCTCTAGCCAATGGGCTGTATCAGTGACCCAAATAACAATGACTGACTCTTGCATCACTCTACACAACGAAGGTCCCAAATGAGGCACAAACCCATGGGCAAAACGATACCCTCCATATGGTGTTGCATATTTAGGGGAACAAAAACTTATGGTTGTTTGTAAAATCCTGAAACAGATTCTGATAATCAAGACTCAAACACAGACCTGAGTTAGAAACTGTTTGTACAGAAAAAAAAAAAAAAAAAAAAAGGATGAGAGGGAAGGAAAGAAGTACTAGCTCACAGCTAGCTTGTTATGAATCAGAGAGTATGAGTGGGAGACAGAAGCCCCAAAATATAATTCAGTATAAGGCTGCCCTCATGTAAGGGTCTAGAGGAAAACAAAGGAGGTCCTAGCTCAGTGCTGGTCTCCCGTTAAAAGGGACATTTAACAAACAGAAGTAAACTGAGGTTATACAACAACCAACGTGATCTGGACTTCCCATTTTGTGAGGGATGGGAGAAGAAACCGGGGTTATGTACCTGGGAGCAAAGAAGACAAAGACGTGTGACTGGTGTTTCGAATAGGTGAAGTGATGCCTTGTGGAAGAGGACTTTGCTTTAATCTGCATGGTTTCAAGCACTGGAACTAATGAGTGAAATAAAACATATTTCAACTCAATAAAAGGAAAAAACCTTCTGAAAATTAGAATTTTCCAAAACTGTAATGCACTTCTTTGTAAGGTAGTGAGTTATCTGACTTGGTAGTGAATCTTTTTAAAAGTAGGGACCATAATGGAATTCAGGACTTTTTCTGAAACTCAGGATAGAAAATGAAAACTCTGTTGTATCTTCAGATCCTTGAAAAAATGAAGTGATTTTGATTCTAAGACGACTGTCAGCGAAGAATAAGGAGGTTGCATTGGATGGGAAAATGACCCAGGTGGCTCTTCCATTCTCATTGTGCTATTAATCCTGTATTTTCCTGTTACATGTAAAGTAGTTAATATGCAATGATCCAGGCGTTGGACAAATGCTTCCTGAGGAAAATTATGATGATTGTAGTGGCCAGAACTCGTCCACCTGTAAGTGGATGAAACCAGCTAAGACTAGTCTAGGGGTAAAAATAAGAAATTCAATGGCAGGGGTAAATCTCATTTCAAACTCAAACAATGTGATCAGACTCTTTACCTCTTGGATCAATTCTCTCCAAGCTGGCTTCAGGCAGACTCTTACCATGGAGAAGCCTAAACCACCTCTGTCAGCTTCATACATCATTCCCTAGCCTAGAAATTTCAATGGACAGAGAACTCTTTTTTACTCAAAAGTCTTATAGCTGAGTTGGACTAACCTGACTTCAAACACAGCTCGTTGTTTATCCACTTACTGTGGACTTGGATTGACCAGCTTGGGTCACATGAACTGAGGACAGGGCACAGATGGTTTCCACAAGGAAAAGAAGCTTCTGATGTACAGATGCTGTGAAGATAAAAATAATAAATGCCCACTACAATGACACAACGAATGCAGTGGATTTTTTAAATGGAAACTTGTGGGCCCTTTATGAATCTCAAAATAGGAAATAGAAACACCATTGTACCATTTTGCTTGTTTTGCTGTTGTTGTTGTTATTGCTGCTCACACCGTGCAACATGCGGAATCCTGGTTTCCCAACCGGGCCTTGAACCCACAAACCTGCAGTGGAAGTGCAGAGTCTCAGCCACGGAACCACCAGGGAAGTCCCAGAGTACATGAGAATATGAAGTGAATTTGATTCTAGGCCTTAATCTAAAATTCTAATACTCGGGCAAATAATAATTTTAACATGTCTGTCTTTTCATCAATTCCCTCTTTTTTTTTCTTAAGATGCCTCTGTTCATGGCTTTATCAGACAAAGTAATAGCAAATGAAGAGAAAAGCCTAAAATGTTTATCGAAGTGGATGAAGGCATGGCATGTAAGAAAAATTATTCATTAATAGTTAAAAAAATCTTTATATTTAATATTTAGGTGACATATTTCTACTTCAAGAGAAGTAAACATTATAGTCATGAATAACAAACAGAAACACAAACTCCATTTATTTGTAAAATAAACTCATTTTCTTTTCATATGAATGCAAAAAAATGACCGAATACCATATGTTCCATTTGCCATGATTCTAAGACAGCAAAGCTACACAATTTCTAGATCATTTACTTGTCCTCCTATTTTTCCATGTCTTACCATTCTGCTAGGTAAGCGTTCATTCATTCACTTTGATAACACTACTTTTTATAGGTTTGGTATTTCATTTGCTCAATTACTCCATGCGAAACTACAGCAGCCAGAAAGGGCAGGTATGGAGAAGAAAATCCCACCCCACAGCTTCCCTTAAAGAACAAGAACTCAGGACTACGCTCCCAATGGTTTCAAACAAAAGGGGCTCTTGTCTTTTGCTAGTTTCAAGTTTGAAAAAGGCATCCATACCCCCTCATTTTATATCACTGGAGCCAGGCTGAATGCCACAGTATTCAGGACAGCACAATGGTACAACATAGCATGTCAGCTCTGTAAGTAGTGGGTGGGAAGGTAGGGAAGAGGAAAGAGTCCCTGTAGTCACATGGAAATCGTGGAAGAGTCCCTAGAAGGGAAGAGGAGCAATCATGGGGCTCCAGGTGATCTGCATAAAATCAGAGATGTAGAAATAAATCCCAAAATTAGACCTGAAAAATGTAATTCAGGGTCATGGGAATGATACAAGAGAGAGATTCTGAAGTTAAAGCAGCCATGTATCATAAAAACCTGAGTTTTCCATTTTTATTACACTGCTTAGCTATCCACAGAGATTTCTTCTAGCCAGCTTAATCTTTTCAAAATGGTTTCCTGAGATTGAGAACATTTTGAAAAAAAATGTACTCAACTTCTGGGACAAGCTGTAGATGTTACACTAAATAGCATAGTCTATGTGACTTAGAATATAAGTCATCAGTAGATGATTACCCAAAAAATCAAACAGTAGCTAGTATACAAGCTGAATACATGAACATGTTAACAGGACAAAAGAGCAAAGCAGTAACAAGAGGTATAAGAAAATGCAGCAACTCATGACAGGGGCATGCCTACACAATTATAAACTTACTACTTCTCTTTTGGAGATAAACTCAGGAGTTTATAAAATGAACAAACATAGTAACTACAAAAAGACCATCGTGATTTATTGAGCATGAATAAATCCTTTAATAAAAGCACTGGAGGAGTTCATAGAATTCTTTCTAGAGGTAGGCATTAATCAGATCAGATCAGTCGCTCAGTCGTGTCCGACTCTTTGCGACCCCATGAATCGCAGCACACCAGGCTTCCCTGTCCATCACCAACTCCTGGAGTTCACTCAGACTCATGTCCATCGAGTCAGTGATGCCATCCAGCCATCTCATCCTCTGTCATCCCCTTCTCCTCCTGCCCCCAATCCCTCCCAGCATCAGGGTCTTTTCCAATGAATCAACTTCTCCATTTTATAGAAGAAGAAACTAGATTTCTGAGAATTTTTGTGTAATTTCTTTAAAATCACACAGCTAGCAAACACAGAGCCAAGATATTAACCCTGCCAGTCTGATTCCCAATTTTGTGCTTTTAACCACACACAAGTGCTTTTTTTCTTAAGCATTTTGCATGAACTCACTCATTCGAGTCTCATAACAATCCCGATAAAGTGAAATTATTATTTCCAGTTTTCTAATGAGAAAATAAAGAAGATAGAACCATTGTTCTAGGTCACATGGCTGGCCAGTGGCAGAGCCAAGATTGGAACTTATTTCTCTCTGACTCTAGAGCCCTCTTTCATAGGTAGTATGTTACAGGCTGCTACTTGCCTACTGAAATCTATTCTCTTCTTCCTGGGAATGAGTCTGCTTAGCCAAAAACTACACTTCTATACTTTCTTTACAGTTAGGTATGGCCATTTGACTAAGTTCTTACCAAAGGAATATGAGTGGAAGCGACATGTGCAACTTCTAAGTCAAAAGGAACCCCATGATCCCAGACCTCCTCTTTTTCTTTCTCATGAATTGGACCTCAGAATAGGAGGGGCCAGAATTCATTAGAACAATCAAGTTAGAATCCATCAGAATACAAAAAAACAAAATTCCTATTACAACAGGTGTACTGAAATGAGCCCAAGTCACAATATGGTGACGTACTAAGTCACCATATTGACATCACTTCAATTATCTTAATTTCATCTCTACACTACCTATTGCCTCTCTTAGAATGCTGTTCTGGGTCATACAGTACAATCTCCTTTGCCATCTCTTTGAAAGATATCAGGAAATATTATAGGGGCCAATCTTCAATTATACATCTATCTCAGGTTATCTAAAGAATCCAATTGGGATCTTTAAACTGAATCCATCTAATCAAGGCTATGGTTTTTCCAGTAGTCATGTATGGATGTGAGAGTTGGACTGTGAAGAAAGCTGAGTGCAGAAGAATTGATGCTTTTGAACTGTGGTGTTGGAGAAGACTCTTGAGAGTCCCTTGGACTGCAAGGAGATCCAACCAGTCCATTCTAAAGGAGATCAGTCCTGGGTGTTCTTTGGAAGGAATGATGCTAAAGCTGAAACTCCAGTATTTTGGCCACCTCATGCGAAGAGTAGACTCACTGGAAAAGACTCTGATGCTGGGAGGGATTGGGGGCAGGAGGAGAAGGGGACGACAGAGGATGAGATGGCTGGATGGCATCACCAACTCGATGGACATGAGTTTGGGTGAACTTCGGGAGTTGGTGATGGACAGGGAGGCCTGGCGTGCTGCAATTCATGACATTGCAAAGAGTCGGACATGACTGAACGACTGAACTGAACTGAACTGAAGAAACCTTAAGTTTTAATTTTTTAATGTAAAAAAAAAAAATTCTTGTGGAAAGTAGTTTTCATAGAGTTAAAGATCCACTAAAATGATCCTAACTTTTGACACTCTTAACACCAAACCACATCTGGATGCTTATTTTAATGAAATGATAAAAAGTATTATATTTGCAAAGATGTTCACTGAAGCATATCTAAAGAAGGGGGGAAAACTGTAAACAAAATGTGAAACAGTAGAGAAAAATCGTTAAGTAAAATGATGGTTCATCCTGAGGGGAAATACGAGGCTGATATTTAAAAACAAATTCAAAAATCCAAAGCAAAGGCACTGAGAAATAAATGAAAATTTTCCAGTTAATCTTTCAAAGTGATAACAAAAGATTTGTTTTGGATGATCCAGAACAACATATCCAAAGGAGGCAACATACAGTGTAGAATTACACATTCTGAAATGACATTACAGAAAAGTAGACAGACACATCCAAATTGGGTACTTCTATAAGACAGTTGACCAGGTTTTTTCAACAAGTTAATGGCATTTTTAAAACAGTGAGCCTGCTATAGATTAAAATAATGTTAAGAGATATAACAACCCACTGCAATGTACAGATCATTATTTCCATCTTCAGCTATACGAATCAAGGTTAAAGAAAGACATTTTTAAAATAATGAAGGAAATTTGAATATGATTAATTCTATGTAATATCAAAGAATTACTGCTAATTTTGTTAGGTATCCTAATGGTACTATAGTTGAATTAGAAAACATCCATATTTTCTAGAAATGAATAATAACGTATGTAGGGGTGAAATGACCTAAGGACTAGAACTTGCTTTAAAATACTTCAGTAACAATAACAGCTATAATGTCAAGACACAAAGCACAGAAGTGTACAAGTTCTACAGTAGCCTGACTGAGGAGCTCCAATTTTGATCCAACACTCACTAGGTATGTGACAAGTTACTTAACTTCCCAATGCCTTGAGTTCCTCTTCTGTTTACTAGTGACACCAATCACATCTCTTGTCTTAGGTTATTGTGAAGATCATGAGATGAGCTCCGTAAAGAACTCAGCACAACATGTTAGCTATTATTACCATCATTATAAACCAGTATGCTCTTCACTCATCTAAGACCCCAAATGTCACTCCCAAAAACACTTAATCCCTTGAAATCTCTCCTCTGTCTTTCTCTCCAGGTTCCTTCTTGTTTCCTTCCTCCCTAGCCTATTTCCTTCTTCAGGACCTAGAACTTACACTTTGATGGTTAATAATGCACTAACATTTCATTAATTTTTAAAGTGATTTTCTTTTTAAAAACTAAATTAGGAAAACTGTGGAACAAGGTAGAAAACAGGAGAATACAAAATAAACTGGTATAATTACACCCAAGTATAAACATGGAAAAGGATCAAAGGAAAAGTAGAATATATAAATGGAGGCATTCTGAATGATTTTCCTAACACCTAGTGATTCTTTCATTAGGTTCAAGCAAGACATTTTTTTTTAAAAAGCAAATTCCACAGACCTAAGAGACCCTAAGAATGACTGAATAATACATGTGTGTGTCTTTCCATAGAGGACGGCATGTTTGGCTGTTACTGACAAATCTAGAGTATAAATAGGAAGACACAGAATAATAAGAGCTATGACAGTACTTCTTATTTCATTGATTCCTTGGTATCTTGGGTGTGTGACCTGTGCAGGATCTTGTATTTAGGAGGGCCCTGTGTGTGCGTGTGCTCAGTCATGTCTGACTTTTTGTAACCCCATGGACTGAAGTCCACCAGGCTCCTCTGTTTATGGGATTTCCCAGGCAAGAATACTGGAGTGGGTTACCATTTCTTTCTCCAGGGAATCTTCCCAACCAAGGGATCGAACCCAAGTCTCCTGCTCGGCAGGCAGATTATTTACCACTGGGCCACCTGGGGAAGCCCTCAGAAGGGTCCTGTACTTGGCTTACTGTCCTGCTATCACTATTTTGAAATTTTAATTTTTAAACACGGGGCCCCACATTTTCATTTTGCACTGGGCCCCACAAATTATGTAACAAGCCCTGACTCCACCTTATGAGATGGACACTATTATAATTCCAATTTAAAGATGAGAAAGTTGAGGGTTAAAGGACAAAGCTAAAGTCACACAGCCATCAAGTGTGATGACTACAGAAAGAATTCAAAGTGAAAGACAGAGAATGGGGTAAAGAACAAAAAGAAAGCCAAGTAAGTCAGGGAACAAGAATATTATCATCCATCTGGGGGCCAGTTCTTCACTGATTAAGCAGTCAAAACTCATGGGTTTAGGCTGAGAGTTAAGGCCACCCCAGGAAGGAGTCTGTTCTACAGCCCATGACAGGCTCCATATCACAAGACTGTCAGAGTGGAACACGGAAAGGGTGCAGGCATCCATTAGCCCTTCTGGAAATAGGATCTACAGGAAGGAAAGGCCTAAAGTGCTTTTTCTTAAAAACTGGCCACCTTTTTGCAGGCTCTTGTGTTCCTTGAAAAACAACAGCAGTCAAGGATTAAGATGATCCTGTCACTTTGTTAAAATGAAACTTTAAAAAACATATTTCAACACAATGCTTTCTTAGCTTAGGCAGCACAGAAAATTGTCAATCTACCCACTGTTCTCACAATCACTCCAGAAGTTAGACATCAAGAGCACTCATGTTCTCCTTCAGACCCACTCATGGGCTTCCTGTCACCTGGTTCTAGAACAACCTAGGATTGGGAGGGTCACCTTGACAACGTTAACAAAACACAGAGTCACACAAAGTCTTAAGGGTCCTTGCCGAGAGGTTTTGTGGCTATGATCGTTCCTTTAAATGGATCGCTAGAGTTAGAGCACATTTCACAGGGGGGAAAATTTTTAGACATCAGGGAAACAGTGCCCAGATTAGTACTAATAATAAGAAGACAATCCAAAGGCTCCCATCTGTAGCTTCACTTTGGGGGAGGTTAAATGAATTATATTCTACTGTGCCTGTTAAAGCCAGAGGGTGAGGCCACAGCCCTATGTGTGGAGAGGGTTGTAAAGACTCCGAATGGCACTCAATGGGAATGAGACTGATTTTTCAGTAGGAAGCCAGTCTGTAGGGGCCAAGCCTTAGGCAGGGAAGAAACCCCTGTCCCTCCTTGGGATCCATTTCTCATATCTGGACCTGCCTCCTTTGCTGTGTTTGAGAGGGACATTCTCTGCTCCAGGAGGAAGTCAGGAGCTAAAGGCATAGTGGAGGCCTGGTTTCCAACTATCCTACTTCTCTGGAGCAGCTTTTTAACATACATATTCCATGACCTACTCAAGAGCAACTGAATTGGAATTTTGAGGAATGGTCCCAGATTTTTTTTTAAATTCATCTGTTTTATATTTCTCAAGTTATTCTTATGCAACCAGCTCATACTGATTCACAGACTAGTTTTTAGAACCACTAGTTTTCCTTTTTTTTATTTATTCCTGCTGCTCAGTTTATTTGCTTTTGCTATCCTTTCTGGCTTTAGAGACTTGACCACAGAGTTGTGCATCCACTCCGCCTCTGCAATGCGGCAGTAGAGGTGGACAGCGCCCCCTAAGGAAATAACGGGTGATTGCAGCAGTAATTAGTGAAGTCAACCCAAAAGGGAAGTGACCAAGACTCAACTACTGTGAGGCTGAATCCTGCTTAAACCAGAGTAGTTCTGCATTTACCTGTTATATACACCTTGTATTCATCTGAATGAAAGGTTCCAATGCAGGAGGAAAAAGTTTGAAAAATAATGCTTTTTCTAGAACCAAAACATAACCAAAACACATTTCTTCTTCAGTTACATTCTAGACAAACAGAGTTTTGTGGGCTACCCTGAAAATCTAAATATCATTTATAACATGGATCTTGTGGGAAAGTCTGAATTAAAGATGGCAAAAACACATCTCCCTCCCCACCTTCTCACTTCCCATGGACTGAGCAGCAAGATGGGATCTGTTTTTGCTTCCCAGAATACCTCCAATCCCACACCCAAGACTAAAGGGATGCCTAGCTCGGAATAAAGGAAACTTTCCCTGAAGCCAGGAGGGAATCTCTAGTCCCTCCCTTCTCCCCTTATCCGTGACCTGCAGTGGCCACAAGGGCTGGAGATGGTCCAGTGGAAAGGTACAGCAGCAGCATACCAGACACATCGGTGCTCTGAGCTCAGGAATCTCCCACAACCAGACCCTTGGCTCTACCAGGAAGGGCCCCAATAAATATTTCAGACACAAAGAGGAAGCTACCGCCCCACTGCCATGAGAGCTGTTAGAGAATGTGCTCTGAATTGCTTTGAGGAGTTAGCTATGATCATCACATGCTCCCTGGGGAAGAGCAGCATTTGTGGAGTTATCCCTGGACACAGATTAAAGCAGATCCATGTGGCAACCTTGTTCTTGACCTCCTGACTACAGTGTCCCAACCAGATGTGGCCAAAAACACACCACGGTAAGAACTAAGGCATTGCTAACTACCTCATTTATCAGACTTGTACTGCTCTTCTCTTTAAACTCTGTCTAACAAAATTACACTCTAGAGACTGCTAAGTCAGCACTAGGAGCCAAAAGTCCTGTCTATTCCTGGTGTTAACTAAAGAGTTGAATCAATGAAAAAAAATTAATTCACACCTGAAAACAAACCAATCCTAAGCATAAATAACCCACAATATGCCACATGTGTCTTGTGGAGGGAATACATTTATTTACCTCAAATTTCTCAACCAGTCACATCAACAGCTCCAATAATGACCTATAGATAATGACCTTATAATAGTTAATGACCAGTAATTGGTAATGACCAAAACATGTGAAGGTTTAACTAGGAGACCTGAAGAAGCCTCAGTTACAAAAGACTGACTTGGGCTCACTAAACTGTATTTATTGATAGAGGGAAGTAAAGACTCACACATTTCCTCATATACTCAGGAACAAAGTTTGAAACCAAAGAGGTTTAGGGAATGGTCCTCCTAATTATAAAGGACAATGTCTTGAGCATTCCAGTTAATTAAGAGATTGCCTCATGATTGCATTTGTAACACTAATGCAAAAACACTAAACTTTTTACTCATTCATATATTAAATAATTTTGTTGTTGTTTAGTCGCTAAGTCATGCCTGACTCGTCATGATTCCATAGATTATAGCTTGCCAAGTTCCCCTGTCTATGGAATTTCCCAGGCAAGAATAATGGAGAGGGTTGCCATTTCCTTCTCCAGGGAATCGTCCCAATCCAAGGATCAAACCCATATCTCCTGCATTGCAGGCAGATTCTTTACCACTGAGTAACCAGGTAAGCCCCCATATTAAATAATAATGGCAGTCAAATATCAGGCAATATGCCTGGCCTCTTTTCTAATTACCCATAATGGACTGGTTCCAAATTGGGAAAGGAGTACGTCAAGGCTACATATTGTCACCCTGCTTATTTAGCTTATATGCGGAGCACATCATGCAAAATGCCGGGCTGGATGAACCACAGGCTGGAATCAAGATTGCTGGAAGAAATATCAATAACCTCAGATATGCAGATGACACCACCCTTATGGCAGAAAGCGAAGAGGAACTAAAGAGCCTTTTGATGAAAGTGAAAGAGGAGAGTGAAAAAGCTGGCTTAAAACTCAACATTCAGAAAATGAAGATCATGGCATCCAGTCCCATCACTTCATGGCAAATAGATGGGGAAACAATGGAAATAGTGACAGACTTTATTTGGGGGGGCTCCAAAATCACTGCAGATGGTGACTGCAGCCATGAAATTAAAAGACGCTTACTCCTTGGAAGAAAAGCTCTGACAAACCTAAACAGCATATTAAAAAGCAGAGACATTACTTTGCCAACAAAGGCCTACCTATGGTTAAAAAAAGCTACGGTTTTTCCAGTAGTCATGTATGGATGTGAGAGTTGAGACTATAAAGAAAGCTGAGCACTGAAGAATTAATGCTTTTGAACTGTGGAGTTGGAGAAGACTGTTGAGAATCCCTTGGACTGCAAGATCAAACCAGTCAATCCTAAACAAAATCAGTCCTGAATATTCATTGGAAGGACTGATGCTGAAGCTGAAACTCCAATACTTTGGCCACCTGATGCAAAGAATTGACTCATTGGAAAAGACCCTGATGCTGGGGAAGATTAAAGGCAGGAGGACAAGGGGACGACAGAGGATGAGATGGTTAGATGGCATCACCGACTTGATGGACATGAGTTTGAGCAAGCTATGGGGGTTGGTGGTGGACAGGGAAGCCTGGCGTGCTACAGTCCATGGGGTCACAAAGAGTCGGACATGACTGAGCGACTGAAATGAACTGAGCTGAACTGAAATTCCACCTTCCAAATATACCAAGTTGCTCACAAGGCTCAGAATATGCCCTGCTCTCTCCAAGCCTCAACACATGCTGTTCCCTCTCTGGCTGGAATACCCTTCCTCACGCTCTACAGGGAATATACACACAGACACACACCACTGCCTTCATCACCTTCTGGCACAAACATCTCATTCTCATTCACTGAGCTCAAAGGCCTTTCCTTCCAGGAAGCCCTCCTCCACCTCCTATAATAATATGTGCTGCCCTTAGAAAAGACTCTGATGCTGGGAAGATTGAAGGCAGGAGAAGGGGACGACAGAAGATGAAATAGTATCACCGACTCAAAGGACAAGAGTTTGAGCAAACTCCAGGAGATGTTAAAGGACAGGGAAGCCTGGCACGCTGCAGTCCATGGGGTCACAAAGACACAACTGAGTGACTGAACAGCAAGTTTGTCTCACTGCAAAATGGAACCTGTTTATGTGCGTCTCTCTTCCAGCGAGCTCTGGAGAGCTGAAACTTGGCATTAAGAAGCAGTTCCTTTTAGTGGTTATACAAGCCCTGAAACTGACTCCCTGGATTCTAACCCCAGGTTTATCTCTCTTAATCCTGCATAATTTAGGGCAATAACTTAATCTCTCTGGGCCTCAATTTGCTCATCTTTAAAATGGGCATAACAACTGTGCCTATCTCTTTGCATTATTAAAAGGATTGCAGGATACATGCAAGTCTTATGAGAGGCACTGCTCATAGTAAGAATTCAATAAATGGTCTTCTAAAAGTCTCTCCCATAGAAAGGTCTCTCCTATATATACCTCCATTATACTGTGAAAGGGCACTACACTTAAATGATTTATCTCTTTTAAAATGTCCAAGAATAAAATTAAGTGGCAAGACCTACAGAAACAGGCAAAACCAAATTAAAAGTAAAACAAGTACTATAAAAGATGGGCTTCTCTGGTGGCTCAGATAGTAAAGAACCTGCCTGCAATGCAGGAGACCCAGGTTCGATCTCTGGGTCGGGAAGATCCCCTGGAGTAGGAAATGGCAACCCATTCCAGTATTCTTGCCTGGAGAATTCCACAGACAGAGGAGCCCAGTGGGCTACTGTCCATGGGGTCCCAAAGAGGTGGACACAGCTGAGTGACTAACACTTGTACTTTCAGGAAAAGGTACTTGCAATGCAATTAACTAACAAAGGATCTGTTTCCATAAAAGATTTTTCAAAAAGAAGAAAGAAAAAAAACCCTATTATGAATCAATAAGAAAATCAGAGACTACCCAGTAGAAAATAGGCAAAGGATATTAATTATGAATAAGCATTTCACAGAAAAAGAAATCTGAATGACCTATATAAGTAGGAAACGATTCTCAGGGAAATAGAGATACCATTTGATCGCCGCTAGAGAATCCCAGGGACAGGGGAGCCTGGTGGGCTGCCGTCTATGGGGTCGCACAGAGTCAGACACGACTGAGCGACTTAGCAGCAGCAGCAGATAATGCCACATGTAGCTGCGGATGCAGGAATCTTTAGGCTAGAGAAGAGCTGAAAGACAGGGGACAGGGTTTTGGCTTTCAGTGTTCTATTTAAAAAAAAGAGAGAGAGAGAGAGAGGAAAAGGAAATTTGAAGTAAATATGACACAATAAATATGAAATCTGAACTGTGGGTACATGGTTTCTAGAAAATTATTTTATTTTCTAATTGTTTCAGATATTCAATAATTTAAAATGTTATGCCAAGGGAACTTATAAATAAGAATAGGTATTACAGAATTTGTGTTTCCAGGTATATTTCAAGAAACTGAATATTCAGACCTTTTATAGATGTTCGATATTTTCACTGATTTCACTAAATGGATGACTGGGTGAGAGGACGGGCAAACAGAGGCAGGGATGAATGAATGGATGGACAGATGGGTAGATGGACAGACAGATGAACAGGAGGCTGGGTAGACTGACATTCAAGTACATAAACAGAGACAGAAGAAATACAGTTACTCAGTGAAGTGAAAAGTTTTATTGAAGCTGTATACAATGAAGACTTGGGAGACTGAAATCCCAGCTCTGCCAACCCTTAGACAGCTACCTTGGCAGGGCCACCAGGTGAACTGCATGACACCAAAGGGCACTATCTGCACAAAGGACAATGAATGGCGCCCCCTGGAGTTGTGCAGTGCCCCAGCCCTGATGGATAAACGCCATTACCTCTCTGAGTCCTTATTTCTCCATCTGTAAAAAAGAGTCCAATCATATCTGCCTCGTGAGGTCTATAAGAAGATTAATGAGACCCTGTATGTGAAGTGCTTAGCGCAGAAGCCAGCACATGATGAGAAGTGAGAATGTGCTATTATCATCCATGTAATACTAGGAAAATGGACACTATGGTTCAAGACTAGGTTAATATGCAACATTAGCCCTATGCGCTGTCTCCTTAGGATCTAAAGAGTAGGAAAGTAACATATGTACCTAGTGGCATACCTAGTCAATTTGGGATCTTAGTGACTGTAAGTTTTCCAGCAGACACTTCCAATCCATAGTTCTGGAATTCACTGCGGTGCCTCAGGTTCAAGGGAGTGGGGTTAAGCTGGGCTGCTGAGGGCCCAGACTCTGCCTCTGCTGTCATCGGAGCAGATGGGCCGTTCTGTGCCCTCAGATGCAGGCGTCTCTTGGCTAATGTAAGCGATGTTAAGACTTAACAAACATAAATCCCATTTTATGCAACGCTTTCCACAAAGCATCTACAAAATGTTCACGCAGCACAAACATACAAAACAAACTCAGCCATGATGTGTACCACGCACAGGGAGAAGGCGGGCGGGGAGCAGGCAGGAGGAGGCAGCAACAAGGGGCACCTGGAAGCTGTCTCTTCCCTGCTTACACTGTCATCACCAAGAACCCAGCTTCACAATTTGAAATAAGCTGGCTTTTCCACACACAAAACAGACTTAACATAAGATTTCCCTGAAGGGCACCTTTTTTAACTCCAAAACTAGTAGCTGAAAATACCGAGAATTGCCCATCTCTCCTGACTCTGCACTTTGCTGGAGAGTTCCTGGTGGGCTTGCACACTCTACTGAAGTCAGCTGGAGGGCTCCTGAGCTGGAAGCTCTGACGGGCCTCGCGGCACTCTGGGCGGGATGCTGGCCAGGTGGCCTCAGGTCTCCACATCTCCTCCGTGTCTCCTCCCATCCGCTGGCGACTACAGCAGCTTCTTCTCTTGGTGGTCTTGGTGGTCTCGGGGCAAGGAACCAAGAGGAAAAGAAGTGAGAGCTGCCAGGAGTTTAGACAGGGCTGGGCTTGGCCGGCACAGTGTCACTTCCACACATTCTGCTGGTCAGAGCAAGTCAAAAGGCCACAGACAACAAGGGGAGGAGAAATCAATTCCACCCAGAGAAGCAGCAAAGTCATCTCACCGAGGGGTGTACAGGGACGATCTGAGACCACCTGCCATACGACCTTGGAAGTCAGGCGTGGATGGGCCTGGGCTTCTGAACATGGTTTGTTTCTTAAGAAAAAAAAAAGTCCAGGGCTTAAAAGAAGCATTTGAAAACCACTCCATGATAGCCAATAGTTCAGAAAACACTCTGAACACAGGAGTGCGAAGCATTTCTTTTTCTCCTGAAGAAAAGTCTTCCTGGCAGGAGCAACAGGGTTCCTGAGGAAGCGAGATTTCTCCTCCACTGAGCAGAGAGTGACAGTCATATCGATGTGACCAATGAAGATGGTGAACAAGTGACTGGGGGAGGGGAAGACTGGGCCTCACTGGACCCGGTACCTGAGCCTTGTCTTCACAGGACAGTGACATCGACCGAGCGTGATGCTTGCGTGCAGACAGGCCAGGCTGTCAGGTAAGAGAGAGGTGGAGTGAGCGGAGAGGAACCGTGTGCAGGGGGAGGAAAGGGCGCTGAGGGGAGCAAATGCAGAAGGAGGCAGAGCTGCTCGGGTACAGGGACTGCCCCTCACCAAAGGAACACAAGGCTGAAAAGCGAGCCTCCGGAACTCTTCTTTCCTCTTCTGGAGAGAGAGCAGGAAAAATAAGAATGAGGCTTTGTCAAAATAGCAAAGTCTTATCAGTACAATAACTGGATGCCAAGTAAATGAGAAGAGACTTCACAATGCTCTGAAAACTCAAAGAGACAGATGAGAAGGGGGCAGGATAAAGCCAAGATTCAGACAATAACCAAGCCATCCCCTCTAAGAAACAACCCAGCTCCCTCTGTGGGGACAGGTGGACACGTACAGTCATGCTTGTATGCGTGGGTTTATAATTGGTTTCATTTTATTCCACAGTAAAATGGGTTAATGGTACATCCATATTGTGACAACATTCTCTAGCAAATGTCCTAATTAGGAACCCTAACTAGCTTTCCATTATTTCAAAACTGTCCAAATCTGGGTAGACCCCGAAGACCATCTGGAACCTGGACTTCTGCCCAGGCAGCAAGGGATTGTCCTTCATTAGACCTCTCCACGCCCCAGCTAACTGAGAGAGAGAGAGAGTGATGGAGAGTTTCGTGGTGAACACACTGGGAAACAGCATTTCTTGCTCAGATATTCGGTTTTGTGATTTTATCTTCCTTGCAAGTGACCATGTTCATAAAACTTCAAAGGAGATTTTGATTTAAATCTGGTGCTTTGGCTCTTTAAAATTAACTGGGACATGCATTTATTTAAGTACGTATTGCTGTCTGCGGGCATATGCAGAACACTCATCCAAGAAACAGCAGAAAGTACCTTTATTCTTTATTTTATCTTTTAACTGTTTTAGTTTCAAGGGGAAGCTTTTAAAACAAAGTCAGGAATAACTTCAAAATCCAGAGGGAGGAATTGCCAATAAAGTAAAACCATTCACGTTGATTTATCATTGTATTTCTGCAACCATCGCTTGCTTCACTAGCTTGTCACGTACGTGTGTTGAGGGTGAGGGGAGGCAGTCATCTGGATCTCACATCGCATATAAAAGCTGATAGAGATGATAAAAGCCAATCATAAAGCTCCCCCAAGTGGATGTTTATAAAACTACATCAAGAAACCAGCCACTGTAGCTGGGATGGTGATCAACATTGAGGCCCCAAATGATAAGCAGCAGTGACCTGGCTTATCCATTATTTTGTACATAATTTAATAAGATCTGCGTCTTGGGGAAAGAATTCTATAAATTTTAAAAGACATTGTGCGAAAACACTCCTTCTGGCTTCCGGGGAACTTAACTGGGCCTGGAAGCTGCTGGTGGTTACGCTAGAGCTTACCTGGATGCAAAGGATCCCGGGATACAGTGATTTACAGCTGCTCAGAGGTGGAGAGTGCCCCCAGGCCCCTCTGGAAAGGCTCCCCATCCACTCAGTCGTGTTCCTTATGCCACTGGTGGGGCTGATTATACCGAATTACTTGGCACCCCTGTTAAGCCTGTCACTTAGATTCCAGAACAAATTAAGTTTGCTGAAGGCTTTGCTCTTTCTCTCTATTAAAATATTCATATCTACTCTAACAACCTGATAAAAACTGGCTAAAAGCCTTGCAGTATCCCCTATAGGGAATGCCATTTTTAATGAATCTGCAAGCATCATAAATAAAAAATAACTGGTCTTAATAAAGAATTGATAAAGCAGCTCTGGTCCCAGATAGGTGTCAATGGGGAGGCTACACACAGCCCTGGGAGACCCAACGTAGCAAATGAGTCTCCCAGTTAGATGGGGAAGGCCCCCAACCACCAGTAAACTCCACACAAGGGCAGCATCCGTGAATAACTTTCCATAGAATAGTTGAACCTAAGGGGTCTCAATGGGAGTGAATGGTATAAGGGTGACAGAGGGTCCTTTCAGGGCTGTATAAGCAAGTGGGGAGGAGGACAGGTGGTAACAAGAGTAACAGCTAACATTTCTTGAGCATTAACCACGTACCAAGCATTCTCTTCCCAGCAAACCTACTAAATGGTCAGTATTATCCGCTCCTCAGAAATGAAGGCTAATGGAATTTATGGGCTTCTCCCGGTGGCTCAGAGGTAAAGAATCCGCCTGAAATGCAGGAGCCGAAGGAGATGTGGGTTCGATCCCTAGGTCAGGAAGATCCCCCAGAGGAGGGCATGGCAACCACTCCAGTATTCTTTCCTGGAGAATCCCCATGGACGAGGAGCCTGGTGGGCTATAGTCCATGGGGTCACAAAGAGTTGGACACGGCAGCAGCAGCAATGGAATTTATATAAGCAGCCTAAGATCTGAATTCCAACCCAGGTCTGACCCTCAACCCAAAGCACTAAAGGTTTGAAAAAAAGCATTAGAAGCATTTCGTAAAACTCTTCATTCACTCCAATTATGTTTTGGCAAAAGGTG
This sequence comes from Bubalus bubalis, assembly GCF_019923935.1. Taxonomy (NCBI): domain Eukaryota; kingdom Metazoa; phylum Chordata; class Mammalia; order Artiodactyla; family Bovidae; genus Bubalus; species Bubalus bubalis. The sequence goes on along the minus strand of NC_059172.1, from coordinate 21,860,339 downwards.
GGACATGAAGTGAGCAATCGGCCTTCACTTGGCCCTGGGACCAAGAACCAGGCTGGAGTCCAGGCCTCGTTCCTGCTAGGCCAGCAGGCTGCTCACTCCGACCCCACCCCAAGGTTTCACAAGAGAGCACAGAATGCAGAATCCTAAGCTCCAGAAAATAAACTAAATATATACTCTCACGCTTTTGGAATCCAGGCAGAACTGCAGTCTGGCTCTGTCATTTGGGGATTGTATGACACTAAACCAGTTATCTCTGCTCTCTGAGCCTGCAAACTCGTCCATCACACAGGAATGACAGCCTTAACTGCTCACACCCAGCTTTGTTCCAAAAGGATTTAAGGAAGCAAGTTAACACCTATGTCACTGAGAGGTGGTCAGAATAAAACGTGACTTTACTACCTATTTATGCCAACAGCACTTGTTTTGAGAGACTGTCCAAGAGCCCAGCATGCAGCCTGGCTCACGATGGGCTGGCAGTAAACTGTCCCTGCCCCTGGCCCTGGATCACTCATGATCCCCCAGCCCCCCTACAATGCCTTCCAAGTGGTGGGGGAACCACCAGAGTTACCTCCCACCGCATTGCTATGCCTGTCTCTCCCCAGTTCTTCGTTTCTTTCATGACTTAGGGGTGGCAATCAAGAAAAAAGAGTTGAAACCATCCTGGCTCTCCTCTTGCTCCTCAAGTGCATTCACAAGTGCTTAACTGGCCAAAAGGCTGTTGCTGTAGCGATGTCCCCTGCAGGAGAGGCTGACCTCACTTAATTCTAAACCTCCTTTCCACATATTAATAGTAAGGCCAGGAAGACAGAGGGCTTTCCAGGTGGTGTTAGTGCTAAGAAACCCACCTGCCAAAGCAGGAAATGTTAAGTGACGCAGGTTCGATCCCTGAATTGGGATGATCCCCTGGAGGAGGGCACGGCCACCCCCTGCAGTATTCTTGCCTGGAGAATCCCATGGACAGAGGAGTCTAGTGGGCTACGGCCCATAGGGTCACAGAGTCAGCGACTGAAGCAACTTAGCACAGCCACACACAGATCAGAGGGAGGCCACACTTGAGGTAGCCAGAGCGTGACATCTACACGGGGTGGCCAACTGGCACAGGCAGACCAGGTAAGTAAACCTTGTTTCTTCTTCAATCATGTTGTTTTCCTGTTGTGTTTAGTTACAAGTTTCAGACCAGCACCATTTTGGAGAACGCTGGCACTCCAGACTCCAACCAGACTACACTGTGTAACCTAAGGTTTCTCATCCATTAAAAGGGGAAAGTGATCAACTGTAACTCATAAGGTGGTGGTGAGCTTGAGTGAAATCATCCATGTGAAAGCTTGGCATATAGTAAGTCCTCCATAATATTAACTAGTTTTTATTATTAGGGCTAAAACAGACCTGTGCTAGCCTCAGAACCTGGCTGCCAGTTAGAATGCCCCTGTTGCTAAGAAAAAATACATTCTATTAATAAGATGCAAAACACAGGTTTACAACCAACTTTTGACAATTTGAGCTGTTGTGGAATAAAAAAAGGAAGTTAACATTCAACCTTCAACTTTTTTGGGGGGTAGGGGCTGTGCTGGGTCTGAGTGGCTATGTGGGTTTCCTCTAGTTGCTAGAGCAGTAGCTACTGTCTAGCTTGCAGTGCAGGCTTCCCATTGTGGTGGTTTCTCTTGCTGTGGAGCGTGGGCTCTAGGGCCATGGGCTCAGTAGTTGCGGCTCCCAGGTTCTAAAGCACAGGCTCAGCAGTTGTGGTACACAAGCCTCGGTGCCCCATGGCATGTGAGATCTTCCCAAATCAGGGACAGAACCCATGTCTCCTGCACTGGCAGTCAGATTCTTCACCACTGAATCATCAGGGAAGCCCCCATTCAAATTTTAATCAGTTAGCTATGTTAGAAAAAGATTGCCTTTTCAAAATCAATGCAAAAATGTGGTATTGATCACCAAAGATGCTGTTTCAACAAGCAACATCCTTTTCTTCATCCAACGAGTCTAGTGTGATCAATGTTTTTTGTGTGTTTTTTTTTTAATGTATGCCTCTCACAGCATCATGTCAAAAGTTTCTTCAGTTCAGGGTATGACAGAACCCAGCCATCCTTCCCCCACCAAAGGCCATCCTCAAAGTCTAAGTGGCATCAGGGATCTTCATTCAGTGACAGCTAACAGCTACATGGCTGAAAGTTAAACATATTTTTCATTGGACTGTTGGGGTCAAAGAGAAGTGCATTCCTTCCACCTACTACTCAGGGTCAGAACATTTGCAGGGGTGGAGCAGGAGTTTAAGCTCTGGTCTTATCTCAAGTGGGAAGGAAAAAGGTCAGGATTCTTACTCAAAAAATAGCTCCCCCATAATCCCACCAATTGGTTTCACTGAGTCTACAAAGTTCTCCTTTCACAAGTGGATATTCCATAGAAAAGGATTCTAAAGAGATGCTCCACAGTTTGACACTGGTTTCCTATAGGTGGTGGGATTGTGGTTGATTTGGGGTTTCTACTTTTATCTATCTGTATTTTCTAACGTTTTTACAGTGAAAAATTAAAAGTTAACTTTGATTTTGAAAAGACCTTTCTTGGCAGGATTAAATAAATTATATTTGGTAGGAATCAGCTAAAAAATGGAAGAAGGCAAATCACAATGAGGTATCACTCCATATTTATTAGGATGGCTGTCTTTATTTAAGGAAACATAACTAGTGTTAACAAGGACACAGAGAAACTGGAACCCCCCTACACCACTGGTGGGAATGTAAACCAGAGGAAAACAGTGGCAATTTCTCAAAATCTTTGACATACTGCTATCATGTGGCCCATAGCTCCCCATCTAGGCACGTATTTAAGAGAAATGAAAACATACGGCCACACAAAATTTGTACACAACCGTTCACACAGCATAATAGCCAAAGAGTAGAAACAAGCCACATGTCCATCAATGGACAAACAGATCAATAAGACGTAGGCTATCTATATAGTGGAATATTATTTGATCATAAAAAGCAATGAAATACTGTTACACCATACTACATGTATAAACCATGGCAACGTTATGCTAAGTGAAAGAAGCAGTCACAAAAACCAATGTCATTTGATTCCATTTATATGAGATGTCTAGAATAGACAGATATATAAGGACACACAAGAGATAGACAAGTGGTTGCCTAATTCTGGAGGATGCGGAGATGGGGAGATGGCAGCTTAAGGGTACGGGTTTCTCTGTGGAGTGATGAAAATGTTCTCAAATTGTGGAGATGACTGTGCTTGTATGTGAATATACCAAAAAATATATTTTTAATAAATTTATTTATTTTTTAATTGAAGGATAATTGCTTTACAGAATTTTGTTGTTTTTTGTCAAACCTCAACATGAATCAGCCATAGGTATACATATGTCCCCTCCCTCTTGAACCTCCCGCCCATCTCCCTCCACATCACACCCCTCTAGGTTGATACAGAGCCCCTGTTTGAGTTCCCTGGGCCATACAGCAAATTCCCATTGGCTCTCTATTTTACATATGGTAATGTAAGTTTCCACATTACTCTTTCCATGCATCTCACCCTCTCCTCCCCTCTCCCTGTGTCCATAAGTCTGTTCTCTAAGTCTGTTTCTCCACTGCTGCCCTGCAAATAAATTCTTCAGTACCATCTTGCTAGATTCTGTATATATGTGTTAGTATACAATATTTATCTTCCTCTTTCTGACTTATTTACTCTGTATAATAGGCCCTAGGTTCATCCACCTCATTAGAACTGACTCAAAGGCATTCCTTTTTACAGCCAAGTACTATTCCATTGAGTATATGCACCACAACCTCTTTATCCATTCATCTGTCGTTGGACGTCTCAGTTGCCTCCATGTTCTAGGTATCGCAAATAGTGCTGCAGTGAACGCTGGGGTACGTGAGTCTTTTTACACGTTGGCTTCCTCAGAGTATATGCCTAGGAGTAGGATTGCTGGGTCATATGGTGGCTTTATTCCTAGTTTTTTAAGGAATCTCCATACCATCTTCCATATAAAAAACCTCTTAATTATTCACTTTAAATGGGTGAATCATATGGTATATCAATTGTACCTCAATAAAACTGTTCCTTTCCAGTAGTCATGTATGGATATAAGAAATGGACCATAAAGAAGGCTGAGCACCAAAGAACTGATGCTTTTGAATTGTGGTGCTGGAGAAGACTGTGGAGAGTCCCGTGGACAGCAAGGAGATCAAACCAGTCAATCCTAAAGGAAATCAACCCTGACTATTCATTGGAAGGACTGCTGCTGAAGCTGAAGCACTAATACTTTGGACACCTGATTCGAAGAACCAACATACTCACTGGAAAAGCCTTTGATGCTGGGAAAGATTGAGGGCAGGAGAAGGAGGCAGCAGAGGATGAGATGGTTGGATACTACTGGCTCAATGGACATGAATCTGAGCAAACTCCAGGAGATAGTGGAGGACAGAGGAGCCTAGCGTGCTACAGATCACAGGGTCGCAAAGAGTCGGACACAACTTAGTGACTGAAAAACAACAAAGCTGTTCCCCTCACACAAAGGGAATAAAGCAATCTGAGAAGGGTGGCACTGCTGACTTGTACGAGGAGGGAGCAACTCTGGGTTGTGAGGGGTCAGAAGTCCCTGGAGAGGAAGACACGGGCAAAGAGACTTCAGGGTACCAAAGGCAGGGTGTGATGTGCAGCTCAAGGATCAACCTGCACAGACTGGAAAAGTCAGCCCTGGTCCTCAGCACAGGCCTGGCTTCCTCTCCTACACACACCCAAGCATTTTTACAATGAACGAATCAAAACCCAATTATTCCCCATGGCTCAGCTTAGGCACTGGGAAAATACTGGAGTGAGAAAGGCAGAGTCAGGAATCAGGAACTGACTCCACCATAATCACACAATTCAGGCTAACTCAGCAGTAATCGCCTAGTGATTTCTGATCATCAGAATTGCTCAGGGAGTTCGCTGGACTCTCTTCTGGTTTTGAAACATAGACTATTGGGCCCCACAACCCAGACAGTCTGATGCCACAGGTCTGGGAGACAGTTAGGAACCCTGTACCCTTTAGAGGTTTCCTCCATGTTTCTGACTATAACTCAGGCACAAGAACTTCTGAAATGAACGACAGGCCCTCTTAAAATAGTTTTTAAAAGAAATAAGAATAAACATTTTTTTAATTTAAAAAATCTTTAGCTTTCATGCAAAGAGAATATACATAAACTGCTTAACATATGTATCTGTAATCCCTGGTATAGCTGCAAAATTAACTTTTAGAAGAATAAAAATATTCATGTCTCTACAACTTACCAATTTTCAGTTTTAGTCAGGTATCCCAATCAATTCTTCTAAATTATTCCTAAACCCCTGTTTAAATATCATCGAATTTAAAAGCTGAAGCGTCTTGGATACTCCTTCAGCAATCTCACTGTAGACAAGAAGCATTGTAGACAAGTAGCCACAGAGATGAAGTGTCTTGCTCACCCAGTGGGCCCACCCGGACCAGAACCAGGAGGGTGTGTTCACAGTCCAGGCCTCTGTCTGCTACATCTAGGACATTTCTGCAAGAAGAGCTTACACTGTGTCTGCAGTTGCAGTAACATTAATCTCTGCAGATACAAAGGGATAGCATTTAAGCTATACCCCAAACTAAAGAATGTGAGGCCCATTCTAACAAGAAGGAAGCTACAAGAAGTCTGCAAGACTAAAAATCTACAAAGAACAGGTAACCCATTCCATAAACCATGAGGAAGCAACAAAGAACAATACTGGAAGACAGGGCTTGAATGGAGTCTCTGAGCGAGATGACTTACTAACCCCCCCAGGCCCCAGCCTCTCATCTCCTGTGAATTATGCAGGAGGCACTGATCGGGCATCGCTAAGCTGTCTCTGCCCCTACAAAGATGTAATCACTCTCCCTCTCCGAGCTTGCACTCACTGGTCACCCTTTCCAAGGCAATCAGGCAAACAGCAAGGAGCTTTTCCCCGAACTCGAATGGAGTGGAATATCAGGCTTGCGAGTTCTGACTTTTGTCACAGGCATGATCAGTAACAACTCCTGCCAGTTCCCCCATGGCTGTGCCCCCGGAAACTCCTCTGCCTGCCTAACTGACCCTGAAACTAGGAAGCCACGTGTGTCTCAGCAAGTGCTTGTGACAGGACACAGGTGGTTGCAGCGTTTTGATTCACAGGAGTAAGGACAGTTTACCTACAGGAACTGGGTGGAGTCTATACGAAAATGTCACTTGAAGACATCATGGTGTAAGAGTGACGCTGGTGCAATAGAGGGACAAGGTTACCATCAGATAACCGTGTGCTAATTCTCCTCTATTTCCCCCCCGGGAACTCGATCACATCAGTTAAGTGCTCTGATTCCCACTGACTCCTCTGTAAAACAAAAGCGACAATTAAGATGTCTTACCTCCCAGCTTCAGCTGAGCTCACATTTGTAAAAAAAAAAAAAAAAAAGAACATTGCTAAACTCTGTCGCCTATGCTTGTAAATTGTTCCTGTTACTACACTGTGTAGGGTTATGAGAAGAGTGATAGTTACTTAAAAAAAAAAAAAGCCCATCAGATAATAACAAGAGCATTTCTTGAACACTACCAAGGGTTTTGCCAAGTTCTTTAAAATTTGTTCCTCCCCAAAATCCTATAAGGAAGGTGTATTATCATTGCATCTTCAGAGGGGAAAGGAAATAAAAAACATTCAAGCGTTTGCACAGCACCCCACAGCTAGTAAGCAGCAGAGCTCGATTTTGAACTTAGGCGTCCATCAAGTGCATCAAACAAGCAGTCATCCTTCTGTTTTAATCCTTCAAATAACGGATATCTAATGCAAAGCTTAAAGTGAATAGTGGGAGAACTCTTTTTATTTTGGTCTTGGCGGTGGGGCATTCCTCTGTACTGCAGTTTTAAACCGCTGTGTGAATCAAGGACAAGGCTGTGTTCCCAGGTTCTCTTATGCCCTCTCCGTAACGCAGCTACTCTTTCTGGAAAGCCCAGCCAACTTCTGGCAGCCTGCTCAGCAATTGTCTCCTACACCCTCATGTTGCATTTTCATCAAACTGGCAATGGCTTATCCAGATCTGCCTGATGGGAAGGAACAGGCTGCTTATGTCTAAAACCATCAGAAGGAACAAGCTACTTGTCACTAGAACAATACCTTACATGGTCTGTGCAAACCAACCAGAAGTTGAAGTATTTTTGCAAGAGGAGACACACCCCTGTTTGTTTGTTTGTTTGTTTTTTAATCCAGAGAAATATCTCCACGCAGAGAAGCTCAAAGGAAAATGTCAGCTTTCTTTAAAAAAAAAAAAAAAAATTGTTTTTTAAGTGATTTGTGAATCAGCAGCTGAGGCCACAATGGAGGCAGCGGGATTACTGCTCCCTGCTCTTCCCGCCAAGGGGACAAGAATGTTATCATTAGGGGCTGAAGTGGGCCTGCCAGTCACCAGACTTAAAAAGATCCCCTCACAGGAAAGGCCCCCTCAGGCACCGAGCTGGTGGAGAAGGTCTAGACACCCACCCTTTAAACAAAGGCCAGTGCATCGCAAAGCCTCCATCTTCCCCACAGTTCTTCTGATCACAGAGCTTTCCTAACCATTGCCTCCTCACGGGCACAGGGGCTGGCTGCAAGTCCCAACCCTCAGCAAGGCCTCTGAGCCCCTTTGTGAGGCTCCTTCATGAAGACAGGCCTCATGATGGCATGAACCAACCCAGTTCACCCATCTTCTCCCTCCCCACCACCAGGAGTGCAGCCTGACAAAACCACTGTCCACCCTGACCTCCCCACTTTAAGTCACAGTGCTTACCCAGGGAGGTAATGCAACCATCATCTGCTGTATCAGTGAACACTTGAATCTCCCTAAATGAGGCATGTCTTCTTTTATCCTCTCTGATCAAAGTGTCTTTCCCATTCTTCTAACTAACTCCTTCTCTTTAAAAAAAAAAAAAAAAATCAGCTTTAGAGTTCTCACTTGGGAAATCATTTTTGACCCTCTCTCTGAGCTGGAGTGGGTTACGCCAGTTACCAAGAAGATTCTGGGTATGATGGAGAAGAAGGGGCACCAGGTTTCGTTTTAATAAGCACATATAAATTTACATTCCAAATGAGTGATGTCCCCTTTAAAGAAGTCATTAGTCCATCTCAAGAGCTCAGTTGGGTTTATGGTATTCAGTTCAGTTCAGTCACTCAGTCGCGTCCGACTCTTTGAGGCCCCATGAATCGCAGCACGCCAGGCCTCCCTGTCCATCACCAACTCCCGGAGTTCACTCAAACTCATGTCCATTGAGTCGGTGATGCCATCCTGCCATCTTATCCTCTGTTGTCCCCTTCTCCTCCTGCCCCCAACTCCTCCCAGAATCAGGGTCTTTTCCAATGAGTCAGCTCTTCACATGAGGTGGCCAAAGTTCTGGAGTTTCAGTTTTAGCATCATTCCTTCCAAAGAACACCTAAAGGCTGATCTCCTTTAGAATGGACTGGTTGGATCTCCTTGCAGTCCAAGGGACTCTCAAGAGTCTTCTCCAACACCACAGTTCAAAAGCATCAATTCTTTGGCACTCAGCCTTCTTCACAGTCCAACTCTCACATCCATACATGACCACTGGAAAAACCATAGCCTTGACTAGACGGACCTTTGTTGGCCAAGTAATGTCTCTGCTTTTCAATATGCTATCTAGGTTGGTCATAACTTTTCTTCCAAGGAGTAAGCATCTTTTAATTTCATGGCTGCAGTCACCATCTGTAGTTATCTTGGAGCCCCCCAAAATAAAGTCTGACACCGTTTCCACTGTTTCCCCATCTATTTCCCATGAAGTGATGGGACCAGATGCCATGATTTTCGTTTTCTGAACGCTGAGCTTTAGAAGGCTAAGAAATACATTAAACTTCCCAGAACATCATACCACTAAGGGTGACAACATTCTTCTTGTCTCCCAGAATCTTTGGTTCAGTCTACAAGACAGAACCAAAAACACAGGGCTGGAAGTTAACTTGGAGATCATCTCAACCCCCCAGCTTACAGATGTGGAAACTGAGGTCCAGGCCGAAGTCATTCCAGAGCTCAACTAGGAAGCAGTTGGAAGCGTTCAGACAAAATGTCAGCTCACATTTAAGGCAATTACACCTTCAAGACTTTAGTCTTTGCATCTCACACTCAGAATAAAAAGCCAGTAAATTTCTCCCAATACCTGCTTTGAATCATATATTCAATGTTCCTTAAACATCATTGCTTTACATATTATTACCTCAATTTTTGTCATATTTGAACACCATCTTTATTATTTATGTATTTACTTTACTCTCTTTTATTTAACTCACTTTTAAAACATAAATATCTAGCTTAACCTAAGCTTAAGCAAAATAAATAATAAATAATCAAAGAAATCACAGACTTGGTAGGCTTTCATGTCTTCCTAGCATATTTAAGATGAACACATTACTATTGAAACAAAATACATTTTTGTGCCTCATTAAAAATCACCCTGTATACCACGAGTAGTATGCATGTAACAATATAGGAAATTGTGCTTTTACTCTAGAGCACAGCTGATTCCATCCAAAGCGGAAATATTCTCCATAGTTTCTGTTCAGTCTTCTGCATTCACCTAATTTATCTGAAATGCCAATCAGTGGTAGCACAAGCAGATCCCAAACTAAAGCTTATCTTTGCACTAATAGCTTCTCTTATCAACCTCTGGATCACTATGCCTTCCACACATCTGATCTGTCACTTTGTTTGAAATAATCCTTTACCCTAATGTTCTTCACTATTAATAAATTACGAACAAACAGCAAAAATAATTACCCTTTCACCTAGGAAAACACTGGTGACTAAGACTTAATGGTCTACCAGTGACATACGGCTTTCCCCAGCATAATGGATGCAAATGCGTAACAGGATCTGGGTAAGTTATTTTCACACAAGCTGTCACTTGTCACACAAATTACATGGGTTTCTATTAGCTGTTTAATTCACAGATTAAAAAACAACAACAACAAATTCCATTCACAATACCTGCATCATCCCTGGATCTCCTCAGGAAGCCAGAATCAACCCACAAAGCCACTGAAGAACAAAAGCTGCGGGAAGAACATTTTCTGTTTGCATAAAATTTTGCTGTACGCAGGTGTAGGTAACAGGAAACTCTCTGTTAGTCTGAGTTGTCCAAGGATTCAGAAGTCTTCAGAGCAGAAGAGGGAGACCTGAGATTATGAAAGAAGCCCAAATCAGGATGCCACATCAGAGCAGGAGCTCAGTGGTGGATGGGTCTGCCAAGGCTGTGCTGGTGAGGCTGGTGGGGCACCACACAAAGGTGAGGCTAAAAGGTCGGCTGCTTTACATCATCAATCTAGACTGGACAGAGCCCTGAGAAGGGTGCCTTCCATGCCCATTCCTGAGGAGCACCATCTGGGAACTGAAGTTGCAGGGAGCTCCCATGTTGCTGGGAGCCCTGGGGCCTGAGCCTGCAGCTGCAAGGCCAGCTTCAGTCCAGGGCTTTGTTATGCTTTTAGGACACCAGTAGATGCTTTTGAACATGGATGTGCCTTTATTTACAGCCCTTATATCTTAGAGTTAGTATATTTTACATTTTCCCTCCTTATAGTAATAGCAGCTAACACTGATTCAGTACTTAGCATGTTTCCCAGATGACTTGGTGGTAAAGAATCTGCCTGCCAAGGCAGAAGGCACAGGAGATGTGGGTTCAATCCCAGAGTTTGGAAGATCCCCCTGGAGGCGGTAATGGCAACTCCAGTAGTCTTGCTTGAAAAATCCCATGGACAGAGGAGCCTGACAGCCTGCAGTCCATGGAGTCGCAGAGTCAGACACGATTGAGCACTCATGCACTTAGCACTGTTCTAAACAGTTCCAGGTGTGAACAGATAGAGCATCATTGAAAGTTTGATCTGGAAGGGCACTCAGCTATTATGGTGGGAGGAACCCTGGACGTACATCAGGAGACGAGTACCTTGCCCCCTGTCAGCTATGAGATCTTGAGTGACTCCTGCCTCTCCCTGGGTCCCAGTTTTCTCATCTGGTGGTGAAAGAATAAGAGGATGAATGGAGCTCTATCCGAATGCCAGCTCTGAGCTGTCTGGGACACAATGCAGAGAGGGATTCCACGCCCCGATCTGTTAGCAATGTCTGCCACCACAGGCTCAGGAGCAGGGAGTAGGCATGTACCTATTTGCCATCTCTAAAGTCCCTTCTGTGGGCTTCCCAGGTGGCTCAGTGATAAAGAATCCGCCTGTCGATGCAGGAGCCCTAGAGTGGTACTAGTGGCAAAGAACCCGCCTGCCAATGCAAGAGACAGAAGAGACACAGGTTCAATCCCTGGGCTGAGAAGACGCCTGGAGGAGGGCGTGGCAACCCACTCCAGTATTCTTGCCAGGAGGATCCCATGGACAGATGATCCTGGTTGGCTACAGTCCATGGGGTTGCAAAGAGTTAGATACGATTGAATGACTGAGCTCGTGAGCAAAAGTCCCTTCCTGTTCAGATTACTTGAATTCATGGTTCTAGCCAAACTGCCTCACTAAGCAGTCCCTTCATAAATTAAAAAAGAGAAAGAGAGTAAGATTAGCTTTGAAAACTTGGATACCTCATTTCTGTTACAGAGTATGTAGTCTTTGACAAGTAGTTGAGTCTCTAAGTCTCAGTTTATTCATCTACAAAATAAGGATAAAAATACTTAACCTGCATAATAAATAAATGTGTAAAGCAAATAGCAGGGTGCCTGGCATCGTGCTGATGTTCAATTAAACAGAAGCTGGCATTGGCATGTTCATCACTCGCATCATTATTAGTCTACCAACCCCATTTTCTGAGCCATGGTTTGTAACTGAAAGAATGCATGCTTACAGTGAAAACCCACTAGGTCACTCTTGAGGAATATATGTGAGCCTCTTCCCAAAGAAATACAATTTAGAGTTTTATTATAGAAAATTACAAAAAATAGAGGATATTAAAATGAACTTCCATGGACCCATGACTGAGCATCAGAAATTATCAGTTCATGGCTACTCTTGTTTCATTTATATCCCTAACCACTCACTCATCTTCCAGACACCCTGGATTTTCTTTTAAAGAAGATCCCCAGTTTTATATCATTTCATCTGTAAATATTTCAGTAACTATTTCTATACAATAGAAACTATTCATCCTTTGTAATTTAACAAATATCTGTTTTTAATTAAATGTAAAGGCAGCAAGGCATAATTAGGAAATTATTTCCTCACATCTCTAATAACCATAAAAGTCACTATAAGTGTACGTATCTAAAAAAATAATAATAAGGGGCTGGCTCAGGAGGCCACGTGGGGACTGTGGTATGCATGATTTATTACAGCTACACCAAGTGAGTTATTTCATTCTTTCAGATATTTATGACACCGCTAAAACGCTGAATACATCAACATCAAAATTAATCATGAATAATATTTAATTAGTGCTTGACAAGGATCAATTTGGCAACTCTTTTTGTTCTTTCTCCTTCCCCCAAATAGAAAAATAGTCATAAACTAAAGTGTTTTATTTTTTCCATCTGCTTCTGGTAAAGCGCATCCCTGAATTGCTAACTTAGTTGCGATCTCCTGAACTTTCATATACCCAGGTAATTAGACTCAGATGCTGTCCGGACTGGGATTATAAATCAAGTCTGTGTATGTAAGCAGAAAACAGACCGCTCACACCAAGGGCGGGTGTTCTGGCAGGTCCGTTTCTCACAGACCTGCTCGTGGAGCAGACAGAAAACAGCTTTCGTGTAGATCCCATGTCATTGACCCCTTCTCTCACCGCTACAATCCCCAGAAAGCACTGATTATCAGCTGAATTCTTCATTTACAAAAGAAAAAAAGTCCTTTTGGGCTGCTCTCAAGCAAAATTTCTGCCCAGAGCTGTGCTAGTACATTCGAGCCAGGTACGTGGCAGATGGCATCTTTCCAGCCAGACTGCTAATGTCCAAAGCACTCAGTGCCCCAAAAACTTGTGTACCATTTCCCAATCAAGGAGTTTCATTCCACAGCAGAATGATTAGGAAAACTTTCAATCCACTGTTTTGTAACAAGATATGCAAGCGCTGAATTTTAACAGAACAGCAATATTTGTTTCAGTTAAGTTAATATTTTAAATTGTGGAGCCAAAGACTCCTGGGCTTTTGAAGGTGTCTTAAACGAAGTGCTAAATGATTATTTTTAACTTGGAGAGCGGGTGTCATTCTAAGGGGTCGTCTTTTCTTTACCTCCGACTCATATCAAGTAAAACAAAGTTGAAGTGTCTGTTGGAGACAATACACGTGACCTCAGGAGACAGGGATGTGGAGATCAGCTAACATTTCTTAAGTTCTAGTGCTTGGAACGGAGAAGGCAATGGCACCCACTCCAGTGCTCTTGCCTGGAAAATCCCATGGACGGAGGAGCCTGGAAGGCTGCAGTCCCTGGGGTCACTAAGAGTCGGACACGACTGAGCAACTTCACTTTCACTTTTCACTTTCATGCATTGGAGAAGGAAATGGCAACCCACTCCAGTGTTCTTGCCTGGAGAATCCCAGGGACGGGGGAGCCTGGTGGGCTGCCATCTATGGGGTTACACAGAGTCGGACACAACTGAAGTGACTTAGCAGCAGCAGTGCTTGGAAGGAAAGTTATGACCAACCTAGACAGCATATTAAAAAGCAGAGACATTACTTTGCCAATAAAGGTCTGTTTAGTCAAGGCTACGGTTTTTCCAGTGGTCATGTATGGATGTGAGAGTTGGACTGTGAAGAAAGCTGAGCGCCAAAGAATTGATGCTTTTGAACTGTGGTGTTGGAGAAGACTCTTGAGAGTCCCTTGGACTGCAAGGAGATCCAACCAGTCCATCCTAAAGGAGACCAGTCCTGGGTGTTCACTGGAAGGACTGATGTTGAAGCTGAAACTCCAGTACTTTGGCCACCTCATGCGAAGAGTTGACTCATTGGAAAAGACCCTGATGCTGGGAGGGATTGGGGGCAGGAGGGGACAGAGGATGAGATGGCTGGATGGCATCACCAACTCAATGGACGTGAGTTTGGGTAAACTCTGGGAGTTGGTGATGGACAGGGAGGCCTGGCGTGCTGCGATTCATGGGGTCGCAAAGAGTCGGACACGACTGAGCTGAACTGAACTGAGTGCCAAGCCTAGTACATCCTCCAGCTCACGGAAGCCTCACAATACCCCTGGGGTGGTGGGATATGGTCACTCACTAGAGAATGAGAACATAAAGGCTCAGGTGGCCATAGGGGTGTCCAGAGTCACTGAGGTAACAGGCATGAGTTAGGAGTCCAGATTCAGGCCTTTCAGATCCCTCAGTCCAGGTTCATCCCGCACAAGCTGATCCTATAAAGGATCTTCGATCCTCAAATATAATAATTAATATTTATTGAGCACTATGTACTAAGAGCTTTATATGTGCTAGGTCGCTTCAGTCATGTCCCACTCTGTACGACCCCATGGACTATAGCCCTCCAGGCTCCTCTGTCCACGGGATTCTCCAGGCAAGAACACTGGACTGGATTGCCCTTCCCTTCTCCAGGAACTTTATATGCACCTCATTTAATCCTCATCCAGTGTCACATTGTTCTTTCCCATCTTACAGATTAAAAAAATAATGCTTAGAAAGGATAAGTGACATACTCATGGTCAGAGAAAATTCATCTGACTGAAGAGTCCTTAGCACTCTGCTACATCTCCCTGAATGGCAAACTGGGCCACAATCATAACATAATATTGCAAATCCACTATTCTTTTCCTTTGGGCTGTGCCACAGGACCTTAGGTCTCTAACCAGGGATTAAACCTGTGCCCCCTGCAATGGAAACGTGGAGTTTTAACCACTGGACCACCAGGGAAGTCCCTATATTTCAATTTTTTAAAAACTGGGCCACATTCATGACTTTATAGAAGGCACAATACTCTGAAGTCCTGAGTTCCCACTGATCTGTAAATACTGCTGACCAACTGCTGGGTAGGTGCAAACTGACTTCACACCATCTAAGGGCACAAATAACTAGAACTCAAAGACCTTCAGCAGAGAACATCCAACACACACACTGCTCATAAGAACACAAGTGAAAATGGGTACAATTGAATGATTCTTCATAAGGGGGAGGAATAGTAAGAAAGGAACTGGCCAGAGCTTATCACAAAAAGCCAAGCTCAGAAGATACGATTGAAATAAAATTTCTAACTGCATGCATCCTCCCTATGCCAAATGCTAACTTTCCCTCCTCCATGCTGGGGCGATGAGGTCAGTGGATCTTGTTTCTGCTCCACTGACTTTTCCACATGCAACCTGATAGCTTCTGGAAACAAACCAATGATTACAGATCATTAAAGTATGTCATTTTAATTAAAGGAGGGTGCTACATGGAGCAGGGAAGGGCAGTAACCCAGTTAGCAGCCAACCCAAGTACCAGGTAAGAATCCACTCTCCATGGTCTGGCTCACCAATCCCTTATGTTTCTGCCTCCACATCACAGCCTGACTGGGCCCAACGCTGCTTTGAGCCCTTATGAAACTAGGTCAACCCATCAAGTATCTCACATGTGGCATTTTCCAGATATGCCTTGAGCGGCAAGAAGTTGGTGCATTAAAGCAGTAATCACTGTAAGTGCTAAAAGAGAGGCTTGAAATTTAATAGGGTTTTGAAAAAGAAAAAAGAATAAAAGTCTAGACTGCCAAAAAATAAACGGGCATTGCTGTAAAATTGTGTTACACAGCGAGAATACAAATATTATTCATGTTAAGGAAAGGGTTGACCTAAGATGTGATTTATAGGCACTTCAAATGCAGTACAGGAAGTAAACGGAAAAATTAGGGTGTGAGGTCACTGAGTAGGCAAGAGTCAACTTAAGGGTAAAGTTAAAAACTTTAGGAAGGGAGCACATGGTTCAGCTTGCCATATAAATTAAGATCTGCCCTCACTTTGAAAAAATGGGAAAAAATTAAATATTAACATACATATGTTACAAAAGGCATTTTCTGCTCTACATACAGGAAAATAGATAAATTGTTATAGGATGAAAAATGTCAATGGGATGTTTCATAAAGAAAACAGAGAGGAAGTTGATGCAATCCAAAAATCAACTGCGTTATCAGTCAGTAATGTAAACGAACCACAGTTACAAGTTAACGGGCTGCAGAGGCACTGTCCTGAGCAAGAACAAGGAATCCAAACCAAGTTTTGTTTTCAGGGATGTGTCATTTCATTTTTTATTAAAATAGCCTAAATTGGTATGGACAGTTCCCTAACTTGTTAAATGCCAGGAAAGAGTGACTGAAGCAGAAAGAGGTTTCAATTGTCAAGTTCCAGGCGCTCCGATCTCTGGCCATTCTATCTAAAATACCCTTAGCATGTTAGCATTAAATGTTGCCTTTCTTCCTGTTTCTCCGGAGAATTGAAATGTATCCCAAAGACCCACTAGAGGGCAGAGCTTTGTGAGGTTCTGAAATTAGTTAATTGCGCAACGAGCCCAGTTTCTGGGCGACTAGAAGGGGGTAATCACAAGAATGGCTGTGACCGCACTTTTGGAAAGCTTGTGACTGTTTCCCCTGGGCCAAAGTCCACATAAAACAAGACAGGCAAGAGACCCTTGAAGGGCCCTGTATCCCTCCTGGCGGAAGGAAACCAGGGAGATGGAAGTGAAGTCGCTCAGTCGTGTCCGTCTCTTTGCGACCCCATGGACTGTAGCCTACCAGGCTTCTCAGTCTATGGGATTTTCCAGGCAAGAGTACTGGAGTGGGGTGCCATTTCCTTCTCCAGGGGATCTTCCCGACCCAGGGTTCGAACCCCTGTCTCCCGCATTGCAGGCAGACGCTTTACCCTCCTAGCCACCAGGGAAGCCTGATGGAAGGAAACCAAGGCGGTGGGCGGGAGCTCAATGACTGCCTGACACAGGGCAGGCCAGAAGGGGGCGCTGCAGGCCGAAGGGGATCAATACATCACGGAGGCTCAGACACTGAAGACTCCCCGGCTTCCTCCGCTGCTGGGGAACAACACAGGTGGGCAGGGGCTGCCCCACCGAGCACTCCACTCACGCGCCTGGGACTGCTTTTCACAGCAGCCCTTCCCCGCCTTGAGCAAGGCCTTGCTGTTCATTTTACTGTCATTTCATCTGCATATAAAAACACTGGGTGAGAAAAGCCAGGGTATCAGGGAAATCCACTCCCCGCCTAATGCCGCCCATATTTTCAGCCCTCACCACAAACTCTCACTGGCCTCTGTTGGGCTGTAAGCCTGGAGCCGCCAGAGTCAAGGCTGGAGGCCGCATCCTGAGGGCGGCTGTGATACAGAAGGAAAAACGGTGCCTTTTGGAGAAATCTGAGTGGGCAGCTCTCAATCAGTCCTCGGCTGCCACGGATGGCTCCCACAGAGTCCCATAAAACCCAGAGGTCACTCTGGCCCCTACAAGGCATTCTCACGCTGCAAGACAAGGCAATATGTTCCCGGGGCTCCAAGTCCCTTTGCCGCCTGGGGACCTGAACACAGGGTGAGAGCTAATTCCCAGTGATCATTGGCCACCCCCGCAGTCAGGGTCCTCATTAACCCATGCCCTCCTAGCATATCTATCAGAGAGAAATCTGATCTCAGCTAAGGGTGTGGGAGGGGCAATGGGAATTTTCTTTGTCTTTCAAACTCTGCATTAGAGTCCCATACCAGGTATAATTAAAATTTTCATACCCGCAGCCTCTGTCCAACTGCTGTAAGCCTCAGTTTCCCAATTTATTAAAAGGTAAGAATAAGATTAACTATGTCATGGGATCTCCAAGAGGCCAGAATGTGGTCATGCAGTAATCCTTGCAAAGCCGAAAGTGCCGCTTTACTTTTTGGTCAGCCTCTAATTGCAGGGCTCTGTCTGCCCATCATCTCATGGGATGGTCTGCTTTTCCACCAGAAACTGTGAGGTCAAGGAGGGTGACCTTAACCTAAACAAGTCTATTTCTGCCCATCACCTGGGAAGGACTCCAAATTAATCTTGTGACCTCATAAATAGATGCCTGGTTTCATCCGTAAAATAATACAAAATTTTACCTTAGTTTCCTTAGGGATCCCAGGACAATCCATGGTTCAAAACTCTTCCTAGGACTGCATCTGCTGCTTCATCAGCCATGTCTTATACACAGCTGGCCCATCTTAAGCTTGTGGACACTTAAGAGCCCTACATTTTTCACAGGGGCTAATCCTAAAGCAGGCCTCCACTGCCTCAAAATGAAAATGTGCCCTGCATTTAGAACTGTATATTATTCTTCTTGCAGGTTTCAGAGCATGTTTGAGCCTGTTTGGCTCACTCTGAATCTCCAGTTGAGTCTGAGTCTCTCCCAGGTTTAAGTCAAATCTCTAGATTGCAGGGAGAGGGGGATGTCCAGGGTGAACTACATGCAGTTAACAAACAATATCTTTTCAAGGTCAGATCACAAAGGAAGAGGGGTACTTATCTAAAGCTAAATACCAAGGGGTGGAGGGCACTGAAGGATGACAGGAATCTCCACCTGCAAGGCGCAGTGTCAAGGTGAAAGAGATCATGTGGGTGAGACATTAACACAGGAGCTGGCATATGGTAACTACTGGTGTTATTGCTTTTATTATTATTAATGTACAGTTTCATCAATTTAGGGCCTCGTTTTCTCCTGTTGTTCAGCTTTGACTGTATGTTCACACCCAAGCCCAGGCATGGTGTGGTACAGCGGGACAAACACAGGTTCAGAAGCCCACGACCTTGGGCAACTTAATGTCTCTCAAGTTTCCTCATGGAAAACAGGCAAGTACTAAGAGCATCTCTAGAACTGGTGTGAATAGTAAAGATATGATTATGTATTTGCATAAGTACCTAACAAAATGGACACTGGCTGAGTAACAGTTATCACTGTGATGAAAACAGGTACTTGGGTAACTTGTTAATTGTCTTAGAAGAGGAAAGACACTTCAGAGAAAATGGCATCGTGTGTAAGGCTACACTAGGGTTCTGGAATTACCAGCAGATTGCAATAAGTAATTTAGGCAGGCTCTTCTGCTTTCTAGCCACTATACCCACACCCACCCCCAAGACACACACACACCTGAAGAAAACTCTTAAGAGTTTCCCATCAGACTGGAACAAAACTTGAAATCCATCCAGTGCTGACTCTAAGGGCACCTGGATGAACCTGAGCTAATCAGTGAGACTATCAAAAATCTCCATCAGTAGAGAAGTTGTAAAGATCCAATGAGAAAATACATGTAGCAAATGATTTACAAATTCAAAAGTATAATTATAACAATCCTTCCTCTATTGCCCTGATGCCTCAGCGGTAAAGAATCTGCCTGCAATTCAGGAGACCCAGGAGACGCGAGTTCAATCCCTGGGTCAGGAAGATCCCGTGGAGGAGGAAATGACAACCCACTCCAGTAGTCTTGCCTGGAGAATTCCATGGACAGAGGAGCCTGGCGGGCTACAGTCCATGAGGTTGCAAAGAGTCAGACATGACTAAGCTTAGTAAGCACACAGCACTCCTCCACTGCACACATTAAAGCAGTCCCCAGTGAAAGGACCATTTAGGGTGTTTTGCAAAGTGACAGAGTCTGGTGAATATAATAAATATTCATTTATGAAATATGAAATATGAAATAAACATTCTTTAAAAACTGGTGTGTCACTCACCATCATCTAACTGAAACCTAGATTTAATGACTAATGACCAAAGCATGTCAGAGCTCAAAATTTTATACCATTTTCCTCTGTGCTGCTTGTAACAGGCTTTAGCACCAAACCTTGCCTAACCCTGATTGCTTTGGGTGCTGTTGTTGTTCCTGTTTTTGTTTTAGGCGGAGTTCTCCATGGGGATTGCCCAAGAGGGAGTGAGCCGTGGCAGCCCCGTGGGTAGTGCTCACCAGTCACAGGTTCAGTCCCAGGGAGCGGATGGCAACAGGCTGGGTCACCCCAGGGCAGGGACGGTGGAGGAGTATATATATGACCCAGGTTACTAGAACTGGATAAACACACCACTGGCCCTCAGACCTGATGGCTAAATCAGAGCAAAGAGGGTTTCAGTAAGAGCCCAGGGTAAGATTCAGTTTATTTAAAATTTCCTCCCAGGGCCATCCTTATAATAACCCGGGCAGTGGTTTCTGTAAAAGCCAGATTAGATCGTCCTGCCCTGCCTTTTAGAAGTTTGCACAACAGATGGAGGGACACGGCCTAGAGGAAACCCCAACTCACATCCGTCTGCATTCATTATTGGCCCTGTTCTGGAAATGCTATATGTTATCTTGAGCCTGTTTGTTTTTATCTGTCAGAGTGGTTTATTGTTAGGGAAATGTGGTGTCAGCTGTCTCTTCCCCACCATCAAAGCCGCTTCATTAAAGTTAATAGTGTTTGACTTACAGAGATCTCTTACCGAGGTAACCCAAGAAAGCCCCTGCTGGCTGTTATTTTTCCGGCAGTAAAGGCACCAAATGGATGCAATAACTGCATTAATCTTTTAGGAAGAAGAAGAAGAAAACCGTGCAGCATGACTCTTGTCTAGTAGCTGCTTAGTAAATGCACCTCGAATTTGCAAGGCTAACTCTACCCCTCAGTTCGGGACAGGGTGTCAAAACTAGACGACCTTTGTCCTGGCTCTGCCATTCAGGGCTCTGTGGGCTGTGGCTTGTCACTTCCACAGTCTGAGCTTCAGTTTACTTATCTCAGAAATGGATTTCAAGGAAGCCCTTCTTTCTCTAACTGGGGAATTCTTTGGACAAAAGTAATCTTATAACGAAAACTGACCTTGAAAGCAGATAAAAGCAATACATTTTCTACCTTGAGGTTAGGAGAGAGACCAGAGGACGTACCTTCTCAGCATCTTTACCCTCCTCCATACCCCCTCCCACCTAAAGCCATCCTCACCCCTCCCCAGAGGGTCCTGGTAACCTCCGTGGGCTCCCACTCCCACTCAGGACTTCCTGGAACATCATTTGAAACTACTGGCCAAGGAGTCTTATCTTTAAGATCTTTTCTGCTCTGACTCTGGATTCTGTGATTAAGTAATTGAAATCAAACCACATGAGGACCGTTTCTAATTAGTGTAATAACTTTATAGAAGATGCTCTGCTCAGTGCCAGACAAACATGAAACAGTTTAGGCTTTGCTTTGTTTTCTGTCTTCTAATCACTGCTGCCAAATCTCCCTTCTCAACCGGAGTAGTGGATCTCAAGCAAGTTCCACCACCTCTGCGTTCCTGTCACCGAGTACTAGTTAGTTCAGTTTGAAATGTCAAACTGACTCAGTTGGAATCTCATCACCTCCCTCCCCTACAGGGCAGGCTGAGGCTGGAAGCGTGACTCTTCAGAATGCTTCCTCACCCAGTGGGCATCCTCACAGGTAGGAAAACCAGCAAGAGAGCCAAACGCCACAGCCCTCAACACAGTGCGCACTTGACCAAGACAAACTGGGGCATCCTCACCCCCTCAGTCCCCCATCAGCATCCTGCCTGCCTTGCCTCTCCAGCCCTCTGCTTTGCTCCAGAGCAAGATCAAGCAGATGTCCAGGAGGAAAACCTAAAGCCAGTTTTCCCTTCTTGCAAACAAGAAGGAATTTCCCCCTTCACTAAATTTGTTGAAGGAAGTCTGTCTCTCCCTCTCGGAAAGAAGAGAAAATCATTTTTATGATTTTCTGATTTTATGATTAAAGAGAAAATCAACTTTATTCTTCCAAAAGGCTGCAATCCGAAAGACTCTCGCCCTCTCTCTCTTCCCCTACAACCTCCATAAAAGGCCTTGAGAATGAGACAGGAGACTGGGTCAGCCAGTGAAGGTAGAGGACCAAATAGGCTGCACCAAAGTGGGGGATAAAGGGGAGGCAAGGAATGGAGATGGGAAAGGGAGGGGCCACAGCTCTCACTGACTTAATTTAAAATCTGCATTTTCAACTAGGGCTCTAGTTGCCAAGTCCAATACCATAGGGGGGGAAGAAAAACTTCCAGCAAACACCCTGCACACATGTAATACTAGGATGTCTACCAGATTATGTTTGTGTTTATACATGTGGCTTGAACTTGGATGGGTACCAGAAGGTGCACATGTGTAGAACTCTAAAGAATCCCAAGCCACACATTTAGTTTTATTTTTTTGACCCAAGTCTCTGACGGAGAAAATAAAATGAGCAAAAAAAACCATTCATTCACTCATGCGTGCATTCAGCACTGTCTATAGAACCTTTCCTTAACACCAGGCACTTGAGCAAGGCAATGACAAATAAAGCATGCTCTCTGTCTGGCCGTGGGTATTCAAAAACCACAGAAATAATTCCATTTGTGTAAAACTTTAGCATTACTTTTCAAGAAGCCTTTTATACACAATAGTTCATTAGGATCCTCACAGTCATAGGATGGTTATGGCAGATATAATCACTATTTGACACCTGAAAAATCAGAAGCACGGCAAGCTTAAATGACTTGTCTGGTCCCACAGATAGCTGAATACAGGGCAGAAATTAATTTTTTTTTTTTTTTTTTACAGAAGTTTATTCTTAAATGTACAATAGGTTCCAAGACAACACTTCATTCTAGCTATAGGTGGCAACGTATATTATGGCAGGGAATCCAGGTGTTTAAACAGGAATGGAACTAAGGGTCATCCTTGCCTCAGGCACAAGGAACATCTTGCTTTTTGCCAGATTTCTTAATTCCACCGGTGGCCAGGGGGCCTTTCCCCGGCCTTTGCTTGTAGCTCCTCGAGCTTCTTCTGCTCCTCCTTCCGCTTCTGCTTGAATGCCTTATCTTCCTCGTCCGTCTCCTTGGCTTGCTTCTTGGGATGCTTCAGCGGCTTCTTCTTGCCACCTTCGCGGCCCGACATGGCGCCTGCCGCCCCTTCCCCAGACCCTGCCACCAGAAGCGGAGGAATTAAAATTTAAATCATCTGACTTCTGGTTCCAGGCTCTTTCTGTTTGATCAAACTGCAGTCGAATGTATTCTGTGATTTCCTTCCAGCTGCCATTACAATGTATAGCCCAGACTTTCAAGGATCTTTTCAGTTTCAAATATTCCATTCCTTTGTCTACCAAATTTTGCTTGTCAGACCGCTTGAACTAGTTCTGAAAATACAGTCACTTGTACCAGTGTTTAGGTTTGAAAAATATAACTCTTTTTTTAGTTGAAATGGATTGAAGTTAGATTTAGACTTTATAATGTTAAGACTAGGCAAGAGTCACAATTTTTCAATCAAACCATCCTTTGGTGTAGAAAATTATTCCAATACACATATTATTTAAGCTATGCTGAAACCTACTCTGACGTTCTTTTTATTAATCTTTTTCCTGTTTCGAATCCTTCCATCAGGCATTTCTGTCAAGCTTCTGAAGGGTCCCATATGCACACTTGCAGTGCAGAAATGTGTTCTTTTTTGGTTCATTGGAATCCTTCAGAATGTCTGGCACCAAAACATATTGGCTTTAATTAAAAGGCTATGATTTCTTTGAATTCCCATTAAGCTAGTGAGAAAAAAAATCTGCATTTAAAAAATACAGTTAACACATTAAGATACAGTTGTACTGAAAAATGGTTCATGTTTTAAAAACTACTTAAGCAGATGAAACTAAGCTGCCTGTAATAAAAATACGCTCATTTTTAGTAAAATCCTTCACTTCTAAATAGAGGGGTTAGCTTAGTACATATGTGCCCAATTAGCCATAAAAACTCAACTAGACATGAACCATGCAATCCACCGATTCGCCCTTGACTTTAAAACATATATTCTATTAACAGGAATGTAATATAAATGGTTAAAAAGTGATAAAGTACATAACTATAATCTGATAGGGTTTGGAATATGATACTGCTGTATACCGATGACAAATCAGTTTTGCATTATGACTCCAGCAAAGTTTGAAATAGCTCAAGCCTGATAATTAGTGATCCACAAATTCAAGAACTGCCTTATATTATGTTATATATTATACCCACTCACACCTCATGAGCACTTGCCCATGAGCAGAAGCACATTCTCAAACATTCAAAAAAAGGGCCATGTCAATCTTTTAAAATTCTAGGACCTGAATGCCCTAGAAACCTGACTTAGTTTTTTCTATTCAACTTATCTTTAAAACATGGTATAACTCAAGACAGTTGCTCAAGAAAATATTTAAGAGCACCCATGTAGTACAGTAAAAGTGCTGCACTCAACATGCCAGCAAATTTGGAAAACTCAGCAGTGGTCACAGGACTGGAAAAGGTCAGTTTTCATTCCAATCCCAAAGAAAGGCAATGCCAAAGAATGCTCAAACTACCACACAATTGCACTTATCTCACACGCTAGCAAAGTAATGCTCAAAATTCAAATTGCCAACATCCGGTGGATCACTGAAAAAGCAAGGGAGTTCCAGAAAAACATCTACTTCTGCTTTATTGACTATGCCAAAGCTGTGTGGATCACAACAAACTGTGGAAAATTCTTAAAGCGATGAGAATACCAGACCACCTTACCTGCCTCCTGAGAAATTTATATGCAGGTCAAGAAGCAACAGTTAGAACTGGACATGGAACAACAGACTGATTCCAAATAGGAAAAGGAGTACGTCAAGGCTGTATATTGTCACCCTGCTTATTTAACTTATATGCAGAGGACATCATGAGAAATGCTGGACTGGATGAAGCACAAGCTGGGATCAAGATTGCTGGGAGAAATATCAATAACCTCAGATACAGAGATGACACCACCCTTATGGCAGAAAGCGAAGAAGAACTAAAGAGCTTCTTGATGAAAGTGAAAGAGGAGAGTGAAAAAGTTGGCTTAAAGCTCAACATTCAGAAAACTAAGATCATGGCATTTGGTCCCATCACTTCATGGTAAATAGATGGGAAAACAATGGAAACAGTTACAAACTTTATTTTCTTGGGCTCCAAAATCATTGCAGTTTGTGACTGCAGCCATGAAATTAAAAGATACTGGCTCCTTGGAAGAAAAGCTATGTCCAATCTAGACAGCATATTAAAAAGCAGAGACATTACTTTGCCAACAAAGGTCCATCTAGTCAAAGCTTTGGTTTTTCCAGCAGTCATGTATGGATGTGAGAGTTGGACTGTGAAGAAAGCTGAGCGCCAAAGAAATGATGCTTTTGAACTGTGGTGTTGGAGAAGACTCTTGAGAGTCCCTTGGACTGCAAGGAGATCCAACCAGTCCATCCTAAAGGAAATCAGTCCTGAATATTCATTGGAAGGACTCATGCTGAAGCTGAAACTCCAATACTTTGGCCACCCGATGCAAAGAACTGACTCACTGGAAAAGACCCTGATGCTGGGAAAGATTGAAGGCAGGAGGAGAAAGGGAAGACAGAGGATGAGATGGTTGGGTGTCATCACTGATTCAATGAACATGAGTTTGAGCAAGCTCTGGGAGTTGATGATGGACAAAGAAGCCTGGCCTGCTGCAATCCATGGGGTCACAAAGAGTCGGACACAACCGAGTGCCTGAACTAAAGTGATGAAGTACAGAGATGTTCACTGGTTACTGGAAAAATGCACAAGGAGCATCAAAATAATCACTTCTCTCCAGGGCTTCCCTGGTGGCTCAGTGATAAAGAATCCACCTGCCAATGCAAGAGACATAGGTTTGATCCCTGATCCAGCAAGATCCCACATACCATGGAGCAACTAAACTCCTTTGCTACAACTATTGAGCCTGTGCTCTAGAGCCCTGGAACCACAACTATTGAAGGCCAGGTGCCCTAAGCCCATTCTCGGAACAAGAGAAGCCGCCACAATGAGAAGCCCATGTACCGCAACTAGAGAAAAGCCCTCACAGCAACAAAGACCCAGCACAGCCAAAAACAAAGTAAATAAATAAATAAACAACAACAACAAAAAAAGAATCACTTCTCTCTATATCAGACTCCATAGGGATATGCCCACATGGTCACAGGAAAGTCAGTGATAAGAAAGACCTGGAAGGAAGATGTCTCATCCATTTATCATTATTTTTATAAGAGGTAAATGTGAGCTTATGCATCTTACTCATTATTGTAAAATAACACCCTAAACATTTATGGGATGGGGCTTCCCAGGTGGCGCAGTGATAAAGAATCCGCCTGCCAATGCAGGAGACACAAGTCACGAGGGTTCAATCCCTGGGTTGGGAAGATCCCCTGGAGGAGGAAATGGTAACCCATTCCAGTATTCTTGCCTGGAAAATTCCATGGACAGGCGAACCTGGCAGGCTACAGTCCATGGGGTTGCAAAGAGTCAGACTCAACTGAGCAGTTTAGCACAATGATAACAACATTTATGGGATGGGCTTGAACCCATCAAGAAGAATCAGATGGCTCACCAATGAATTAGTGACCTCACTCTGAGAATCACTGCTCTAGGTATGAATAATATTAAAGGTAGGGTTTCTTTTATAAGCGTTTATAAATGTAATTAAAATGAATTATACTGGAAGACACACTAAATTCTCATCATCATGATTAACTGTCTCATCTTTTTAAGTGGCCACAGAATAGTGTGCTGCCGCCCCCTAGATCATGTAATTCCAGGTAGCTCCCATCCTCAGACTCCACTCCTCAGGTCGAATCCAAATCCCGTTTGCTTAGGCCCAGCAGATTCCCTCTGGTTTTATATTCTTTGGGGAAAAAAATATCTTGTGACACCATTCTCCAAATACTATGCCACATCGCAAACTTAGAGAATGACTAGGAATAGTGTGCCCTACCAGAGGACCTGAGCCCTGCCAAAATTACCAGAGGAGAGGCTGAATCAAGTGGTCTACCTGGTGTCCTGAAGAGAAGCAGTTTCTTGGGGGAGAGGGAGGAAATCGGCATGTGAACGCTGATGAATCAATCTGTTTAGTTCATATAGAAATAAACCCACTGGGTATGAAGACCTCCATTCAAAGTTCACCAAATGTTACTGTGCTGCTTTATATTAAAAGTAAAAATGTCAAACTCTAGAAAGACATTCTATCATTGCTGGCTTTCTAACCAAGCTCAGATTCATTCCCTCCTCTGCATTTTTGGCTGCACCTCTTCAGAGTGGTATTGTATCTTGCCTGGACCGTTGCAGTAGCCTCTAAACTGGCCCCTCTGCCCCGAGTCGCTCATTTTTCACACCGCTGAAAAGTTAATCTTCCCAAAGTCCAGCTCTGATAAAATTACTCCCCTGATCAAAAAACTTGAATCATTGCTTCCCATTGCCTGTCAACAGAATTAAGATCACATTCCTTAGTCTGGGATTCAAGGCGCTTGCCCCTTTCCAGTGTCGCTTCCTACATCACTCCAAGCAATCTGCAAGGCCCACCCCTCTCAGTACAGACTCCCTGCAGTTCCCCCACCTGGAGTACTGTCCCCTGCCCTCATTACATCTCCTCTTCAACCCTCTAAGACAAGATTCGATCCATGCTTAAAGGCTTAGAAGAGAAATTCCATCTTTTCTATAAAAAGTGCAAAGAGCAGTTCCTGGTTCTTAAGCACTCAATAAATATTATCTGTTATCATTGTTGTTACTGCCATGAAGTCGTTAATCTTCAAAGATGGAACCAACCCCTTCCTCTTATGGGATTTTTAATTTTGGCTCTCTTAAGATACACATAATAACATGTTATTCCCTTTCATAGTTATTTAACTATATATTTCATCTTCTCTTAACAGACTGTAAGCTCCTTAAAAAGATCTGATTTCATTCATTTTTGTATCCTCCGTGTCAGAATACAAGGCCTTAAACACAGATTTGAAGAAAATGTTAAGTATTGCTCTAAGCCACAAGGGGGCGTGGTTGAGCTACTCTTAACGGTGGAATCAGCCTACAATCAGTAATACTGTCTTTAGAATTGAAAGGTTTTTCTCCCTTGAAAGTTTATTTGTAAATCTGTTTAAAATAAATATATATGCATTATGTGTGATTACAAATCTATTCATGTTGACATGGAAAGACAGGTGCAATATAGTGAATTTTAAAAAGGAATAAGTAAAATAGAATTTATATGGTCTGGTTTTTATAAAAATCTATTTGGGCTTCCCAGGTGGAGCTAATGATAAAAAACTTGCCTGCCAGTGCAGGAGATGGAAGAGACACGGGTTCGATCCCCAGGTTGGGAAGATCCCCTGGAGGAGGGTATGGCAACCCACTCCAGTATTCTTGCCTGGAGAATCCCATGGACAGAGGAGCCTGGCAGGCTACCATTCATGGGGTCACAAAGAAATCAGACATGACAGAAGCGACTTCGCATGCATGCAGCTCATTCTTAAACATTCATGGGAAAAGTAAAAGTCTGGAAGAATATGCACCATGATGTTATGACCTGTTATCTCTAGCAGGGGATGGGGGAAAAGAGGGTAGTAATATGGAGGATTTTATTTTTACTTAGTACTTTTTTGGATTTTTAAAATAATCAATACATATTAATTTTATAACTGAAAAATAAACCTATTTACTTTAGAAAAATATCCAAAGTGTTTCTCTCTCTTTTCATCTCATCTCCATGTTTGATGTATTTGAAAGTAAATACACAACTTTGAGAATTTTCTTATGTACTAAAGCAAAGATTTTCAAAATCTCTTGATATGTTTCGCCAGGGGTATCTCAGTAATTTTTCATGGCACCCCTGAAATGAAAGAAATACCTAACAGTTAACACTTGTTAAGTCGTTGAGTTCAAACAACTTACTAGTTCAGTTCAGTTCAGTCGCTCAGTCGTGTCCGACTCTTTGCGACCCCATGAATCACAGCACGCCAGGCCTCCCTGTCCATCACCAACTCCCCGAGTTCACTCAGACTCACGTAGTTATGTCCTAGTAATTTAATAGCCATTTAAAAGAATAATACGGATAGACTGAAAAAACTTAATTTCCTTCTTAAATGATCACAATCACTTATTCATGGACTGTGTACACCTACTGCACACTGTACAACGTCTTAAACATTGGAATTGGATTGGACACTGCTCCCCTCATTTCCCACTCCACACTGGTTCCACCCAATGACCGACTTTACCACCAGAAACCCAGCTCCGCAGATACATCATTAAAGGAATGCAGCACGATCTAACGCTGAAACTATGAACATCTCGAGCTAGTGGTTCTTGAGCATCACACAGTATATTTTCCTCACACAGCTCTGTTTTCCTTAAAAATTTAAAATATCTCACAGCACCCTGCAAGTGCACTGCAGCACCTCAAAACACTGAAGGGCACAATTTGGCAATCAGTAGATTCACAAGTTAAAGCTGGTTGTTTTCTGTGAGGCTGGTAAAAGGGGAAGAAACCTCATTAAATTTTCCTTGAAACTATTCCAATCTAATAGCTCAGTCAAAATTACTTTGTTTTCTCTGAACCAAAGTCTTCTGGGAAAGAGAAAAGGATGGTGTGGGAAGCTGAGCTGACTTCCAGGCTCAGAGTTTCCACCTGTCCCCACTCCACCAAGTTCAGTTCAGTCACTCAGTTGTGTCCAACTTTCTGCGACACCATGGACTGCAGCACCCCAGGCTTCCCTGTCCATCACCAACTCCTGAAGCTTGTTCAAACTCATGTCCATCGAGTTGGTGATCCCATCCAACCATCTTATCCTCTGTTGTTCCCCCTCCTCTTGCCCAGCACTTCCAATGATTCCGTTCTTCGCATCAGCAGGTCAAAGTATTAGAGCTCCTGCTTCAGCATCAGTCCTTCCAATGAATATGCAGGACTGATTTCCTTTATGATTGACTGGTTTGATCTCCTTGCAGTCCAAGGAACTCTCAAGAGACTTCTCCAACATCACAATTTAAAAGCTTCATTCCACCGAAGCCTCTTCTAATCTCTTCTCTCCAACTCAAAACTGAGTACCAAGCACAGCCTCCAAAGCAGCATGTCCCTGGGAAACACCCAAATTCTTCTCCATGTTTTTCTGAGCCTGGATCTCCAAACATCCTACTGACTTTTCCATCTCTCTACCCAACTGTTTTGAGGCTTTGCAAAGATCTAAGGAGAACTTCTAATGAGCCAGCCCTGGTCCCTTCCAAATCAAAAAGGACTTTCCCCTGCCAGGAATCACCAGTTAGCTCCTGGGACCAAGCCCTCCAACCAAGTTCAGAACTGCTGCTATCCAAATCCACTTGAAATGGGGACTAAGAAGAATTTCTTCTCTAAAGTTGAATGAATCCAGTTTCACATCTTGATTTAATGAGATGATTGGTGATTTTCTATTATCAACTCAAATATAATTAAAACAAACCCCAAAGTCTTCATCCACTTGTGCGGAAGGAAGCTCTGTGCAGGGACTGCTTAAAGAACTTAATATTACAGGTAGGTGGAAACCACCCAAATATCCATATATAACAACAAATGTGGCATATATATACAATGGAGTACTATTCAGTCTAAAAAGGAAGGAAGTACAGACCAGGCTACAACACGAATGGACCTTGAAAACATTATGCTAAGTGAAATAAGCTAGACACAAAAGGACAATTATTGTATGGTTCTACTTACATGATGTCCCTTGAGATTACATTCATTGAAAATGGAATGGTGGTTGCCAAGGGCTCGGGTGGGGAGTGAGAATGGGGAGTTATTGTTTAGTGGGTATGGAGTTTCAGTTTGGGAAGATGAAAAAGTTCTGGAGTTGGATAATAGTGATGTTGTTGAACAATGTAAATGCCCTTAATGCCACTGAATTGTACATTTTAAAATAAGTTTATGTTTAAAATTAGCTTTTTAAAAATCATGGCGATGATTTTTATGGTAAGGGGAGCCTTTGATTTAACTGGAACCATGTCCCTGGGTTGGGAAGATCCACTGGAGAAGGAAATGGCAACCCACTCCAGTATTCTTGCCTGGGAAATCTCATGGACAGGGGAGTCTGGCGGGCTACAATTCATGGGGTCGCAAAGAGTCAGACACAACTGAGTGACTAAGCACAGGCTTCCCAGGGGGCTCAGTGGTAAAGAAACTTCCTGGCAATGCAGAAGTCACAGGAGATGAGGGTTCAATCCCTAGGTTAGCAAGATCCCCTAGAGGAGGAAATGGCAACCCAGTCTAGTATACTTGCCAGAAAAATCCCTAGGACAGAGGGATCTGGCTGGTTACAGTCCATGGCAGAGTCGGACACGACTGAACGACTGTGCACGCAGGCACACTGATATCCCTGTCACAAGGAGAGCTTGCAGCAAACCGAGAGGCATCCATTTGGATGACTTGGTGTTAAACAAACACATACATGAAGTTTCAAAACCCTGTTCTAAAGAAAACAGTGTCTAAATAAGTGGACGAATAATAGAAACAGGGCTTGCACCATTTCTAGCCCATCAGAAGGAAGAGTAAAGTATTCCTAAGGAAATTCAAAATCTCCCCCAAATTTCCCAGCCCGTCAGGAACAAGTGTGAAATTCTCACTCATCTTCCATTCAAAGTTTGATACTGCACTTTCCATTTGCTATAAATCCAAGGCGTGATGAAGTAGTGTCTAGAATAGCAGCCTGAAGAGAGGGGCAAGTGCTCACTCACCTGGGCCCCAAAATCCCGTAACCTGGGCCCCAAAACCCCGTGACCTGGGCCCCAAAACCCCGTGTCCTGGGCGTGAGGTAGTCTGGGCGCTGTAACCTGGCTGTGCTGTGGGACTAGTGTTAAAGGTCCACAGAGCTCTGTTTGCTCTTTCCTTGCAGGCCTGGCCTCCTGATGCATTTCCAAACTCTGTTTGGAGGAAAGGGGCTTTCTGGGGTCAGCTGGGGAAATGCTACATGATACATTCTGTAAAGGCTCAGAGAAGTCCTGCAGAATAGAAATTTCAACTCCAGCTTTCTCACATTCTCCCCAACTGATCATTTAAAAATGTCCCTAGCTCTTCCTCTTCTCTATTTGTCACTGGTATCCAATATCAAATATTCAGAGTTTTTTTTTTTTTTTCCAGTTTCTCCTTTGGCCAACATATACCATCAGTCCTCAAACTAGAAATTTGGCTCCAGTCACACTTCTTCCATCAAAACCTTTTTTTCCTATACTTCCTGCCATCATGCTAGTTGAAATCCTTATGATCATCCCACTTGACTAACCCAAAAGCCTCCTCGCTGGTCTCCACATCTTATTTTCTTCCCTCTTAACAACCACCATCAGAAGAATGGTTCTAGGTCAGGTCAAAGTGCTGGGCATGTCACAACTACACTTAGGAATCCTCAATGGCTCCCCAGTGCCAACTGGCTAAGGAAGGCCAGACCCCTCAGTGAGGTCCTCTGTGCTTTTCACTCCAAGCTGTCCTCCTGGTCTCATCTCCCACCCAACATTCTAGTCAACTCAACTATTTACAGGCCTCAGGATTTCTTATCAGCCCCCCATTTGCGCTCTTCAATGAACTCTGAAGTCCAGCTCAGTTACTAAAATCACTGTGAAATCACTGATCTTTTCTTTGCATTCTCCCAAACACTTCACTTGTTGGAATCTCATAATACAATCGGCTTTGATTAGTGTCACGTTTCAAAACAATCAATAGTATATCCACATATTACACACTGAAGGACTACAAATGACTTTGAATATCAAACTGTCTTATTCATCTCTGTATTTTCCCTAAGTGCCTAACACAAGGCTTTATACATAAAAACATTTAATAAATGTCAAATGCCCTGTTTCACACTATCAAATTCTTAAATCTCTATTATAGTCTTAAGCCAGCAATAGTCAATATTCTTTTTCCTGCATCCTGGACCTTTCTTCTGCTGAACTCTTAGATGGAATCCCACTATATGTTTTATGGAAAGATTTCATATGTGTTTTTAGATAAAGAGTAAATAAAACACATATAAGTGGCATCTCATTTTATATGCATTTATTTTAAATTAAAATGGACAGCATTTTAGCATTTCTCATTATTAAGTGTATTGAGGCAGTTTTGATGAACATAAAATTTGAAGTAGAGAGTTTGCAATCAGTCATTTCTGGATCCAGCTTATTTCTGTATTTTGACTTGGTTTCACACAATTGAGACTATCCCAAGTCACATAGACAAGTCATAGTGTGCAATTCTATGCTAGTGGATCATTGATAGGGTAAAGAATTTCATTTTGTAAAGTGCAAATACAACTTGTTATATCAGCAACACATTAAAAAAGCCATTCACAGCAGTTAAGAACACAGACTCTGATGTAAAACCAAGATATCCTATTTATCCACGCAGACCTTAAGCAACTTATCTGGCCTCAGTTGCCACATCTGTAAACCAGAAATAAAAATTATTCTTCCCTCATAAGGTTGTGCAAAAAGATGATGGGTCACACAAATCAATGCTTCAATGGTCCTGACTGTTAAAACGTAGTATATAAGAGAATCAGAGTATGCAATCTTAATGTTTTATCATATATAGAGCAGTTACTAAGATATTTATAAGATGTACAAAAAATAGCAACATCACAAAACCCACAGACCCACCCAGGTTAAGAAAGAGAAAGATGACAGTTACTTTTGAAATGTCCAGCATGCCCTTCCCACACCTTTTCTCCCCTACGAGGTAACTGTTACCTTTCCCACATTGTTCGGTTTTTGTTTTTTCATTTTTAGCACTTACCCTGGCACTAGTATATGCCAGCAGAGAAGGCAATGGCACCCCATTCCGGTACTCTTGCCTGGAAAAATCCCATGGACGGAGGAGCCTGGTAGGCTACAGTCCATGGGGTCGCGAAGAATCAGGACACCACTGAGCGAATTCACTTTCACTTTTCACTTTCATGCATTAGAGAAGGAAATGGCAGCTCACTCCAGTGTTCTTGCCTGGAGAATCCCAGGGACAGGGGAGCCTGGTGGGCTGCCAACTATGGGGTCACACAGAGTCAGACACGACTGAAGCGACTCAGCAGTATACGCCAGGCTTTAGGTACTTTCCAAAATTTACTCCAATTTAATCATCATAAGCACTCCATGAAGTAGATAACATTTTCCTCCTTAAACATGAGGACTGTGGGCCACAGAGATGCCAAGGGGCAGTCTGCAAGTGGAGGAACCAGGATTTGAACCCAGGAAGAGTGGGCCACTGTTTCCTTGGTTTTAAGGGCTTTCCTGGTGGGTTAGGTGGTAAAGACTCTGCCTGAAATGCAGGAGACCTGTTTTCGATTCCTGGGTAGGGAAGATACCCTGGAGCAGGAAATGGCAACCCACTCCAATATTCTTGCCTGGAGAATCCTATCGACAGAGGAGCCCGGTGGGCTACAGTCCATGGGGTCACAAAGATCTGGACATGACTAAGCAACTAACACAATCCCTGCTTTCTAGTGGGCCGCCAGAGTCCCTGTCCACCGACACAGCCAGGCTTGAAACACAATTTGAAGCTCACTCTCATGCTGCATACTTGAATGAACATTTATTAGAAACATACACCACCTGCCGAACATCACGCTGGGTACCACAGAGCTGAAGTAAAAGCTGCTTCTCTGAGTTCAACTGCAGTTTCCCCAGTTCCTCCCTGCGCTGCGGTCCTAACCCCACCCCTCAACGTGCAGGGCCGCCTGACAGACCCTGGGAGCCCAGAGTGGCCTTGAAGAAAGGCCAGCAGACCCAGACACTCTACCGTGGTGTTGCCCAGGGTGGTTCTCAACAACAATCAATCCCCAAGGAATCACGGGAAATTCCAAACTTTTCTGCCCCCACTCCCAGCCTCTTCCTCATCAAGGCTTCCTCTGAGAAGTGAACCACGTAGGAATCCTCAGGAATCCACAGCCTTTGCCAGCAAGAGGCCAGGCGCGGCTTCGTAAGTGACCCAGCCCACAAGGAAAGGCCTCGACTTGAGCGCATGTCACTCCCCTAATTACTCCCTGTGCTGGGAGTCCAACAATAACAGCGCATCTCTCACGGGCACCTCCCACCATGAACTTGGGAACCTCGCATGCAGCCAAGCGCTAGGAAGTGCTAAAAGGGTCAGGGGCTGTGAGCGGCCAGCAGTCCCAGGCCTCTGGGGGAGAATCCCACTCGCTCTCTAGTCCAAAATCTGGGCCCCCAAAAAACTGCCTGAGCCCCAGCTCCTCCAGGGCCTACTTCCTGAGACTGGGAGGGTCACCATGGGTGGGGCCCTTAGAAGAGCCAGTGGGTCACACAGCATCTGCACCCAAGCTACCCAGGGGAAAAGGAGGTGGGAGGTGGGTAGGGGGGCCAGGAAATGTTTCCCGGGTCACATTCACTTAGCAAACGGTCCCAAGGCAAATGCCCTATACTCTGAACTTTTTTTTTTTTAATATTTACTAAATATGAGTCCTGGTACACCCTGGGAGGTGGCTGGTATGGTTCTAGGATGTTATTAATAACAGCGAGTAAAAGAGTTCCTTAAATTATCACAGTGGGGGCAGGCAATAATCAAATTAATAATTTCAGATCATGATATGTGCTTTGAAGAAATAAAATATCCTTGTGTGAGGGTGGGCAGAGAAATGGATTTTGAAAGCAGAGATCTGAATAAGGACGAGCAAGCAAAGCAAAGGCAAGCAATAATCACTCCAAGCAGAGGGAACATCAGTATAACTGTGAGGTCTCTGATTTAATGCTGATTGGGGGTTTAAGAAATGTTTCCTGAAAAATTAATGTTCTTTAAAGTCTAGTACAAGGTAGAATTGAGTTCTTTAGAATGCAAAGATCAAAGTGCTATATTGGAAAATTTGTTCTTGGCTTTAGATGCAAAAAGAATGTGTGTGAATATATATTTACATGTCTCACAGGGTCTTTAAAGAAAGCCTTTCATGTCCTTTATCCTTTAAACTTTTATAACATAGGTTGAAAGTGTGATACAATCTTTAACTTCTCATATATTGAGAGATCTTTTTCTCAGAACTAATGAAGACTTCTGTTTTCTTAGGATGTAATTAACCTCCCTGTTCTAGAATTTGAAATAAGAATGCCCTGTACTTCTAAATGCAACTATGTAAAAAGTTTGTGTGCACATGGACCTAGGCAGTGGGAGATATAGGACAGGGGTAGGGTTGTTTTCAATATTGTTGTTAAAACATTTCAATGTTGTTGTTAAAACTGGGGAGAAAAGAATACATTGTGCACCACTGTGCGATCTTCTTGTCCTCGATGTTAATAAATGTGTTTTTCACTGTTGTTTATATTCCATTTCTAACATCACTACCATCTTACATCTGCTCCAAGCCGCAAAGTTGAAAAGTGCACGAGGTCTTTACCAACCCTTGTGCACCGAGTGCGCCTGCTCACGAACGATCCATGTGCACCCTTCTTTCTCACTCTAGACAGAATTTCTTGGGGAGCCCTCAGGGCCCCCCCGCCCCCGGCCATATTTCTCCCTAGGCTCTTATTAAAACCAGGTGCGCGGGAGGCGGGCCTTTTTGGACAGAAAAGCCTTCTCTGGGCCCAAAGCTCCCCCTTCCGGTGTGTTTTCTAGCGGGAACTCCGAGCTGAGCAAAGAGAAAGCAGGCAGCTGGTCCTGGCCGGGCAAGCGGGGGTGACCTTGTCGAGACGGGCACGCGGCTCTGGCTGTGCAACGGCAAGGTGCACAAGGGCAGAGAGTGAGGCTGGGGGCGGGGAGGGGGGTACACAGCCGGTGGCCCGGGTCATTCCCGCTCCGTGCAACGCAGGAGCGGGGACCGCGGGCCCCCAGGCCTGGCGGAAGAAGAGCGGAGAGAAGCCGCACCGACCGCGTGCATTTGAACTTGAAACCCGGGCTGGCGGCGGACTCTGGCCAGACCG
This sequence comes from Bubalus bubalis, assembly GCF_019923935.1. NCBI lineage: Eukaryota > Metazoa > Chordata > Mammalia > Artiodactyla > Bovidae > Bubalus > Bubalus bubalis. Next base: position 21,823,755 of record NC_059172.1, on the reverse strand, counting down.
CCGCAGGAGCCGCCGGAGACCCCGACTCTCCCTCCCGGGGCTCGCCCGCAGCCCCGCGCCTGCTTCCAGAGCGTCCGCCGGATGCGCAGCGCTTACCCTCGGTGGCCGGTGTCGCTCGAGTCTCCTGAGACCGGGACGGCCCTTGTGGGGACCGGTTGTGAGTGACGCGGTGCCCCAGGCCGCGGAGCACACAGCGCGTCCGCCCAGGCCGCCGCAGCCCGGCGCCGGAGAGCCCGAGCTTCCGGGGGCGCGGGGCTGCCCGGCGCGGGGTCGCTGTTCGGTTCTCTGCCCGCGACTCTTGACCCGAGAGACTACGGAGCCCAGCAAGGGGCTTAGCCTGAGAGCTTGGCCCCGCAACCTAAAGCTCGAATCCGGCCCAGCCTCTGAGAGGGCGTTCGCTACTTAGTTGGGTCAAAGAGCGGCGTGCTGGCGCTTTGATCCGACTCTAGAGTGTTCAGAGCAGGAGGCAGGCCTCAGGAGAAAGAGGAGCATTGTCAGGTCGCGAAAAGTTAAGGTGCAGAGAGGAACAGAGACCCCCAAAAATGTACTTCCGATTTCTGAGTGGTTATTTCCTATTCCTTGGACCAAACATCAAACCGGCCTGTTTTCTCATTTTCTCTAACTGCTGTTTTTTAAAGCCCAGTTACCAGGGTCTTGATAGCCTTTCAGCCTGACAGCCTTGCTTTCTGAGGGACTGCATGCATTTTAAGTGACCTCAGGAAACAAACAACCAAACAGACAAGGTTAGAAAACCCAACCCATCCCAAATGTTTGCCTAACACACTGGGCTCTGTAAAAATCACTCCGAAGTGGATCACTCCAGCACATCTTCTGGCCTTGGTGCCCTGTTGGATGGGAAAAAGTGTTCTCAGCCTTAGCCCCAAGATCCTGTGACAATTAACAAGTAAATTTAAGAGAAGTTTCCAGATTAAAGCTACTCTAATGATTTCTGGCAAAATACTGCCTACACCAGTTTCTCAAATTTTGGTCCACAGACCACCTCCATTAGATTCCTGGGGGAGTCTTTGTTGTATGTTCAGGATTTAGAGCTTAGAGCTTACACTGTAGCTGACAAGTTAGATTAAGAGCGATGAGCCCAGAAATTTGCATTTTTAACAAGCTTGCCTTGTGAAATGTCTGCTCACTATAATTTGAGAACTACTAGACTTGGCTTGTGGAGAAGGCAATGGCAAGCCACTCCAGTACTCTTGCCTAGAAAATCCCATGGATGGAGGAGACTGGTAGGCTGCAGTCCATGAGGTCGCTACCAGTCCAAAGCGACTTCACTTTCACTTTTCACTTTCACACAATGGAGAAGGCAATGGCAACCCACTCCAGTGTTCTTGCCTGGAGAATCCCAGGGACGGGGGAGCCTGGTGGGCTGCCGTCTATGGGGTCACACAGAGTCGGACACGACTGAATCGACTTAGCAGCAGCAGCAGCAAAATGGTGCTTGTTTTCCCATCTGGAACCCTCCCTCTCAACAGTATTAAGCATTCTTTTTTTCCCCAAGTGTAGACTATGAAGTTTGTGTTCCAAACAAACTGCTTTATTTCCTCATTTCATGAATTTTTTAAACGAAATTATGCCAAAAGCATTACTTCCCACTGTATAGAGCTCTGAGCACATACTGATAATAAAGTAGATGGGTGATACTATGTGAGATGGTTGGATGGCATTACCAACTCAATGACATGAGTTTGAGCAAACCCTGGGAGATAGTGAAGGACAGGGAGGCCTGGCATGCTGCAGTCCATGGGGTTGCAAAGAGTTGGACACGACTTAGTGAGTGAACAACAGCTAATGTTGGGCTGTTCATCATTCTGAACCACACATATTCTTACTCTGCTGCTGGAGACTGAATGTTTTGTGATTTGTCTCCTAACCACCACCACCCCTGCCCCCCTGCCCTCCCCAAATTCACTAATCCCCAGTGTATCATGGCATCTGGTCCCATCCCTTCATGGCAAATAGATGGGGAAGAAACAGTGACAGACTTTATTTTCTTGGGCTCCAAAATCACTGTAGATGGTGACTGCAGACATGAAATTAAAAGATGCTTGCTCCTTGTTATGACAAACCTAAACTGCATATTAAAAAGCAGAAACATTCTGACAAAGGTCCGTTTAGTCAAAGCTATGGTGTTTCCAGTAGTCATGTATGGATGTGAGAGTTGGACCATAAAGAAAGCTGAGCACCAAAGAACTATGGTGTTGGAGAAGACTCTTGAGAGTCCGGATTGGACTGCAAGGAGATCCAAACAGTCCATCCTAAAGGAAATCAGTCCTGAATATTCATTGGAAGGACTGATGCTGAAGCTGAAACTCCAATACTTTGGCCACCAAATTTGAAGAACTGACTCATTGGAAAAGACTCTGATGCTGGAAAAGATTGAAGGCAGGAGAAGGGGAGGACAGAGGATGAGATGGTTAGATGATATCACTGATCCAATCAACATGGGTTTGACCAAGTTCCAGGAGTTGGTGATGGATAGGGAAGCCTGGCGTGCTGCAGTCCATGGGGTAGCAAAGAGTCAGACACGACTGAGTGACTGAACTGAACTGAATCCCCAGTGTAGGGTTCCCCAGTGGCTCAGCTGTGAAGAATCGGCCTGCAATGCAGGAGATGCAGGTTTGATCCCTTGATCCGGACAATACCCTGGAGGAGGAAATGGCAAGCCACTCCAATATTCTTGCTGGGATAATCCCATGAACAGAAGAGCCTGGCAGGCTACAGTCCATAGGTTCACAAAAGAGTTGGACATGACTTAGTGACTTAACAGCAATAACAACAACCCCCAGTGCAGTGGTGTTTGGAGGTGGGACCTTTAGAGATGGTTAGGTCATCAAAGCAGAGCCCAGTAGGATTGGTGCCTTTGTAAAAGAGGCCCCAGAAAGCTTCTTTATCCATCCCACTGTGTGAGAACACAGCTACTAGATGGCTGCCTATGAACCAGGAACTGGGCTCTCCCAAGACACAAAACCTGCCTGTGTCTTGATCTGGGACTTTGCAGCCCCCAGAACTGTGAGAAATTTCTGTTATTTATAAGCCACCCAGTCTATGGTGTTGTATTATTACCAGCCCAAAGGGACTAAGATACCTGCTAGTTTTTCTTCTACTGCTTCACTCAGCCTCAATTAGCACAGCTTTTCTTGGGTAAAATGGAAGCAGAATCTGTGATCAAGATGGTTTCCAAACTGAACTGCACAACAAAAACATCTATGGAGCTTTTAAAATTCTGATGCACACAGAATCTCAGCAGTTCCAAATATATTTGTTTGCAGAACCTATTTCACGAAACATCCTGTGGGATTAATGAGCTATCAAAAATAATACTGTCAAAAGTAGCACTGAACTGAATTTGAGGAAATAGTTAAAGGCATAAACAGAATATTTGCAACAAAAATACTCAAAACTCAGTTGCTTATAATATAAAGAAATTGGAAATAACCCAAATTTATCCAGCAGTAGAAAGTGGGTTAAATAAATGATGGTACATTTATACGAAGGAATACAAGAGAACTATGAGTGTAGTTTAGGAACTATTTATTGGTTTGGAATGATATTCTTGATGAGTAAAGTGAAAAGTGCAACATGAACAATTACTCCATTCTTGTTTAAAAAAAGCAAAAAGTCTAGTGGTAACCAACAGAAGACCCAAGAAATCAGACTCCCAAGCTGATGATAGGGAGCTCTGAAAAGAATCCTAATTTGCACTGCAGCGCTGGGGAACAGAACATAGAGCTGCAGTTTGAAGTCTATTGAAGAAGTACATTGATGACCTCTCCAAGTCATTACACCTGGGCGACTGTGTCTTACCAGCAAAATACTGGAGGTTTCTTCCTCGGAGAAACTAAGTGCATTAAAAACAAGAGTATTAAATGAAAATTTAGATACAGCCCAAGCCCTGATCTCTAGTAGGTTGAAACCCTGACGTACATCTTCTAAAGAGAAGGTTGCAGAATTCCTCTCTGATGAATCTGGCCAGCCAAAAAGAAAAGAGGGACATCCCTGGCAGTCCAGTGATTAATCTGCTTTCCAATGCAGGACATGTGGGTTTGGCATGTAGGTTTGATCCCTGGTCGGGGAGCTAAGATCCCACATGCCTCGTGGCCAAAACTTAAAACAGAGGGATACAATAACAAATTCAATGAAGTTTTTTTTTTTTTTAATGGTCCACAATAAAAGAACAAAGAGAAAAGATGCTGACGTGACAGGCTTATGATCAGATCCAATAAGATCACCCTGTGGTGAAGCCCATAGTTGATAAGCCCCATCCTCACAACTCCCAATTAGTTCTTTTTTTTTTTTTTTTTTTTTTTTTTGCCCCACTTGAATACCAAGAATCACTTGCTGTTAGAAGAAAGATTCTAATGTTAAAGAGGTGGTAAGAACAAACAGAAAAGACAAAGGCTGTTGAGCGAGAAGAAAACCAGTATTTTTTCTTCATTAAAATTCTCAGAGAAATAAAAGAATATATGCATCCATGAGCTATCAAAAATAGTACTATCAAAAATAGCACTGAACTGAATTTGAGGAAATCGTTAAAGGTATTTAAAATAGTACAACCTATTTAAAAAATACAAAGCAGAAATGAGAACAAAGCAGAGCTCTTGGACATTAGCTGTATGAAAAAAAAGGACTAAGGGATAAAAGATATAGGTGACAACAAAGGACATCATGTTTACCAAACTTGTTGGCAAGATACAGAGCCAACCGGGGGAAAATGTGAGGCTACCTTAATAATTACATAAAAACTTCAGCAAACAAACAGAAAATAACGTAATCATTATTCCTAAGACAACTTAGAGTTGTGATTCAAAGGAAAAGTAATCTTCACACATTTTATACTACATGGCTCAGCAGTGAATTGCGTGTTATCTAGCCATGACAATGTGAACAAATATTGATCTAACCAAAGTTTTATGCTAGACCTGCATCAAGAAGATGAGGGTGTGAGTGTTGTGTACCAGAGTGGGCAGGTGAAGATGGACGCTAAATGCTTACATGCCTTCATGGAAATCAACAGAAAATGCCTAAAAAAGAAAACTCAAGAAGTGGCTTAGACATATGTGTTAAATACCAAAGTAAACAACTATAAGATTAAAAGTAGTTCCCTCCAAAAATAAATCAGAAAATTGAGGAGATGGAGTAGCTTGGGAACTGCTATTTGTTTGTGGTAAGCCTTGGATAACAATGTGGATATATAATTTGGTAAAAATAAAAACTAATTTTTAAGAAAGAAGACCAACACCACTCTAAAGCTTTTCCAGATAGTCCTGAAAAGTCTGTTTCTACCTCCTGGTTTTCTCCAATCAAACCTACTTTTTTCCAAGCAGTAGTTTTCTGTACGACTCCTCTGTGATTCTCTGCCATTGTATACACATTTTCATAAAATAGGCTTTAGTGAGCTAGCCTGGGAACTTAACCATTGCTTATATTACTTCTCTGGAGACATGTATTTCAAGTTCAAACCAAACAACTTCCAAAAATCCTTTCAGAACTTCTCCTGTTTGTTGACTGGGGACTGTATTATCCATTCCCATAAGACTTTACATACAACACAGCTGAAAAGACATTTGAAAAATCATAGAATATTGCGATTACATCTGACACTGTGCCAGCTGGTACAATCAGTGAGTGATGTGGCTACTGGAAAGAAGAAGGGTCAGGGAGAGTCATCAGGGGAGACTTCATCAAAGAGTCTCAATTCAAGCTGAACCTGCAAAGATGGATTGTACACAGTTTAAACGGTGGCATCAATCAGGATTTTGTATGTAAATGACAGACACTCAGACCAAACTAGCTAAGCCTGAAATGGAATTTTTTGGCTCACCTAGCTAAGATATCCCAAGGGGTCTAGGATCAGGCAAAGATTGATCCTAGTTCCAAAAGAGTTGCTAAGCTCTCTCCATCTCCCATTGTTCTCTTCTACAGCTCCAGTCTCACTTTCTAGCTTTGCAGCACGGGGTGCTGATGAGGTGGGTGAGTAACTCTATTGGCTATATATCAGAATTTCAGGGGAAGACACCGATTGGCCCTCAATGGGTCCAGGTGAATGGACACTGTGATTGGCCAGACCTGAGCTGGCTGCCAGAAAAGGGAAGATGGGGAATAAACTGCTGGGCTGCCAAAAATAATACCTATTACATCCAGTATAATTGTACACACCAAATATGTTCTAGTGGAGATTTATTAGAACCTGGGCCAGTTGGCAGAGTAAGTAAAAATGTCTCATAAATGCTGAAGCACCATGAAATGTTGGTTGTGAGTCAGTACAAAATGTAAGTCTACATTGGCCCTGCCCAGCCAAACTGCAATTACTCCTGGATGCTCAGCTCTCTGAATGTTTTAAGTTTTTCTTTCCTCCGAGCAGATTCATTTGTCACAGTTTCGCCGGGTATTGGCCTCTTTCTTCTAACAGAGTCTGCTTCCAACTGCAGTGAAAAATTTGTTCATGTCGTTTTTCAAAGGAAGTCAGGAGGAAAAAAAAAAAAAAATGTCCACAGTTGGAATAGTTCGAAACTGAAAACATAATGGATGTATGTTCGTGTAATCAGATTGTTCTCAGCATCTTTCACTCTACCGTTTCTCTAATCTATTGAGTCACTTTCTTGGCCTTGTTGCGCCAGTCCTCAAATAAGCCAAAAATATTTTGCTGATACTAGCTTCAATTTATTGAGTGATAGGATATTTGTAATGTACTTTGAGACTGAGCTTATAGCCCTGAAGATGAGGCAATTAATTAGTAGAGAAGTATTTTTGCCATCTTGAAAAAGCAAACCAGATTAATTAACGGTCTGTATTGGAATTTCCAATTTTTATAGGCCTACTTTAGACGTCTGATTTTTAATTAGGTGTGAGGTGTTCCTTGACTGCTGACAATGTGAAGTAGGCTGATGCCTAAATGTGCTTCTGATAAAGCTCTCATTGATTTCAACACTTGAATACCTAATGCTGCATTGAACTTTGTATTTGAAGATAGTATGGATGAATGCTAACTACTGTGAGTCTGAGTTTTGCTAAAAAGTACTTTGAGACTGAGCCAGATCTTGGTATTTTCTCTAATGGATTAAGCCAGATCTCAGTATTATTCTCTCTAATGGATACTAGTAAAATCTTAGGACAGTAGAGGAAATGGCAACCCACTCCAGTACTCTTGCCTGGAAAATTCCATGGATGGAGGAGCTTGGTGGGCTACAGTCCATGGGGCCACAGAGTTGGACACGACTAAGCGACTTCACTTTCTTTCATTCACTTTCACTTCATTTGCTCAAAATTACCAAAACAAGACATTACTAGATGATTACCCAAGGCCATTCTCAGCCAACTTTTTTTCTTGCCAGCTTCCCGTGATAGAGACTGAAAATTGCAAGTATTCACTTTCCCAGCCTCCTGTATAGCTAGTGATGGCCATGTGATCCAGATCGGATCAGTAGCAATGAAGAGAGAGATGAGTGGGGGATTTGGGAGAAAGGTTTTCTTAGCTCGGTGACAGACAAGATGCATAGGTAGAGAGACTTTTTATTTCCATCCTTCCTGCTTCCTTCTTGTTCAAGTCACACTTGAGAAGGTAATGCCAAGAGTTCCAGCAGCCATTGATGACCATTGCTGAGTATGAAAGCAAGAAAAACCTCAAGTCACAGGAGATATCATTAAGCCACTACACCCACTGGAATGGCCTGCTTCTACATTTCATACAAAGTGAGATTAATCATCTCCTACATTTCAGTCATTTGGCATTCTGTCACTTTCAACCAAAGGCATGCTTTATCTTTAAATGATTCAAAGATATGAATTATTTACCCAGTGCTCATTCAATGTTCTCCCCTTTTTGACCACACCCAGATTTTTATGTGGGTATCCAGCCTCGCTGTGTATCCCACATGGTGGAAGTAGAAATAGATTCTGCCCCTGTTTACAGGGGTGATCAGTGTTTGGCTTAAGTTCAGTCAATAAATCCCACTCCCCTGGCATTGAATGGAGATTGATTCAAGGGTTAGCTGCAATTTAAGTTGTCCAACAAAAGTGAACCTTCAGATCTTGCTCAGAATACTGAAAAAAAAAATGCTCTCTTCCCTTCTCAACTACTCACATATGAAGCCTAGAATGCTATAGCCACTTTGCCACCATGACGAAAATCAGCCTTTGGAAGTACACGCTTCAGAAGGCAGAACAGAAAAACAGAAAAAAAAAAAAAAACTAACCCATCATCGAGATGCTGGATCACTGTAGTTTTGGACTCGCCATTACGTGAGTTCATAAATCTCCTTTATTAAAGTCAGTTTGAGTTGGATTCTCTGTTCTTTGCAACTTCAGAATGCATTCTGATTTGATATACTATCTCTCTCGACTGTTAGGCGACAGGCAAAGAGGAAAACCAAATGGCAATCTTTTTAGAGGCAAAGTAAAAACTTCTCTGTAAATGAACCATATTAGCTAGATGTTCACATGGTCATCCATCCTTTTCTTCCCTCATCAAAGATATATAGCTATATATATCTATATATACATATATATAGATATATATAAAAGATGTTTTGAACTGCCACGTGTGCCATGCTCCAGCGCTTACTCTTTTGGGCTTTGGATGAATTACTTAACCTGCCTGTGCCTTAGTTTCTATATGTCCAAAATGGAAACCATAATAGTATCTGGTCTAAGATTAAATGAGATAATATGTATAAAGTGCCTCTCCGGGGCCTGTTCATAGTAAACACTCGGTAGACGCTAATTATTATGATTATCAGGATCTTAGGTCAGTTAGGGATTGTGCTAGAGAGGACCCGTATCTCCTATCAAATCTTCCAAATGAAGTCTGTACAAGACACGATCTGGTAGTTGAAGAGCTCATGCCTCTTCTCTTGGTCAAAAGAGAATAAGATAAGATGGCTGCAGAGCTCAAAGCCCTTCAACTCCTTAGCTCACAGACAGATCTCTTACTCAAAGGTCAGTCCTGCCTTGCAGAAGGGCCTGGAACACTGACTCTCACCCTCCATGAAAGGAGGTGAAGGATACCCCAATCGTCTCACCCCAGGAATCCAGAACTAGCCCTGGTCAGGGCAGCACAACAGCCCATTGTGGGGGAAAGTCTCACCCTGGAAGGTGTCTGTATTTGGTGATTGCCCACCTCACCCCACAGACCCCCAGGGAAAAACCAGGATGGTTTTAGTAAGCCCAGAGGGAAAGGGAGAAACCCAGAGACTGAGAAGCAGCCTTTGTAATCAGGGTTCATGGAACGGCTGCACAGTGATTTCATCCCTGGCCAAAGATGCCATAAAAAAGAGAAATATTCAGTGATCACCATTTCACATGGCTGTAAAAGAATGAGAATTGGGGCCCAGAAAGCTCGGCTTCCAGCAACATTCTGCTTTGACAGGACCTTAAAATGCCTTCTGGAGTCAAGACAGGGAGAAAAATTCTTAAGGTAACTGAGTGCAACACATAACTAAGTATGAAGAATTCACTCTAATTGCCAAAAAGGAATACGGCCAAGGCTCCTAAGGAAAGGGGAAAAAAAGTGAAAAAGAAAGCAGAAACATTATGATAAGAAGAGAAGGGATGTTCATTTTCAAACAGGAGATAAGATATGGATTAAAGTTCATCCTCAGAATAATGTAGCAAGAAACTTTATAGCCAAACTGACTCCAACCGGAAAGGTCCCTGTTTCTTGGATCTCTTTGAATTATAGGGAAAACTAATTGGATCTTCATGTTTACCACGGAGGAAACCAAGTGTTACTCAGGATGTAAATCCTGAAGGTACTTTAAAAAAACAACACTGACCTTTACAAACCTCTCAACTTATAGATCTGTAAGGAGAAAAAAAAAATGGATTTCCTGACCTTTGACTGGCTTCTAGTCATTTTTTTTTCCTCCACACAGGGGCCCCCAAACCCCTCACTGTCTTCCTGGTGTTAATTTTCTGACTGTGCCTTCTGTCCCTGGTCAGACCTGGGGGAAAGGGACGGGCCCATTCTCCATCGGGTCCAGGTAAGGGGTGACTCCACCACTCGAGGATCCTGGGTGAAGCCGGTCGCCTCTCAGCATCCTCCACTGTGTCTACAAGCTGGCTCGTTTCTTCACCAGTCCCATGACAATGAGACGAGCCACCACGTTTGAGCACCTACTGTGCGCTGGGCGCTGTGGCATGACATGTTCAGACACTGTCTTAATTAATTAATCCTCACAACCCTTCCATGAGTTTTGACCTCTAAGTGGCTACATGTGTCTCTCTCATTTCACAGATCAGGAAGACCCCTGTCCCCTCACCACTTCCTCTCTCCTCCTTCCCCTTTCTTCAGCCCACCTTCCCTGTGCACAGATAGGTAAGATAAATGGGGGACTGAGCCATTTGAGCTCACAGTTCTCCTGGCTGGTGGGGCAGTTGAAGAGCTGAGGAAACTCAGTCCTGGAGACGGAGGGCCCCCAGGTTCCTGAGAGGCAGGGCCAGGAGCCCCCAGGCCAACATCATTCCACCGCCCCACACAGCATTTTTTCATTCACTGAAGTCTGGTCCCGGAGGCCACGGTGACTCACCATTCTTCCGTGTGAAGTAATTCCCTGTGAGATATCCGGCATCTTTAGAGTCAGAGTCTACATCGGGAAGAGAGGGAAACTTGGAGGTTATTGGAAGACTGGAGGGAAGCGGAGAGTGAGGGGCCAGAGGAACAAATGGGCACACCAGAGGGAAGCCAGACCATGGGAACGTTAGGATCCTGGGGCTAAGTAATTTGTTGACGTGACTCTATCCCTAATCCTCAAGCAAAGATGGCCCTTCTCATACTAGGCAAGAGCTAGGCAGTGTGATCTGAGATAGGCCTGCCTCAGGGGCCTGTTCAGAGCCCCACATCTTTACTGTTTGCCACTGAAATGGTATAGCAATGTCTCCTGATTTTAAGTCATTTACTTAACATTATGAAGATTTTTATCATATGTGGGAACCATCTGCAATATAATTTGCTTAAGAGTTCAAATCAATGTTTAAAAATATCAATAGATGCATTTTAGGGGAAACTTTGTATCAGTACAGTAAGCAGAGAGTATCATTTGCCACAAATTTGTAGCATAATAATAACGACAATGAAAACAAAGCAAGGTTATAAGAATCTTGCTGTTTAGTTGCCTGTGAAAGGTTCTGAGCCTGAGTTTTGTTCTTTGTTATGAAGAGAGATTACCAAGTGTTAGGTGTTAAACAAGGGGCCAAATGGAAATTATCTCCTTGACTTAAACCAGGATCGACAGGAAGTTAAATGCTGTTGAACATCACCTAAATCATCTTGAGAACTGCCAGTGCTCTTCATCTCAGACATTATGGGATTCTGAGAGCTTCTTCCATGTTTCTCCGAAAAGCAACAACAGTTATACATAAGAAGGAACAACCACTGAAGACCTATTATCCAACTGTGAGTTGGGCTGATTCACTCATCTGAGCCTCAGTTTTCCTCATCTGCAAAATGGGAAAGTTGGACCAGATAATAGCTTTCCGTTTTTTCCAGTTCCGGATCCTATTTCCTCTATAACCTCAGAAAATAAATATCAGATCCAGACACAGGACAGCTTGGGTGTAACGAGCAGCCAAATGATCATTTGAAAGGTGGTAGAGAATGAGTGAGCAGTTCTGAACACTGGAGATAAAAGTCACCCTCTTCCAAGCCTTACCCAGGGCCACCGAAATAACATGTGCATCCCAATACTACTCAAATGGTGAAAGTGTAAAACTCCGATCTTTTCATATTCAACACCTAGATTTCCAAGCTAGATTGTCTAATGTACAGTGAGAAAATTGGACTTTATTTTCCTTTAAAAAGAAAGTATCTACTCTCTTATATGGAGCATCCTAGGCAGGTTTCTGTCTGACTGAGAGGTGGTTTCAATCTGTGGTTAGGAACTCGGCCTGCATTCCATGACTTCATAAGGGTATGACTTGGACAAGTAAGTCTCCATCTTAAAGGGGGCATTAATAATGATACTGACTTGTGATATCCACTTGTCATGAGTTGGATGAGAAAATATGTGTAGAGTGTTTGGCATAGTATCTAGCAAACAGTAAATGTATAAACAACAATATTAGCTGTTAGTGTTTCTACACATTTCATTGGCCCTTCTGCTTGCTATCCCAACAAAGCCTCTCCTCTTTTCTCTCTCTCTCCCTCTGCCCCACTCTAGTTCTATCTTCCTGTCTTGATGATCACCTTCCTCATGCTCCGGCTGGTACCTCTTCATACGTCTGTCTTCATGTCCTTTGTCAGACACAGTCAGCACCCAATAAATCTGTTGAATTGTGTAGAGGCTCCTTTGAAAATAGTGGAAGCAGCCTTTAGCTGAAAACAGGAAGGATTTTACAGGAACATTTTTACACTGCCTTCATACTGACTGCCAAAAAAAAAAAAAAAACACCCAACTAGAAATTGTATTATATACGAGGAATATTTGTGCAGCGTGTGCCATCTTTATGGACTCAGTTGAAACAATTCCTAGTTCGCTAAATTAAGATGAGTTAAAGAACATAATCTACTGGATGCTTGGGGCTGGTGCACTGGGACGACCCAGAGGGATGGAATGGGGAGGGAGGAGGGAGGAGGGTTCAGGATGGGGAACACATGTATACCTGTGGCGGATTCATTTTGATATTTGGCAAAACTAATACAGTTATGTAAAGTTTAAAAATAAAATAAAATTAAAAAAAAAAAAAAAGAACATAATCTCTCGCTTCTGTTTCATTTCACCCCAGGATAAGGAAGAAAAAAGGATGCAAGTTTCCCAACTGTCCTGGTTTTCTTCTTGGATTCATCTAAGTGTGTTTACAAAATATACACAGTGGATTCCTTAGTAACACACACATGATTAGCCCTTTCTGATATCTGAAAGATATATGAATTGCTGAGCTGCTGATGAGAAAGATCCATGAATAGTTTTTTTTTTTTTTAATTGGTTTAGTAAGATTATTTCCAGTCAACAATTCCCTCATTTAGTGACAGAAGATAGATTTGTTTTCCATAAAAGTGAAATGCCAGACTTTTGAATCACTCCAAATAAAAAACATTCCCTTAAAGAGTCACTTGCTATCATTTGTTTTATAGCAAAAAATAAAAGTCAAGATAGAAACTATTATCAAAGAATGGCATGCTGAAGAGGCACTAGCAATGATAAGAACACAAACAGTTCTCAGTCCTTCACTAAATTTCCAACTACTGCTGGAGGATACACTGTGCCTCGTTGGAAACAAATAAACAAACATAAGCCAACTTGCCCTCATTTGTTTCCATCAGCTCACTAAGAATTGCTGCCTCCTACTTGGACAGCACTTTAGAATAGAAAATGCTCTCTTGTCTCATTTCTATTTGGTCTTCAGACCCTGGGAGGCAAATAGGGTGGTAAGAGAGGTAACATCAGAAACCACCCAAGTGTCCACCAGTTGATGAATGGATAAATAAACTATGGTTACCCATACAATGGAATATTATTGGACAATAAAAAGGAATGAAGTACTGATAAGTGCTATACCCTAGATGAATCTTGACATTAGACTAACTGAAAGAAGTCATTCACAATGGACCATATATCATGATTCCACTTATACAAGATGTCAGAAGCAGGCAAATCTAGAGCGACAGAAAGAAGATGTATCATTGCCTAAGGCTAAGTGCGCATAGTAGGGTTGGAGTATGAGGTGGCCTAAGGGGAAGGAGTCTCTTTTCTGGGTAGTGATATATTCTGAAATTGATTCCGATGACCGTTGCACAACTCTGTGATTATGCTAAAAGCCAGTGAATTTTAAACATCAAATAGGCAAATTGTGTGGCTTATTGTACTCGATAAAGTTAAAAAAAAAAGAGAGAGAGAGATGACACTGTGGAGTCTGCTTTTGGCATTAATGTGGCTTCCATCTCAAGCTTGCTACTTAGGTACTATGTGACCCAGCCACTTATCAAGTTTATGAACCACAGCTGACCTGTCTCAGAAGTAGTCATGCCCCCATTACAGGGGAGCATGGGGGTTCCAGTCAAGGCCCACAGGGTGCCTGGACAGTACTGCATGTGGACTGTGACCATTCTCTTGGTGAGCTAACTGAGGCTCAGAAGATAAAGAGCCTTGGCAATGGATAGAAAATGGGTCTGACTGGCCTTCCGACACATAGCATTAACGTGCCCTTTACATGTTTGAGGCAGAAAAGAAAATCAGAAAGAATTTCAGATTCAAAAGCAGAAGAACTAGGCGCTTATTCCCTATCACTTTTAGCCCTGTGCTGGCAATGAGGGCTTAGCAGAGGGTGAAGTAGATGTGGTCCCTCTCCTAATGGAGTTTACAGAGTAGCAATTAGGAGAACCAGAACTGCTTCACTCTCCCATGCAAGTTGCTTAAGTTCTTTCTTTTTCTTTTTGAACTTGTAGGTTCAGTACCTACAAGTGTCAGATGAACATACTAGTCATGCATAATCCGTAAGAATGGTGTGATCATTTAATCATATTATCTATAAAAAAGTACTCAATGCAGTCTGACACACAATAAACACTAAAAAAAAAAAAAAACACTAGTATCACTATTTTATTTACTATTATCACCTGCAGTAGTATTATATCTGTGGCTTGAGGATCATCTATTCAACTTCTCTCAGCTTATTTTCTTATTTATTAACTGGAGATATTAATGGTTATCTCTAGCTTTTTATGCAAGCCAGATAAGAAAAATTATGTAAAAAGCATTTTTGATGTGGGATTATGATTTTCATTCCATTAACATAGTGCCACTCAGAACCTCGAGTGAACCAAAGTGTTGCTTTGTTTTCCCTCTAACAGCAAGCCCTTCTAAATTACAGCCCTGGGAAATCGAGATGCTAGTAAATTATTCGGGCCATCCCTTGGCCTGGGGGACTTAGGGTTAGGGTTCAGGTAGTAAGTCCTAGAGTAAGTGGACGTGTAGCCGGGCTGCAGATTGATGAGGGCTGAAAGGAGCCAGTTATTTGATCCCCAGGAAATGTTTCTGTGCGGGGGTCACTGTTGCCAGCTTTTGAATCAATAACGCAGCACCTTTCAGACCAGAAAGTTCAGCTCTATTTATCAAGTCAAGAGAAGTGAGAGAAGCAACAAGCACGATGAAAGCAGGGCACTAGCTAAGCCTGCAGCGACTCCAGTATGAGATGGAGGGACCCAGGCAGAGTGATTTCCACTTTCCAGGGGCCTCCTTAGGTTTCTGGGGTCTTCCTTCAAGAGCTCCACCACTTCTTCACCTCTCCAGACAAATGATCAGCAGACGATTCATTCCGTAAACCTTTATGGAACATATACCTAGGAGCAAGGAACTGTTCTAGGCACAGAGACTCTTCATTCATGTACTCATTCAAGCATGAATATTGAGCACTGACTCTGTGCCAGCATCTGTGCATGTTAAGTCACTTTAGCCCTATCTGACTCTTTGCGACCCTGTGGACTGCCACCCTTCAGGCTGCTCTGTCCATGGGATTCTCGAGGCAAGAATACTGGAGTGGATTGCCGTGCCCTCCTCCAGGAGATCTCCCCGACCCAGGAATGGGATCGAACCCACATCTCCTATGTCTCCCGCACTGGCAGGAGGGTTCTTTACCACTAGCACCAGCTCTCTGATAAATGGAACGTGGCTGAGACACGGCCCCTCACAGAGCTTCCAGTCTAGGAGGGAAGAGAAGTAGAGCAGCAATTACAGAGGAAAAACAGCACCGGGACTTTCAGAAGCTGGACTTTATTCTTGAAACATCTCTGTGAACTTTGAAGTTTTTACAATAAATATGTAATAATTTATAATCAGAAGAAAAGAGTAAAGCTATCTTCTCTCATTCATTAAAGAAAAAGGAATCTATTGTTTGCAAAGCAAGGTGCTGCCTGTGGGTGATTAAGACAAGTACCCTGTCTCCAGGCTAAGGAAAACTATGGGAGGGACCTATATAAGGGAGAATGCTATCAAAGCAGAGAGGATGGGACTTCCCTGCTGGTCCAGTGGCTAAGACTCCACGTTCCCAATGCAGAGATCCTGGGTTTGATTCCATGGTCTGGGAACTAGATTCCATATGCCCAATTAAGGATTCCATATGCCCAATTAAGGATCCCACATGCTGCAGGTATGACCCTGCAGAGCTAAATAAATAAATAAGCATAGAGAATGGATACCTGACCAGTGTGGTAGAATCTAGGGTGGCTTCCCAGAGGTAGAGAGCCAGGAATTGAAGGTTGAGTAGAAGTTAGTCACATATATTGGAGACAGTAAGCAGAGGAAGTAGTGGTTTCAAGGTCTAGATGTGAAATGCACAATGTTTTTGCAGAATGGAAAATAGCTCCATTTGGCTGTAGTAAAAAATATAAATAAATAAAAGTGCACCAGTCAGAATGACCATCATTAAAAAGTCTACAAACAACAAATGCTGGAGAGGATTTAGAGAAAATGGAACCCTCCTACACTGTTGGTGGGAATGTAAGTTGGTACAGTTACTATGGAAAACAGGAGGGAGGTTCCTCAAAAAACTAAAAATAAAGTTACAACATGAATGAGCAATCCCACTCCTGGGCATATAGCCAGACAAGACTATACTTCAAAAAGATATGTGCACTCCTGTGTTCATAGCAACACTATTCACAATAGCTGGAAACAATCTAAATGTCCATTGACAAATGAACAGACGAAGAACGTGTGGCACATACATACAGTGAAATACTCCCTGGAGAAGGGACTGGCTACCCACGCCAATATTCCTGCCTGGAGAGTTCCATGGACAGAGGAGCCAGGTGGGCTACAGTCCATGTAGTCACAAAGAGTCTGAAATACTACTCGGCCACAAAAAAGAATGAAATAATATCATTTGCAACAAAATGGATACAACTAGAGACTGTCATTGCAGAGAAGGCAACGGCAACCCAGTCCAGTACTCTTGCCTGGAAAATCTCATGGACGGAGGAGCCTGGTAGGCTGCAGTCCATGGGGTCGCTAAGACTGAGCGACTTCACTTTCACTTTTCACTATCATGCATTGGAGAAGGAAATGGCAACCCACTTCAGTATTCTTGCCTGGAGAATCCCAGGGACGGCGGAGCCTGGTGGGCTGCCGTCTATGGGGTCGCACAGAGTTGGACACGACTGAAGCGACTTAGCAGTAGCAGCAGCAGCAACTGTCATACTAAGTGAAATAAGTCAGAAAAGAAAGACAAATAGCATACGATATCAGTTACATATGGAATCTAAAATATGGCACAGATGAACCCACCTATGAAACAGAAACAGGCTCATGGACACAGAGAACAGACTTGCGGTTGTTAAGTGAGGGGGAGGGATGGAGTGAGAGGTTGGGGTTGGCAGATGTAAACTATTATATATAGGGTGGATAAACAACAAGCATCAGAAACTGTGTTCAGTATCCTATGAGAAACCATAATGGAAAAAATATAAAAAAAGAAAACAGAATCACTTTGCTGTACGGCAGAAATTAACACAACATTGTAAAACAACTATACTTCAATTTTTTTTTTTAAGTGCACAGTAGAGACCAGCTAAAAACACAGGTAAAAACGCTAACTGAAGCCACAGTATCACCCGCCTGCTCCAACTAGTCTGTGGGGTTCCTGAACTGGCCAGAACACTCCAACATCACTAGCATAGGTCTCAAGAAAGAAGCCTTGTGCTTCTTTCTTTCACTGGCAACAGTGCTTTGCCACATGTGCCACCTTCATAGACTAAGAAGCAGCCAGGGCTCCTTCCTCGATTCCCGTTGCTGGTGGGGCTGCCCGCCCCCACTCCCAGTCTGAAGGCCTGACTCGGCTGGTTTCAGTCCTCCGGGAAGTCTCTACCCCACACCCAGAGCAGGCACACAGTCAACGATGACGCAAGAAAAACCATCCAGATACAGGTTCTCTTGGTGCCCCCATGTTCACGACTTGAAATCCAAACACCCGCTTCCACCCTCTTCCTACCACCTCTCCCGTATGTTGACTTGGCCTTTGAAGTCACTGAAAACTCCCCAAAGGGAGGAGACCCCTAGAGGCAAGCTTGCCCCATATGAAGGAAATGAATCAAGCTCACACATATTTGTTATGGCAACACATCCCTCCGGTACTTTTCCCAACTTGAGTGTTATCTGGCCTCTGTGATTCCTGATTCTCCCAGGGGTTCCCATCTAAAGTACTCCCTTGGGGGGTTTCCTGTAAAGGGTTACTGAGCTTTCTGTGCTAGGAGGCATTTGTCACGTGCCAGGTCTGGGGCAGAAGGGTAGGATTCTCAGCAGGATAAGGGAACACAGCAGCAGGGATGGGGCGATACCCAGAGGCTGCTGACTTTCCTTAGGGAAATGAGAAAGGGCACAAGAGGAAAGACACAAGATGAGCTAGATTAAAAGACTTTCCTTGGGAGAAGTAGGTGTGCATTCATAATTTTTCTATTCTGACTGAGGACTTCCCAGGAGGCTCAGTGGTAAAGAATCCATCCACCAATGCAGGAGACATGGGTTTGATCCCTGGGTTGGGAAGATCCCCTGGAGAAGGAACTGGCAATCCACACCAGTATTCTTGCCTGGAGAATCCCATGGACAGAGGAGCCCAATGAGCTACAGTCCTTGGGGTCGCAAAAGAGTTGGAAATGACTCAGCAACTAAATGACAACAACATTCTTGGCTGGGAATGGGGTGGCTTAGAACAATGCTTCTCAAACTTAAGGTGCATGCAAATCACCTGGGGAGGGGCAGGCCTTGCAGGACTGCAGCTTCTGATACAGCAACTGTGAGGTGAGGCTTGAGGCCTGCGTTCCTCAAAGGCTCCCTGAGGATGCTATGTTAGTTATCTATGCCGGCTAAGGGATTACTCCAAAACTCAGCAGTATGAAACAACAAATACTTAATATCCCATGCAGTTTCTGAGGGTCACGAATCTGGGAGCAGCTCAGCTAGATGACTGTGGCTTGGGTTTTCCTATGAAGTGACGAGCCAGCTCATGAAGTGGTTGCAAGTAACAGTCTCTGAAGGGACCGGACCCTCTGTTTCCAGGCTCAGGCAGTCAGTCCCTGATGGCAGGAGTCTTCAGTTCTTCATCACGTGGCCGAGCCATAGGGCCCCTCATGGTCTGGCTTCCCCAAAGACAGAAGCCGCAGTCTCTTAACACAGAATCCCCAAAGTGACAGACCATCAATCCTGCCGTATTCTGTTCATTGGAAGAGAGTCATTAACTCCAGCCCACACTGAAGGTGAGAGGCATTAAGCTCCACTCCTTGGTATCAAGAGAATCAACACTCAGTGGACATATTTTAAAAACCATCTCAAATACCACTGTGACAACTCGCCTGCCCATACCTAAAGAGACAGCCTTTAGAACAGTTTCTGTAGTCATAGTGCTGAGGTTGGAAGGTCACTTAAGTGACTCATCCGTACTTCATCTGATAAACGGGCTTAACAGGGGCTCCTATCACATAGGGTTGGTGCCTTATAATTCACAGAAACCACTCGGCACAGTACCTGGTGTGTAAAAGCACTCAGTTAATGGTAACCAATGTTGCTGTTTAGTTGCTAAGTCATGTCCAACTTTTTGCAACCCCATGGATTGTAGCCTGCCAGCTCCTCTGTCCATGGGATTCTCCAGGCAAGAATACTGGAGTGGATTACCACTTCCTTCCCCCGAGGATCTTCCCGACCCAAAGAGTTACCAACGTTATCATTGCTCATAATGCTATCATTCGAGAAGCTGACCTGCTTCCCGGGGTCTGGCCCTGCCAGCTCCGGGCTTGGCCCTCTTTACTCCTTGGTCCCAGTCCAGGCCAGGGCAGGAGAGCTAAAGCAGGCGGTGTGGAGTGCCCTGTACCAGAAGTCCAGAGAGCCCTTCATTCTCACTGTCCTGCAGCCTCCCACCCAGGGCATGGGGAGTGGGTGGAGGGAGGGGAGAATGCCTAGACAACATGAAACCAGTGTTTGGGATACAGCACAGAAAGCCCTGAGGTGGCGGGTCATCTTGGAACAAGATGATCAGAATCTCTGGAGATGGAGTCAACTAATCTGCAGGTATAACACACTCTCCAGGACAATTCCTATGCACACCAGCTTTGGGAAAGCCCTGCCAACAGATGCGGGAGATTTATTTACTCACCACCACCCTGCTCACCTCCCAAAGAACGGGAAGGCTTGACTTTGAGTCCCTGAGAACAATAATGAGCTGTCCTCTGGGGGCCCCGTCTGAAGCCTGAGCTGGACTGGCCCTGGGGCTGACCCAGTACAGAACTTCTGTCCTGGTGACTAATGATCCGGCGCGGGCCGGCCTGGCTGCGGTTTGTCTACAGGCCACATGACAGGCCCATCCACCCAGATAACCGCAATCTTGCTTTGTGGGATCAAATACTGGCTTGGGATTTATGAGTCCCAGATACGACAGGGCTGTGCTAGCGAGGGGGCGGCGGAGGGCCGGAGTTGGGGAGGGTGGTGGGGGCAGCCTCTTCTCTCCCCGCCACTCAGAGCCTTGACTCCTCACCTAGCAGGCCCCGAAGACAGTCTGCTGACTGTTTTGGGTCTGAACAGGGTCAGGGTGCCAATGAAGAGCAGAACAGCTGCTTCGTGTCTCCACTCAGCCCTTTCCACTTGTGTCAGAGGCAGAAATCACTGCATGGTACACGCTGGTGCATTTTGTCATCTTAGAATGAAGACAAGGTTAAAAATAAAAAAGCATCATTCCCCCATTCCATAATCAAGGAATGGAAAAGATGTTCGTCCTTGTTACCCCCTTAAAGCTGGAGTTGACAGTTTCCTGAGGGTTGAGCTGCAAGTTGTGACTTGCAAACGGGCATCCTTCTCTTTTTTGTTCCTTTGGGAACACGGGCCTGTGTCTTGACAATGAGAAAAGGTGGACAACTCCAACCTCGCTTTCCAGGTGTTCAGTTCTCACTGTTGAGAGCAAGGCAGTGTTCATTCACTGATTTATTCATTCATTCAACTGATTTTGATTAAGTTCTGTTTGCCAGGCACTTTCCTAGGCAACTGAGGAAACAGCAACCACCAAGACTGATGGCAGAGCTTACATTCTGGGAAGGTGCCAGTGGCCACAAATAATACACAAGGAAACATAAATTAATGAGATAATTTCCAGTTGTGATGAAGCAGGGCTGGACAGTTGCTAGGAGACTTTTTAACAAGCCTTATCCTGGGCTATGGTGGGAGAAAGTAAAGACTTAGAAACTGGTTTGCAACCTAGACTTCAAGCTCTTTCACCATTTCTTTTCTGAAATAGTTACCTGATTTAAGGACTATCGTTCACTCGCTTTTCACTTTCCATTTTGTTTGGACGGAACGTCACACAGCCTCCCAGCACCGAGACCCCATTAATAGCACAGTTGTTACTACACAGATTTGTCCAGGTCAGATTTTATTGCTTTTGGCCCAAGGCTGCTGCAAAATTTACAGACCAAAGAGAGGTACAATGTGGTCTACTGAGCAGGTTACTCAGTTAGAGCAAGCTTCGATGCTTGAAGATACTTAGCATTTAAAAGCAATTTCATAAAAGTCATCATTAGACTAATATATCACAATGGCAATTCAACAATGATGTCTAAAAGTTTTAACTGTGATTTTAGAGCAGCCAGTACAAAAACAGGTTGGGGTATTTTTGTTTATACGTTTTGGGGGTGACTGAACCCTCTGAGACCTATGAGGTGTCATGAACCCTGGAAAATGCACGTGCATTCACATAAAATTTCAGGGTGGATGAACTCCTAAAGTCCATCCATGGATTCCCCGGGGGATCCACAGACCCCCTGTTTCCTGCTCTAAAATTTATACTCATGGAAAGATATCCAAGGTATTTTTAATGAAAAAATAAATTGTAGACAGGATATACAGCATGATTCCATTTTTCACTTAAATGTTATATATTCACGAACATTCAGTACCTGATGGGAGTGGGATAAAGGGTAAGAATTACTTTTACCTTTTATTCTATATACTTTATTTTGAATTATTTCAGATAGCAGACACATTACTTTTGTAAGTAATCTTCTTTAAAATTTAGCCTTTAAAAATAGGAATCATGCCTGTGACTGAATCAGACAATGCTCATTTACCATTTCTGGGCAACTGATCTTGACTTAGAACCAGTACTTACAGGAAGCTGTGGTGTGGATCAGAATAGAAGGGGACAGATAGGAGGGCATGTGGAAGGTCTATCTCAGGGCGCTTTAGATATAGGGTTGCTGGATTTAAAAGAGTTCAGTTGGGAAGCCATGGAATAACTTGGAAATACATTTCCAAGCATATTTGTCCAAGTTGAGGAAAGAGCAATTTAATCATGTAGAATGGTCTCCTTAGATCATTTTAGGTTACATTGTGGAGGTCTATAACACAAAAGCGTTTTGATCAAAGATCTCTGTTCATAGAGACTGGTGCCAGGAGAAGCCCAGGATGAGTCCTCATCAGAAAGCAGCAGAGCTGACACAGGCAAGGGGGTGGTGAACCCAGCTTCCACAGTTCCAGACCTGGGCACAGTTCCCAGGGAAGGCTCACACCTGGGGGGTGTTTGATGATGTAGAGAAATTGGGTATCTCATGTTTTAAACCATGATCCCTCTCTGCACTGTGCCCCACCCCCGCCCCCGCCAACCCTTATCTAACCCAGAGCTGCTCCCTGCTAAGGTGGTGAGTAGAACAGATAAAAGTATTAAGGGGACTTCACTAGTGGTCCAGTAGTTAAGACTCTGTGCTCCCAATGCAGGGGGCTCTGGTTGATCCCTGGTAGGGAAACTAAGATCCCACATGCTGTGCAGCAAGGCCAGATAAACCAACAGTAAGCCACTAAAAAAGGGCACTGCGCATTTAGGAATCATTTATTGCTCTGAGGGTGGGTTTTTGCAAAACCATACAGCTTAGCATATCACACAGTATATAAAAGGGAGCTCAGCTGGGCACAGAAGAAAGACACTGGGCTATCCTCTGAATTAAGTCCTGGTCTGTCTCTGCTGCTTTCCTTCCACTGAGAAACCATGAGCTCCTGAGAGCAAGAGTGGGTCAGCCTCTGCTGTTTCCTCTGGCCTTGGGGAATGTAATCCAGCTACGTTTATTGGAGCCACTCCATCTAGTGTGCATGTAGCCAGCCTTCTTGAGCTTAAGCTGGACAGGGTTAATCACCATACTTCAGAATGTCTCTTCCAGGGGAGGCAGGAGAATGAGGTGACTAAGTTAGCTATTATCGGTGTGATTTTAGTGATATAAGCAGAGCTGCTATAAGTCAGTGCCTACTCCTGCAAAGGTCAACCTGGCATCTTGGATGAGGATGACACTTCTGTCCCACCTCCAGAAAGTGAAGCATTCGTGGAGTTAGGATCATTCTGACCCCTTCTATCTTTAATTCCTAGTCCCTCCTTGAGACCAAGGCCATCAGAAGGGACCGGGACAACCCCTGACATCAAAAGCCCATTATCCAATAGCTCATCCCTTGCTGCCACCATCTTCCATCCATAGAGTGCTTTCCAGCCTACACAGCACAGCCGTATAAACTGGGTATCTAATTTGAGTCTCACAGTATATCAGTGAGCCCCAGGTGAGTGTGCCCCTGGACAAATTAGGAAACTGAGACTTGGACAGAATAAGAAATTTTTCCCAAGTGTACTTATCTCATTAGTGGAAGAAGGCATCCTAAATTAAGTTTTCTGACCCCCAAGTCCAATGTTCTTTCTCCTCCGCTAGATGAAACTAGGCAAGGGATCACAAACACAGCACAGTCCAGCACTGAACCAGAAAGCATCCCTGGGGATGGTCTGCATTTGTCCTGGACACAGTAAAGGAAGCAATCCTTTGCTCCCCAAGCAAAGATAATAATAACTAGCTACATAGTTCTTAACTCCATGTCAGACACGGATCCTCAAACTACCCTAAATAAAAAGCACTATTATTCACTTTATGAATGGAGAGACTGAGGCTCAGAAGCATCAAGTGACTTGTCCATAGTCACAGACAAAAAGTGGTGGCAGTCAGGATTTCATCCAGGCTGTAGGACTCTTAACCACACACTTGCCTCCCGCTCCCAGCAGGCTTATTCCTCAGTCCATTCATCAGGCCACCCACCCCAGGCTCGATGCCCTCAGGACCTTTGCTTGGTAGCAGGTTAGTTGATTGGATCGAGCAGAATACTTCCTCCTCATCTGTTAACACCCCTTCAGCAGTGGCGCGTTTAGGGCCCAGAGAGCCCTTAAACCGGCAACGCAAAATCCTCTCTTTCTGCAAAATTGATCTTTCAGATGTCGGTCAGAGTCCATGAGGACACAGAGACAGATTTCTCAAACAGAGTCTCACTCGGCAGCATAATTAATAAATGTCCCGAAAAGGGTCAGGGGAAAAGATTTGCTGCCGTTTTGCTGGGCATCTGGGGAGTGGAACGCAAGCAATTCAAATTCATTTTTTATTTTCACTTATTGCCCTTGTCAAGAGCCTCCATATTCCGTAGTCCAGATGAATTAGAGTTCTTTGTTTAATAGTTGCATGTTTAAGTGAAATAAGACTCCTACGTCTGCCTGATAAAAAGAAAAACCACAGACAAAGAAAGAGGAAAGGCAACCACCTAAGCCTTTGTTGACAAACGCCAGGAAAGAAAACTTCGTTTTGTTCAATATGCTTGTCCTTGTGTTTCAGAAAAGAACATTTTTTTCCTAAAGCAACTCAATGCAAAATTGATACAATTTTGGTAGAGAGAAGTCAACTTGCAGTGGATTGCCCCCACAAAAATGTGCTGATAACGAAGGCGGGATGGAAGACTTGGGAGAGGGTTTGTGCCAAGAAGAGAAAGCAATCTGGTGCCTGTGACCTGAAGTCTCAGCCCTTCGAGTCCCGGGAGTTCAGTTTGGGGTTTTGCTGTTCTCCCTGGAGACTCCAGAGGATCACCGGTGTCTCTGCGGATACAACTTGAATGAACTCGCAGGATAATGACCCGGCCTCCCGTGATTTACTAACCTCACCGCTGCGCAGCCGCCCCACCAGGGCCGGTTAATCCTTTAATGGTCCCTGCAGTGCGTCCAGGGTTGCAGCGAAAATTCCACAGCCCTCCCTTGAACACTGAGGGGCATTGAATGCCCTTTGGCCTCCCTTCCCCAGCTCCCCACCCCCACCCCCTTATCTTATCAGGGAGCTAATTCCCACAAATTATTGTGTGATTCAGGCAGAAAAATGAAACAGCTCTCAAATCATAAATTTGTCACTTTCTGGACAGCTGTTAAGTCAAGAAAATCTTGACCAAGTGTGGCTCAGTCACTGTTCTGGACAATTAAGATCCAGCATTGCATTTGGTGCACTCTCTCTTAAAGCAATGTTTATTGATGGGTCAGAAGAAAACAGTTTACATAGAGATTTAACACGGGATCCACTCTTAAGTGGAGTGTAATCCTTCATCCGGGGTAATGGGACCCCAGCATATTGTCCCAGATAAAAGGTCTCTGTGGCCCATAGTACCCCATCACTGTGGCCATCCTCAGGCCCAGTATCTGCCTTGAGATGAGCACCACCCAGGCTTCCCACATCTAGTCCTGCTCAGTAAATACCAGGGCTCTCACAGAGAGAGCCTCTGAGCGGACACTGAGGAAACTTCCTTTCGGATCATGTATCCAAATCTGCCTCCTGCTCACCGCCTCTATCACCACCGTCTCCTCCAAGCTGCTTCTCCTGGGTTATCAGGGCAGCCTCCTCATTGACCTTCGTCCTTACCCTACTTCAGTCTATTCATCACACAGAAGCCTGAGGGATCTTTTAAATTGTTTTTTAAAGAGTTTTTAAAAGAGTTTTTAAAATTCACACAAGATGAAATTAAACATTTAAAAGTGCACAAGGCTGTGGCTTTTCATGGATTTACTACATTGTGCTGTTATCACCTGTATCCCATTTTAAAACATTTCATTATCCCACAAGGAAACCCACACCCAGTCACGGCCTGTTCTCCCTTTCCCCCACTTCTGGTGGCCACTAATTTGCTTTCTTTTTCTGTGGATTTGCCCATGCTGGACATTTCATTTAAATGGAATCACAAATATGTGACTTTCACTTAATACGTTTTCATGTCTCATCCATGTTATAGCATGTATTAGCATGTCATTCTTTTTTATTTATAGCTGCATAATATTCCATCTTCTGGATAGACCATATTTTATTTATCCATTCATTAGCTGATGGATGTTTGGTTATTTCCACCTTTTGACTACTGTGAACAAAGCTTCTATGAGCATTCTCATACAGGTTTTTGTTTGAATATCTGTTTCCAATATTTTTCATACATACATAGCATTGGAATTGCTGAGTCATGATCCTTTTCATTTCCAAGTCAAATTATGTTACTCTTCTGCTCAAAACTCTCTAGTGGTTTCCCAGGCAGAATGAAAGTGAAAATGTTTACAATTCCCTGCAAGGTCCCTCCACGATCTGGCTCCTGCAACTTCTCATCCACTACTTGCCCACTTCGCCCCAGCTAACTGGCCTCCTTACTGGTCGTCAGGTTCACGATGATGCCCCATCCCAGGCCTCTGCACCTGGCTGTTCTGCCTGGAGCTCTCTTCCCTCCTCCCTCACTTCCCTCCAGCCTCTGTCCAAATAACTACCTTATTTAAAACGGAACACACATCCCCTTTACCCAGATGTGTTGTTCTTCACCTGACTTAGTAAATATTCATTTAGTTTAGTTGTTCATATTTTTTCCTATTTCCCCCAATAGAATGTAAGCTCCATAGGAGCAGAATTTTTTTGTTCATTGAAATTCCCAGTATCTACAACAGAGCCTGCACAGGCCAAAAACAACTAGCCAAACTGAATAGCAGGGTGCTTTTCATATCAAGTTATCATCTCTTTTATCTCCAATTGCAACATAGGACATTAGTTCAATCTCTATGCATATATCAGATTTTTTAAAAAAGATTCAACACAAAGTAAGTTAGACAGCATACCCAAATGAAGTATTCTACCTATATTAACTCAATCTTAACAAGAAGCCTATGTGTTAGCCTAACTCATGCATGTGTGTATGTGTGTGTAGTCACTGAGTTGTGTCTAACTCTTTGCAACCCCCATGGTCTGTAGCCTGCCGGGCTCCTCTATGGGATTCTCCAGTCAAGAATACCAGGGTGGGTTGCCATGCCCTCCTTCAAGGGATCTTCCTGACCCAGGAATCAAACCTGTGTCTCCTGTGTCTCTTCTTTACCTGCTGAGTCATCGAGGAAGCCCAGCCTAACTCATGGCTTCTTGTAAAGAGGTTAAGAGATTTGCCCAGGGTCACATGGCCAGCAAGAATCAGAGAAAGGATTTACATCTAACAGAGTACTTGCTCATAATGTACTATATAACCTTGATATTTGAATTCATTGAGCAAATGAAGGAACACACAAAAATATTAGGCTTAGAGATCCAAATTTTCATTTCAAAACTCAAGAAAATAGGCTTAGAACACTTACTATCATATGGGATATTAAAAGATATTTTCTTTGACAGCTAAGAAAGAATTTTGCATTGTGGCAGGATAGTTACTAAGCTCATAGCAAAGTTGACTTTTGCAGATATGTGAAAGCAATAAGCACAGACAGTAAACCATGGGGGTGTTTCATTCCTTTGATGGATGCATGTGTTGGGTTTGAATTCCAACCCACACATTCAAGAGCACAAGAAATATAACTTTATTTTCCTAGAATGGAACTTAACTCCTGTATCAAACTCCCACATCACTGAGGTCTAACCTTGGTCAATGTTCAAAATCCTAGTCTATGTTTCAGAAAACTCATTGCCAAAGCCTGGAAGGTGATCTTTCTGGTGTTACAGGAATCTGTGCATTTATAATAGGCATCCACTGAGACACTTCCCCTGTCTGCTTGGCCCCTCCAGACCAAGAGAACACTAGATATTCAGCTGGGCTATGTAAGGCACTCCACCACCCTGACTACCTAAGACACATCACTCCCTCTTCCTGGGGTCTTGCCTTCTCTCTTCTTAAGCTGCTCTTTTCTCTTTATACCTTCTCTTGCCTGAAGGAATGTTTTTCTGGTCTTCAAGAGAAATTCCTTCTTCTTTTAAACCTTGTAATTTCCTCTTAGAGTCATTCCCTTCATGATTTTTTTTTGGTAAATACACACATAAAAATACCTAAAGATTCAAAAGGTGGACCAGCTGGCCATTTCCTCTCGTCATGTTACTGAGTCTAACTCATACAGTTTGCTGCACAACAGGCCAGCAATCAAGAGATGAGCTGTTGGGGCAAGGAATAATGACCTTATTTGGAAAAGCCAGCAAACCGAGAAGATGGTGGGCTCATGCCCCAAAGAACCTTCTTGCCTGAGTTAGAATTCAGGCTCTTTTTCACTAAAAGGAGAGAGAGTAAAGTCAAACACACTTCTTGATTCCCATCAGCCACCAATGGCGATGTGTTCATTCCTTCTTCCCTGAGGTCCCTCACTGGTGGGGCTGGTCAGGATGTTTCCTGTGAGATAAACAAAAGTATTTTAGGGGGCTTCCCTCGTGGTCCACTGGTTAGGAATTGCAATGCAGGGGACACTGGTTTGATTCCTGGTCCAGAAGGATTCCACATTCCATGGGGCAACAAGAGAAGCCGCTACAAGGAGAAGTCTGCATGCCATAACTAGAGAAAAGCCCATGCAGCAATGAAGACCCAATGCAGCAATACATAAATAAATATTTAAATATTTTTAAAAGTATTTTAGCTTAATGCTCATTACCTGGAAAGCAGGGTTCCCAGAGATAGGCCATTATGTGTAATTGAAGCTTATAGGCAACACCCCTCTAATGATTAACTTGTAATAGAATATCAAATTTCTTTCCTATTGTAGTCATACTATCCTGAAGAAATGAACTCAAGGACTAGATGCTAGAGTAGAAAGAGGGAGAGCAGAATGCTAGGAGAAAAATGAGGATAAATTGCTCCCAAATAGCATCCCGCCACATGGCATATTGAAGCCTGGCGTGCTGCAGTCCATGGGGTCGCATAGAGTCAGACATGACTGAGGGACTGAACTGAACATGTTATTGATAATAGAGGGGAAAAAAATCTGCACAGAGGATGTGTTCATTCTCTGTTGCTGCTATAGCAAATTGCCACAAACTTAGTGGCTTAAAGCAACATAAATTTTTTTATATTACCCTTCTGAAGATCAGTCGTCAAAAATGGTTCTCACTGGACTAAAATAAAGATATCATCAGGACTGCCTTCCTTCTGGGAGCTCTGAGGGAAATCTGTTTCCATGCCTTTTCCAGCTTTGAGAGGCTGCCCACGTGGGCTTCCCTGATGGCTCAGCAGGTAAAGAACCCACCTGCAATACTGGAGATGCAGGAGATGCGGGTTTGATTCCTGGGTCGGGAAGGTCCCCTGGAGGAGGAAATGGCAACCCACTTCAGAATTCTTGCCTGGGAAATCCCATGGACAGAGGAGGCTGGTGGGCTACAATCCATGGGGTCGCAAAGAGTCAGACACTACTGAGCAACTGAAAGAAGGAAGAAACAGGCTGCCCACATTCCTCAGTTCATGGCTCCACATCACTCTGAGCTCTGGTTCCTTTACTACATCTCCTTCTCTGATTCCATTCTCCTGTCTCTTTTCCTGTTTATATGTAGGGCCCACCTCAATAATCCAAGATGAAGAAATTGAAAGTGTTAGTCGCTCGGTCATGTCTGACTCTTTGCGACCCCATGGACTGTATGTAGCCCACCAGGCTCTTCTGTCCATGGAATTCTCCAGGCAAGAATGCTGGAGTGGGTTGCTATTCCCTTCTCCAGGGGATCTTCCTGACCCAGGCATCAAACCCAGGTCTCCTGCATTGTAGGGAGATTCTTTACCCTATGAGCCATCAGGGAAGCCCATTCCAAGATCATCTCCCCATTTAAAAATCTTTAACTTAATCACATCAGCCAAGTTCCTTCACCTGGTAAAGTAACATATTCACAGGTTCTAGGGATTGAGAGACATCTTTGGGGAGCCATCATTAAAGTCTAGAGCAGCATGGTAGGTGCAATCATAGGCAGAAAGCAGTATTTGTGAGGGATCACAGAGATAGAAGGCTGGAAATCAGAAAGTGCCTCTCTGTTTAGGCTGAGACCTGGAGGATGAATAAGAGTTATGGGATTTGGGAGAAATGGGAAGAGGAAACTACAGAGAGAGGAATTCAGAATTCAGATAAAGTTTAGAATAAAAACTTCCCTTGTGGCTCAGCTGATAAAGAATCCACCTGCAATGTGGGAGAACTGGGCTCTATCCCTGGGTTGGGAAGATCCCCTGGAGAAGGGAAAGGCTCCCCACTCCAGTATTCTGTCCTGGAGAATTCCATGGATTGTATGGTCTATGGGGTCACAAAGAGTCGGACACTATTGAGCGACTTTCACTTTCACTTTCGAACAAAAGCTCAAAGATGATAGAGGATAAGGTAGATTCATGGAGCTATGACTTTGAGGGCAAGAAAAGGGCCAGGTGTTCAAAGGCCTGTTAAACCCCTGGGAAATTTAGACTTTATCCTAAGGGAAACAGGAGATGAGGTGAGATGACTTGCAGTTTTAGACAAGTCCCTCATGACTGCTGATCCAATGTAGATTGTAGAAGGGCAAGACTGGAGATGCAGAGAGCAGTTATCAGGTTGGAATGATAATCCAGAGACAGACCATAGGGGTGGGAGCTGGAGACAGGTGAAGGCAGTGGAGAGAGGGTTAGACTCAGATTTAGGGCTCCATATTTGATTGAATGTCAGGTAGGGGCATAAGGAAAGAGGAGTCCAGGATGACTCCCAGATTTCTGGTTGGAGCCACTGAGGAGGAGATGGAGGGCGCTTGGGAAAGAAGGTGATGGGTTCCATTGTGAGCATATTGATTTGCTGATTCCTATGGAAGACCCAAGTGGAGATGCCTGGGAAGCAGCCTATCAATGGGTTGTGAGGATTAAACGGTCCATGGAAAGAGGTTAGCCCAGTAACTGGCACATAGTTATGTGCTTAATAAATGAGGTGTTATTATTATTATTTAGTTTTTTATTTAGTTTTATATTCAGGTCTGGGCTATGCTTCAATAAACCATGCTTTGAGAGTCATTGGAGGGTGGGTAAAGGGGAACAAAAAAAGGCAAATAAGTGAGAGGAGAGCAAGGAAAAGAGTGATCCCGTAGCTTATCCATGTCCATGCTTTTATTCCAAGTCCCTTGGATTAACAGAGGAAGGATGACCATTTGCTGAAGTGGAGGCATCAATTAGCATTAAGCAAATAGAGAGAAAAGAAAACTACCCTGAGTGCACTTTCAGGAATTTGCCAGTATCCCCAGGAGAAGCCAGGAGGGAAACTTGGGTCGATTGCTAGGATTAAGTCTAGGCTGGTTTGTTTTTGATGGGAAGCTGGGTGGGCGTCAGAGGTGGGGGCAGCCCTTTCTCAGCCATATCAACAGCAGTGACAAAAGCAATGAGTTGATTCTTTTCTTCACTCTGATTTCAATCTTGTACTGTCATCAAAGAGAGTTCTCCATCTACATATCTGGGCACACAAGTACGTATAAGAAGTCTGGGGCAAATTCTCCTAGGGTTTTAATATTAATACTTTCCCCTCAGAGAGAGGAATTAATTAGTACTTGCCCCTCAGAGAGAGGAATTAATTTTCCTGGGCAAAAGTACCATTTGCTACAAGGGAAAGTTTTGATTTATGAGGTAACAGAGGCAGTTTATTTCCTTTAAATATTATCATTATGAGCACAGCAACTTCGTAAGAGAAAAGTGGAATTCAAGGAACATTTCCCTCTAAAGAGTTACAACATTTCAAATTTCCTGTCCCGTGTTCATCATCAATAGGATAACTTTGGAAGTTGTGAGCACAAGGTCAGACAATGCAATGAGAAACATCCAGAATCCAGTTGGGTTGGATGTTGCTTCAATATCTCTTCTGTGTTGCTGGACTCCAACACTGGAAAAATATTAAAAGAATGCAGGATTCTACCCAGTTTAGAGGTCTTTAAAACTAGACCAGAGACATTTAAATATCTTAAGAATCAAAGAAATGCAAAAGCCAGTCAAGTGAAGTAGCAGAGTGTGAGGCATACAGACTTCTGTGAGTCGAGACAAGCTAGGAATTGTGCAACCTGAATTCAGGGGACCCTAAGATACAGGGACATAAATAAAGCTCACTGGGTCTCATCAGTCTCGTGGAAAGTCTTGTAGTCAGACTCAATCACACCAAAGGTAACCCCTGAAGTGTTCGTTATGAACAAACATATGTTACGAACAAAT
The DNA here is from genome assembly GCF_019923935.1 of Bubalus bubalis. Taxonomy (NCBI): domain Eukaryota; kingdom Metazoa; phylum Chordata; class Mammalia; order Artiodactyla; family Bovidae; genus Bubalus; species Bubalus bubalis. Next base: position 21,791,554 of record NC_059172.1, on the reverse strand, counting down.
GTATGTTGTGAACAAACTTATTATGAACAAACATGGATAATGAAATTGTTTCTTTGCAGGGTAAAATCTTCCTTAATTCAAAAACTGGAGGACTTGATATACTTAAGTCTAGAAAAGGCAAGAGAATCAGACAAAAATATCACTATGTTTGGGTTAAGACAACTGTATGTCTTGATATTTAAAGTGTAAGGTTGAACAGCATTTGTTCTATTAAAGTCGTATTTCAGATGCAATGCACAAATAAAATCCATTCTAGTGAATTTTCTTATATTTTCAGCTGCTGGACTCATTTTCTCTCACTAATCATTCTTGGATGCTTTCCTGAGATCAGCAAAATAAATAATTATGTAATCTATTAATACAAATAAGTGATAGTTTGGATGTATTTTCCTATACATCTTTGATGAAATGTTTGCTCAAAACTTTTTCATTTTGTGTTTTGTGTCTTGTCTCTATTATTCATAACTCTTGTCTCTATCTTTCCTTGAATAGTTCTTGCCAATGTTACTAATTTCTGTTAAATAATCGTGGTAACAAGAGACATTCTTGTCTGCTTCCCTTCTGAAAGAGAATTTCTTGGATTCTTCCACACTGAGGATGCCTTGGCTTTTGCACTTAATTTTTAAAAAGTATCATGGAAATTTTCAGCATGCATGACAGTAGAGAGAAAAGCACACTAAACTGCCATATACTCAACACCCAGCCTCAACAATCGTTAACACACTTTCAGAGCATTCATTGGAAGGACTGATGCCGAAGCTGAAGCTCCAATACTTTGGCCACCTGATGCGAAGAGCTGACAAGCTGGAAAAGACTCTGGTTCTGGGAAAGATGGAGGACAAGGGGAGGTAGGTGACAGAGGATGAGATGGTTGGGTAGCATCACTGACTCAATGGACATGAGTTTGAGCAAACTCTGGGAGATAGCAAAGGACAGGGAAGCCTGGCATGCTGCAATCCATGAAGTCGTAAAGAGTTGGACGTGACTTAGTAAAACTGAGCGACAAACAATAAAAATTCTTGTTCTTTTTACTGACCTTACTCCAAATATTTTTTTCTCTTCATCCTCCTCAAAGATTGTTGGGTAGACTGGAGTATTTTTTAAATGAGGTAAAATCTATAAAACGCATCAATTTTAAGCTCACAATTTGATGACTTTTGATAAATGTATATACCCAAGTAATCAAAACATCAGTAAAAGATATAGAACATCTCTATCACCCTAGAAATTCCCTGAGATCCTCTCTCCCCACTCTCCATCAGTTCAGTTCAGTTCAGTTGCTCAGTCGTGTCTGACTCTTTGCGACCCCATGAATCGCAGCACGCCAGGCCTCCCTGTCCATCACCAACTCCCGGAGTTCACCCAAACTCATGTCCTTCAAGTCAGTGATGCCATCCAGCCATCTCATGCTCTGTCGTCCCCTTCTCCTCCTGCCCCCAATGCCTCCCAGCATCAGGGTCTTTTCCAATGAGTCAACTCTTCGCATGAAGTAGCCAAAGTATTGGAGTTTCAGCTTCAGCATCAGTCCTTCCAATGAACACCCAGGACTGAGCTCCTTTAGGATGGACTGGTTGGATCTCCTTGCAGTCCAGGGAGTCTCAAGAGTCTTCTCCAACACCACAGTTCAAAAGCATCAATTCTTCGGTGCTCAGCTTTCTTTATAGTCCAACTCTCACATCCATACATGACCACTGGAAAAACCATAGCCTTGACTAGACAGACCTTTGTTGGCAAAGTAATGGCTCTGCTTTTTAATATGCTGTCTAGGTTGGTCATAACTTTCCTTCCAAGGAATAAGCGTCTTTGAATTTCATGGCTGCAATCACCATCTGCAGTGATTTTGGAGCTCCCAAAAATAAAGTCTGACACTCTCCATAGGCAGCAACACTTCTGGTTTGTATCTATGAGTTTATTTTTCCTTATCTTTAACTTCATATGAAAGGAATCATACAGTACATTCACTTTTGTTTCTGGCTTCTTTCACTCAAAATTTTTTGAAATTCATCCATTTTGTTGCAATGATCATTCATTCATTCTTTTATTATTACCACATAGCATTCTATTGTATGAATGTGTCATAAATAATTTATTTGTGCCTTCTCCTACTGATAAATATTTAAGCTGTTTCCAGGTTTTTACTGTTGTGAATAGAGATGATATAAACATTCTTGTACAACTTTTATTATGGATGTATGCTTCCATTTCTTTTGAATAGACACTAAGGAGTGGAATTGTTGTGTCATAGGGTAGATGTATATTTGACTTTATAAAGAATGGACAAAGAGTTTTCCAAATAACTTTACTGTTTTACATTTTTATTAGCAGTATATGAGAATTCCCATGTTCCACATCATCTCCATTAATTGGTGTTATTTTATTCTAGTAAATGTGAAATGGTATTTCATTTGTCTTACTAATTTGCATGTGTATGTATGTGGGTGTGTGTGGATGTATGAAGAAATTCTTCCTATGAAATTTTTAAGAGTTTGACCAAGGAAAATAACAATTTTTCAAGGTGGTTGTATTTACTAGATAAGTATTAGTAAGTAATAAGCTTTTTTTTTCTGTTAAACAAGAAACTATTAATAGTTTCCAGCATCCCAGGCAGCGCTAGTGGTGAAAGTCCATGTAGTCAAAGCTACAGTTTTTCCGGTGGTCATGTACGGATGTGAGAGTGGGCTATGAAGAAGGCTGGGTGCCAAAGAATTGATGCTTTTGAACTGTGGTGCTGCAGAAGACTCTTGAGAGTCCCTTGGATGGCAAGGAGATCAAAGCAGTCAATCCTAAAGGAAATCAACCCTGAATACTCATTGGAAGGACTGATGCTGAAGCTGAAGCTCCAATACTTTGGCCACCTGATTCAAAGAGCCGACTCATTGGAAAAAACCCCGATGCTGGGAAAGACTGAAGGCATGAGGAGGAGGGGACGAGAGAGGACGAGATGGTTGGACGGCATCACTGACTCAATGGACATGAATTTGAGTAAACTCTGGGAGACGGTAATGGACAGGGAAGTCTGCAGTGCTGCAGTCCATGGGGTCACAAAGAGTCAGACACAGCTTAGAGACTGAACAAGACGATTTAGCAACTGAACCACAACAATTAATTTCTACAAATTACATCTTCCATTCCCAGAATAAGACTTATATAACCATGGTGGACAGTTCTTTAAATAGGTGTTGCTTTATTCTAATTGATACATTTGTTACACAGGTTTTGCATCTTTTCCCAAGTGTAATGAGTTTAAATTATTTGGTGTTGAGGGCAGCATGGTAAAGGTGGTGCTGCATCCTTGTCAGATTTAAGGAGAAAACCGAATTCCATTCATACAATAATCTCAGTTACCAGATCATCCCCCCGCCTCCGCCACTGCTGATATTTATGTTATAAAGAGACGATTTATGGTGCATTGAATTGAATAAACATTGACTTGGGAAGAAAACAGAACTGCTCCAAATATCAATCAGCTCCTCACCAGCCTTCCAACCTGGCAAATTACTCCATCTCTCTAAGCTTCAGCATCTCCCACAGGACAGAACAAATAATGCTAGAAGATGGACACCTGGTGGATCTTGATGGTCAGACTGAGGAACTGAGACTAAAATCTCGGTGAAATGAGACAAGCAATGGTGGAATTACATTAGGCACAAGACCTCCTGCCACACAGCATCATTGGACATTCATCTTTGCGCACTGTATTCAGTTTCCCACAACTGGGTGGCTTAAAACAACAGAAATTTATCCTCCCACAGTTCTGGAGGACGGAAGTCTGAAATAAAAGTGTCAGCACGACTGGGCTCTTCTTGAGGGCCCAGAGGGGATATTTGTTCATGTACGCCTCTTAGTTTCTGGAGGTTGCCAGCAACCCTGATGTCCCTTGACTTGTGATCACCCCAGTCTCTGACTCCATCTTCACGTGACATTCTTCCTTGTGTCTCTGTCTCTCTTCTCCTCTTCTTACTTGCTAGTTTTCACCATACAAAGCCTGTAGCTTATGGGAGTGCTTTCATCTAGAGCGTTTATAGGATATTGAGGCTGTCCTTCTGTGCTGGTTTCTCATTAAACAGTGGAGTTTATTACTAAATAAATTAAAGACCCATATACATTTTGGAAAATGTGGATGAATACCCTCTAGCAGCAATCAAAAGAACAGATTCCATTTACTGCCAGTTACCAGGCATTGTGACAAAGACCTTCCATGATCTCTTTCATTTAATCTCTCAAACAACTCTTTGATGTCTTGTTCCAGTTAATCAGTTTATTGCCTCTCAACTCCAAATTCACCCTTCAGTACCTGCTTTGCAATGATAGATGGGATTCTTGAAGTATTTCTTCTTCACACGGAGCACCTTGTTAAGCTTTGTCAACAGAGGGCAACGGAGAGACACTACTGGGGAAAAGTTTTTCTTGTGCTTGTTTTGCTTTTGCTTGCTCCTGCTGCTCTGCTCATGCATGTGTGGAGATGTCCACCAGTGTTCCATCCCACCCAGGGTGCCTAGTCCCTCAGCAGCCTGGAGCCCCACCCGGAGCCCAGTGACCACTTCCCTCTGGTCTTCCTCATACAGACACTCCAGGCCCCTCCCAGGCTCCCTAATCCGCTTACACCTGCCCACAAGCCTCTGCTTGCCTGGACCCTGGACAATCATTTCCCGAGGCCTCCTGATACCAACACTCTGATTCCAGGCCAAGTGTCACCTGCCAGGAAGTGGACTCCCATCACCTTATTCTCTTTGCCCACCCACCTTGGCTCACCTGTACCTGGGCTGTTTCCTACTGCCTGGCCACTGTGGACCAGCTCTGGACCAAACAACCTTGCAGACTTGTTTGCCGCCCAGTGGGCTCCAGCCACACCTCTCCCACCAGGTCTGCACATCAGCCTCAGGAAGGCCTCCCATCCCATGTTTGTCCTTCCTTGAGCAGTTTCCCTCAGCCTTGGATTACCCTTTAGGATTCTCTTCATATCTTTGAATGCACCAATATCTGAGTTGAATACTTTTTGAGAGCAAGCCACCCCCGTCCAAATCATTGTGTGGTTTCTGTCTCCTGATTGGACCTAGATGGATACAAGTACTATTATTATTTCCTTTTGGAAGATAAGAGAGTGAGAGTGAGAAAGGCTGCATGGCTTGCTCAGGATCATATGAGGAGTATGGCAGAGTTGGATACAAACCCAGGACCGTGGGCTCTAAAACCTTTGACTTTCACCATTTGCTCCACTAACTAGGAGTCAACATAAAAACACCACATGAGACACAGAGCAATGGGCTCACCTCCCGTCACCCACTCCTTTCCCATGCTTATGGATCCTGGTGTTTCAGTTTAAAACAAGGGTATAAAAATGTAAAAACGAGGCCAGCTCCTAGAGGAAGATTTTCAATAGTCATCTTGAGCTAATGGCCAAAGTAAACACACAGGAAAAGAAAAAAGAAAAAATTCTACTTAAAAATCACTTTTACACTCTCTACATATGGTCAATATTCTGCTCCAAATACAATTGTTTTGAGGCTGATATTTTACTTTTGCCAATTTCCCCAGCTTTGTCTTATCTGCTAAAATGCCTCATTTTGCTAAAGAGAGCTGAAATCCCAATTTGGGGTCTTGCTTGTATTTGTATTAATATTTGGCTCAAGGCAGCCAGATTTCTGGATGATGTATGTCCCTTTAGCTCGCAGGGATCTGATCCCCACTGGGGCTGTGCTTAAAGGCAGCATGGAACAGCTTCCATATTCCTGGAAACGAAGCTCCAGCCTCCTCTTACAGCTTCTCCCTTGGGGAACACAGCAAATGTGAGTCCTAATTAGCCTCAAAATAACAAAATCCCAATATTAATTATCTTCCTTGAGGGTTGTTCTGGTCTTCCAGCTTTGTAGGAAAAACAAAGTCTTGTGCAAGGATTAACCATTTCCTGCAGACGATTAGATGATTAGATGTAGGGAACTCTGGACTGAGTTAGGCTACCTGGATTTGAGTCCTGTCTTTGCCACTCATTATGTGGCCCTTTGTTTTTCTGGAAACAAGAAGATTGGATTCTAAGTTCTTTCCAGTTCTATGGTCCTTTGACTCAGAATCCTTTCAGCCTTATTTCATCAGAGCAATTTAAATCAGAGCAGCTTCCATTGTCAAGGGCTCTCAATGTACTGGGAAAATTGCTAAGCACCTTAAATGCATTATCTCTTAGGATTCTCACTGCAAACCCGTTGCTATTTAATGTCACAGCACATGGAGCACAGTCATCATAAGCCACAGCTACAGTCTTCTCTCCAGGTGGGTCACTGACTGTTCCCCTAACCTGATGAATGGGATCCAGCAGAAGAATTGTAGGTAGATGCATCATTTTTTTTTTTTAAGTTATCATCACCTTTATCACTATACGAGGCTAAGGCAGCGGGTAGGAGTAGTCAGGGCAACTAGCTGATTACCAGCAAAGCCAGGCACTTTGTATACAAAGTCTAGCTTAATTCTTACTGAAACTCTTAAGTGAGCTTGTTCCTCTATTCCCATTATACAGATGAAGAAAATGAGGTTCAGAGAAGTCCAAAAAACTCATATACACTTACCACCACCAGTCAGCAGCAAAGCTGTGGTCTGAATATGTTCCATTTCACTCCTATCACTGCACTGGGACAACTATTTGTGGTCAGAGGTTTCAGGGCCTGAGCAACTATATACACTGTTATCAAGGCCAAGGCTATGTATGACAGCTGGCAAGGAAATGACTGGTAGACTCAGTGAAAGGTAGAAAAAAATTTTTCTTTAAAAATCACTCCTTTCTTGCCATTGGCTATGCTGGGATCTCCAGGGCCAGAGACCCAGTCCCTGTCCTGCAGCATCTCTTTCTGGGCGAGTGCTGTCCCACCCATGAGACAGGAACCAAGTGCATGGTTCTGATCACCGTGGGGACTGACTCTAGGTTCTAAAGCAAAGAAGGCTTTAGAATAGGCACCTGGGGACTTCCCTGGAGGTCCAGTGGCTAAGACTCTGAGCTCCCAATGCAGAGGGCCTGGGGTTCAATCTCTGGCCAGGGATCTAGATCCCACATGCCACAAACTAAAGAGATCCCACATGCTGCAACTAAAGAGCCCACGTGCAGCAACAAGGACTCAGCACAGCCAGATAAATAAAAATGAATAAAAAAAAAAAAAAAAAAAAAGAACAGGCATGGGGGAGGAAGTACAAGAATATGGGCAGGGACATGGCCCTGGCAAACCAAGCCATCTTCAAAACAGAAAGAATCAGAGATTGTTGTTCTGTTTCTCTTTGACCTCATTCTTAAGGAGCAGCTGTTGAAGAAGCACACAGTGAGGGCTTCTGGGAGAAGGGAGGAGTTGACTCTGGGTACAGACATGGGCTTCCCCCGTGGCTCAGCAGTAAAGAATCTGCCTGCAATGCAGGAAACACAAGAGATGTGTGTTCAGTCCCTGGGTCAGAAAGATCCCCTGGAGGAGGAAACGGCAACCCATTCCAGTATTCTTAGCCTGGGAAATTCCATGGACAGAGGAGCCTGGCAGGCTGCAATCCATGGGTTCACAAAGAGTCAGACACGACGCAACATGTATATCCTATTTATTTATTTCCTTTCGGCATGTAGGATCTTAGTTCCAAGACCAGAGATCAAACCCATGCCCACTGCATTAGAAGCTCAGTCTTAACGACTAGACCACCAGGGAAGTCCTCCTGGTCCTTTTAATTCTTGTAGATCCTTCTGCCTGGAAAGTTCTTCCCCTTCTTGCATCCTTCAAGTCCAGGCTGAAAACTCTTCTGGCAGCTCAGCCTTCCCTAGCCTCTTCAGGCAAAATTCATTCTTGATCTTTCCCCCACACCTGTATTATCTGCTTTAGTTTCTGCTTCTCTTACTAGACTGTGAGGCCCTGGGGAGAAGATCATGCTTGCTTCATCTCTGAACTAGGGGTCAGACACATAAAAGGCTCACAATATGTGACTACTAAATGAATGACGTAATTAATTTATCTCTGACCTTAAGTCAGGCAGTGAATGACATCACTCCTTAACCTAGTTTAAATGTCCCTGTTTCCAGAAGGCCCATAAAAGTGGTTCTAATGGTAATGGCTGGACAACGGTGGCCAGCAGGGTATGTCTTTTCTCTAGCTGTGGACAGGAAGTGCCCACTGTAGGGCAAGAGCATCTCTGGTCAGCCTTGGCTCCAAAGGGATGTTTGGGAGACCCAACCACTACAATTGGTCTTAAACTTTTTGGCAATCACACAAAGGTAGAGGACAGAGTGGATCTGAAGGCCAGAACCTGACTGTTCTCTTAAGCTCCCCTCAAACCTATGAGCCTTCCATAAGGATGGACCGTGTCCTCTAAGATGTCGCCTCAGGACTGACAAGAGAACCATAGCATCAGAGGAAGGGCTAGACTGACTCTCTCAAACTGGGTATTTCCAACCTGCAAGGGAGAGGGAGGGAATGAAAGGCAGTGGGAGGAGTGAGAAAGAAAGGATAAAGAATAAGAATGACTGCAGAGAGCAGTAATACTCTCTACATAAACAGGTGATAAAAGCTGATAACAGCAATGACAAAATTAAGAAAATAAAAACACTGCTCTGAAGATTTATAGGCCAGCTAACACAGAGCTAAATCGGCAATAACTCGGGCTGATAAAAAGCACAGGGCATCAACCACATAAACACTCGGTCACTTCAATGCTTCCGTGTATATTACGATGACACTGGTTTGTTGACACCACCCCATCCCCATGACCTCAGGCGGCAGGAGCGGTGCCTGACTCACAGAGGGGGACGTTCTGCAGGGCTGATGCTGACGAGGAGCTTTTTCAGAAAGACAAGTTATCCTTGACTGGATGCAGATGGCCCAGTGAAAAATGAAATCTGCCAGCGGAGGCTGCCTTTATCAGCTGGAGAGGTTCAGCAGGGACAAGACTTCCCTATCCCCAGCCCGCCCGAATGAGCCTCCGGTTTCAGCACCATATCACTGACTGTCCTAATGAATTCTTCTGACGGGCTGGAGCCCGCACGTATCTGCTTCAAGGAGTGCGTGCTGGCAGGCTGGGGCATGGTACCAAACTCGCCTGGAGTCTGCATTCCACCTTCAGAGTCGGCAAGGAATGCTTGTGGCAGGAAAGGGGCTGTCAGATCCACCAGGACTGAATGCCCTGCCCACACTGACCATCCTCTGGCTCTCCTGGGCTCCCCTCCCTGACCAGCAGGCAATGGGTGCCCAGGAAAGGACAAGAGGTTCTCCAGGGAACACCAAGGCAAACACCCATGGGAGTCCACCGTGTCAAAGACAAAATTACAAGCACAAGCTGCTGTTTATTAACTAACTTCCTATTACATGCCAAGCCCCGCCTGTGCCAGGCACTGCATCAGGTTGACCCCCATACGACTGTCCCCGAGGTTGGTGTTACCTTCCCACCTTAGAGATGAGCAAATTCAGAGTTCAGTCCAGCTGTCCAGTCACGGGGCTTCCCAGGCGGCACTAGCGATCAAGAACCCGCCCCCCAATTCAGGAGATGAAAGAGATGTGGGTTCGATCCCTGGGTGGGGAAGATCTCCTGGAGGAGGGCATGGCAACCCACTCTAGTACTCTTGCCTGGAGAATCCCATGGTCAGAGGAGCCTGCGGGGCTATAGTCCATGGGGTCATGACTGAAGAGACAGCATGCACATCCAGGGTCATGGGGCTGGGAAATGCCAGCGCTGGGGCATGATACTGGTGTGACCTCCGTCCATACAGCCTGTTATCCTAGGAGGACTGGTGTGGAAGAAAACAGGCAAAGTGAAATAAGTATCTGGAGGCTCTACAGTAGATAGATAGACTTTTCCATTTTCATCCCAGTTTAGTAGTACCATGGAGATGACTGTAGTAAAATATTGATAAATTCTGAATCTATCATTGTGGTTTTTTAAAACCCACACACTATAAATTCATCTCAGAACCCAGAACCAGGAATTTTTCATCGCGGCTGCTTTTGACTATTGGAGCCATTGTTCCTCTCGTTCAGTAACCAACCAAGGTGTTTCCAAAGACCCAAACAGACCCCAAAACTGAGCCCCACAGCTCTCCAGACTCCTTGGTCCTGTCCCTCTTGCTGACACGTCCCACATTTTGTGCCTGAGCCAAGGCTTCTGAAAACTTTTTTCCTCTCCTCTTATTTGGGAAGCTGAAGCCAGCAGGAGGCATTCTGATGGGTTCAGGAAGGACCTTTATACGAAAGAGGCCTCAGGACACCAGGGCGTGGACCTGACATCTGATGAAGGTGGGTCCCAGCCAGTCCCACTGATAGCCGCTATCTCTCCAGGGCGACCTGTGTCCCAGCCCCTTCGGTCTCCCGGAGGGTCACACAGACAACTGTGGGATAAGTGAGGTTTGGCAGTGACTGACACCCTGCCCCTCCCGGCTTTGCCCAGTGCTGCCCACATCTCCCCTCTGCAGTGTGATGGGCCATGGCTTGCTGGCAGGATGACCTGGGGCCAGTGCGGGGGAAAACTGGGGACAGGCTCTGCCTCAGTCCTTCTTGAAAGGCCTTGCTCTGATCATTGCACAGCTAGAGACCTGGCTACCCTGCCTGAGCATGCCAGCTGAGCATCCCCTTCAGGCTTCTGGAACACTCTGGAGGAGAACAGTGTTGTTATCTGAGCAGAAGCTGAGATTCATGAGTCTTGGATCTCGCGGTTTGAGCTACACAGCCTGTAATCTCATTGCTGGGAAGCTCCTGGAGGACAAGCCGACCCCAAGGCCTCTTTCAACAATCCTCATCCTCTGCTCTGGACCTTTCTAGACCCCTCCTGTCAGAGAAGAACGGAGGGACTGGCCAGAGGCTGGATCAGCAAACAGAACCATCGTGTCTTGCCACTAGCAGTTAGAATTTACTAGACACAGGTGGAGTACGCATCTTGCATGGTTCATAGCACCTCAGCTGCTTCTCCTGGGGCCCAGGAGTCCCCGTCTAAAAACAGCGGCAGCTTATCTCCACACGACAGCATCTGGAATCTTCCTCACACAAACTTTATGGTGTCCACCCAGAGATTTCAGACATCTTTATCAGGTGGAGCCTACGAAAGGAGGTCAACTGAGCCTCACTCAGCCTGCTGCTGCCAGGAGGGCAGGTGTGGCTCGGTGGACTTCTTCCCCCATGAGACCTCCACAAACCCTTCCAAGCAGAGCGTGCCCCTCCTCCCCTGCCAGGGGCCAGCTCTGCTGCAGTGGCGGCTGGAAGGAAGGCTATGCCGGCATTGAGTGATAAAGCCCGCTGACATGGATCATTGTATTTGGAGACCTCAGAGAAATTAGGACAAGAGACAGCTGTGAGTCTGTCTCCCTGGAACTTGCTCCTTTGGATGCTAAGGGCCCAAAGACGTCTTCGAAACATGAAGGCTGCCTGCTGAGACTAAGGGGCAAACCTGTCCACGGGACCCACGGGACGCTCCCAAGATTTCTCCCCACCCCCACCACCACCAGACACCAGCAGCTTCCTCCCCCGCCCCCTCCCTCTGACGTAGAGCTGCTTGGGAAAGCAGGATGCTGCTTTTTAAAAGTACTCATTGACCTTGAACTCTTAAATGTGTTTCTCAATTTTCCCCTTTTATCACTGTCCGCCTAACATTATGCTATGTCATTTAAGTTCCGGTATTTAATATAAAATATTGAATAAAAACATACTTCACAAACAGGCTCTATCACTGGATATGGGAGGAACAATTTACCAATCACAAGTACCCTTCCTCCGGGCACTGGGCAAACATTCCTAGGATCTGAATAAGCCGGTGGGCAAGAAGATATCACTGCTGTGTTCTCTCAGCATTTCTGTCCTCTGGTTCGTGGGTCCCTCTGGGACAAGGGGGAGAAGTATTGTAAAATGAAGGCGTTAAGATTGCGGGCTCCGAGTCAGAGTTGGCTTTGAATCTCTGCCGTACAAGAGCTGTGAGACCCTGTGTGAGGTGTTTCATAGAGCCTCGGTTTCTTTATCTGGAAACTGGGCACATTCTCAGTAAGAGAATGCATGTACAATGGCACTGGTCTGTACATACAGATCTAGTAAATGGCCCCATTATCATCACCGAGCATCTCCCATTTGGAAAGGCCCTGGGTGCTTGTTAACAGTTGGGATGGGTTCACATGGGTGTCGGGCCCTGTCGGACAGAAGCCCCCTCTTCCTGTCAGATTTCCCTAACATCCACACTCCATCCCTCGTCTTTCTTCCCAGAGTTGTCCCCCTCTTTCCATGCCTCCTTCGTCTTTCTCCTGGACTCCAAATGCCTCCTCAGAGTCCCTACCATGTCAACCAATTGCCCAGTGTCAACATCAATCCTCCCAGGATGCCAAGAGGAAGAGATGCCATTCATTTCAACCAACCCATCCTCTACATTGATCTCAGCCCCACCCTCATGGACCATCTCTCAATCCTTCTGTACTCCATAAAAATGCTTTGTGAGCTCCTAAAATTACATTTGCTCATTTCCCTGCCTTAGCTTTTACATCTGACATCCTTCTGTCTGAGGCTCCCACTCACAGCAGGCTGTTTTTCAATCTGTGCTTAAAGGTGCAGACTTCTCAGAGTCCTCAGGAGTTTGTCCTCGTCTCCTCACCAGTCTCTGAAACAAAACTTTGCTCAGTAGCACCTGACTGAGTATGGCTGTGTGGTCTGCTGGGTTTCTGACCCTCTGAGAGGTGACCCTTCTTGTGCTGCCTGGATCTCTTTTCTTCTTAAGATGAGTCTGAGAATTCACAGAATCAGGATTTTGCTTGAAAAAATGGAGAAGAACCTAGAACCCTCCACTGAGGCAGCTACTTTCTCAGTGTAAAAAATCAGACCATGTGGTCATCATTGTGATCACTTACTAAGTTCTGCACAGATTTCAATCATTTGAAATACAATTAAATAATCACTAGAAGCAAACCCCACTCCAGTACTCCAGTGTTCTTGCCTGGAGAATCCCAGGGACGGGAGAGCCTGGTGGGCTGCCGTCTATGGGGTCGTACAGAGTTGGACACGACTGAAGTGACTTAGCATAGCAGAAGCAAAGACCTGAATAAAAAAGGCCAAGCCTTTCACATTCTCTTGGGGATTCATTTGTTCACTGTGGTTCTTACACATTTACCTGTGAGCAATTCCTGAGCCACTCTGCTGGCTGCAAGGCTCTGAAGAAAAATGTGTCTAGTTGGGAACCACTCTTCTACTCATACTCACACACACACACACACACCTGTTCCTGACATGCCTGACCTGGTTAGTCCAAAGTCAGTGGTATAAACAACCCACAGGGGGCACAGGGCTCTGGAAGACATTGCCTTCTCCCTTTTCCCTTTGGTATGTGAAGAGCTAAACACTGGCCCCTAGTAGGGACGAGACATGGGGGATTCCTGCCTGGCTCGTGGGAAATAAATCCTCTCCAAAAAACTGGAAGGTTTTGGTCTATGGACACTGGCAAGAATGGCATCAGGCCTGCGGTGGAAATGTGAGCCCAGTGGGGAGTGAGGACTGGATATGCGGGTGGACCATGCACCGTGCTTCTCCTTACCTGGACTTAGGTTGGGGGAGAGGGTGTCTCCCCTGCCTGAGGAACGTCACTGACAGAGGATGGGCAGGCTGTGTTTGAAAACAAACCTCTGCAGAGATGGGCTCGCCTGCACGCAGCACTTCTGACCACATTCAACACCAGTGCCCTGCCCTCAGCTCCAGGGCCCATTACAGCAGAGCCCCAGGCCATCTTCATGGTCACTGTCTACAGGCTAAGAAGGTTCAGGGTATTCCTAGGACTGTCAGGTGCAAAACTCAGCAGAAAGTATTTATGGAGCCCAGCCTTTAGGTTTTTGCAAAAAGTGTAGTCCATCTGAGCCACCAGAAATATAAGAATTCCATGGTCAGAGGAGCCTGGCCGGCTGCAGTCCATGGGGTTGTGAAGAGTCAGACATGACTGAGCAGCTAACACGAAGTGTGGTCCACAGCCCAGCAGGGTGGGCATCGCCTGGGAACGTGTCAGGAATGTGGTCTCAGGCCCCGCCCCAGAACTTCCGAATGGGAGACTGTACTTGAACAAATTCCATTCCATAGGGAATGTCGATGGAGAAGGCAATGGCACCCCACTCCAGTACTCTTGTCTGGAAAATCCCATGGATGGAGGAGCCTGGAAGGCTGCAGTCCATGGGGTTGCTGAGGGTCGGACACGACTGAGCGACTTCACTTTCACTTTTCACTTTCATGCATTGGAGAAGGAAATGGCAACCCACTCCAGTGTTCTTGCCTGGAGAATCCCAGGGACAGGGGAGCCTGGTGGGCTGCCGTCTATGGGGTCGCACAGAGTGGGATACGACTGAAGTGACTTAGCAGCAGCATGGTTAGTAAAAGCTGAGAAGTCCTTGAGGAAGTAACACAGGAAGGGAGATGATCCACTCCTCTAGGAGCTCACACATGGTTGCTGCTGCTGCTGCTGCTAAGTCGCTTCAGTCGTGTCCGACTCTGTGCGACCCCATAGACGGCAGCCCACCAGGCTCTCCCGTCCCTGGGATTCTCCAGCCAAGAACACTGGAGTGGGTTGCCATTTCCTTCTCCAATGCAGGAAAGTGAAAAGTGAAAGTGAAGTTGCTCAGTCGTGTCCGACTCTTAGCGATCCCACGGACTGCAGCCCACCAGGCTCCTCCATCCATGGGATTTTCCAGGCCAGAGTACTGGAGTGGGGTGCCATTGCCTTCTCTGCACACATGGTTAGGAAGGTATAACTTGCAGATATAAAACCATGGAGCAGAGTGCATGTCTACATCGTCAAACACGTTTTGGAAGGAAAACTAGATATGGAATACCAAGACCAGCCTCAGCCACTATGGTCACTGAGCCTTAGCTTCCCCATCTGTAAAGTGGGAAAAATACTTACCCTGTCAACCTTACTGACAGACGGTCCTAGATGCGAAAGCACAACACCCATATTAAGATGCTATTGAATGTTATGTACTCCAAGTGCTACAGAGGGTCCAGGATGAGAGAGTCTGGGAAGAACCATTGAAGGACTGGAGGTGGCCTTTTAAAGATACTGGACCAGACACTTTACTAAAGTGAGATGGGAAAATGTACATTTTGACACCTGCACCTATATATAGCCTCTAGCCTGAACTATAGAGAGCTCCCTGTGACCAACATTCTTCCTGACAATCTGCTCATGGTCAACACCACAGGTCTCAGAACACATACTCAATGCCACCGGGTACATTACCAAACACAAAACCAACAGATGTGGTCTCTGTGGGGAGGTTGACAAGAGCGCTGTTGCTGCAAACCTTAACTCTGGTTTGTGGTACATGGAAATGGATTTGTTTGTCGTTTGGTGGACTTGACCTGTGAAGGCATCTGGATACCCCAAAAGGACGCTGGAGGTGGTGGTAGTGTTTGGGGTGGGGAGGTGGGAGAGAGGAGTGGAAAGGAAATTAGCATGAGTTCTTGGGTAATCATTTTCCTAGATGATGTTTATGAAGCCTTTGTTATGAGGTTGAAGTTTTAATGCTTTTCCCCCTATTTAATCCTCACTACGACTATCTGTCAGACACAGATGAGGAAAACAAGGACTGACAATCTGAACCCAGGTTGGTCTGCTTTCCAAAGCCCATGACCTTAACTGCAGGCTAACCTGCTGAAGTGGTGTGAGAATCTCTGGGCTTCCTCGAGCAGCTGAAACAATGTGGCCGCTTTTGTTGTGAAACCTGGCTCGTTCTGACTCGCTGACGTTTGCCATGCTTGTCCTGAGCTTCTCCAGAGAAATGCTGTCTTCTGGCAGGAAAAGATAAAAACTGCTGATACAAATGAGTCACCACATTTGCTATAATTAACAGTGATGCAAGAGCCAGATGCAAACCAAGTGGGGCCTCAGGACCTGACTTTCAGGCGGCCCCAAACTCTGAACTGCACTTCAACAGAGAAAAATCCCTGCGGTGAGCTGCTGTCTGTTCAAGATACATTTTAAATGAAGAAATGAAGCCTGGAATGCTTGCAAGTTCCCAGATAATGGAGTGGAGAGGAGCGGCACCAAATTAATCTCCTTATTTACAACTGAAAAACTATCCACCAGAACCAGGAAGAGAGTTTATAGTTCACAGATAATGTAGATCTTTGCTTTCACACTCGGCTGCCCTGGAAAGCCTGAGCTGTCTCCAACCTGCTGAGCTACTTCATAGCAACTACAATTGCAAGTTCAGTTGTACTAGGTGTTCAGTTTATACCCTCCTAATTGCAGTGTGTACCTGTGAACTTTAAAAAAAAAAAAAAAAAAAGAACAGTTATTTGCATCTCTCTAGGCTTTTTTTGCTGACATGGAATAAGAAGTGATGTAATGATAGCCTGATGAAAATGACTCTGAATACACAAGTCCCCCCATCCAGCCATGAGCCCTTGTGATCACAATTACTTTATGATGAGAGGAGCGGGCAGTGCTCTCTGGCTGCTTCTAGGGTCAATAATTGCCTCCTGAGTTTCAACAGAGAGAAACAAAGAATGGTCAGGACCTTATTAGACTTAAGTGGTCACTGATGTCAGTGTCGGCACCTTACCTGTGGAAAAGAGGCTCAACTCTCCCCAAGATGTGAACACAATACAGCTGATAGAATCTTACCACTTTCCTTTTGAATAGACTTTAATTGAGAGCAAAGTGAAAAATGCAGGTTACATTTTTAGTGTTATCATCAATATGTTGGAAGATCAACACCAAAACAGTGATACATCTAACATTTATACATATCCTAACTTTAGCTGTCAAAGAGCAAATCATTATCAGATATATATATTTACACAATAATTTCAAGCAACAGTAAATAATAAACTCCCTCCCTTAAAAAATAAAAACAAAACACACACACATACACCCAACCACCTTTAAACAATGGATTTCCTCACACCATTAAGTCTCATTTTTTTTTTCACATATACTTGGAGACCCAAAGTTATTTAAGTTACTTAAGAACAGTCTTATCAGTGGAAATTCTGGACCAGCCCTTATGTTCTTTTAGAGTCATTTTAATTTTTACAACTTGAAGCCACATAACCAGCATGGTCTGTATACTCTAAGGACACCCCAAATGATAAAAATGAATTCCACTTCCTTTGTGTGAGGAGATATGTACATCTTTGAAGATGTATATGATTACAACTCAAAAGTCAAACAGAAACACAAAAACAAAATCTCAGATCCTCAAGCACGATTTCTTAAGAGCATTGTGCTAACGTTAACAATGAATCAACTGAATGCTAAGATTCTTTTAGATATCTCTGCAGAGGTACTGGTTAGTTCTGATTCTTTTTTTTTTTTTTTTCAGCTGCTTGAAATGCTTGAGTTTTAAAAGTTGCCTGGTCCAGGTTAGCAGCCTGCCTAACCTCCGGAATGTCGGACAGGACTCACCCCCAGTGCCTTGCTCTCTGATTTATTTCTCGCTGTTGCTGTTAGTAAATGGAAACCATGACAAAGTTTACATTAGCAGACACATCCACATGCCCAGGCCCATAAATATTCTATGATGGAAAATGGTACAATGACTCCATTCCTCGTGAAAATGAGCGTAAAGTGAGAAGGGGCGGGGGAACATCACCAACAGTGGCTCTGCTTATGGTGGAAAATCCAGACCAAATGGTGACGGGCTTTTAACTAACCGGACACTGAGAGCCACTTCTCCAGGGCCTTAGGAGTCAACTCAAAGTTGGCTAAGCAGAGACCAACTCCTTTGGGCAAACCTGGTAGAATCCAGTAGTACAGGCATCTTGTCTCAGACGCTGGATGAAGAAAGATCAACCGCCGTTTCCTTCTCCGACAGGCGAGTGAGGAGGAATCTGAAAGTCAGCTTTGAGAGGAGCGCGCGCTCGGTCCTGCCTGGGACGCGGAACGGCGGCCGGTGGGGACCCCTCAGAGCGCCAGCTGCAGCTTGCTCATGTTTCTCTGGTGCATGTTGTGATGGCGGACCAATTCGTCTGACCGGGCAAACTTTTTCTGACAACTGGGCCACCGACAGCTGAAGGGCTTCTCACCTGTTGACACAATGGCCAGTCAGAGACACTTGCCGTGGAGAGATGGAGCTGCAAGTTCAACTACCAGAGGCCTGAGTTAAATCATCACAAGGCACCCACTCCAGATTCCCTCTAGCTCTTTCCCTAAGCTCACACATCTAGTTCATCTCACGAGGCGGCCTTGACATGGCAGCACCTCTGGGGCCTCAAGGATTAAAATGCTGTGGCAATTACAAAACGTCACTGCGTCAGAAGACTTGGGAAATGGGAGAGACGGAGCGAATCTAGGTAATGGGAATGTCTGGGCACTTCATATTTAATCAAGGGGGGAAAACACTTGGTAAAACACAACCCCTGTCATTAGACGGTTTTGTGAATTGTCCGAACGCTTCCCGTTTGCTGTTTAGGGAGGGCACTGAGCTTAACTGGAAGGCAAGGGCCTTAGGATCATCACGCAGGATACTGTTAATGGACCGCCATCCAGTAGCACAGCTGCATCTATAGCTTTAACATCTCTGTCTGTATACATATTCTGGACGGGCTGGGCACGTTAAATAAATCACTGACCTCAGTACACATGGTATTTGCTTCTTTTACCTTAAAGGGTTATTTAGAGAGTAATACCCATTATATAGAAGATTTGAGGTGAGGCATGATTTCGAGATTTTTTCAAAGCTTGCCAAAAAATCGAGGCTTCTCCATCTAAGGAGGCCTCAGAAGTTTCTTCCAAGTCTCATTTTGGATGGGAAAGATAATTAGCATTTCTGAATGCTTATCTATGTACTAAGCTCTGTGCTGGGTTATCATATATATACAATTATATATATTAATTATATATAATATATATAATTTCATGTACTCTTTCCAACAACCTGTAAGGGAAGCATTATTATCCGCATTCTACAGATGAGGCTGGAACCTCAGGTGAGTGCAGACACAGGCAGGACTTCTTAAACCTGGGTCTGTCTGATTCCAAATCCAGGTCTGTCTGTAGGACACACTTCCTGGGCCTCGGCACAATGGAAATACGCTGTGGCTTTATCCTAAGTAAAAACATCACAGGAGCCAATTCCTCCACCTGGGGAGGTTCTCAGGATATAGCTAGTCCTTCTCTGAGAAATACTGGAAGGGATAAACACTGAGAAATATCCCAGGGGAGGCACTGTCCCCGGGTCAGAACTGGAGGCTAATCAACTATAGCTCCCAGTTAGATATTAAACAGTCTGCTGGTGACATAGGTCATTTTGTACATCGACAGATATGCATGAGGTGGGGTGCAGGGTACCTCTTCCCCACCAAATTGTGAGCTCAGGACTAAGGCAAAGAAGTGACATTAAAGGTACTCAAGTCAGGGAATGAGCTGTCCATCCCACTGACTCTGGGCCACAGGTACTCTGACTGCCTACAAGTACAGCCTGCTGGGGCTGAGAATCCAGGACTGCACGGGGGATCACGGCTCACACTTCCCTCGCCTCCCATTCCCACTGTCCCTCGGCCCTTCCTGATCTGGCTCCTGTCCCCTGCTCCCACGGCCAACCGTGCTGTCAAAGGTCACCTCCTAATGGACAAATCCTAACCTCTTCTTCTGTCGGTCATCATCCTCCTCAAACTCTGGAGGGAACTCAATTCTGCTGACCAGGGGTTCTCCTCCTGATTCTCTCTCCTCCCTGGGCCACAAGGTGAACACAGACTCTTTCCCCAGTAAAGAAGCAGTGGGCAGGTGGGCTGGGAAGAGGCAGATCTGGGGTTGCTACTTACTAGCTTTGGGACTTTAAACAAAGTTATTTCATCATTCTGTGCCTCAGCCTCCTCATCTGTAAAATGGGGATGAAATGTTACCTATCCTACTTTTCTTCTGAGGATGTTGTGAAGATAAAGTGAGATAAACTAAGCATTGGTCCTCCCTCTAAAGCTAGAAAATACACAACAAAGATAGTGCTATTTTCATTCTGAATCACACCAGCCTTGTGGAGAAGCAAAAACTTTCAGCAGCTGTGAATAAATGTCTTTTCTCTCTCTATTCCTTTTGTTTGTTTAATTTTTACTTTTTGGCCATGCAGCATGTGGGATCTTAGTTCCCTGACCAGGGACTGAACCTGTGCTCCTTGCATTGAAAATGCTGAGTCTTAACCACTGGGCCAGAGGGAAGGAGGGGAAGTCCCTCCCTTATGAAGGAAATAACACCCACACACCAATATAAGTCTGGCAGAAACCATGCCTGCTCCTGGGGCATTAACTTTTAGCAGAGCAAAGATTCAGGTCTCTGAAAACAGTGTTATAAAATGCAAACTTTCAGGAGTACAAGTGATTGGCTTGCTAGAATTTCTGCTATTTTCCTCCAAGGCTGATTATCCTATCAAACTGAGCGATAAAGATGTGATGCAACAAACTGGGAACAGCAGGGACTTAGCTTATCTCTTCACTTCATTCTGGACACTCCTGAAAGCAGTTCTTTTCACATCTCTTCTGCTCCATACCTCCCACCCCCATTCCTTCTTAAACAATGTTATTATTTAAAGACATCCATGCACTGTTCTCTCTCCTGAATCTCAAGCTGTTTAGAACTTTTACACTCATCTTTTCCAATCTCTCGCATCACAAGCAACCCCATTCAACAGTAGTTTAAAAAAATAAAGAAAAATAAATGTGAAGAAAAGTTTACGCACTTGTTTTACCTGTATGAGTCCTGGTGTGGGTCTTCAGGTGGTCGGAACGGGAGAACTTTCGCTGACAAGTTTTACACTGGAATGGTTTCACACCTAAACGGACAGAGAAGGTCTAGCCGCGGCCCTAACCATGTGGGGGCATAGCAAGGTCCACAAGGCCCGCTTCCCGGTGGCCTGAGGAGTTGGGCATTTCCAGCCATACCTGCAGTGTCTGGCTCGCCCTCAGATTTCCCCAACACCCCAGGCCCAGCAGGAGCCACCTAATGCCGCACAGTAATCCTTGAAGACCTGTTGTCTTGGGAACAACTATTGCTTAACCACAAGTGTCCAGCTTCTCAGAGAAGTTTCAGCTGTGTCTGAGACTGAAAAAGTGAATCACACACTACAGATGGGACTTTGCTCTCCACCCACCCGTGTTCTTTACTAACACTCAGTGTATCATCAGCAAATTGCTAGTAGGAATATCATGATTCTGTGGTTTTCAGGGGAAATGTGGGACGTTTCCTTTTCTTTTCTTTTCTTTCTTCTTCTTTTTTTTTTTTTTTAAGAGAAGGTAAATCCCCAGCAATTAGGAGGGAAAATTATTGGAGAAACTTAAAAAATGGCTGACCCTCTCACACCCATATTGAACAATAAAAAGAATCACAAAATCAACAATGACCCAAGGGAACACACTGCCAGCAACGAGAAGGGAGCCTACAAACCTGTGTGTCTCCTTTGGTGTCTTTTGAGCTGGTCTGAACGAGAAAACCTTCGTTCACAGTCCTTGAAGTCACACTGGTATGGTTTCTCACCTTGGGGAAGATATGCATTCCATTGGAAAATGATATTGGAAATAAAGATCTCATTAGAGGCAACTTCTCTTATTGGGACTGAAAGGATCCCGAAATGCTGAAAGGCACTTGGGTGGAAGGTTTCAGGGATACGCTGTCAACCTTAGGGGGCTTCCCAGGTTGCTCTAGAAGTAAGGAACTGGCCTGCCAATGCAGGAGATGGTAAGAGACGCAGGTTCAACCCTGGGTCAGGAAAACGCTCTGGAGAAGGGCATGGCAACCCACTCCAATATCTTGCCTGGGGAATTCCCAAGGACAGAGGAGCTTGGCGGGCTATCATCCTTAGGGTCACAGAGTCAGACATGACTGAAGTGATTTAGCATGCATGCATGCCAAACCACAGGGTTAGGAGGAAGTCCCACCTACATACATATATTCATGGGCAGGAGGCACGGAATCAGGGGCTGGGTGAATAAGGCTGAGTTCGAAGAGAAGGGAACTCGGGTTCTGGAGTTTGACATGGTGGGGAATATCCAGCTCTTTCAATCTGCTGGGTGAGGTGTTGTTTCCTCACTGTGAAACGGGGCTAATAACCTGACAGCTTCCAAGGACTTGTAAATAGATTACAACGGACCATCCACAGAAGGGCTTAGCCTAGAGCCTAGCACAGAGGCAGTGCTCAAAAAATACTGGCAGCTAATATTTAAACAAATAATAAACCAAAGCTGTCTTAAGTCTAAGACTTGAGTTTGTGGCAGAATTCTGGGATGGATGTCCCCTGGAGCTGGCCCCGTGGAGTAAGCACTTTATGTTTTATGGCCTAAAGCTCTGGTATTCTCTGCTACTGACTTCCCAACCCTGAGTTAGGTATAAACAACTCCAGGGTTGTAAGATGCTCAAATTAAACCAGGAGCCAGAGCCTTAGAGTTCTGGGTATCCCTTTACTCGAGACAAGACAGGAATGGGATTACACAACCTCCTGCCTCACAGTGGAGAAGCCCTGCCCCTGTCTTCGCAGGAAAAAGTTCAGCCAAATCCCAGGAACTGCGCCCCCTGAGTGCACTGAGCAACCCTGGACCGTCCCACCTTCTTATGAGAATTCTGAGTCACCAGCATTCTGGGATGGAGAGCAAGCCATCCTGGGATCAGCCGGTTCTTTCTGTTGTTGGGCAGTTCCTGGGTACCTTTCCAGCCTCAAGACCTCCTCTGCTTCCCTGATCCATCTATACTCCTGCTCTATAGAGCTCACCATTCCTGAACCCTGCCTTATACTTCGCTCACACTAAACATCCTCCATCCCTATCCCCAGATTCCTAACCCATCATAAACTCTATGGCACATCCCTCTCAAATGCTGTTTCCTCTGTGATGCCTTCTTGGAAGCTTCCTGTTCACATAGAAGGCCTTTCCTTCCCTCATTACAGAATGGCTGACATGGGGCCTTGTCAGATCCACCGTCTGCCACAGACTGGAAAATCCTGAGAGCAGGAAACTTTCCTCAAGTTTCTATTGATATCCAGCCTAGTGCCTTAACTTCAGCTCTTCAAGCTGGAAAAAGCAACACTTCTATCCAGTCTCATGTCTTTTTTCTGCCTTTCTGCTTCTGCTCATCCTTTACTTTCTCTGCCCGACCCTGCCTACCCTTTATTGGTTAATCCAAGCCCTTCCTTCTCCAAGAAACAAACGATGCTCACTCAAAACAATACCCTCTGAATGAATCTTCTCACAGCCTCCAGATTCACTCAGTCATCACACATTCTCTCCTCCCTTTTCACTTTTGTATGTCTTGCCTCCAAAACAGACCATCGACTCTTTGAGCAAGGGGCTTGTGACTTGGAGTTAAAAGGCATGAGTTTGAGTCTTCCCTATATCCTACCCACCAGATAATTGTTTTGTTTGTGATAATAAAATGAAATAATGAATGTAGAGAATTTGGCCCATGGAAAGTATTTAATAAAAGGTTCTTAATATAATAGTAGAGAAGACTCTATACATGGACATCACCAGATGGTCAACACCAAAATCAGATTGATTATATTCTTTGCAGCCAAAGATGGAGAAGCTCTATACAGTCAGCAAAAACAAGGCCAGGAGCTGACTGTGGCTCAGATCATGAACTCCTTATTGCCAAATTCAGACTTAAATTGAAGAAAGTAGGGAAAACCACTAGACCATTCAGGTATGACCTAAATCAAATCCCTTATAATTATACAGTCAAAAGTGAGAAATAGATTTAAGGGCCTAGATCTGATAGATAGAGTGCCTGATGAACTATGGAATGAGGTTCGTGACATTGTACAGGAGACAGGGATCAAGACCATCCCCATGGAAAAGAAATGCAAAAAAGCAAAATGGCTGTCTGGGGAGGCCTTACAAATAGCTGTGAAAAGAAGAGAAGCAAAAAGCAAAGGAGAAAAGGAAAGATATAAGCATCTGAATGCAGAGTTCCAAAGAATAGCAAGAAGAGATAAGAAAGGCTTCTTCAGCAATCAATGCAAAGAAATAGAGGAAAACAACAGAATGGGAAAGACTAGAGATCTCTTCAAGAAAATTAGAGATACCAAGGGAACATTTCATGCAAAGATGGGCTCGATAAAGGACAGAAATGGTATGGACCTAACAGAAGCAGAAGATATTAAGAAGAGATGGCAAGAATACACAGAAGAACTGTACAAAAAAGATCTTCACGACCCAGATAATCACGAGGGTGTGATCACTGACCTAGAGCCAGACATCCTGGAATGTGAAGTCAAGTGGGCGTTAGAAAGCATCACTACGAATAAAGCTAGTGGAGGTGATGGAATTCCAGTTGAGCTATTTCAAATCCTGAAAGATGATGCTGTGAAAGTGTTGCACTCAATATGCCAGCAAATTTGGAAAACTCAGCAGTGGCCGCAGGACTGGAAAAGGTCAGTTTTCATTCCAATCCCAAAGAAAGGCAATGCCAAAGAATGCTCAAACTACCGCACAATTGCACTCATCTCACACGCTACTAAAGTAATGCTCAAAATTCTCCAAGCCAGGCTTCAGCAATATGTGAACCGTGAACTTCCTGATGTTCAAGCTGGTTTTAGAAAAGGCAGAGGAACCAGAGATCAAATTGCCAACATCCTCTGGATCATGGAAAAAGCAAGAGAGCTCCAGGAAAACATCTATTTCTGCTTTATTGACTATGCCAAAGCCTTTGACTGTGTGGATCACAATAAACTGTGGAAAATTCTTCAAGAGATGGGAATACCAGACCATCTGATCTGCCGCTTGAGAAATTTGTATGCAGGTCAGGAAGCAACAGTTAGAACTGGACATGGAACAACAGACTGATTCCAAATAGAAAAAGGAGTACGTCAAGGCTGTATATTGTCACCCTGCTTATTTAACTTATATGCAGAGTACATCATGAGAAATTCTGGACTGGAAGAAACACAAGCTGGAATCAAGATTGCCGGGAGAAATATCAATAACCTCAGATATGCAGATGACACCACCCTTATGGCAGAAAGTGAAGAGGAACTAAAAAGCCTCTTGATGAAAGTGAAAGTGGAGAGTGAAAAAGTTGGCTTAAAGCTCAACATTCAGAAAACGAAGATCATGGCATCTGGTCCCATCACTTCATGGGAAATAGATGGGGAAATAGTGGAAACAGTGTCAGACTTTATTTTTTTGGGCTCCAAAATCACTGCAGATGGTGACTGCAGCCATGAAATTAAAAGACGCTTACTCCTTGGAAGAAAAGTTATGACCAACCTAGATAGCATATTCAAAAGCAGAGACATTACTTTGCCAACAAAGTTCCATCTAGTCAAGGCTATGGTTTTTCCTGTGGTCATGTATGGATGTGAGAGTTGGACTGTGAAGAAGGCTGAGCACCGAAGAATTGATGCTTTTGCACTGTGGTGTTGGAGAAGACTCTTGAGAGTCCCTTGGACTGCAAGGAGATCCAAGCAGTCCATTCTGAAGGAGATGAGCCCTGGGATCTCTTTGGAAGGAATGATGCTAAAGCTGAAACTCCAGTACTTTGGCCACCTCATGCGAAGAGTTGACTCATTGGAAAAGACTCTGATGCTGGGAGGGATTGGGGGCAGGAGGAGAAGGGGACGACAGAGGATGAGATGGCTGGATGGCATCACTGACTCGATGGACGCGAGTCTGGGTGAACTCCGGGAGTTGGTGATGGACAGGGAGGCCTGGGGTGCTGAGATTCATGGGGTCGCAAAGAGTCGGACACAACTGAGTGACTGAACTGAACTATTATTGGGAATAGATACAAAAAGATGGCACTCTTTCAAGAAGGGGACTTCAGTGATGTTAAATACCCTTCCCTCCTTGTCTTCTGCAAGGAAGAGTTTCTTAAAGGCTCCGGCAGGTCTGAAGGTGATGGCTATCTTTCTTACTGCCTTCCCTTCCCACAGACATCTAACCCTTACTGTTATCTAAGTGCCTCTTTTCCATTATAATTTCTACAACCATATTGCCTTCAGTGTATTCTCTTGTATTTGTCTAGGCAGAATTTTACTTTATCATTTTCCTTATAATCAGATACGTTGCAAATGATCTCATTTGGGGAAATACATAACAACACAACATGCGACTTCTCATCTTCAGCTTAAAGCAGGTGGTCTGCTGCTGCTGCTGCTAAGTCGCTTCACTTGTGTCTGACTCGGTGCAACCCCATAGACAGCAGCCCACCAGGCTCCGCTGTCCCTGGGATTTTCCAGGCAAGAACACTGGAGTGGGTTGCCATTTCCTTCTCCAATGCATGAAAGTGAAAGTGAAGTCGCTCAGTCGTGTCCGACTCCTAGGGACCCCATGGACTGCAGCCTACCAGGCTCCTCCGTCCATGGGATTTTCCAGGCAAGAGTACTGGAGTGGGGTGCCACTGCCTTCTCCGATAATCAGATACTTTTCAAATGATCTCATTTGGGGAAATACATAACAACACAACATGCAACTTCTCATTTCAGCTTAAAGCAGGCGGTCTGCTGAGTATAAACTCAGGTCTATGCCAGAACTGTAGCCTTCAGACACAATGGCTTAGCAAAGACCAATGGTCTAAAGAGATCTGAACCCAGCTCATTTTCTTATTCAGCTTCCCCAAAGAAAAGTCCGCAGTAACAATAAAACAATGAAAGTGAAAGTCATTCAGTTGTGTCTGACTCTTTGTGACCCCATGGACTATACAGTCTACAGAATTCTCCAGGCCAGAATACTGGAGTGCGTAGCCAGTATTCTTCTCCAGGGGATCTTCCCAAGCCAGGGATTGAACCCAGGTCTCCCACATTGCAGGCAGATTCTTTACCAGCTGAGCCACAAGGGAAGCCCAAGAATACTGGAGTGGGTAGCCTATACCTTCTCCACCAGATCTTCCCAAGCCAGGAGTCAAACCAGGGTATCCTGCATTGCAAGCGGATTCTTTACCAACTGAGCTATGAGGGAAGCAATAATAAACAATAATGGTACTTAAAACAAAGAAGCTACATTAAATCGTGGGAAAAAATGGTACCAGCTCCCCAGTAGGAAAGCCTGCGCTTTGCCCTGATTTCCTGTAGGAAAACTCAGTCACATTCCCATCTAGTGCCCACAAGGCCAACCAAGAACAGACATTTGTGAAACCGATGTTCACATTCCCTGTGGCCAACAACCAAACGTGGCCAGTTCTCTCCCAGAGGCAGACCCTGTAACCTGTGGGAAAATCCAGTTTTCTTTAAAACATCATCAAAAATCATCTTTTTCGGGGGGGTTGAAAACAAAAATTAAACCTAGAAGCCATTTTCCCACTCCTACCTGGTTGGTTATTAGTAACCCAAGCAGTTAAGTTCTTCTTTGGACCATCTCATCCTAAGTCTCCAGAATGATCTTGCACATCAAGTTCCTAGAATCTTCTAACTACCAAGCCCCAAGGCTAGCTCCTCTCCCGTAAGAGATGCTAATACTATTATAAAAGTCATAAGAGCATTTATTCAGACTTACTGACACAGAGAACTGTAAGAGATGGTTCATATCTCTAATTCCTTTAATTCAGTTTGATTTTAGAAGTTAATCTAGTCTCAACAATTGTATAAGGGAGGCTATCATCTCCATTTTCCATGTAAGGCAGATGAAGTTTGAAGAGTGGTTAGTAATTTGCTCAAGGTCACACCACCTGGTGGTGAAACCCGACTTCAAGCCAGGTCTCTTTAATTCCGTGAAATTCTCTCTCTACCTACTCTGCTCTTCCCTTTTTTAATAAAGGATAGAACTTCAGGATACATAATGGCCTGGCAGCCTTTTTCCATCCCCTGAAAGTAGTGTCTACTTTGCATTCCAGAAATCACCTGTGTCCTGGCAGTGACAGCAGGAAGCACGGGCTCCTAAGCCGCCCCTGAGCCACCAGAACCAAGACTGGACGGTGAATGCACTTACCAGTGTGCTTCCGGCTGTGCATCTGCAAGTGGGACAGCTTAAAATATCTCTTATTGCAGCCTGGGTAAGCACACATGAAGGGGCGCTTCTCACTGGTCTCAGATGCCGACCGGACAAGAGTCGGGGCCACTCCAGGCACACGCCGCACATCCTGCAAGCAGAGCGTAAGATGAACAGAGGCTTTAAGCCCCATGTGAACATTCACATTGGTCCCAGGGAAAGTGAGCTTTGAAGTATTCCCAAAGGAGGGATAGTGGATGTGATGCCTGAAACCACTCCCCCCAACACCTGAGGTGCCCAAAGCAGACATCGCTAGTGGATGACAGAGCGGCACATTCAACAGTGCATTGCCCTAAGATCATCACTGCTGATCAACCAGAACCGGGACCTGAGATGAAGTCAGTCTTAGGGCTGCTGATCCAGAGCATCTGGAAAAGAAATGCTGCACACTGGGAGAGCTCCCAATCTTTCCTGTCTCTCAGCTTTTCATCTTGAAGCAGAGAGGTCTGGAAGTCAAAGCCGCAGGTTCTATTCTATTCCCTCCCACTCAGACAGCAGGCCACATGACCTCAGGCCCTATCTACAATGGGTTGGGAAGTCCTTATTAGAGAAAAATGAGCCCCCAGCTGAGCAACCTTCTACGTGTGAGTCAATGACAAGGAAGAATACATCCTGGGAGGTGAGGGTTCTGTCTGTGAAGGGAGCTGAAACCACAGGAAGCCCACAGCGTTGCCAGCACGACCCTTTACTAGAGACACCAGGAAGCACTGTGTGTGTGCCCTCTGCCCACTCTATGTCCATCACAGGGCATTCTGTGGATCACCTTTATCCTGTAGGAGTGTGTGTGCATGGTTTGGTCCTCTATGAGAAGAAGCTAGAGGGAAACTGAGGCAAATGCCCCTTAGGCTCCAAGGACCAGTGAGTCAGAAACAAAAGCAACACGAGTGCCTGAGGGACCACTGAACCCTCCTCGTCCTCACACAGATGTGCAGGTCAAGGCCCGAGAGCACGTCCACAGTTTGTCTTAAGACCCGGGACCACTTCTAAGCTTACCCACTCCTGCCCTGGGCACTTCCCACACCACCCACAAGCATACGTTCAAGTTCCTATTTCACCTCTTGCTGTGCAATCTTTTTTGAAGTAAACATACAGTAGTGCCATACGGCTGGAGAAGGCAATGGCACCCCACTCCAGTACTCCTGCCTGGAAAATCCCATGGACGGAGGAACCTGGTGGGCTACAGTCCATGGGGTTGCTAAGAGCTGGACATGACTGAGCAACTTCCCTTTCACTTTTCACTTTTATTCATTGGAGAAGGAAATGGCAACCCCCTCCAGTGTTCTTGCCTAGAGAACCCCAGGGACGGGGGAGCCTGGTGGGCTGCCGTCTATGGGGTCGCACAGAGTCGGACACGACTGAAGCGACTTAGCAGCAGCACCATACGGCTCTACTACTGCTGGGCCACAGTGTCTTAAGGCCAAAGATGGAATAAGTTTAAATGAGGAACCAGCTGTGTCTGATTGGTCCGCTCTGGAAGAAAATTAACACAGACCACGACAGTAAGTCTGATAAACTGGGCTTGGTGAAAAGGAAGGGAAAAGGAGTTTCGTACAGGTCCTTTAATTCACCCCAGAGGCAGCGCACAGGGCAACAGGGAGTAAAACGGAGTTGTGAGTGTCAGCCAGTCCTGGTGGAGAAGCCTGACATTACTTGTCTGACTTCCATCAGATGTCCATGTTTCTGTCACCCTCACTTTTATTCTCACCACTGGAAGGCTTGGGGATGAGGGAACATGCTGTTCTATCCCCATGATGCCTCTGGAAACATTCTTCAGAACATCTCAGAGCACTTGCTCCACACATCACGTGGGAACTTGGCCCACACACAACTTATTTCTAATGTGCTGACTCCTCTGGAGAAAGTATCTCAGCCGTTACTCATGTTGTTGCAACCACAGAGTCACACGCCAAAGGCACAAACACAAACCCTTGGTAACTGTGCGTGGTTCTGAACGCCCAAAAGAGGCTCCGGGAGATGGCCTTCCGTCCAATTTCCATTTTACTTTCCTTTCCTCACTCTCCCTTAGCAAAGACGGAGTCTACCTTTGGGCACTTGACCATGCAGAACAAGTCTTAGACGTCCACAGTCCAGGTCACTAATTCAAGCTCATTTAGCCCCAACATAAGATGTGCATAGCCTACCCTAGAGAAGGCGAATTCAACAGTGAAGGAGGAAAGAAGGGAATTCTGCAGAAAGCACCCTGGTCTGAGTGAGGCGGCTGCATCCACACCGGCCTCTGGAAAGGAGAAGACCCCCCAGCCTGCCCCAGTGGAAGAGGGGGGATCCCTGCTGACACAGGAGCCTATGGTTAGGAACAGACTTGCCAGGGCCAAACGGCCAGCAGCGAGGACGTGAGAGGCTGTTGGGAAGGAAAGAGGCAGCCGGGGCCCCGTGTACTCACCTGAATGCCCCTGAAGACGCCGTGGGTGTGTATCCGGTACTGGGCGCCACAGAGGATGGGCGTGGCGTGGTTGTCACTCTCGTACCCCGTGCCATGGCTGCAAACACAGAGAAGGGAGAACAGGACTGAGGCTGCTTTACAGGCATCAGGGCAACGCGCCTCTGCAGTGAGACGAATGTCCTTTCAGAGCTCTCGGGACAACTCGGTTGGCTTCTGCCTCCCTCCACTGGGGCTGCCCTGGAAGCAGCGCTTTGTGAAAGGCAGAGCTGCTCAATCCTCGGGTGACCCCCACGCAGTCCCTTACCCTCGCACTCTCCAGGGCACACCATCTGGATCCATGCCTCTCTCAGACAAGCCAGGGAAAAGTCACAGTGGCAGGAGTTCATTCCCAGCAAGTTGTTTACCATCAAGACAGCAGGGCTGACAGCTGTGAATATCTCAGGAATGAGCAGATGCCTCAAATTTCACATTGAATGCAAGGGATTTTTTGTCGGCACCTCATGACTCAGTTTTTACCAGATAGCACCAAGAAAGCGATGACGCTTACAAGAAGAGATGTCGCATCCTTAGAAGCGGGGATTACACATCTGGGGCTCTGTTCCACTTCAACTGCAGATCAGGTTTCCAGATCAACTTAACTCTTTGCAGCCAAGCCAGATCCTAGGTGGACACTTCCTCCAGCATTAGACTGACCAGTCCTGGAGCCAGAGCTCAGTTAACCTTGGACTACTAGTGAGAGCTGAGGAATGGAGAAGGTTGGAAAGAACACCTTGCAAGGGGTGGATGCTCTGCTCTAAAAAATTCTCTCCTTTGTGTAAAAGCTGATCTCTGTTCTTCAGTTGTTTTACTTTCAAATGAGGCCAAGTGGACTTCCCCAGGAATCCAGTGCTTAAGATGAAGGAGGAGTGGGTTTGATCCCTGGTTGGGGATCTAAGCTCCCGCATGGCCGCAGGGTGCGGTCAAAGATTACAAAAACTACAACCACCACCACCAAATGAGGCAGGGTGAGAATTACAACCCACAGGGCAGCAGATTATAATCGCAGCTAGACCCACCATGGGGAGCTTTTATGAAATGCCTCTGTAAAATGGTCAAGCTGCTTTGAACCACGTCTGACAGTTCCTCAAAAGCTTAGATGTAAAGTTACCATGTGACCCAGAAATTCCGCATCCAGGTGTATTCCCAGGAGAAATGAAAATATATTTCCCCACAGAAATTTGTAGCCATTAGCAGCATTACTCGTAATAGCCAAAAATGAGAATCAGCCCAAACACCTGTCATCTGATGGTGGATAAACAAAGTATGGCATATTCCTAAAATGGAATATTATTTGAGGATAAAAGGAATGAAATACGTGATGAAGTACATGACAAACCTTGAAAACATTATGCTAAGAGAAAGAAGTCAGTCACAGAGGACCGCCTGCTGTGTGGTTCTCTTTACAAGAAATGTCCAGAAGAGGCAAATTAGAGATAGAAAGTAAATAGGTGGTCGACTGCCGAGGACTGAGGGTTCTGAAGGGAAATGGAGGGTGACTGGTAACGTGAAACTGAAAGTCACTCAGTGGTGTCTAACTCTTATAGTCCACAGAATTCTCCAGGCCACAACACTGGAGTAGGTAACCTTTCCCTTCTCCAGGGGATCTTCCCAAAGGCAGGGATCGAACCCAGGTCTCTCGCATTGCAGGCCGATTCTTTACCAACTAAGCTATCAGGGAAGCCCGTGATTGTTAAAAATGTCCTCCAATTGTGGTACTGCTCATACAAGTCTGTGAATATACTAAAACCCCTGAATTGTACACTGGGTGAATGGTACACTATGGAAATACATAAAGCGCTTAAAAATTAAGGTGGGGGAAAGGATAAACTGGGAGACGGACTGACATACACACATTACCAAATATAACATAGATAATAAGACCTACTAGGAGCTCTATATTCTGTAATGGCCTAATAGGAAAAGAATCTAAAAGAGTAGATACATGTGTATGTGTAACTGATACACTATGCTATACAGCAGAAAGTAACATAACATTGTAAATCAACCATACGCTTAATAAAAATTAAAGTGTGCCAAAAAAAATAAAATCGCAAGTATTTATTTTTTTAAAAAATTACCTCTAGGGACTGGGGTCCATGCATTTTTTTAAGCCTCTGGGTGAAGGTTAACTGTCAGGACTGAGAACTCCCACCCTCTGCCTCTGTTACTCTAGAGATTCCCAGGGGCCCAATATAGGAGGCAGGTAGCCCACTCCATCCAAGGCTGGCTCAACTCTCACTCACCCAGGGGACAGAATTTCTGGAAGGGAAAAGTGTCAGGACGACACACACGTCCACACACCCTGCGGCCACAGCAGCTGTGGCATTTCACCTCTGGTTCTGGCTCCAGGCTTTCTAGAAAGAACTGCCTGTCTCCTTCCTACAAAGTGATGAGAGCAGTTGGGGGCAGTGGGTGGCTAACCTCCTACACCTCATCTCCACATCCTTCAGGTGCTTTTGACATATCTGGGGGGAAAATGTCCCAAAGAGCCGACCCAGGGTCAGACACACAAAACTGGGAGGAAATGCCAAATTCAGGTAATGTCTGCCTTTTGGAACTTTAGAACGTGTTTGCCAAAAGAAAAAGGTCCCGTCTGGCCTCCTTACAACTGCATTCTATCGACAGTGGGGAAGGGAGAGCTGATGAGAATGGTAATACGGCAGCAGAAAGAAGACAGAACAAGAATGGTGCTACCAGAACATTCTGCCTCCTAGGCTGCCTTTGCTTGGTTCAGCTTTCTGCACGGAGCCCAAATGTGACATACATGTTTTCTAGGGCTCAGGGACCCAACAATAGAAGTCTGAATTATTTTCAAGTTCCAGTATCAAAGGGGAAGGTCTTCTCTGGTGGCTCAGTGGTGAAGAACCCACCTGCCAATGCAGAAGACGTGGGTTTGATCCCTGGGTTGGGAAGATCCCCCTGGAGGAGGAAATGGCAACCCACTCTAGTGTTCTTGCCTGGGAAATCCCATGGACAGAGGAGCCTGGCAGGCTACAGTCCGAGGGGTCGCAAAAGAGTTGGATACGACTGAGCAGCTAAACAACAATAACAAATCAAATGGGAAGAACCTGGAATCTCTGGTCTCAGCAGCTCATCTCTGGATGTCACCTGGATTCCTGGAGGTGAGAAATACGGGAAACCAACTTTTCTCAGCCTATTTGTCCCAGGAAATGAAATGTTGCCCCACTCAAATGGGATGCCATGATCCTCACAACCAGATGCAACCAACAAACAAAAGCAGCAAGACCGTACCCACCAAATGTGCCACTAGATTCTTCTAGCAGGTCCGTGAACGAGAAAAACAGCCGGGTCCGTTCTCATTGGCTCCATAAAACAAACACACCAGTGCAGTTCCACCTGGTGGAAACTATGCCACCTCACACTCTTTCCAGCATGGTCCACCCAGAACACTGAGTTCAACCCGTGGACATTCAGCTTAGCAATGACTCTCTCCAGGTAAGAAAAGCAAAGCCAGTTGAGGGGCTTGAACCATAGATTAATAGAGGCAGAAAAGTCATCTATCCTGACTTCCTCCAGCTCATCTTTACCAGCAGGACAATATGACTGGTGACTAGTTTTCAAGGCAGCCCACTCCACTTGTGTTCTTCCTGACCCAGGGACGGAACCTGGGTATCATGCGTTGCAGGCCGATTCTTTACTATCTGAGCCACCAGGGAAGTCTAACTGTTGGGAAAGGCCTTTCTAAACTGGGCAGAAATCTGCCTCTTCATTTGTGTCTCCTAGAGAACCAGAGTATCACTATTTTACAGCCATCTGTGTGTGTCTCCTCCACTGTACCATAAACACAGCCTTGAAAACAGAGAGCAAGCTGCTCCTTTCTGCACCTCTCAACTTTAACTCAAGTAAGGTGCACAGTCTAAAACAGTTCCTTAAGATGGACCGAATCTAACTCCTCTTCCACATGACAATCCTTCAGGCATCTGAAGACAGCTCTCCAGACTATAGACCTGGGGCTCTCTCAACTATAACAACACGAACTGGCATCTAATTTCCATGCCATCCAGAACATCCTCTTCATCATCCCCTTCATTTTGTTAAGTCCCTCTCAAAGAGTAGACTTAGGGTGGACCCTAGTGCCGGAGAACTGCATTTATATAAGGGACTGAGAAGGGAGGATCACAGAAGTCTTGAGAATCACCGAAGTGACAAACACCTAACACTGGAGAGCAATGCCTCACCCAAAGAAATTTCATTCCAAAATTGTTTAAGTCAATATGCTAGTCAATATGATGCATTATGCCAACCAGCTGCCAAGGCTCAATCCCTGGGTAGAGGGTCTGGGGCTTCCCCTCTCTACCCGGACAAAGCATTGCTGCTAACACACGTAAGAGCACATCCTCTCTTAGCACTCAGGTCACGGTGATCTTCTTAGTCAAATGAAATCTCCAACTCCCACCCTAGCATGTATCACAGTTAAGCCAGGTATTCCAACCTTGAACCTGAAGGCATGATTTTTGTCTTTTATTGCAATTCAGGACCACACATTTATCCTTCAAATTCCATTCTATTTCCTTTAGAGAGTCATCCTCAACTGTTGAAATCTTTTTGCTTTGGCTTCCAAAGCATTTGCTTTCCATCCCATTACACGTTATTTCAATATTCTAAAAGTACCTTTTCAGTGTTTTCATAAGAAGAAAGGCTCTTCCTTTTGCTGCATATATTTACAGTATGTAAAACTGGTCTCTGATATTCAGGAAGTGAAAAGATTCTAAAAGGCCTCTCCATGAGATGACCTGAGGGAAGCTATCATAAAGAATCTAGTCATTTAGATGGGGTTAAGTCCAAGAGCGCAAAAGTCATCAGCAGGAATCAATCTGAGAAAGGGCTCAGGAAGACAGCAGCTGCAGCTGCATCAATAGCCATTGTTAAGAACCAGCTGCTAATTTAGATAGTCAACTGAAACCAAGCTTTATCCCCAAAGAGATCAGCCAGTACAAGTTATAGTAAGTATGTTGTGGATGAACCAAACAGGAATGAGAGTAGGACTCCTGGAGGTCTGAAACCATTAAGCCTTTCAAGAAGGGCAAGGAGTTACCAGCCTAGAGAAGAGATTTCTGGGGCCAAAGATGCTCCTTTCAAGAAAGGAATCACAGAGCCCCAGAGGTGGGGTAAAAACTTGTCATGACCCAGAAACAAGGGTATTATTATTCATGGAGCCAATCGGTATCAGAAGGCAGGTTCTAGAGACAGCATGAATTGCACCAGTCCCACATCTCCCTTGGGGTCGAAATGCACACACAGTGATTCCTTGCAAACCAAATAATGAGAGGAAGGTAAAGGAGCCCTGGCACTACATACAGCATGGCACGTGACCCAAGCCTGAGAGAGGCTGGACTTTCTTAGGAAAAAAAAAAAAATGGTGCATAAAATGTTTTCATGCTTTGTTGCCTCGCGAAATACTCTTTGATAGATAAAATACTGGACTCGGCTGAATGGCAGAGAAAAAGGATTTGATGACTCTTTGGCAAAGATGAGCAGGGGAAGCACAGGGATGGACAGTGAGGTGTCACGAGAGCAGCCATGGGGCCAGCAGGTGAGAAGAGTCGGTGGGTCTGGTGCAGGCAGGGGACCATACAGGAGAGGAAGCTGAGGGTAATGCAACTGCCGCTTTTTTCCCACCCTGGAGCACTACACGAGAAACCACTCACCAGGCTGATAAATGTACTTAACACAGCTCCTTAGGTTTTGTTGTTCAACTAGGCACAAATCACTCACTTAAGTACTTAGCTTATAACTATCCACAAAGACATCAAAAAACAACTATCGTGTCTTTTTGCAATAAAGATCAACTACATTAGTGACCTTCCACGGAGACTAGTAATTGTAGAAACAGACTTGAGCATTGCCTTGTGCATGATTAACACATCTTTGTTCCTAAACCCTTGTTTTTTTCCCTATGTGCTTTCCAAAATCCAGCTTAATAGCTTTACCAACAACTCATGCTAATCTCACTGCTCTATGGTTTCCAGCATCTACTGGGGGGTTTTTTCTTCCTATTTAAAAACTAAGATATTTGCCTCACTTA
The DNA here is from genome assembly GCF_019923935.1 of Bubalus bubalis. Taxonomy (NCBI): domain Eukaryota; kingdom Metazoa; phylum Chordata; class Mammalia; order Artiodactyla; family Bovidae; genus Bubalus; species Bubalus bubalis. The sequence continues at coordinate 21,755,214 of NC_059172.1, read as the reverse complement.
AGCAAAAACTAAGGCAAAGTCTCAACTCTTCAGTCACCTCTCTCCATGAATTTCCATGATTATCAGCCAAGGGTCAATGATTTCGCTAAACTGTTCAGAATATGGATTTGGTTTTTTTCCCTTAAAGCAAAGCCACAAACTCAGGTACCTACAGGGGCCAAGCAAGTGAGAAAAATAAATGACGAAGGTCCTGGAAAGAAAGATGGCATCAAACTGACAGGGCCAGCCAGCCCAACCACCCTACCCCTGCCCAAAGGAGGCAGCAAGGAACCCGATCTACCAGCCAAGTACTATTGATAACATAACCCCAATGTTGCCAGATATTTCCATTCTCCAGAAAAGTCAGAAATCACAGGTTTTATGTGAGATCACTTGAGTTTTAAATTCTGGGAAATAACTGAAATTGTAAAGAATCACTGTCAGGTCAAACAAAATCTATCTCTGGCCTAAGGGCAATCAATTTGTAACCTCTGCTTTAAAGGTTGAGCAGTGAAGTTTAAACTGCAAGCTGGAAAACTCCCTCTGGATTCTGTTGCCTCCTCCTACCTGGCAACAGAATGGAGCTGGCGATGTGTCTGATTCTTTAAGTACTGAGTCATTAGACTCTTCCAAACCCTTGAAAGTTTGAAAGGATGCATACTTGAACAGCAGGAATGGTCAGTGCTGCCAGACCAAAATCCAGAAGTTATCATCTATAGGGGTCAGCAGTTTACCTCTAAACATCACTGGCCCATTTCAAAGCAGGCTTAAGCACTGACTTACAGACAGAAAACTGCAGTTGCCGGGCAGTAAGTTGAAGTATGGGGCTTCCCTGGTGGCTCAGACAATAAAGAATCTGCCTGCAATGCAGAAGACCCAGGTTCGATCCCTGAGTCAGGAAGATTCCCTGGAGAAAGGAATGGCAACCCACTCCAATATTCTTGCCTGGAGAATTCCACGGACAGAGGAGCCTGGCGGGCTACAGTCCTTAGGGTCGCAGATTTGGAACAACAGAGTTGACTAACACACATACACCCACATACACACAAGTTGAAGTGTATCTGTTTTCCACAGATGCTGTAACAAATTACCACAAATTTGGTGGCTTGAGAGGACACAAATTTGCTCTTACAATTCTGGAGACCAGAAGTCTAAAATAAGCTTCACTGAACTAAAGTTTATGTGTTGGCAGGGTTATTTTCTTCTGGAGACTTCAGGGAGAATCGCTTCCCTTGTCTTTTTGAGCTTCCAGAACTCACCCGCATTCCTTGGCCCCTCCTTCACATCTCTACATCACTCTGACCTCCTGCCGCCTTCACCACATCCCCAGTCACTCTTCTGTAGTCCAATCTCCCTCTGCCTCCCGTTTATGAGGACACTTATTACAGTGAGGGCCCACTCAGGTATTCAGGACAGTCTCCCCATCTCAAGATCCCTAACTTAGTCACGTAGGCAAAGTCCCTTTTTGCTACAGGAAGCAACATTCACAGCCTCCAAGGATGAAGACTTGGATATCCTTGGGAGTCATTATTCAGGCTACCATACCAAAGGAACTGGATTTGTTGGTTTCTTTCAGATATATTTGACAGAGCTAAATTAACCTAGATTCTTTAGATTAACCCAAAAGATCAGTCTCAAAGAACATGGGTTTTGCATCTGAATGCCTGTGTTCCAGCCCACGTCTATCATTTATTTACTCTGTGGTCATGGGTGAATCATCTAAACTCTGACTCAGATTCCTCCTCTGTAAAATGAAGCAATAACTAATTTTATACACTTGCTTGAAAACCAAAGAGCTAAGCTATATGAGGAGCAAAAGTAAAAAATCACTCAGTAACTTCATCCTAACAAAATGTTCAGGTCTACAGTTATATGCATGAGGTTACTAACAACCCCAGAACTTATTTCTCATATGCTTCTTTTAAGCCTGGTAATTGAGATCTGGACTTCCCTGGTGGCTCAGATAGTAAAGTGTCTACTTACAATGCGGAAGACCCGGGTTCAATCCCTGGGTCGGGAAGATCATCTGTGTGTGTGCTTAGTCACTCAGTCGTGTCCGACTCTTTGTGGCCCCATGGACTATAGCCCACCAGGCTCCTCTGTCCATGGGGATTCTCCAGGCAAGAATATTGGAGTGGGTTGTCATGCTCTCCTCCAGGGGATCTTCCCAATCCTGGGATTGAACCCAGGTCTTCCACATTGTAGGCAGATTCTTTACCATCTGAGCCACCAGGGAAGCCTGATTGAGATCTATAAAACATACTTTTTATCCTTAGCACAATGCTAGTAGTCACTAAGGGCATCACTTGAGGCAAATGACTTAGCCTTTCTGGCCTCAGCTTCGTGCACAATGAGAAAAACAGTACTCCCCATCAGACTGTTACAAATGAGATTAGGTAAGTAAAGGACTGCTTGCTGCATGGTATGCCCTCAACAAATGGCATTTAACAGTGCGATCCCCATTTTAAAGCAAAGAATACTGAGGTTTAAGGAAAGATCGAATTATGTGCCTAAAGTCAGATAGATGGCAAGCAGCAGACAAGGCGTCTGCATCCAGGTCAGTGTAGCTCGTCTTCCTTCAAAGCCAGCTGGACAATTCTGGTGGTGCAAGCCCAACCTGGGTTCACTTCTATCATCATGATACCTGAATAATCCCTAGCTCCTTTCTCCTGGAGTATGAATGAAATTATCCATGTCTAAAGGTTTGAAAAATGCAGTGGGAGTGGGCTAGGAGAATGGGGGCTGTGAGGGGCGAGTTGAAATATGTACTCTTAGCACACCTGAGCTTCTGCTTGGAGGCACAATATTTATTTGGTATAAGAAAGGGCAAAGTACGCTGAAGGAAACAGTCTGCTTGTGTGCAATAGAGCAGTTGATGGTGAACAAAATTTTTACAAGAAAATTTCCTTCTACCTAACTGGGAAAATAAACTAAGCAGAAGAAATTACCAGCAGAGCATACATCTCATGACTCCACTTTTGGCTGTGACACGGACTGTACCTTTTCCTAAACAGCTTTAAAATGCATTAAAATGTATCCTAAGAAAGTTTGCTTTTCCTAGACAGCTTTAAAATACATAATCATGTGACCTTAGAAAGTTTGTAAAAACAGGAACATGTCCCTCATATAACACAAGTTATGAGCCCTCTTCCTGCTAAAAACTTGTACACTGAGGTTCGACCCAGAAAAAACTTAATGGTTTAAGAGCAGCTTCTTTAGAAATGATTAATTTTGATATTTCACAGGCACAAGAAGATTAATAAAAAGGAATTGAGGTTTTACAGATGAGGAAAACCAGAGCTGCCCTGAAATCCCTTATCAACAGAAGAAGTTTTAAAAAAAAGAGAGAGCCTTTTGAGGGCAACTAGCATTTGATATGCATATTCAAAAAGGGGAAACCTCCACCTGTGATTTCTCTCTCCCACCTCTAATCTTTGGCCAGGTGAATAACCCCCCATTCTTCACCTCCTTCTTCTTGTCTCTGCAGAATTAATCAGATTTAAAGGGAAACACCTGGGAAAACCTCATACTCGGGTGTATCTAGAAAATGAAATTTACTCATCAACCCTTCTCGCTCCATCTTTGCTACTTAGGCTTATATATGAGATGCTGAGATACCTGATTTTTGTGTGTGTGTGTGTGTTGAAAATACACTGTGCAAAAAGAAAATATACTTTGTTGCAAGCCTTGAGAACCATCACACCTGTCTAGTGTGCCAGTTTTGAGGGAAAAGAGCAATGGAATCACCTTTTAAAAGTTCACTTCCTGAAAGTTTAAACATAAGAGATGAAACTGAACATACCACCATTCCTCAATTATTCTTGCCAAAAAAAGAGGAACCCAAATCTAATCAAGCCTCCAGATCTAACTACTTATTTATAGGAAAAACAGGGCATGGACATCCCAAGTTAAAAGACTTTAAGAGGAAGCAATCTGCCAAACCTGATTGTGAAATATTCTACTGACCAATTGACCTGCTATCTTCAACAAATCAGAGTATGAGAAAAGAGAGGAGGTGGGGGCGGGGAGGGCAGTTACAGCATAAAAGAGACAAGCTGCTGCTGCTGCTGCTGCTAAGTCACTTCAGTCGTGTCTGACTCTGTGCGACCCCATAGATGGCAGCCCACCAGGCTCCCCCGTCCCTGGGATTCTCCAGGCAAGAACACTGGAGTGGATTGCCATTTCCTTCTCCAATGCATGAGAGTGAAAAGTGAAAGTGAAGTTGCTCAGTCGTGCCCGACTCTTAGCGACCCCATGGACTGCAGCCCACCAGGCTCCTGCGCCCATGGGATTTTCCAGGCAAGAGTACTGGAGTGGGGTGCCATTGCCTTCTCCAAAAGAGACAAGAGAGAACAATTATTAACAAAAAAAAAAAACAACAAAACAATAACCCTATGCACAAATGCTCACCATACACATGGACCAGCCAGAGGCAGTCGGACTTGAACTGATGAGTCCTAGAGGCTTAGGGTCAAGAAGTCCCCTGGGAAGCCTCCGTGGTCACACCAGAATGCTTGGGTTTAAAGCTTTACTGAGTGAAAATATAATTTCCCTACAGCTAGAACAAGCATACTGAAAACAAAGACTGAAAGATGCAGTTTCTTTAACTAATCCAGTATAGAAAGCAGAATATAAAAATGAAACAATCAAGTTAAACTTGACTGAGTTTTAAAAAAAATAAGTAACTGATAATTTACAAGTATCAGATTTCCTCAGTAGTCTGCAAAAAACAATCAGCCATATTTTTACTTGAAAAATTTATTTTCTTGCTGCCTTCAGGTGTTTCATTTCAGTTCAGACCTCAAGAAAAAGACCTATTATTTTTTATGTGTAATTAAAATATTTGTATATCATTTTCCATTAAAAATTATACTATACTAATAATTCTTACTATTATGCTTTTTAATGAACATTTTTTCATGAGCATTAGAAAGAAGGCTCCCCATTCCGACTCCATCCTTATTTTCTATCCAGGTCTTGTACATCCCTGCAGCATCCAGCTCCACATCGTATCTGGAGGGGAAGAGGACTCACTCCGCTTTCACTAACTCTGACTTTTCAAATCCCTCGAGTGTCCTTTCATCTTTTTGCCCACCTTCCTCTGGAAAAATAGACCTCTTCTCCATTCAGGGAGCCACCCTTCTCGAATCCACCCTCAGGTTCCAGGAGTGAGTACATGCCTAGGACTTGGCCAATCAGATCACCGTATTCTCTAGCTACACGACCCAATCCTGGCCAATCAGAGCCTTCCCTGGGTCCTTTGGTGGAGAAGGACCAAAAGGGAGGCAGTCTTATGAAACTGTAGGTGCCAAAAACAGCTATTTTTGTCACAACAAAGAGAGCCTGTCTGAGAAGAGAGCCAACACAAAGGAGAGCAGAGGCAAAGGACAATAAAAGTGTTCTAAAGACACTGTCTCAGCTCCCGAATCCATACGCGGGGATTTAAAACACAGTAAGCCGCTAAATTTAAATTCCCTCTTTGACCTAGGCCAGTTACAACTGAAGTTGTGCCACTTGCTATAGAAAAAGCCCTGCTAATACATAATATAAGTTATCTAAAAGTAATCGGATTTATTTTTCAACAAACATACCAAAACACGATACCTATAAGTGAGTACTGAGAAAGGTCCTTCAAAGTATTACCTTCTGGAGAATGACCACTTGTTCCAACCATGTTAGCTATTACTACTGAAACTTGTTTGGATTCCTGTTTCAAGAGCTTCATTACAGTCACAGTTCATGTTTTCATTTTCATTCAGTCTAGTCGCTGGCCACTATTTAATAGGGAATATAGGCTGAGTGGTTAATAGCCTGATAACAACGTTTGTATAAATCAGCCATTATGAACCATCAAGCTTTCCTCACCATTTAAAATGGTATACAAACCTCCTCCAACTGCCTTTTCTCTCTTACTTTACACTCAGAACAGAGCTAAAAGCAATTTAAAATCTAGTTTCCCACAGCAGTTTGGGGAGAATACAGCTCCCTTTCAAAAGAAATACCACTCTACTTACTGAGTGCTACTGCTGGGAAGAATATTTTTAGGCATGCTTCCTACTTCAACACATACAAACATAGGAACTCATGTTCTCACAGACGACCTCACCAGACCGTACAAGAAAGAGCTGGATCTCCCCTTACATGTGTCTGGTATTGACGTGCTAGTTCATCAGAGTCCCAATTTCATCTAACTCACTGGGTTCTATATTCTCAATGCTTTGTCTCTATGGCCAGAGACTGCTCCTAGCTTCGCCCTAAGAACAGGCATCCCAAATTCACATGATAGACAAATTCTATGTGGGGAAAATTAGCAGGATCTTTTTCAGCCTGAGTTCTCAAAGGCTCCCACCCAGCTTGCTCATACACTCTTAAATCCTTAAATCTGAACATTTTTATTCAAGTACTCTCAATTACCTAAAAAAAAAATCCTCTCTAAAACCCCAGAATCAAGCTCAGGGGTCTTAAGACTAAGCCCTTTCCTGCTTCTCCAGTAGAAATGGAGATTGGTACATGTGAAGGCCAGTGCACATAATTATCTCTTTCAAAGGCACCACATTACAGCTGACATTAGGGCTTCCCTGGTAGCTCAGATGGTAAAGAATCCGCCTGCAATGCAGGAGACCCTGGTCTGATTCCTGGATGAGTAAAATTCACCTGGAGAAGGGATAGGCTACCCACTCCATTATTCTTGAGCTTCCCTGGTGGCTCAGCTGGTAAAGAATCCACCTGCAATGTGGGAGACTTGGCTTTGATCCCTGAGTTGGGAAGATCCCCTGGAGAAGGGAAAGGCTACCCACTCTAGTATTCTGGCCTGGAGAATTCCATGGACTGTATAGTCCATGGGGTCACAAAGAGCTGGACACGACTGAGCAACTTTCACTTTTTCAGCTGACATTAGTAACATAAAGTATTTCAAGGTGAAGAAACAGAAGAAAAACCTTGTAATACGTTAAAAGGAATCACACTCGTTCTCAAACAAATGTTTGAAGCCAGAAGCATTAAGATCATGAATCTTTTCAAGATAAAAACATCTTGAAAAGGAGGAAATTCAAAATAGGGACATCTGACATACATAGAATGAGACAAGAATTGATAAAGGTAATAAGGATGGATTATTCAAAGCAGTTTGGGGATAGGACTAGTTAGAAATAAATTTAGAAATAAATTAAGGTGGAATCCAGTTGTCAAGTAAGTTTAGAATAAATTAAATGTTAAGAAGTCAATCAAAAAAATATACCAAAAGATAGAAAGTAAATTTAAAAAAAAACAAACTTGGAATTGGAAAAATCTTCCTAGGCATAATACAAAAGCCAAAAGTTGAAACTATGAAACATGAGCTGATCATTTTTACTATGACAATAAAAATTTTAACAGAAAAACATTAATAATGTTAAAATGTAATACAAAACAGAGGAAACATTTGCCGTATATATGACAAGCAAAGGGTTAATATCCTTAGAAACAAAGAGCTCTTGGTAACCAATATTACACTAGATGAACTATCTCAGCTCCTAGGTGCCCATGAAGCCTCTTCTCTTTCAAGGACCCTGTTCTAGCAATTCTATCCCCTCCCATCATTAATTTCACTCTTCCTGATCATGTCTCAATAGCAAACAGGCAAGTGCTTCCATCTAAATATAAATGAAACAATTTTTAAAAACCCAATTTTTCCTGACCCTTTCTCCCTACTGAGCCAGAACCCCACTTCTTTGCTTCCTTTTGCTGCAAAACTCCAGGGAAGTGTGTTGTTTTAATACAATGTCTCCAGCACGTCTCCTCTTAGTGCTAGCGCACGCATGCTCAGTCTTGTTCACCTCTTTGCGACCCCATGGGCAGTAGTTCACCAGGCTCCTCTGTCCATGGAATTTCCCAGGCAAGATTACTGGAGAACGTTGCCATTTCCTTCTCCAGGGGATCTTCTCAACCCAGGGATCAAACTCACATCTCCAGCATTGCAGGGGATTCTTCACCTGCTGAGCCATCAGGGATCTCTTAAACTCATCTCTATCAGGCTTCTGCCCTTTCCCTCTAATCTTTTTAGAGGCAACTACAGTTAATAGTTCAGTAAATGTTTCCAGAATTTTTTTCTCTGCAGATACAAATATACCCCAATATGTTTAAAAACTAGTTATCTCTGTGTGGTGAGGTAACACACGACTTTTCTTTTTTCCTTTATAATGTTTTGGTACTGTCTGAATTTTTTCATTATATAATAAGCCTGTGTTACTTTTATAATAAAGGGGGGAAAAGCTGTTTTCATTTTGATAAAGTTACTATCTTAGCCTTAAGAACACTACATCTGTAGCTTTGCTTTTAAAGTGAAGAGTTAGAAATAAAACTAGAATAAATGAACGTGTTCACTTTCAATAGGAAAAAACCCTACTTAGGCAGCAGCCCCTCATTCCAGAGGTGTATTTATTTGGATGACATTTCATTAGTGCAGCTTCTATACTGATGTTTTTCTAGTTAGAGATTATAATGGGGGGTGCGGGTTGATGACAGGGAGAATAATAAATGGTAAAGCAGAGGGTCTCAAAAAGGCCCATGATGGAACCATAGACATGAGAGGTCCAAAAGACTCCTTGAGGTCATGAAAGAGATCCTCCATTCACCTTATATACCTTGTGCAACTCCAACACACACCTTTATCAACAGACTGGGACCCTCATTAACCCCTTCCTGCACCGAGTCCACCATGCTCCTCATTCCCAGCTGGACCCCCTTCATCACCACCTTCCTTTTGTATGATTCCCACTCAGTTTCTTTCTTCTCCTGACCTGAACAGATCTGTTATTTATCCTTCTGTTTACAAGATAAAACTCATTCCCTGCTTTAAAACAGAATAGTTAGAAACACAGTATGGAGGCGCTAAATCTATAAAGCCCAAAATACTCTTTAAAGCGAAGTATTTTTAAGAGGTTGAGAATATTTTCAAAAGCACTCTCATGAAGGTCAAAACACAGAACTCTGCAATGGACTACAGAACTAGCTTTGCTGAATCAGATCTAAGTCGAAGCCAATCATTTGTTATAAAAAAGAAAAGGACACAAATGGGAAAAGGTCTGAAGGGTATGCGACATGATATTAACAGTAGTTTCATCGGGGCTGCTGCAGGAAGTGTTAATCTCCTTTCCTATAAAATTGGATTTTCTGTTCTATAAATTTATACATGAATTGAATATATTCCCCAAGAGAAAAGGGGGAAAAGATGAAAAGCTAGAGGAGGGAAAGAAGCAGCAGGGAAGTGAAGTGAAGACAAAGAAACCACTGCACCAGTCACGCTGAAAGGAACAGGAGAGACGGGACTAAATCAGTCCTCATCTCTATCCTGCAAACCCAAGAGAGTCCCCTGCTTTGTTCTGGGAAGTCCGGCTAATGGACTCTAGCCAAGTCCAGCACAGTTGAAATGCATAAGTGTAACCATATAAAAGAAGAAATTAACAGCTTTATCCTGGGAGTGGAGGTGGAGGAGTGCCCTCAGGAATGCTGATATTCCCAGAGCTGCTTCTCTCCACCTTTGTGTTTGCATCACAAGCTCCAGGAGCCCCTGAAAAGCAAGCTATCCATTTTTGAGAAGTAAATCTCTTGGACGGATACCTTCTGTTCACGGGCTGGAGAGGGAAGGTGCTGGGCTGTGTGTTGGAACTTCCAGCCAGAGGAGACAGCTATCTCTTCTGGCACAGGTTCTCAGGGATGAGACCATGTCTAGTGGGGATTTTCTCCAGATTCGACAGCCTTGGCCCTACCCAAACACGCAGCTTTGTTTTCACCATACATCACTCATCCTGAGATCTTTCGTTTTTCCTTTCAAGCATCCACAGGTCAAATACTGTGTGTTCCCAACAGTCTGAACTTCTTGGACCGGCCAAGGGGACATTCATTTTGCTCAGCACTCCTTTCACATTTCTATTGTCTTCAATTTCCCACTCCCCCTACCCAAGTCCCCAGAGAATAACTTCTTCCTTGTTTTAACAACTTGGACCACGGTCAAGGTTGATGTGTTTCTCCATTTTGCAGGATATTTTCTTCAGAAGAGACAAAACAGAGGCTGACAGAGGAGCTGGGCTTGGGAGCAGCGTTAGGAAATCAGCAGGCATTAGGAACGCACAAAAAATGCTTCGAAAGAAATACAAAGCAGACAACATTGCAAGGTGCCACACACAGAATTGTTCAGAAAAGCGGACTAGCGCTGAGAAAGATTTCCCTGCAATTTTTTCTCCCAATGACCCACTTAGAAATTTTTTTCTCATTATTTGTAGGTAAGGAAAGCAGTCAGAGTGAGCAGAGTAGCTTCATAAGGTATCTTCTCTTTGACTTAAACAAAAACACAACATTCTCCCACTTGACGTCATGAAAGCAGCTCTGATCCTTATGGGCATGCGGAGATTAAAGTGAGTAAAGGGAGAAGGAGAGAGAGGAGTAAATCAGTGGCAAGATTCTTTCCTGCCCCTTTTGTGGGTGCTTAGTCGTTCAGTCGTGTCCGATTCTTTGCAACCTCATCAACTGTAGCCTGCCAGGCTCCTCTGTCCATAGGATTTTTCAGGCAAGAATACTGGAGTGGTTGCTATTTCCTCCTCCAGGGGAATATTCCCAACCCAGGGCTCCAACTCACATCTCCTGTGTCTCCCACACTGCAGGCAGATTTTTTACTGGCTGAGCGATCGGGGAAGCCCCTCCTCGCCCATGTTTCATGTTTTCTTCGTATCTTGCCCTCGCTATCCCTAAAACTCTATCCCCACCCAGTATAACACTGCTTCCCAACATCTGATGACAGATGTCTCTGTGGACTTGCTTAGGACACAAGGAAACAAGCTTATTCTTTTTAAAAAAAGTATGATTTTCAAAGAAAGAAGATGTGAACAAATATTTAGTGGGTATTAGTCTCAGGTACACAATCTTTTAATAAAAATGTGATAATGCTTCTTTTTTATGAGCGATTTAGAAATTACATCCTTTTTTTCCCCCAAAACATGACTCAGACATCCAGTTTCCCTGTTACACATCTACACTGTCACCATGACTTTTCACACCACTGATTTCAGATAGTGTCCAGACACTAGTTATGGATTAATGCAAAAATACAGTTAGTTCTCTTTGTCTTTCTTTGCAGAGTATCTTTTCCCAAATTTTCCATGAACAGCCTTTTCATATCCCGTGACAAAGGGAAACAAATTTGGTACAGAGAATAAAGACACCTACTCAGATGATGTACCCCCTGGGGAAAACCACTTTCTACTGGGATATTAATTTCAATTGTATCCAGTTCTCAGCTGTTCATGGGCTTGAAGGAAAGAGCTAAGGAGTTGCTATTTTCAGAGCTAAAAGAGAGGCAAATTGTGGGTCATGATACATTAGTGAGTTGTAAAATCACAACCAGCATTTTTTAAGATGATATGCAATGAAGTAGAAAACATCAATAAGTAAAGCATGTAGTATTGTTTTGTGAAAATGTGTGTGTGTGTGTGTTGTGTACATTCAGTGTCAGTGTAAAGGTACTTTAAACTGGGGTCACAGTCTAAAAAGTTTAAGAAACTCTAAGCTAGAGCCCAGATCCTGCAGTCAGACAGAAGTGGGTTCCAACTTGGCTCTGACCCTTACTCGCTAAGTGAACTTGGTTAGGTAGCGTAACCTCTCAAGCCCTCATCTGAAAGATGTGTGTGACTACAGGATTGTCGTGAAAACAAAAGAGAAGTACATAAAGCCCTTCACATCTGGCCCAATAAGGTTCACACCCATCTTTAGATAAATATTCAATTCCCACACAGAAGCAAACATTTAGCTGACTTACAGTACGTGCCAAAGAGATCAAAAACCCAATGTGAGAGAAGATAAACTAGACAATTGTAACTTTTTGTTCTCCAAAGAGTTACAGTACTCTTATAAGACTATCTGTTGGAGTCACTTGATTTCAAGAATCCTTTTCCAAAATGTAAACACCAGATCAATGAAAACTCTTCTCGTTTTTGTTTCTTATACAGGATTGAACAAAACAAATTTATTCTCACTTTGCACTTCATCCTTATAGCTTCTGACTCCCTAGCAAGTGACTAATACCATGTGCCTGAAGATTTCAAAAGATACCAAGATTTTCTCACCAATGGAAAGACGCAGATTAAAATATATGCCAAGATTCCTTATACATAATTCTTGTCATTAAGTAAACAAACCAAACCTATATTCCATCATGAAGAAATTTTAAAAACTGAAACATACTCCACACTTCATAATCATGTTCTATCTATTCTTGGCATGTAGTTTGGGGAGAGTTACTGAATTCTGAGAGGAGGAGAAGAAAAGTAAGGGATTCAGAAAGAAAGGCTGGGACCAGGAAAGATAACATAAGTTGCAAGTAGGTGGAAAGATACAATGCTGAAATTGTCATCAACCCTTGGATGGAAGTGAGGAGAGAAAAATTCCCAATCAACAGCAGGCTTTTATACTTCGGGTCTAGAGAAAGGAAGTGGAGATTTGGTTAAAATAGTTGAAAAATTGGGGTGTGGAAAGAAGGCTTTAATAGTTTTAGAAGATGAAAAACAACTTTGCTGATCACCAAAGGATGATCCAAAAAACAGCACAGAACCAACAAAAGAAAGAAGGGCCAGAAGAGGGAGGCTGGTTCTGGTGTTTAAGCAGAGAAAACAAAATCAAAAGAAATAGTTACAAAAATGTCCCAGGGTGCAGGCTGTAAGGCTCTGGAAAACACAGATGTTTAGGAATTCTAAAAAGTCTTTGCAGAAAAGTCTAACCATAGATTTGGGGTAAAAATTAAGTTCTCCCTGAGAGATTTAAAGGTAAATAGAGAAAAGGCAAGTTAAGTATGGCTGAAAGATGTGACCGATGTAACAAGAATATGTGTAATACCACAAATTAAATATTTTTTTTTGAAACATTTGCCAGGAAATGAGCAGGGTTCCTAAGGCATCATTTCTTAAGTTGTTTTCCAGGGGTATGCTGATGAGAAATGTCACCACCTCCATTTTTACCCACATACATATCTACAGTAAATAAGAGGCAGAGAGAGAGAGAGGGAAAAAAAAAAATGATCACTTCTTCCCATCCCTGTGCACCAGCGGCTGCCCTGATTTCCCGTCGTCAGTCCTAACTCCTACATCGCCCCAGCTGCCAGTCAACAAGGCCTACATGGTTTGCTTTGCCAGCATTGCATTGTCCACTCACTTGCTCTGCCCTTCTGTCCATTTCACTGAGCTGGAGCTCCCAGCAGCAACTCTAGAAAAGAAGAAGAGGTGGGAATGGGGACTGGAGCATGCATGGCTCTAGCAAGCCCAGATCCCACAATCCAATGAGAAGCCACTAAATACACAGAGACGAGGTGCCAGCTGTCTAGTCAAGAGTGCTGAACTGTGTCCTTGATCCCACTTGGGCTGATGGTGGGGGTGGGGAGTAGAAGGCCCCACAGGGAGACTGGAAAGAGCCTTTGCTTTGGAATCAGAAGTGGACTTGGAATCTCAGCTCTATCGCACACATGGTATGATGTGAGCTTGGGAAATTACTTAAATCTCTGAGCTTGACGAACTTCTTTGAAAAACAGGATAACAGTGCCCAGGAGGCATCATAATGCCATTGGGAAGATAGGATGAGGGGACCCAGATGAGTACCTGTTAGACCACAGGGGCTTCGTGACTGTCGTATCCGACGGCCTATCCACTCAGATTCAAAACTGAAAGTGACTTCTTTTACTGTTAAGTCCCACCTTGCTTTTTTCATTTCCAGGTGCAAAGCATTGCCCCTACCTATGTTTGACTGCTGTGTTCTCTGTATTCTGGTTGTGTATCAAATGTGATAAAAGCCTCCTGAGGCAACAAGGTGTGACCACATCTGACTTTGGATGGTCCAAATCACCTTCAGATACAAGTTTAGATCTTGGACTTTGTAAACTCAAAGCATTTCTCGGGAAGATGATGTAATGATTAACCTCAGTGGTATCACAAGCAAAACATAAATATTAAACAAGGTTGAATGGACACAACTTTGAGGAACTCTAAAACATTCAATAAGGAAAGGCCATATGGAGTTTTCCCAGTATTCTCAACCCACTCATTCTAAGCAAAAACATCCCCTAACTATATTCCTAAAAATTTAATACTGAACAAAACTGACCAACTGGGAGAAGGAGGCAAGCATCCTAATTCTGTAGAGAGCCACGCCTATTCTACAATTGTGCTGTCTTCCCATGGAATAAGGACCTTGAAAATGGTTCAAACAGGTGTAAGTTACTGTTGAAGGGAAACAGAGTAGAGAACTTACCCCTTCAATGTGGCTCCTAAGTTCATCTGATTCCAGGTCATGCATTCAAGTTGGGAGGTCATCTGGTATAAATTGTCACTGTCAGAAAAACGTCCAGAGTTAGAAATTCATAGTATACAACATATATATATGTGCAATTTTTTTTCCCAAAAAGCAATAGACTTTTAACTTTTCTTTACAGTGAAAGCCTCCACATTTTCCAGAATGGACAGAATACATGAGTCTAAAATGATTTTCATTTCATCCCACTGATCTCCATGTCATTCACTTCACACACAGCAAGAAAGGATGTGAGAACAATTTGGAAGCCTTTAAAAAACCCTAGTAGAGCAAACACTGAAGTTTCTAAAGAGGTATTAAACCTCTGAAGGGAAGAGGCTAAAGGGAGTGAAACTTTGAAAGGCAACACAGGCTGGATAGCTCAACATTAAAGTTAAAAGCCTGGAGCTGAAAGTAGAAAGACAGCAGATTAATTATTCGTGAAAAGGCCATTAACTTGTTTTAATCAAAAGGATAAGTATCATGTGGATTATGAGGGCCTGAAAAGTCAAAGAGTGATGGGTGATGGATGGTCTAATACTCAAGGATGTGACAAGCAGAAGGAAGAGGATGATAAACTCTAGATACAACTCAAGGAATCATTCTCTATCAATTTTATGGTCATGGTATAAGTCAAAGGGAGTTTTTTTTTCCAAAGGCCCCAACCCAGACCTTTATTATATAAGGGGAAACAATGGCTGATCATTTACATTAAGATCCCAAAGGAAAACTGTATCACCATATAAACCAACCAAAAATTATTCTCTTCTTTTTCCATACAACTTTTAAAACCATGTTTATTGCATATGTCTTAAAACACTTCTCTAAATGCATTATAGAAGAGCTGTCACATTTATTTCCTAAAATAACACTCTTCTCAAAAGTATCCGGCATGGTATATCTCAACATCTTTATTACATGCTTTTATTTTTACTAATTCATTAATTTCATATTTATCTCCTTCCTAGAAAACTAACATACCAACTGATCACCAGAAATCTCCTACATAGCCAAGTTCTATTAGGGATACATTTAGTCCTGAAGTAAAATGGTTAATTATGAAATTTGAGGCCCAAGAGATGAATGGTTTTGTCTGGGAACCTTTGGTCTAAACACATTACAGACCATTTCCATTCCACCTTCATTGGCAGAAGGGAAAGAAGGTAAGAAGCTTTCAGTATCTAATGTGTGTGATACCAGATCGCAAATTCTGGACAATCTCCACCTTGTCACCGCATTCCTTTGAGCTGCTTCATCCATCGGGCAGAGGCAACGCCAAAGTTTAATTAAGAGAAGGTTTTGTCAGGCCAGCCAAACAGGGAACCTGTGGAGGGGTGAGGGAAGTAACAGCATGTATCCCTTGGAATAAATGAACCCTGTGCTCTCTCTCAACATCGCTTGATAAATCACAGTAGAGTCCATCTGCCTCTCATAGAATGACTCTGAAAATTATTTGGAACTCCTTAGTGGCGGGCACAGAGAATAAGGAGGAAGTCAGATTCCAGGAGGGAATTTTACATATGAAATGTGAAGTGACTTCAAACTCCAAGTATGTGCAGTTTCATTAGTCAGTGCCTATCTGGACCCCATCATTCATTCCCGTGTCCAACTGGCTATTATGCTACTACAATATACTACATATCAATGAAAAAAAAAAAAGATTAGTTTCTCCAGCAGCTTCTCTGTTCGCAGCAGCGGCCGGTGCTGGTCTGTGCCACTACATTTCGCAATTCCACGAATTCTTGCTGTAAGGCCAGTGTAATTAATTCCTGAAGGACCCCAATTTTTATTAGAAGTGCCAGCCTGCTGCATTTAACACAGGAGAGTTTCTTGAACTTTCTTTGGGCTGACAGTTCATTAATAAGCGGCCTCCTCCACAATCTCTACTGGTTTTTGTTCTCCTGTGCCTTTTCATCAAGCAATCCATTTATTAATCTTGCCATTAATCTCAGCCAACAGGCATTGTATTCCCCAGGCAGCTCTCTGTTTTTGTCACTGATTTTTTCAAAATTGTTCACCAACTAAAATCACTCAGCCCCAGATGACAATTTTCCTAGGTCCTACTGGGATTGGGATCTTTCTGAAATTATTTCATCCTTGCATAAGACTAACAACACTGTAATTTTCAAGAGGTCTGAGAAGCAAGATGGGTGACAGGAGTTTAAACATATGGGTCAATGAGTCCCAAATATCTAACTTTATGATTCTGGAATTTTTTTCACAGACTTAAAAAATAAGTCCAACAGATTCCTAAAGAGAAAATAAGTTTTTAAGTACATTTTATTGGCCCCCAGAAAGCAAACCTTCTTAAATATAGAATCTATGCCTTATATATGTATCTTCCTAGTGGGGGCTTGAAAATCCTCTCTACTGCACTGCTTAATAGGTAGCCACTAGTGAGACATGGCTGTTTAGAACCTGAAATATGGAGAGTGCCACATGCTGAAATAAGAGTTGGGCTTTTGGGGTTAAATAGAATATTTTTTAAATTTTCTGTTTTTAAATGTGGCTACTGGTAAACTTCAAATTAAGTAGATGACTTGCATTATGTTTCTACTGAACAGGGTTCCTCTGTAAGTTTTAGGACCTTGAGCAAATCAGTTCAAGTCTCTGCGCCTCAGTTTTCTCATCTGTTAAATGGGAATTTTAATCTCAATCAGTCTAACTTTACAGGGATGTTGTGAAGCTCTGACAATAACTCTTTCAAGACTACACAGATAACATATTTCACTTTTTCTAATCCATCAGATTTTGTACAGTCCACTCACACATCACCAATATTCATCACAACTCTGTGAGGCAGGCATAATTATGACTGCCTTATGGTCGTCATTTATCAGAGGAGGACAGAGGCTCAGAGACTTGCCTAGTGCTGACCTGCCCGATGCCCCCACCTCCACCCTGCCCTGCCCCTTTAATGGCTTCTTGGCATTATTTGAGTTCTGAGCCTTGTTCTCTCACTGCTATTTAAACAACAGTAGAAACAATATAATAGTGCAGACAGGAGTCTGGAGGTGAAAGAGGATAGTGTGCCAAGGTCCCAGGAGGACCCCCACTGCTGGATTTCAGTAGTCCTGACAGTTCAGCCTGCAAATCCTCTTAAGAGGAGAGAAGGTGGAAAGGGCCCAAGGAGAAGGGCTTTCAGAAAATTCCCAAGCAAAAACCAAAAAAAACCCAAATAGATTTCCTGAGGCTGGCCATAGAATCAGAGCACAACTTTAACCACATCCTGCCTTCTGCTGGCTGGGGCTCCTCAGTGGCTCCGTCAGTCAGCTTGGTTGGCACCATCTTCCAACTGGAAGTCAATGACAGTAATGACAATAGCTGCTGCTGGGAGAGGACAAAATGTGAATCTGAGCTAAAAATACCAGGCCCAAGCTCTGATCTCTTCAGGCGATCGGTCAACACCCAGCTCTCATCATGAAAACCCACAGAAAGAGGCAGCACCAGTTAAGGAATATATGACCCCTGGCAAACAAAGCATCTAATTACTAAATAACCACTGGAGGTGTGGACCACCTCATTCCCAGAGGAGATCAGATAAGCAGGTGGTTTGGCTCACAGCGACCACAGTGGTCACGTAGGCATTTCAGCTCCCCATCTAACTCTGTCTGCTCGGAAAGGAACCCTGAAATTGCCGGCTGCCAAAATACATTCCAAAATATATGGTCATGGTGTCTTTTATATTTTCTTTCAAGTAGATCTTGAAATTAAAAAAAAAAAAAAGTTACTTGTTTCCTATGTGAGAAATGTTTGAAGTTGGAAGCAAGGGAGAGAGGAAAGAAACTTCTATAACTGGGATTAATGCAAGTTGGAGTAAAATAAAAGGAAGTCAGTCCTAGCAAAAAGGGGAACTTAAAAGGAAATCAGTAGTAGATCATATAGAGTTTGTTTTGGCCTGGACTGCAGGATTACTGAGTTCTCGACCTCTGCACAAAAAGAAAGGAAGAGAAAAGCTCTCTGCTATTATCTGGACCAGAACTCCCTCACTCTTCAAATGCATGTGTAATTCAAGTACATTTTCATCTTTAAGTGTGTTTAAGTATATTCAGAAGAATGAGGTAGAAACATTCTTTTTGCCACTGGAATAGGGCTGCTGAAGACTGATTATGACCGGAGTTGCCTCTGCCAGACGGCGGTTGTTGTTTAGTCACTGAGTCGTGTCTGACTCTTTGTGACCCCTCGGGCTGCAGCCCACCAGACTCCTCTGTCCATGGGATTTCCCAGGCAAGAGTACTGGAGTGGGTTGTCATTTACTTTTCCAGGGGATCTTCCTGATCCAGGGATCAAACTCACGTCTCCTGCACTGCAGGCAGGTTCTTTACCACTGAGCCACCAAGGAAGCCCCCTGCCAGATGGTTATCAGCTGGCAAACCAGCATCTTGGTGGAAGAAAAGTGTTTCCCGGGGTGAAAAAAAAAAAAATTCCCAATAAGAAAAAGGCACATGTAAGTGGCATCTGTGCTCAGAATTCATGTTCCCAGAGTTTTCTGTAATAGCTTTGCCCCAAACTTCTACCTGATAACCAAGGCCCATGCACAGAGGCTGCAGCCAAATTTCCATGCAGACCTTTTCCTGCGTTCTTCCCTCCGAGGCACCATGGAGGCGGCCTGTTCAATAATTTCTGCCCAGCAGGCCATGGTGAATAATCATTTTACAGTCAATCTCTTGGTATTGTCATTTCTCTCTAGCTCACCAGTGAACCAAAGAAAAACCCACCGGGGCTTTAACTTCTATTCATAAACACTTGATCAGCACAAAAGTTGCAGGAATATTTGAAACTAGGTTTTTCCCGCTCCCTGGAGACAAGTTCAAGTCAAACCTTTCTTTGATAACACTGCCCACCACCCTGGAAACCACTTCAGACTTTCTGCCTTCATGTCTACCTATATGGGAGACAAGTATTGTCTTAAGTGAAGCTTGTACAGCATATCAAGTATTTGTAGACGTACATGTAAAAAGAAACATTATTAATTATGATTTTATTTCTTCAGGTGAGTGCTCTTCTCTGATTTAATTCTACATTGAAGGCCAACCTAAATGGTAGATCATGTACTTCCCACTGACTGGATTCCCCAGAAGCTCTATAAGCCGCTAGAAGCTTCTCTCACATGAAAGACAATCTGTATGGTAATAGACTCCACTGTCAACTTCTCCACTGTCAACTTCATCACTAGTGAATCGTCACCATTCAATCAAAAGTATTCAAATCAGCAACTACCGCTTCTGCATTTGAAGTTTTACCTGACAAGTGGCCAAAGGAAATAAGCATTCTCGTTTACATTGGTAGCACAGTTACTAAAAATGTATACGCAAACCTAGTAAAAGAACAAAATGAAAAGGAAACGATAATGTCTAAAAAGATTAGTGTGTGTGGGAATATTTTTCAGGCCCAGAACTCCTTTTCAAAGTAGCTGTGAGAATCAACCCATGAAATGGGCATGGTCAAGGACTGCTGGCTTTAAGGGGCTCGGCAAGCAGCAGGAGAGAGGGGACTTGTGGAAGAGGATTCAAGGGAGGTGAGTAGGCAAAGCCCTGCTAGCTGCCTGTTGTAGGTCAACATCAGGAGAAAACTGTGCTTAGTGCAGTTGGACTTCACTACTCTTCCCCTCATAGGAGCATGGAGGTCCCAGCTTCCCTGAGACCTTGTTCTGGGCAAGCACAAATCAGAGTGGCCCTGGAAGCTGTTGCTCCCCCTAGGTCTGGATGGATGAAGAGAAAGGTCTCTGCCCTTTCAGCATGTTTCTTTAGGAGCCTTGACTGAACTTCAGTAGTTCTCACTACTGGTAAAGGCAAAGCTGGAGGAGTCGGGAGTTTGAAAGACGGAGGCTTTGTAAGTTAAAGACTTTTTGGAGTGAAAGCTCAAGTTAGCTCTTACAATACTGACTGATGAAAATACTGCCTCTGATCCACAGAACGATTTTGATTGAAAACTATGGGTAAAACCAAAGGATAATGGGGTTTTTTCCACAGATGTGAGGAATAAAGACCTTCCTCGAGCAAGACCTAGGGCAGACAGCACCTTTGGAAAGGAAAGCGCCCTTAAGCATCAGGACAGGCAGCCGGGTGTCAGGAGAGAGGATGGATGCAGAGCCTCACACTTGTTCTGTCCCATACTGTGTCTCACCAAGCAAATTCACCTCCAAGGGCCTCAGTTTACCCCCCTGCAAAATGGGGGTGATAACCTACTGAAACTCTCAAAAAGTTTCAGATTAAATGTAAGTCTTACATTTAATTACAGATTAAATGTAAGATTAAGTGCTTAGAATGGTTTTGGGAGGTAGTAAGCTTATATAAGCATTTGCTCTTATCAATTATTAGCAAAGGTGCTATACAAGGGGAATGTTTCAGGTGGAGGACAGCGAGTGACCTGGAAACCCTGTGGGCTTTAAAGACAAGAGAGACTGAGAATCAAATCCTAGTTCTGATTCTCACTGCTAGGTAACTTGGGCAAGTTACTTTGAGTCTCTGAATCTATCTCTTCTTTAGCAGGGTGGGGATGGGAGTATTGACCTCAAAGGTAATCAGAAGAATGAAATGAGTCAGTTGAGTGAAGCTGTAGCACAGTATGCCACAGCATAAAATGTGCAATAAAGCCTAGCGATTATGTAATCGGGGCTCTCATGATCTTTGGGCTCCAGAAGGGCTGAAATCTGGCTCCAGAATCCTTAGTGACCTTCAGAATAAGCTCTGCCCACCCTCAATATGAGGGGTGAGGGGGGCAGAGAAGGATGGAGAAAATGATCTCTTAACACTTTCCATAAGTAGACTGGGGTCATTTTTTATACACTACTCATCACATCTGTATACAGCTGTACATCCTCAGATCTGTTACCTGAAAGAGAGGAGTCGCTTTACAGTTCTCTCCAAATAGAGAATTTTGAGAATTTTCTCAAAGCAAATTCACCTTGTGTGGTGCTTATTTAATGTCAGTGTATATACCAAATACACTAACCCCAGACTAAACCCAAGACTGGGGAGACAGAAGCAGCTTTGGAAGGGCAGGGCAAAGAGTCCCGGCAGGCTGCCTTAGCAAGTGCAACAAGGCAAACAAAATACAAATTCAAAAAATACAAGCAAGCCTTTCCCAGGAGGTCCCAATTTTAGACAGAAAAGGGAACAGAGCCAGAGACCAGTAGAAGAACCACTGAATATCTAAGTGATTGAAGTTTAGTTGTATTTCCTATGTTTTTCAAAATCTGTGTTCACAAAAGCATTTAAATAACCTTTCAAACTTTTTTAGAAGTAAGAAAGAAGGAAATGACACAACAGCAGTAATGTGGATGCACATATTCTAAAACATCCCTACACCTGTATATTCATCATTACTGCAGGGGAAGTATCTGATTTTGAAAGGTGATTAGAAACGTTGTGAATTTAGGGTGGATGGAGCTTCAAAGACTCAGGCAGCACCAACTTCAAGGGCGCCTCAAAGACTCAGGCAGCACCAACTTCAAGGGAGCAGTTTTCCTACAGGGGTCACAAATTTTTTTTTCAGGAAATGTTAATACTTAGAAATTTTTCTATAACAAGAGAAAATGGTATTTTTATGACATTCATACAAAAGTGAGCAAAGAAGTTCCAATTATGTAGAAAGAAGAAAGGAATAGGCAAATAACTCTGAAAGATGAACCTGACAAAAGTGCTTTATACAGCAGCCAGTTAGAAGATGGATTAGAAAATGTGAAATTTTTATGTATAAAATGCAATCCAAGTGACTTTTCCTACTTTCATAGCAACCACAAATTCAGCCGAAAGTCAAAATCCACCACAGGGACTCAGTTTGGAGAACTGCTGTTAAGCCAGAGGTTGTGATCACTTTATCCCTGACTCCTTTCTAGGCTGTTCTGTCCCTTCTTAGAGACCCACAGGGTGGACTTAGGCTTGGAAGAGGGGGGAGTAAGAAACGTGTGTAGCTGTGTCACTTCTGAATCAGACTCCAAAGCCCCCCAGTCCCCAACCTCCAAGGAGGTATCCCAGCCCATTTAAACAGCACCCATTCCAGCATCAAGGTCTTCCTCTCTGCGTGGGGTGAGGCACCAACCAGGAGCCAAGGAGGAAGGACTGGGCCAAGGTCATCCCACCAGGAACCATTCCAAAGCCCGTCCCACCCCAAGGCTAGAATAAGAGCAATGCCAATCTGGAAACAGGCAGAAGCAGCTCCTTAAAAAAGATGACAATGATCCCATTATCTCAGTTTTGCTTGGGGAGGTGCTTTACAACAGAGATTTCAGATTCTGTACCTATTCCAGTGAGCTGAACCACCAAGGGCAAGTGCGGAGATGTCTGCCAGGAGCAGATCCCGGAGCCTGCTGTACCAAGAACAGAACTGGGTTCTACCAGCTAGGGAGGGAGACAGGAGGGTGAGAAGGTGTGATCATTCAATCTCTACCTGAGCAAGTGTTAGTAGCTCAGTCGTGTCCTGACTCTTTGCTACCCGATGAACTGTAACCCACAAGACTCCTCATTCTCCAGGCAAGAATAGTGGAGTGGGTTGCCATGCCCTTCTCCAGGAAATCTTTCTGAACCTGGGCAAACTGCATGCTTTTTTTTTTTTTCCCTGCCCTCTCTTAAAAAAAAAAATCTAGTGGAGGTCGGTCGTAAAAAAAGAAAAAAATAAATAACAAAACGTGATCTTGAATCCAAGATCAGATTAGATATGCCGGATTTCCCCAGTCAAAAGGAAAGGTTTCCGAAGTCTGTGTACTCTAGGCCTAGAGAAGTAGGTGGGCTGGACCCAGTCCTTCCCCAGAATGAGAGAATCAGACCAGTGTTCTAGTCTCGGTTTCCTAAATACTCCGGGGCGTCGGGGTTGGGATGAGCCGCTGCGAGCTCGGAAACGAAGACCCCTTCCCCTCCTCCACCTGTGGGACTGGAGGGCCCCCAGGCGCGGCCATTCCTTCCACCAATCTCCCAGGGCAGGCGCTTTTCCTTCCTTCATTACCTCACTACCTCCTTCCCTTGACGTCAGCCCCGGGTCTTCCAAAGGAGGGGAGGGAAGATGGAGATGAGTCTGGGGCAGTCGGTATCAGGATCCCCGCAGCACCGGGTCGGGGGTAGGGGTGGAAAATGAGGTAATGCGCGCCCAATCCCCGGCCTCAGAAGGCCGCGAGCGGCCACTTCCCTCCCGGCTCCGGCGGGTGTAGTTACTAGGCAACCCTATCGGCGACGCGGGATGCCGGCCAAGTTCACCCAAAGTTGAAGAATAAATTTGGGGGAAGAGAAGGTGGAGGGTGGAGCAAGCGCAGAGGAGGCACGAGGGGCAGGAAAAGAGCTTGGAGGGAGAAGAAGCTGGTTTTCCGCCTCCCGGGATCAGGAAGAAGGGCGGGCGCGGACTGGAGCTGTCTCCCCGGAGGCACCGCAGCCGCCCGCCTGCAATCCCGCACCCAGTCTGGGGCAGCGGGGCGCTGGGGAAGACGCCCCCAGGGCGCTGCTGCACCCGAGACTCTGGGGGACTGGGGTGGGGAGAAGCTGGTGGCCCGAGTGTACGCGCCTTCGAAACGGTCCCAGAGAAGGCTGGCGAGTGTGTCCAGCGCGCGAGGAGGGAGCTAGAAAAGGGAGACAAACTGGCTGACTGGGTGGGAGTGGACCCCGGGTTTAATCCTTGATCCCGAGGAGGCTGAAGTCCTCCTAGCAAAGAGCCCTTACCAAAAAATAAAAATAAAATCCTCAAAGTTCTGCTCTTCAGCTCCAAACGGTAACCGCCCTCATTGATATTCAAAGTAAGACCACCAGGACACCGGGAAACCTACGTCTTTCAGATGGGAACCAAGAGATGGGCTTTAATTTGCTTCAGGAAGCCCAGTGGGTTCGAGGCGCCCGTGGCCTCCAGGACTCGCAGGCGGGGCCGCCCGGCGGCGGATACCGCCCTCCAGCTCGAGCGCCCCCTCTGGGGTCGCGGGGACCCAGACCCGGTGCGAAGCGCCTTCCTACCTGCTGTAGGGCGTCCTCAGCAGCAGGGCCTGGCTGCCTGTGCAGCTGTCGGTGGGTGTGTGGCAGCCGTAGACTGGGGGCGGCACGGAGTACTGCTGCTCCCCTGCAGAGAGCCAGGAGAGCCGGGTGAGCGCGCGCTGAGGGCTGGGGGTGCGGGGCCGCGGGCGGGGGCTGTGCCCCCAGGCTGTGCAGGGCGCACGGGGGCCTGGATGCCGGGGCCGTGCCGAGAGACGGGTGTCCAGATCACAGCGAGCTAAGCTTCTCCCTTTACCTTCTTTTTTAAGCAGTCACCGCACAGAACACGGAAAAGACCCTCTGGACATTCGCAGTGTCGGCGGAGTGGAACTAACAGACTAGGGAGTGGGGGAAAACAATCTTTTCTTTTGAGATTAGGCTATTTCTAAAATTCTTCTAGCTGTCCTCTTCTCCCTTCCCCAATTTGCTGTGAGTTGGAAAGTCCTGGGGAGGCAGGGGTGGCATGGAAGAAGGGGAGAAGGCCCCCATCCCCACCCCGGCTTACCCAGCGAGCCCTGCTGGCCCATGGGGTCCTCGTGCTTGAAAGAGTGGTTGGGGAACTGCGCCGCGTGGTGCGAGGGCGTGTGACCGTAGCTGGGCGTCCCGTCGAAGGCCACCGTGCTGTATCCTGCGGACGAGGCCGAGAGAGAAACAGCGTCAGCGGGGAGTCAGGGACCCTGTGAACCAGAAAGCACCCAGCCCCGCATTCGGATCCCGAGTCAATCAGCCCCCAGGGAAGCCGGGCCCAGTGTGACCTCGGGACATGCTCCCCGCCCTTTCCAGAGTAAAATCCAGACCTCCCCAGAGTTTCCCAATTTATTTACGCCCTTGTCTTTCACGACGTCTGCGGCTTCTGCACCGAACCTCGCCAGTATGAAAACTTTCAGCCGCTCGGCGGAGAAAGTCGTTCTCCCCCCAAAACAAAACAGCGTGGTTCTCGCGCAGGGGCAGCGGCGGGCGACCAAAATGGATCTGCTCGGCTGACCCGGCGCTGACTCGGAGCCGTAAATCAGAGGCCCGCGCACCAACTTTCATTAATTACTCGGGGCCAGTTAAACGGCCTGGGCTTTAAATGGGGGAGAGTAATTACTGAGTAATGTTATCTGTCTGAGGCTGCACGACCCGACACCACTGACACCCAAAGCCCTCGGGAAAGCTGGTGAGGGGCAAAAAAAGAAGGGGCCTTTCAAGTTGGGCCCGCAGGCCTCGACCCTGCGCCTTCCTCGGACCCAGCTCGCGCCCTGAGGAGCGGACTGTGACCATCATTGCAGGGGCCGACTTCCTCGCGTCCCAGGCCGGGAAACCTGTTTGTTTCAGAGTGTGCCTGACAGTGTACCTCCCTTTCCCTACATGGTACGCACGGGGTCCAATGCCTCAGTTTCCCTGCCGAGAAACCGAAGGCAATGTCGCGGCATTCTTCCCCAGCTTTCCAAAGGTGGGGGGGGGGGGGGAGACACGTGTTGGTGGTTGAATAAAACGTAGTCTCCTTCTGTGATTACTGTCACCAAAGTACTTGAAACATTTAACATTACAGTTTGGCTTCTGCAAAACTGTAGCTGCCTCTGGGGGAAAAGCATCCTCCAGCTAAGATAAGGATCAGTTCTGAGTCCTGAACCCAATGGTGGGGTCCTTTGCTGTGCGCAGGCTCCGTAGTCTCTGAACTGAGGTCCTGGCCAAGTGAGGAATCATATTAGTCCAGAAGCTCACATCGGCTCCCTGCAGGGCCACTGGGCTGAACCCAGTCCCCCCACCCCGCCCTCATTGGACCCCGCCTCTTGCACTGAGCTGAGCCTCCAACCAGCCCCCTCCTCAATTCTTGGGAGTGGGGTGAGTCAAACAACCCCCATTCTCCAACTCTTGGCCCAGGCATAATCAGGGCTCTACAACAAACGTCCCTGAAGACTTAGATTGAACAGTGAAAGGTAATACCCATGTCTTTTAAACGCCCCCCCCACCACCCCGCAAAAAAAAAAAAAAAAAGCCAAAAACAATAACCAAGCTTCTACAGTCCACTTCGGGGAATGTGGTGTGTTAAAGAGTCGGAGGGAAGGTTGGAGCAGGTCTTATTAAACGAATTGTACAAGTCTCTCGCACCAGTTGGCGCCACAGGTTGATAACTTAAGAAGCCACCAGCTTTAGCAATTTGCATGACCCCAGAGGCCTCTATTTCTGGCCTGCTAAGTGGGCAAAGATAACCCCCGGCCCGCTAGCTGTCAGGAGTGGGTGAGCACGCTGGCGCTTCCAGGCACTTCCTTTTGGAAACGGAGGCCGCGCTGTTTGAGGCCTACCAATCAGCTGACAAGGGAAATTTGGCTCGGAGCGCCCAGTTTTACAGGGGGAAGGCCGAATTTTGAAAGAACTGTTTTTTAAATAAAGAGGAGAAACAGCGACAAAGAAGTTGTCTCTAGATGAACACTTCTCCATTCCTGAGCCGGTGGCCGGAGCACCGTGCTGTCCCCGGAGGCGGCCCCCGCCACCATCGGTACGCGGCGAGGGGCAAGGGGTTGCGGGAGGCCGCTCCTACATGGATCGCCTCGACTCCGCGCCCCGCGAGGCTCCCAAGGCCCCCCCTCTCCGGAGAGGGGGTGCACATCGGTAAAAGCGCCCTCACAGAGGGGAGAGGGCCCTTTAAATTAGCTTATCGGATGCGGGACTGATTAGAGCGCGTGGTCCCGGGGCCTTGCACTGAGACAAGCGCGGAGAGCGCGGAGGCGAGGGCTGGGGGCCAGGGGCCGGAGGAGGGACAGCTGCCGGCCAAAGGGGACAGCGTGTTCAAAGATTCCTTGTATTGTTACAGGCCTTAGAGGGAGAGGCTCGAGCGGCCAAGGTAGCGCCTTTCCCACGGTTCCTCTCGGCCCGGCAAAGCAGCGCAACCTTGACCGCGTGGAGCAGCGACACAGGCTTTGCGCTTCTCTCCCCCGCCCGCCGCAGCGGAGGAGTCCGGGAACAGCCTGGCTGGGCCAAGCCCCAGCGGGAGCTGACGGGTGGAGGGCACAGCAGGCTCAATCAGGAAGGTGGTCCCCAAGGGCTGAAAATGATGACTCCGCAGCTGTGGCAGCGGCAGCGTATGGGGAAGGCTATCTAGCAACGAAATACCCTCTCCAAAGCGACCCGAGGGGGGCGTCCTTGGCCCTAGGGCTGTGCTGGTGTCCCCGTGTGACACTAGGTGGCCCAGTGATAACCAGGTATCCTCCAGGGACAGGGTTCTGCGCGCCAGAGTGGCTGGGGAAATCGCTCAAGACTCTGAGGCAGTCTTCCTCTTCCCTTCCCAAACTTCGCACTTATTTGGGAGTGCAAGTCCTCACCCTCCTGACAAATTCCCCAACGGTCTCACACAGACTACAGTGGGTTCGGTGCCCGTCCAGCAGGGAAGAGGAAATCCATCTCAACAGGGGGGCCAAGATCCCCAGAAACGGAGGTTGAAATAACCTAGAATGGTCTGGGTTTGAGTCCAGGTTCTGCCAGAGAGAGATCTCCTGGACACCTTATCTCAGAGTCTAGATTTCCTCCAGTGTCAGGCTGTGAGCTTCTTGCAAAGGCTAAGACATTCTCTCTTAACATTCAGTCTCCAGTGCCTGGCACAGAATAAGTGCTCAATAAATGTTTCCTAAATGAGTATTTATAAAAAAGATTAAATACCGGGTATTATATTTAAGAAACTCAAAAAAACCCCAACTGAGGTATGATACCTTGGAGTGGGAGGATATGCAAGAGTGCCAGCAATTGTCTACTCCCCTGAGCCATTAAAGGTTGCCCTGCCTAGAGACTGGGATCCAGAATCTTGACTCCTCTCCCCTGGAACTGGCCTTGGCCAGCTGATGGGCTGTGGGGAAGGAACTCTTGCCCTTGCTTTCCCCAACTCAAGCCTCCCGCCAAGACTCTGCATTCCTGGGGGAGCTGCAGGAAGCCCAGAAATCAAGAGAATAAATCTGAAATCTCAGGGCCCAATCTGGTTGACAACACCAGGGCTGAGCCATGAGTGGCTTCTGACATCCCACCCCAACTCCCAGCTGCCAAGTGACTTACAGAGACTGGGCAAGCATGACCCTTTATGTTTTTACCACAGGAGAAAACCCAAGCCTAAAGACAGGAACCAGCTTACAGGCTGTGGCCTGGGTCTGTGGCCTCTCTACTGAGCAATTTCCCAGGATGTTGGGGCGGGGGGAGGCTCCTTTACCTATTAGTCGTGGTCCCCAGCTCCCAATACCCTTCTCTTTGACATCTCAGGCCTATCCTCTAGAGAGGAATTGAGATTTTTCCCCTTACGTGTAGTGCTGGCTGGCTAGGAAGCCCACAGTCTCAACCCTGAGACTTGAGTTGATGGAATTCTGGGCATCAGATGACCCTGTAGAAGTTTGGACACAAGGACCCAACCAAAGCCACAGAGTCCTGGTTCCAAAAACCCTACAGAACCTAGATGGACTCAAAATGATAATGGTATTTTGCACACGGGGTACTTAAATGGTTTCTAAGGTGTCTTCAAATAGCTCACTACCAGAGACTCACTCACCTCATACACCTGCCTGCCAGTCTTGCCCTTTTAGGTCCAACCACGTTTAAGCGGCTGCTGCCTTCTGTGTTTAGAATCCCGGTTGGGGGGCGGGGGCGGATTTATGTGACATAGAACTTCAAACCAGAGTCAGACATCAGGTTGGGCATCTTGGCTCTCTTACAAGATAGGGAAACTGAGATCTGGAGATTTACCAAAGGTTACACCAACGTGCTAATTAGAGGTGGTACGATCAGAGAACAAGAGACTGCAATCCTCACTGAGCTGTTCCAATACTCCATGAGTTCCAAACACTAGTTTTCCTTTACGAAAGACTTAGAGTGGAGGGACCTCATGGGTGGGTTTGAGGTTTTCCACAGGACATGGATCCCAGATTCCCCGAACGAAGAGAGGAGGGTGGTTTCGGTTTCGCCAGGGCTTCTGGCGGGCCAGGTGCTCTCGGCTGGGTGTGAATAGGGTCGCGCGAAAGAAGATACGCGTTTAGAACTTGCGCGGGAAGGCGCGAAGAACACCGCCCTTCTTCCGCGCTCCTTGGGCGCCCCAGCACCTCCTGCAAACAGAACGCACTCTTCTGCTCCCAACCCAAGCATTCCAGAAACACACTAGTCCTAGGCCCGAGCGAATTTTTGCTCTAGGAAAAGCATCCGTTCCTGCGTTTTTAAAGCATTTTCTAAAACATCGAATCAACCAGAATTGGTTTAGGTTGACAACAGCGCATATGTCTAATAAACAAAATAAAATGCAGAAGTTCGGCGTAATTGATTCTACTTTGGTCCCTGAGAAAAAGCCGGCGACGGCTCAAGATGAGAAACCTACGGCTGTGTCCCTTGCTGTATGAGGACTGAAAACGGAAAATAAACCTCTTTCTTTGTTTTAACTTTCAAGTCTTGCAAAAACCTTTCTCCAGCTACAACCCGGGTTCAACGACTAGGAGGCGCCTGAGGCGGGCTGGAAGGAAGCCGGCGCTCTGGCCTCATTTCATCGCCTGTGGTAGGACCCCGTCGCGCAGGGTTTGGAATCGGATAAACGGGGTTCTCCTCCAGCCCTGGAGCCCGCGTGGCAGCACCTGACCTGGCACCCAGGAGCTATCCACTTATACACTACTATACACTGGAGCCAAACGCAAACAGGGACATGGATCTAGGAAAGCCACTATTTTGTCCCCAGCTCATTCATTTACTCATCCTAGGGCTCCAAGGTACTTATGGTGCCTCCATTAGGGCCAGATGGGCTCCTGGCATTTTTGGCGGGCAGACGCAGCAAAGGCTGCTCACCACGCGCTGGTCCCACTCCGAATCCAGGGTCTTAAAACGCCAATGCTTGCCGACAGTTTGGTGGTGCCTTAGGCGACAAAACTTCTTCCCGAGGTAGAGCCAGGCATTGAACGGGTTCCCGCTTCCCATCCCCACGGGGATCTGAGAATTTCCTGGGGTCCAAGGGCCCCCAGATGACCTCCCGGCTCAAGCGAAGGGTCCGGTTCCCCGCCCTGGAGGATGTCGGGAACCCACGCCGTGGACTTCCTCCTCTCCCCGGGCCTCCTGTCTCCCCCAGCTGCGGCTTCCTCTACCCTCACAGTCCTTGGGGAGGCGATCGGGTAAGAGCTGTGGTCAGGGAAGGGGTAGGACAGGGGAGTGCCGGCGCGCGGTTACAGCCCAGCCGCCACCGCCCCGCGTGTAGGGGGCGCTCCCCAGCCCGCTTACCCTGGTTGCGAATAGCGGGCTGGCTCTCGAGGCAGCTGGGCAGGTAGGGTGCGTTGGGGAACATCCTGGCCTGGCCGGACGACGCCTGGCTGGGCGGAGGAGGACCGAAGGGCCCGTAGCGACAGGCTCCAGCCGTGCCGGTAAACTGACCAGAGAAGTGGACGGTGAAGGCGCTCAAGCACTGCTCCTCGTGCGGCTCCGCGCCTCCCCAGCTCGGCTCCTGTTTGATGAAGGAGTGAGGCGGCGGCGGCGGTGGGGGTGGCGGCGGAGCCGGCGGCGGCGCAGGGCCGCCCAAGGACCCGTAAGCCGAGGCGCCCGGGGGCGCAAAGTCCAGCACCGGTGCCCACTGCGCCGCGCCGCTCACGGGCAGGGCGCAACCGCCGCCGCCGCCCAGCGAGGGTACGGCCGGCAGCAGCGCGTTCAGGTCCCGCACGTCGGAGCCCATCTGCTGTGACTCAACCCCGGACGTTCCGCGGGCCCTCCGGCTTTGCAGACGCTCAGCGCTCGACTCCGCCTCGCCTAACTTGGCCCAGATGCCTTCCGGACCCCGGATCCCCGGCAGCTGGGGCTGCTGAAGGCACCCAGGCCCGGGCCGGAGCGTGTGCGAAGACGCCGGCTCCGGGGCACACGTGGACGCCGGCTCTTGCCGCAGGAGGAAGTCCAGGATCGCGGCGAGGAGGCGGCGGGGCCCCGGCTCCTGGGCTGCCGTCCGGGCTCTGGGTGGGTGGGTGAGTGAATGAGTGGGAGGGAGGGAGGGAAGGGGGGAGCGGATAGGCGGTCGAGTTGCGAGAGCCCCCGGGTGTGGGCGCTGCCTTGAACTCCTTACCCCAGCTGCCTGGCTGCCCCCAGCTTCCCAAAGCTCAAATAAGAGGGGCCGGCGGCGGGGGAGGAGGAGGAGTCAGGACTCGCGGCAGCTCCATTCACACCGCAGCCCTAGCGGATCCAGGCAGGGCGCGCGACTCCTTGGGGGCGTCCTCGCAGTGGGGGTGGGGGGCGGGCCAGAGGGAGCGTCCCTCTCAGAGACACCCTCCTCTCCTATCTGCCACGCGCTCTCCGCTGGCCTGTGGGACACAGGCCTCCCCCCCACCTCCCCTTCTCGGCCTTCGCGAGTGTGGGCGCCTCGGGGCACTGGCGAGCCGCTTCAGGTGAGCAGGGAATGTCCCCCCTGCATCCCTGTGTGGTGAGGGTGGGGATGGGGTTGTTAATCGGGGAGGGCGGGTTGGAGGGAGGGGCAGGGGGCTCCACGAGGGCGGAACTTCGGAGTAGCTGCAGAGAACTTTTCCTGGACTTCAAAAAGGAGAATTTCTTGCTTTGCGCCCCCGAGTCCGGCTCTTGCTTCTAGAGCCGTCAGACTGGACTGGTGGTCATAATCTCAGAGTCACTGGGGAGTGGGGTGGCTTTTTGTGGATTCCAGAGGCCAGACTCAGGCGTAGGTGGGTGACCTGGAGGTTGCATCAATTTAATAAACGGAGCGTAATTCCATTGACTGGTGACATGGTGAGGTTTGCGCCCAGAGAAGGGCGGTTTCCGCGTACCTGCAATCGGTGCCAGCGACACTTCATCTCCCTTTCGGGAAAACAGAATGGCGGCTAGTTTGGGAGGAAAGAAAACTCGTAGGGAAATGCCCAGTTTCCGGTTGGAGAATCCTGGCGCCGAGTGTGGAGGGTAGGGGGTGAGGAAGGTTTGGATACAAGTCCTCGGAGGTGAGATTGGCTCCCGGAGCGGCTCCTGCTGAGCTCTGCCTCCGCTCATTCCAGTCGGGAGTACCACTCTGGATGCGCGGTGACTGCCCAAGAGGCACAAGCCAGGTTAAGGGGACGGAGAACCTCAAGCGGCCCAAGGCAGGGTTCTTACCGTTGGGAGCTCCCAGAGCCTGGCGCAGCCAAATCAGGTTCCTGGCTCTACCTAGTCATTCTTTGGGAGTCCCGCGCCCCAGAACAGGTGTTTGAGGTTTTGTTTAGTTTTGTTGGTTTTTCTAAAATAGTCGGCTTCTATCGGAAAAGAGACCCTAGGCTAGAAGCGCCGGGAATCTGGATTGGAGTGCGCTTCAGGGGCGCGTGGAAACGCCCAGGAGGCAGCGGCGACGGCGCAACCTGGGACTGCCAGGAGCGCCGGGCGCGAAGCGGCCCGGTGCCGCTTGGCCTCTGACACGAGACTGTCCGCGGATGGGGCCCGAAGATTTTCAGCCAAGCCCATGTGAAGCAACAATCAAGGTGGTTGCAGTTTTATAAAGAACCTGGGCGTTTTTAAAGCCTTGATTTACTCACAAGGAGCTTTGGTTTTAATTAATTCGCACTAAGTAAAAGCCAGGAGTTCTGGGCGCGGACCCGCAGCGTGTGTGGCACCTACACGCTAAGTACAGGTCCTTCCTCTGGAGGTCGCTTGTCCTGGAGGCGCAGGAAACCTTGAGGGCAAAGGTCGGGAACAGGCACTACCCATTTGATGGCCGGACCACGTTTGCAGTGATGGACACCTTTCTGCGCGACTTTGGTGCCTGACTTTTCGAAGTTTGCGCTCAGAAGCTTTTTCTTTTTTTCTTTTTAAAGAAGTGAAAAGGCTCTCGAGGCCAGCTCCTTCTCGCTCACACTCGTTGTGGGCCGCCCACTCCTCTCCCGCACGCCGCATCTGTAAACCTGAGCGGGGCTCCAGCGCTGGGCAGAGGACATGGGCTTTATGTCTTTTTGATGGAGAAAGGCCTCTCGCGATAAGACTTCTCAGGCCAAGTTGCCCCCTAGGACGCCCCAAACCTCAGTCTCACACCCTTCGCTCTTACTTATACTTCGAAGTCGTTTTTTCTTCAGGAGGACTTGCTCAAGCGCTGTGAGGGAAAGCGAGCCATTTATGAAAAGCCAGGGATTTCCACTTCTAAACGGGAAAGCTTGAGATTATTTCTTTTTTATCATTCTTTGCAGTTTGTTGGGGGTATTTGGAGAAGGGTGGCTTGATTGTGACCTTTTGTGGTTTTGAATCCTAGAGAGAGCAAGGGCGCTTAACACTCTAAGGGGGGAAAAAAGTTTTTGCCTGGGGGTGAGGTGAAAAGAAGGGGAGGGGGGCTAGGAAATTTAGGGCTCTACTTGTTGCCTGAAAATTCTTGAGGGAGGGAAAAGCAGTGATGCGATCCCCATTTCGACTCTGGGGTACCCCCTCGCCCCGACCTTGTAGTCCGAAGCGATGGGAGGAATCCCCTGCAACCCACAGCGCAGAAAAATAAGTGCTGTGCATCCGAAGCCGCAGCCTTCCCCGAGATGAGGTCTTCGAAGGTCCCTCGGCCTCGCCCGCGTCCGTGCTCTGAGCCCAGGCGCCCCGGAGCCAACCCTGGGAAACCCGCAAACTATTGCGCTCAGCCGGTGCCTTACGCTCTCCACTTCTCCCTCCGCTAGACAAAGTCCTCAGCGGGCGCTCGGCGGTTCCCCAGGCGGACGCGCCCTCTGGGCTAGCCTCCGTGCCCTGAGCTGGGCAGGCAGTCTGGTGGGAAAGAAGGTCCAGCCTCTGCCCTCCCCAGCAGGCAGGGCGATCGGCGGCATCTCCGGCAGCTCGAGACCCGCCCAAGGTCCCAGGGATCTGAGGGCTGCGGAGACCTGGCCACTCCTTTCTCTCACTCACCTTCCCAACCCCAGATAGCGAGGAGACCTCTGGCAGAGGATGTGGTCTGAACCACCGATTGGCAGAGCTAGAAATTCAACTCCTGTTCTACAGAAAAGGAAACTGAGGCGCAGGCAGAGGGAGGAGAGGCAGCTGTGGCGTGCAGTGGCGTGCAGAGCAAGTAATTGGTGAACAGAGAAAGGGATCGCAGCTCCCCACCAGGTAACCAGCAGCTTGAGGATCATAGATGCGGTCTGTAGCCGCTGGGAGCCTCAGTTTCCTTAGTGGTCACATGGAACAATGAGTTATCAGTACCCCCCCTCAAGGGGTCTTCAGGAGTAGACAGAAAACTGTGTTGGCCTACGTCCTCGATGAACGTTACAGTTTCTTATTATTGTCCAAGGACATTGAACAAATTAGTGGCAAAACCGAGCTGGAACCCAGGTTCCTCTCAGAACTTAACCCACCACCCTCTGCCTCTTTAGAAGTAATGGAATGGGGAGTAAAGGAAAGGAGATGCTGGAAACCTACGTGGCTTTGGTGTCATTGGTAAAGTTCATCCTGGCCTGGAAGGGGTTTAATTATGCCAAGATTTTAAAATCGAGGCTGAGTGGGAGGGGGAGGGAGGTCTTCTAACTCCCACCCCTACCCCCACCCCCACTCTGACCCCGGCGCTGTCAACTGGATCTGACCAAGCGCCCAGCCTGGCCCTGTAGCCGCGGCCCCAGGGACCAGACCGTACTCCGGAGCCGCGCTCCGGGCGTCACCCCCGCGGCCGCCGACAACTGAATAAACACACCGAGTCGCTGCGATCTGTCAAGGGCTGGGGCCGCCTGCCCGCGCCCGGGGCCGCAAACAGCAAAAAGGAGTGGTGGGCTGCGCGGGAGGAACCAGCGCTAGATTTTAGCGCCTCGCGCAGAGGCCAGTGCCCGAGCTCCACGCGTCTGACCGCTGCTCCTCTCCTCCCCGCCGACTCCAGCTCTTAGCAGTCTGCCTACCCCGGGCCGCGGAAGGCGCTTAGGCTGGTTTCCATCCCCGCGCAGGCGGTGGAAATCCCAGCTTCATTTATCTAAATTGAAAAAAAGAAAAAAGAGAAGGGCTTTTGTTATTGTCTACCCTCCGGCTTCCTCCGTTCATTTGAAAATTAATTGGACTTTTTGGCCAATCCACCATCTCCGGTTCAGACTCAGTTGGTTTGGGGTCCCAGGACCGGTGCGCGCTACCCGGTACGCAGAGCAAAACTCCCCTTTCCTCCACCCCCGGCTCGCAGTGTCTAAAGCGGTCAGGGTTACCCGTCTGTTCTGATGCCACCGCGAGCGAGTCCCCAATGAAAGGATTCCGGAGTGCTGCCTCTATTATTATACCGTAAATCTTTTTAAATTCTGGAACTAATTATATAGAGGATATGTCTCAATTTGTTCTGCATTAATGCCACAGTGGGGATGGAGGCCGGGCCGTGGCCAGAGCAGATACGCAGGCCTATGAAATTGATGAGCTGAGAGTTGCTTCTAGTCCTGAGCGCACCATCTGGAATTCCAGTCTGAGGTTACAATTAGAACTCCTGACCCCAGATTCAACTTTGCAAACAACAGGAGAAAAAAAAAAAAAAAATGGGGAAAAGAAAAAAAACCAAGAGGGAAAGGAAAAAAAAAAAAAAACAAACCCGAACTTACTCTGCACCTGTAAAAAAAAATATCCTCACACAATCTTAAAATCTTCTCATCTTAGAAGAGTCTTTCCAAGAATTTCTTTTAACCTATAAAAGATAATGGAATATATTTTATAGATTGGATTTTATCTTATCCCCTTTCCCTCTCCAGGCTGCACTCGATTTAATAGTTGTCAGTTTTCCCTCAGTGTTGGATTTAATTATATAGGAACAAAACTTTCCTCAGTAAATTAGCTTGCTAAATATTCTGTCACTTTTGTGATTCTGCCTTTGAGAAATAGCTTAATTACGGAAATCTATCTGAATCTAGGATTCTTTTTTTACTTGCCCCACCTTAACTGTAATCAGAGATGTTATTTGTGTTGTAATTGTATTTGTGTTCTAAATCAGTTGTGCCAATTTCTTCCTTCTTTCTTTAGTAACACGCTGTTTTATTTTCCTCTCACTTTGACCCCCTGAAGAAAACGAAGGACCAGGCAGTGAGGGGGAATCTGTTAAATTTATTAGCATAAATACTTAGACAAAACGAGATATAAATCATCCAGATGAATTAAGCCATAAAATATCCCAATGAACTCAGTCCCTCGCCAGGGTCCTGGTGTATAAATGTTCGTATAAAACAAGGTATCAGTATTATCTTTCAAACTGAATACGTTGTAAAAATATCCAAATGTTAAGCAAGGAATATGGGGGCCATGGCAGGGCACGAAGGGAATATTCTTTAGAGAAGCCTGTTAGCACTGTGGTGCTCAAAATGTGTGACAGGAAGGAAAAATCTGAACAGTTTGCATTTGGAATATTCAGAAAAGAGGTTTTTTCTTTTTAAGGATGTATTTGATCAGAAGCACAGGAATAAGGAAAGAAGAGATAAAGAACAAAAGACATTGCTTTCTATAGAATGTTTAGCTTCAAAAAAAAACAAAAAAAAACCTGCTCAGAAAGGCACTGGCTCTTCGTACAGATAACGGATGAGCCATTAGTGCAGAGCCACCTGGGCCTTCGTCTGCAAACCCGGATATGCAGCTGGTCAGCAGGAGAAGGATGTGTGTTCACTAGAGGTCGACTGGGAGAAGAGGTGTGGGGGAGCGAGGGAAGGCAATTGCCAGAATTCCTAGCAGAGGTATACCCAAGACAAAAATCGATAAAATGTTTAAGGAGCAGTGGCTTGAAAAACCCATAACCAAGGCTGTCCATAAATCTTGGCAAAAAGCAGGGCATTTTGTTGTTGTTTTGTTTTCAGAATGATTGCTCTGAAGCTTTTTTTTTTTTTAATTATGGAGTCAACCAGAAAAAAGGAATAGTCTCCCCTTTATCTCCAGCAGGGGCATCCTTATCCTTTCATTTCTATTCATTTATTCACCACACAGCAGCTATTCATTGGCACATCTTATATGACAGGCATTGTAGCAGGGACTGAGACTAAAGCAATGTGGGGACAAGGTCTGCCTTGCTCCCGTGGATCTTACATTCCAGTAGGAATGACAGTCAAGCTGCAAGTCACGTGCTTTCATATCGTGATAACTGCTATGAGGAACGAGGAGGCCTGGGCATGGCAGCACCAAATCGTTCTCCCTTCATTCTGCCCTCTACCCACACTGCCGTATTTTAATGTGCTTAGTAAGTATCCCACCCTACTGCCAAGACACAGGGAGATTCTGAAGGATTTGGAATACTTGATCTAGATAAGTCTCTGCCTACCAGGCGACTGGACTTTACGGTATCAGTCAGGTAGGTGTTTAGGTGGAGCTGCATTAAAATTGTCGGCACTAGCTGAGGGACTGAAAGGTACTGAAACTCTGAAAAACTTGACTTTCTCCTTTTCAAAGGTAAAAATAACAACACCTATTCAAGTTGTGAGAACCAGATGGGATAAGGCATGTAAACTTTTTAGCCCATAGGAAGCACTCCATAAATGGTGGCTGTTATCTATATTAACATACAGTCTGGTTTGCTTTTGCTTTGCCTTTTGCTTCTAACTATGAAGAACTAATGAGTTCTAGACTTAGAGCTGGTATTGGTGTGAGTTAAGAAAAGGTAGCAATTTTTGGTCTTGTTGAATCAGGGAGAAGGCCAGGAAGGGAAGCCCTTTGCTTAAGAGTCTGATCTCTAGCAAGGATGTTGCCACCTTAAAGTAAATTGAAATCATTGTGCCCTACACCTGGGCCCTGAAACGGGAAATATGTAACTTTGCTTCAAAATCAACTTCTCTCCTTTCAGTACAGAAGGCTCAAGGCTAAAGTCAGCTTGAAAAGTTTAGGATTGCCTTCTTGTAGTCACATTTCAGGTATGTAGCCAGGTCCAGAATAAAGAATCCCAGGCTAGCTACAAGAAAACCTGGACTCAAATCCTGTCTCTGCCAATGACCGTGGCCTTGGAGAAATAACTTAGGCTCTTGATTTTTCGGTACCCTTATCTGGAAAAGGAGGATGGTGAAAGCAATGAAATAAAGTATGCAGAGTGATCTGAAAAGCGTTAAGTGTTAGGCAATGCACAGAACTATCGGGCTGATCTGTAACAGGAGAACTAACAGGGAAAGGAATACTCTTGGAAGCACTGGGGCCCATGATCTGCTCTCATGTTTTTCTTCATTTGTAAAGTGAGCCTTTCTCTTGTGTTTGTTGTGAGAATTAAATGAGATACATGTACACAATACTTGGCAGAGAGTGTGTGCTATGCGGATGCTGCTGGTACTGTTATTGTTACCCTTCTCTGGTCATTTTCACAGGCTCAGAGGTGAGCCTTATGCTTTCGCAGCAGTAGCTTCTTCCTCTGGAAGCACAAACTAGTATAAAGAATCTGGCTTACGGATAAGATGGCTGGGGCTTAAGTCCTCCTCTGCTACTTGTTTTCTGTAGACTTTGGGTGACTTTCGTATTCTCTATGAGCCTTAATTTTTGTAACTGTAAAATGGGGCTAATAATACCTTTGCCTCACAGAGTTGTTTTCAGAACAGATTAACACAACACACGTAAAGTGCCTACATGGTGCCTGGCATGTGATCAGAAATCTAAATGGTAGTAATTAAATTTTAATTTGTCTAATCAGAGAATATTAGCTGACTTCAAAAAACAGATCAGCCCTCAAGAACTTGAATTATAGCATGATTCTGAGCATTCACACAGAAACAAATTCCTATCTTCTTTTAAACTACCTGGGGCTGCATAGATATCTCACTCTTTCATTTGTGAAAGACTTTTTTGTCAATGCAATCAAGGCATTGACAGTGTTTCCTTTTTGACTATGAGCTCTTTAGGATAAAAATTAGAATTTTATTTGGTTCCACTGGGATCTTTGCAGAATATCTAACATACATCAAAGATGTCGGTCATCCCATGCTTTTTCAAAATAAGCAGGAAACTGTTTTCAGCCAGTGGAGAGAAAAAGCAGTTTGACTGTCTTCCTGGAGTTACCACACAGAATTTATTAATAGTTCTATAAACAGGCTTGAACATAGTATTAGCTGGGCTGCTCAAGATATTATAAAAGTTTATGAGAAGTTGCTTAGGAAAAACAAGATAGAGTCATTAGAAATCTGATACTGGTCAATAGTGCATTTAATTCCAAGTCTCCATAAATCACGAACAAATGAAACTTCTATTGTGATCACTGTTCCAGATCTGAAGGATCCCCCTCTTCCCTTTTGTAGACATTAAATAGATTAAGAATGCCTAAATTTTTTTCCCTCTACTAATATAGAGGCTAATTACAACATTTCCCAAGGGATAATAAATGTTAAACTCTAATCAACAGATTGACACATGATAAATAAGAAAGAAGCACATAACTTTGACTTTCTATTTAGGGCACATGTTTATCTTTAATTATCCCCAATCTGGGAATGGAGTAATTGCTGTTATCTATTTATTATGTGTTTCTAGAGTGACATCGCATTTTGATTTTGCCCAGGGCAGCTTCAGTTTAAGCTGTTGTCCCAGCTTAGTTATTATTTTCCCTTTACTTCCAAAAGCATCCTGGTTTTGATGGTAAGTGATAAGGACTCCACTTGCTTAAAATTTTATTTTATAATAAAGATAGATTTAAGAAAGCTGTTAGAGCAAAGGTGAAAGATAAGAGTTAAGTGGAGCTAGTGAGAAGGAAAGATTGGATTGATGTTAGAAATGAAACAATGAGAATAGCTACTGTAATTGAACATAAATCTTAGCTCTGAGCTTCCTGACAGTCAACTCAAAAAGGGAAAATAAAACTAGTTACATATCTCTCTTAATGCAATAGAAGGAAGAAACCCAGTTTTTCAGAAGAGACCAACTTTTCTAGCAACAAAAGGAGCTTATTATTTAAGAGGAACTTATATCACTGAATTTTCTGTAAGAGTCATCAGCAATGGTTAATAATTTCAACAATAATGTTTCTAAAGTTGCAGAGACAGTCTCTAACTTGTGGCTTCTCATTTCAACTCAATAGTGTGATATTAAAATTATAGTTCTATAAAGCTTTTTTTAAGAGGGACAAGGCAATAATATACACTCCTATTAAAATTTTCTGAGGATCTAACTTGATTCAAATTAACCTAGTGTTAATTTTTAGAAACTCCCACGGATAATTTTTAAAAACATCTTTTATTCATTAATCATCAAATAACTTAGAACATGAACCAAAGTACTGCTAAGGACCTGATCATTGTTCTCCAGAATCAGTGATCTGATTTGGGAAGAACTGTAGGGCTGGTTAACTGAGGTGATTTGCCCCTCACTGGGGGTTGGGGTGAGGGGAAAGGACAGCTGGCAATGTCTAGAGACATCTGTGATTGCTACAACTCTGTGGGAGTAGGAAGGTGGATGCCACTGGCATCTAGTGGGTAGCTGCCAGGGATGCTGCTGAACATTCTTAAATACACAGAGCATTCCCCCCATGACAAAAAATTATTTAGCCTGAAATAGTAAGTGCTGAGGTTGAGAAATCCTGCCCTAGAATATTATCAGTAGAAGAGATCATTATTTCTAGCTGGGGTTAGAAAGGAAAATTCTTCTTAGAGGAGCGGGCCTTGAACTAGAGTACCCCACCCCACCCTACCCTAGAGGAGCTGGAGGATCCCTGTCCCCAGATTCAAGAAACGGTGGCAATAGAAATAGGCAGGTAAGAATGTTGCGAGGTGAGCCATGTTGTAGCGATGCCATCTACAAAGGGAATTGTGGGTACACTGATTTGGCTAGAAAAGAGAGAGAATCCATGTGGAGCAAGTAAGAGAAAGCCAGAGAGTACATGCAAATTTAGGGCAAAGAGTTTCTATTCTGATGTTATGCTCCAAGATCCCTAAATATTTCGAGTGCAGTTTAAAAGCCACACAAATCAGAGGCAGCATAAACTTTTATGTTCATGAAGATCATCTTTTGGATACGGGTGTATGGTGTATATATAGGTAGGCACATGTCTGCTGCTTCTCCCCCACATCATTTTTCATCATTTACATATTAGAGATTCCTTGGAACTCAGTTTTATATCACATTAAATTTTAAAAAATGGGTGCCTGTTTATTAAAAATACAACTCATCGAGGCACAGAAAATTCTGAACCGCTGCTGTAATTAATAGAACATTGCAGGAATCGCCATTAAGAAATATTATTCTGACCTCGTTTGCTGTGTCACGCTGCAGATTGTCCTTTTCTTAAATCGTGGAACAATTTGTGAGAAAAGACCACAAAGCTGGGCCCCTCGATATTAGCCATCTCAGCCCTCAAAAGTTCAGCCAGGAGTGGGACAACACCCTCCTTACCATGTTGACATGTTTATTTCTGGCGTAAGAAAATATAGATGTTCCCCAA
Organism: Bubalus bubalis; assembly: GCF_019923935.1. Classification (NCBI taxonomy): domain Eukaryota; kingdom Metazoa; phylum Chordata; class Mammalia; order Artiodactyla; family Bovidae; genus Bubalus; species Bubalus bubalis. The sequence continues at coordinate 21,713,742 of NC_059172.1, read as the reverse complement.
ATTTGGTTTTCCAGTCCATTCATTTGCCTGAAGTCATATATTTTATTCTTTCCTTTGATGACTTGCAAATAAATTAACATGATCTGCTAAGATCTGCCAACATATATGCGTTATTGGAGAAATCTAAGATGTTGAAAAATGATTGCAGTTTATCCTATCCCAATACTTTCTTCTTAAGGACCAAATAAATAGTATCAGCTAGTTTATACACCTGACATGTTTATTGCAGTATTCCCACTGAGTACTTCCCATTGTCATGTGTTCTCACACATTGTTTTCACAAATTGTATTTTGAAAGAAGTCAAGGGAAATTCAGGCCAGAGAAACAAGATGTTATCTTTTGGAAAGGATGAGCCCACTCTAATGGAAGAGGATAATCCATTCAGAGGTTTAGAGAGCCAGTGTCCTCCGGTGGGTGTGATAAATCCACAGGATCTGAATCCAGAATTTTGCACTGGGACCTTGAAGTCAGCAAGAACAGTTTCATCGTTGTCCAAATAAACAGTGTATCATTATTATTATTGGAGAAGCATGAACATCTGTTAGGTCAATTTAGCCCCATCTCCTCAAGGCAGTTGTATTTGCTAAACACAGTTCTAATTATGTCTATCACAGATAGATCTAAAGTAGATCTATTAATGCTATAACTGCTCCTTGATCATCTCTGTTTGAGGCTGGATTTAAAAAAGAAAAAAAAATTCACCTGCTCCTCTCCGATAGGTTACGTGCATGGAGAACTCCGTAGAGACTTCAGTTACCTTGTGGAGTCTATCAACAGAACCATTTTCAAAAGATGAGAATATTTGAGACAGCTGGACTTTTTCATGTTGCACGTGCTTTAAGTAATCATTTGGGGCAAGAGGAATCTAAATATCACCTACTAAGAAGTTTTTCACCATGTCCTTTTCCTAACTCAATATGGTGCCTTACCAGGTACCACTCATTGCATACAGGATATGGAAGATAAATTCTCTCTGTGGTAAAGCAGCAGTTTGCGGCAGGGTCCAGCTGCAAGGAACTTTAAAAAGCTTCTAGCCCTACCCCTTATTTTTCAGATAAGACATTACATAATTAACCCAAGATTACACAGCTAAGTAGTTGTAGAGCTGTCCCCAAGGCCAAGCTGGTGGTGGATGAGAACCATCTTTGTATAATAGCATTCACTCATCCAGGGCTTCCCAGGTGTTGCAGTGGTAAATAATCTGTCTGCCAATGCAGGAGACCCAAGAGACATGGGTTCGATCCCTGGGTCGGGAAGATCCCTCACAGTAGGAAATGACAATCCACTCCAGTATGCTTGCTTGGAAAATTCCATGGACAGAGGGGACTGGCAGGCTACAGTCCATAGGGTCACAAGGATTTGGCCCCAAGTGAGCGACTAACACGTATTATTTATTATTCACTCATCCACACTTACTGTGTGCCTGTTATGGGCCCAGCAACTGAACTGGCGAGACACAGTTCTTGCTCTCAGCTTGCTCACTGTCTGGCTATGCTGTAGGACTCAATCACAGTGGAGGCAGGATGTGGAATTTGTGCTATAAGAAGTCTCCTTGTAACAGGTCTCACTTAGATCAAGTCCAAGAATTCTGTTAAACTCCTCAGTATGGTGATCAGGGAGACTAAAGGGCACTTTGTTGGGTTTTAGAGAGAGGGCCTCTAGTGGCCTGTGACATAATTAGCTAACCACAATATTATTAAAATTAGGAAAGCATCATTGTACTTTAAGGAGAACTTGACAAGATACCTAATATGCTGACAGCATCTTTTCACTTAAAGCGTACTCAATGATGCCTCATACAGGTTTAGCAACAAAGATGCCCCAAGGGGGAGCTCTTCTGGTTTGGAACTGAATTGAAATGAGTGGCTGATCAAATGCCAAAGCACAACAAGCCTCTTTCAGAGTTGCATTTGGTAGCATAGTCAAAGGAAGATAACCAGGAAGCCACAAAGAAACCATTAAGTCTCTCCACCGTGTATTTTGATATTGTTGCCTATTCAAAGCTGATGAAATCCTGATAGCATTTGGAAGCAAGGAGTGGCGGTGGGAGGGTTGATTGTTACACAATATGCAAACATCACAGACATTTACCGATGATCAAAGATCAAGTTCCAAGATACACAACAAAATAAAACAAACAAACAAAAAAGATTTTCTTCTAATTTGAATCCCAAAGGACCTGAAAAGCATTGCAAACGTGTTTAGTAAAGCATTAAAAATAATTATCCCAAAGAGTAATCACTCCCTTGGTTGTTTTAATGTATTTTTGTCCATAAGCAAGAGTTTTCTAAATTGCTGCATTGGCTTACTTTGCAAGGTCTCTGGAATAAAAGTACTTTGGGTGACCCCAGTGTACCTGGCAACAGTCACTAAGGATGTGGATGAGGCTGAGAAAGATAAAAACAGATGATGCACTTTTTGATGTCAGACCTGAAATATTGTATAATTACAACAGAATAAAATGCTGAAGCTTAGAAACAAAGAAATAGCTCCATCAGGGAAATTAGCAAGCTTATTTAAGAGAATGTGGAACACGATTTCTTTAAAGGGTACTATAAAATGACTCTTATGCTCCCCAGATGGCCCTCTGGGTGATTTTTTTATTTAATTAGTTCTCCCCCTCCTTCCCCTCTCCATCCCTCCTCCTTCCCTCCTCCTCCTCTCCTTTGCATAATAGTTATTATCTGCCATCATTTATGAGGTGCGTAGGCTCTCTCATGCAGTCTCTGTATTTTCTCATAACACCCATTTTAATTAGCAGTTATTATCACCATGCCCAAGATGAGGAAATAGACACCAGGAAGTTTGGGTTGTCCACTGTTGCCCGTCTAGAAGGTTGTATAACCAGAGCAATGGTCATTATTCTGTACAGTCTAACTTCTGAATACTGGAAGGAAGTAAAGTGGTTAAACCTCAGGGATACACTTCAGCACCAGCCCTTGGCACAGAGTTTATCCTCAGAATCAGACTTAATGTCCTAACCAATCATGACAAGATCCATGGGCCAACGTAAAAATAAATATTTTTGCCACAGAATCTGTTTCCACCACACGGTGTCAACTAAAGTCTGACCCACCCACTTCCTGTTTATGTCAGATTCTGGCATACCCTGCTTCATACAATGGCTGTGTCCCTGAAATTAATTTTTTTTGTTAAATACGTGAATTAGTGTCAGTGTACTGTGAGGGATGTGCTATTTCAAGAAATGTGCTATTTCAAGGAGTCTCAAGTTGATTTTTTTTCTCTCCTGAATCACTCCTCTCTTCCTCTTTGTCTCTCTCCCTCTCTCCAGACTTGACTTTTCGTATGCCAGGATGGATGGGGAGCAGAGGCGAAATGTGGGCGCACACCAATACTGTCTAAATAAGGCAGGCGGCCGCTCTACTGAAGAATCTACCTAGGTTTTTAGCAAGAAGACTCTCAAAAGATCTCAGAGCTAGGCTATTTCTGGTGATCACAGGAAGAAGAAAATGCACCTATATAAACCCAGAAGCTCATATGTACATTTAGCTATTCACACAAGCATGCTTACACACAGGCACACAAACGTATGCACGTTTCTGATATTTACAGACCTGGGCTTTCTCATTTTTACCTCCCCTGAAAAAGCAACTTCTGTTTATACCTCATCTCCATTCCACGCTCCCCTTGACACAAACAATCCTCAAGTCTTGAACTAAAGGAATATTGCAAATTTAAAAAAAGAAGATGACTTCATAGGGGCAAATTGGGCACTTGCAATTACACTAAAAGACAGAACTGCATCAAAGCTGACTTTCTGGAGGTTATCATACGTTGGTAGAAGAGAGGGGTTAAGTATCCCAGGCAGGGAGTCAAGCCCTCAAAAGGAAGATAACCAGAACCCCCTCATCCAGGTATTCAGGATCACAACTCTGCTGAGAAATACATCGTGATTTCAGTTTCCCCTTTACCTCTGGCAAAAAACACTGTGATCATGAACTGGGGACAGTGGGCAGAACTTGGAGCCAGGTGCCAGAGGATGCCCCACCCTGCCCGTCAGAGTCCACTCCCCACCCCACCAAAAGCAAGAGCAGCCCTCTCGACCCAAATCACACTTCAGGGTTGGGTATGTGGGTCCCTGTGTGGTTCTATTTCCTTGGGCATCCCTTCAGGATTCACAAGGGAGGTTTTGAGGCTTATGAAGGTGGCATCTCTGCCCTTTGGGTCACTTGGCCCTTTGAAGTATGGGCAACTCTTGGCAGGCTAGACATGGCACATGGCTAATAATTAATAATAACTACTTGCACTGTACCTGCATGCATGCTAAGTCACTTCAGTTGTCTCTGACTCTGCGACCCCATGGGCTGTAGCCCGCCAGGCTCCTCTGTCCATAGGATTCTCCAGGCAAGCAACCTGGAGTGGGGTGCCATGCCCTCCTCTGGGCAATCTTCCCATCCCAGGGGTCAAACCCACTTCTCTTATGTCTCCTGTATCGGCAGGTGGGTTCCTTACCCTAGTGCCACCTGGGAAGTCCTCATTAAATGACTGGCACTGCAATACATTTTTTCCTAGGTGGTTTCATTCGATCCTCATAGAAACTGGGAGGAAAGTCACATAGACATCTCCATTTTATCTATGAGGCATGGAGAGCTTGTCACTTGTCCAAAGTCCCACAGGTACAGGATGGCAGAGCTGGAATACATATCCAGGTTGACATGATGCTGAAGCCTTTCATTGCAAATATACTGCCTTCAAGCAGTGAGGGAAACCATCTACTGTCATCCAGGCAACTGCGTAGGTTGGGCTCCTTCAGGAAACAGGGCACACTCCCATGGGGTAATTGAGGAATGTCTAATGAAGAGTCTATTTAAGAAGGTATGGGCAGGGTTAAAGGCAAACCCACAGGGGCAGTGAAATGTCCCAACCATAGTCACTGCAGGGATCCTGTTCCCATCCCTGGGGCTGAGGATGGGGGCAAGCAAAGAGAGTGGTTCCTCGGACCCAGAGAAACTGAAGTTGTTGGAAAGAGTGGAGAGGCCCACCTTTCATGAATCCTGGCCTTGGGTAAGGAAGCCAACCTGAGCTGACTTGCCAGGGAAGGAGCCGGGGACAAACAACCTGACCTCATCTTTCTCCCTCCAAGCTCTGCCAGGACTTTAGATTGACCAAATCCTATGAGAAATGGAAGGTAAGAGAGCCCGTTCAATTCAGTTCAATCGCTCAGTCGTGTCCGACTCTTTGCGACCTCATGAATCACAGCATGCCAGGCCTCCCTGTCCATCACCAACTCCTGGAGTTCACTCAGACTCACATCCATCGAGTCGGTGATGCCATCCAGCCATCTCATCCTCTGTCATCCCCTTCTCCTCCTGCCCCCAATCCCTCCCAGCATCAGAGTCTTTTCCAATGAGTCAACTCTTCGCATGAGGTGGCCAAAGTACTGGAGTCTCAGCTTTAGCATCATTCCTTCCAAAGAACACCTAGGACTGATCTCCTTTAGAATGGACTGGTTGGATCTCCTTGCAGTCCAAGCGACTCTCAGGAGTCTTCTCCAACACAGTTCAAAAGCATCAATTCTTCTGCACTCAGCTTTCTTCACAGTCCAACTCTCACATCCATACATGACCACTGGAAAAACCATAGCCTTGACTAGATGGACCTTTGTCGGCAAAGTAATGTCTCTGCTTTTGAATATACTATCTAGGTTGGTCATAACTTTCTTTCCAAGGAGTAAGCGTCTTTGAATTTCATGGCTGCAATCACCATCTGCAGTGATTTTGGAGCTCAAAAGAATAAAGTCTGCCACTGTTTCCCCATCTATTTCCCATGGAGTGATGGAACCAGATGCCATAATCTTCGTTTTCTGAATGTTGAGCTTTAAGCCAACTTTTTCACTCTCCTCTTCCACTTTCATCAAGAGGCTTTTTAGTTCCTCTTCACTTTCTGACAGAAGGGTGGTGTCATCTGCATATCTGAGGCTATTGATATTTCTCCCGGCAATCTTGATTCCAGCTTGTGCTTCTTCCAGCCCAGCGTTTCTCATGATGTACTCTGCATATAACTTAAATAAGCAGGGTGACATATACCAGGTGTGTTAAATATACAGCCTTGACATACTCCTTTTCCTATTTGGAACCAGTCTGTTCCATGTCCAGTTCTAACTGTTGCTTCCTGACCTGCATATAGGTTTCTCAAGAGGCAGGTCAGGTGGTCTGGTATTCCCGTCTCTTTCAGAATTTTCCACCTGTGGATGTAGTCAATGCAGGTTAGCCTCCAGGGACCCAGGGTAGGGGGAAGAAAGGTGGAGATAGACTTGGAGGGGGCTTGAATGTCTGCAAATAATTTTAATCTAGCTTTTTCTTGACTGATATTTGGCTAGGTAAATAATGATAGGTTGGAAATCATTTTCCCTTGGGATTTTGAAGGCATTGCTCTTTGCTTTTTAGCTTCTAGAAGTTGTCTTTGGGGAATCCAAAGCCATCTGATTCTTGAGCCCATGTATGAAATATGCTTTTTTCTCTCTGGTGGTTAGTAGGATCTTCTCTTCAGAAATCCCCCAAACTGCCTGGTTCAATTCCCAATAATCTTTGTTTAAAAGAATCTATCTATTAAATAAATTGTCCCAACAATTATTTTAGAATGACAATTTAAAGAGAATGTATAAAGACAGAAGAACTGTCTTACCCATTTTCATAGAAATCCCTTTCCCCTTAAGTAGCATCTAAAACCCAATCTAACATAGGTACTGAATTATAAATTCTGTTTTAAAATACATATTCTGGGCAAATAATGTTCAGAGAGGAGGAGAAAACATTCATGGTAGTGGGAGCATCCAACATCATAGTATTTCTATTCAGCCTCTAAGAAGGCCTCAGTCGCCCTAGCCTCACATGAGAACTGCTGTTGAATAAGACAGGCTGAGGCTAGCACTGAACCGTGTGCGTTTCTTTAGTAATAACCTGAGGCCACCTACTCTCCAAAATGCAGATTTATCAGGCATTTCTCTTAGAAAAATGATCTGTTTTATTCTTAAGGATCTTATTGTTTTACATGAGGATATTCTAGCTGGAAGAAGAGATTGCCCTGTTGTAGAAAGCACCACCTAATAAATCGTGACCCCCAGCACAGAACAATTGGTGACGGAAATTCTTCTGTGGGTTGTAGTCTCCTGATGGAGCTGGAGTTGGTTAGCATGAGACGATTTCCACGGTCAGTTGAGCACCAAAGATGAGACTGGCTCTTGGCCACAAATCAGACTGCACAGTCAACAAGACCTGTGTCTGTCAACCCAAGGCTGCTCTGACTTCTGATTTTTTTTTAACAATAGAAATGAAACTGCCACCGGGAGGAGAAAGAACAATGGTGTTTTGACAAATGGAACAAAGATAGGGCTTGGCTGACCATTCAGGTCAGAAAGAAAATGAAGGCACAGGAAGACTGATGTTGGTTGGCCTCCTTGCCAAGAAGCAAACATTCTGGGGGAGGTTTCCACCGACTTGACCAACAAGCTCAGCGGTGGCTATTTGGATCTGGCGATTTTGTTGGCTATTTTCTGGCAAAAGAACACTTTTTCTAGGACTTCAAACAGAATGAGAGTAAGAAGTGCACAATTAACACATATAGATGTAATATCCTTGAGACTTAAGGAAGGAAGATCTGGTGAGAGCTTAGAATCACTGGAAAATGTTGTCCTGTTTCCTTAGAGAGCCTCTAGAATGGTTCGGATGGAATTCTGGCCTGTGGAAGGGTGAAGCTAAGAAACCTCTGGTTGTCCTTGCAAGATTTGTAGTCCTCAAAAAAATGGAAATTAGGAAGCATTCATTCATGACTTTGAAAACTTGTTTATAAAAGCATATTATAATGTACCAGTAAAATGAGCTGAGAAGAGGGTTTATGAGAAAGTTCACGTGAGAAATGCAGCTATTAGCACGCATGCCATTCCCCACCTTGACCCCAGCAGGAATGTGTAAATGGTGACATATGGAATGTAAGCGTCGGTTGAGATGTTTCATAAATCTGCCCAGCAATGGGCATCACAAGGCCCTGGGTGAGAACAGGCCCCAGAAAGGGAGAGACGGTGAGTGTTGCATCTAACTTTAGGCTACTAATCAGCCTAGAATCTGCTCTTTAATTATATTGATTATTTTCTGATGAAGTGATACTTTTTCATGGGACCTACTCCAGGAATAGGTAATATGTTCTTCCACCCATCCATCCATCCATCTACCCATCCACCCATTCATCCAGCCATGCACCCATCCATCCAGGAAATACTTGTTGAGAGCCTTCAGCATGGAAGGCAGCATGCTGGGTACTGCCGGTACAGTGGAGGACAAGAGAGACACTACCTTGCCATTGCAGAACCTGCTACATGTTGGAAAACAGATATAAAACAAATAATAACACAAGCCATTTTATAATTACAATTTGGATAACTGCTATAAAGGAAGACAATAGCTTATACTCATAGTACAGTCTTCCAAACTTTCTACATGAATTATCTCATTTAATCCTCATGGTGATACTCTGCAGTAGAAGCTGTCAGAGGTATGGAGGTCTGCATGTCCTGCCCAAGCTAATGAGAGATGGGCCTAGGATAGCAGGTCACAGCAGTTAAGTCCAGGCCCCAAGTTCCTGACACTACCCCATGTTTTATGACCTGAGTGGGGAAGGGGTGCTGATTTAGATTTGTGAGTTAAAGAAAGTTTCTTCCAGGATATAATTTTAGGCTGAGCCTAAGGATATGTTGGAGAAGGCAATGGCACCCCACTCCACTACTCTTGCCTGGAAAATCCCATGGACGGAGGAGCCTGGTGGGCTGCAGTCCATGGGGTCGCTAAGAGTCAGACACGACTGAGCGACTTCACTTTCACTTTTCACTTTCATGCATTGGAGAAGGAAATGGCAACCCCCTCCAGTGTTCTTGCCTGGAGAGTCCCAGGGACGGGGGAGCCTGGTGGGCTGCTGTCTCTGGGGTTGCACAGAGTCGGACACGACTGAAGCGACTTAGCAGCAGTAGCAGCAAGGATATGTAGGAATTAACTGGACACAAGGAGGTAACAAGAGTATTCCAGAATTGGGAATGGCACATCAAAAGGCCTTGAGGCAGAAGGAATTGGACTTGGAGGCTGGATTTCTGGTAGGGAGAGTGGGATAAGAGGCAAGACTGGAGAAGAGGGCAAGGCTTAGAGCACAGGGCACCTTTGCTGAGAATCTAGAACTATATCCTGAGCAGAGTGAGAGCTCCTGAAAGACCTGACTTTATCTGGGACTCAGGCTGGTATTGTTCTAATCCCAGCTGCTACAGCTGGGAAAGGAGAGGTATTCTCCCCATGGAAGAATGAAGCTGTTGCAAGGCTAGCAACTCACCCCTCCTTCCCACTGTCTTCTGTAGGAGTAAACGGATGCAGCACACTTGTGTTCTTATCAGACCTCTGTCCCCTGGTGCAGTTAAAAGATAGTGATGTCAAGAAAAGACTCACGCTATGGACTTAATGTTTGTGCTCCCACCCCCACTCCCAAATTTCCTTTGTTGAAATCCTAATCCCCAACGTGATGGTATTCGGAGGTGGACCCTTTGGGAGGTAAGTAGGTCATGAAGGCAGAGCCCTCACAGATGTGATTAGCAAGAGGCCAGAGAGCTAGCTTGCTGTCTTTTCATTATGTGAGGACACGATGAGAAGTCAGCATCCTGGAAGAAGGCTCTCACCAGAACCGGACCCTGATCTCAATCTTCCAGCCTCCACCACTGTGAGCCATGCGTTTCTGTTGTTTATAAGCCGCAGTCTATGGTAACTTGTTATAGCAGCCCAAACTGGAGAAGACTTTTGCGAGTCCCTTGGACTGCAAGGAGGTCAAACCAGTCACTCCTAAAGGAAATCAGCCCTGAGTATTCTTAGGAAGGACTGATGCTGAAGTTGAAGCTCTAATACTTTGGCCGCCTAATGCGTAGAGCTGACTCATTGGAAAAGACTCTGATGCTGGGAAAGACTGAAAGCAAAAGAAGGGGGAGGCAGAGGATGAGATGGTTGGATGGTATCATTGACTCAATGGATGTGAGTTTGAGCAAACTCTGGGAGGTAGTGAAGGACAGGGACGCATGGTGTGCTGCAGTCCATGGGGTCTCAAAGAGTTGGACATGATTTAGTGACTGAATAACACAAGCCCAACTAATTAAGACAACTGGTAAATCCAGAAATTCATTCAGCACTGAGGTCTGCTTCATATTAACCTCAGTTTACCACCATAAATTTTGGCATTGCCCAAAGTGTGGGACCCCGTAAAAGTTTTTTAAAGGTTCCCTCCAAATTTCCATGTTAACAACAGAATTTCCTCACACTCTTAAGACACTCTATTATTCTATGTATTTTTTTTAATCAGCTCATTCATTCATCAAAGATTTGCATATTTGTGACAGAAGCGAAAGATATAAAAGCAAAGAAGACTGAAGTTCCTGTGCCCATTCTGCTAGAGTCTGGTTTCAGGGGAGCACTCACGCCACAAGATGCCATCATTCCCCATTGCAGGCAGGATAATGGCATCCCAAAGAAGGCCACTGCTTAATGCCTGGCACCTGTGACTATTACCCTACATGACAAAAGAGACTTGTAGAATGATGAAATTAAAGATCTTGATATGAGGAGATTATCTTGGATCATCCAGATCAGCCCTATGTAATCACAAGGGTCTTTTTTAAAGTGAAAGAGGGGGACTTCCCTAGTGGTCCAGTGGCTAAGAATCCATGCTTCAATTCAGGGGGCCTGTGTTTGATCCCAGGTCACAGAACTAGATCCTCTACGCTACAAGGAAGATTGAAGATCCTGATGTGTTGGAACCAAGACTTCATGCAGCCAAATAAATTAATAAAAAAAATTTTTAAGCAACAGAGGCAGACGAGAAGGGCAGAGTCAGAGAGAAGTAAGGATAGAGCAGAGTGAGAGTGATGCAAGTCTTGGATTTGGACCACAAACCAGGAAATGTAGGCAGCCTCTGGAAGCTGAAAAAGGCAAGGAACAGATTGTCAACTAGGAAGAACCCCCCAGAAGGGAGTGCAGCCCAGCCCATGCCTTGAGTCTAGCCTAAGGAAACACACTTGGGATTTCTGATCACTGTGACTATTAGATAATAAATGTGTGTTATTTTAGGGCGCTAAATTTGTGGTAATTTCTTGCACAAGGAAACAAACATACTCCCCACTCCAGCCACGACTTGGCCCAGGACAGACATCTCTAATCCCTCATAGTTTCCCACTGGGTCCAGATGTAGCCTTGTGATCTTTCTCAACCCAGCGGCCCAGGCAGTTCCTCCCAATCAATCAGTGAGATGCAACTCACTTGCCATCCTGTGGGGTCTGTATAAAAATTTACACCTGTCTGTGACCCTTCTGTCATTGCCACGTATGTAAATATTAATCACTGGGTATTTCTTTTTTTGGGGGGAAATATATATATTTTTTAATTTATTTATTTTAATTAGAGGCTAATTATTTTACAATATTGTAGTTGTTTTGCCATACATTGACATGAATCAGCCATGGGTGTACATGTGTTCCGCATCCTGAACCCCACTCCCACCTTCCTCCTCATCCCCTCCCTCTGGGTCATCCCAGTGCACCAGCCCTGAGCACTCTGTCTCATGCATCAAACCTGGAATGGCGATCTGTTTCACATATGATAATATACATGTTTCAGTGCCATTCTCTCAAATCATCCCTCCCTTGCCTTCTCCCACAGAGCCCAAAAGACTGTTCTATACATCTGCATCTCTTTTTTGGGTATTTCTTGATAATTCTTTCAGACTGTATTTCTAAACTAGTTCCACCACTTAACTGTTTTGTCCTTGGGCAAATTACATACATCTCTGTGCTTCAATTTCTTTCTCTAAAATGAGAATAATCATATTTACCTCTAAGGTTATGAAGATTAAATGACTCAGATATTTAAGCATTTAAAAAAAAAAGTACCTGAAATAGATAACTAATAAGGAACTTCTGGCGGAGAAGGCAATGGCACCCCACTCCAGTACTCTTGCTTGGAAAATCCCATGGATGGAGGAGCCTGGTAGGCTGCAATCCATGGGGTCGCTAAGAGTCAGACACGACTGAGCAACTTCACTTTCACTTTTCACTTTCATTCATTGGAGAAGGAAATGGCAACCCACTCCAGTGTTCTTGGCTGGAGAATCCCAGGGACGGGGGAGCCTGGTGGGCTGCCGTCTATGGGGTCGCACAGAGTCGGACACAACTGAAGTGACTTAGCAAGCAACAAAGGAACTTCTGGATAGCAGAGAACTCTACTCTATATTCTGTAATGACCTATATGGGAAAAGAATCTAAAATAGAGTGTGTGTGTGTGCGTATGTGTATAAATAGATTCATTTGCTGTATGCCTGAAACACAACATCGTGAACCAACTATACCCCAATAAAATTTTTTTAAAAATTGTGCCTGGCACAAAGGAAGTGTTCAAAAAATTTTAACAATGCTGCTCGTGGTTGTTATCGTTATTCCCTACAGGGGTTAACATGAGGCTTAAAAGTCCTTTGCAGTCATTCTGCCTACAGTGTAAGACATAACACTTAACAGCCCAGAGTGGGTACAATATCATAGGAGCTGAGGGAAGACTGAATTAGAGTGAAGATGGTCAAAAGGAGGAGAAATGTGTAGACTTGGAGATATTGCAGAGGTCAAGATACTGTAGCAGCAAGTTCTGTTGATGAACTGCATTTAGGGGCTAAGGATGTGCCAAGCATGACAAAGTTAGAAGCCTTACAATGGCCTGCTAAAACAGCATGAAATAAATCTTTATTTTGCTTTCTGCTCTCCCCACCCTCCATCTTTTCCTACTGTGATGCCTCTTTCCTTTCTTCCAATAAAGAAACATCAGAAAAAGAAAAACTAGGACCAAAAGGCATCTCCAAGTTTAGCAGGAGTATGAACTATTTGGCCCATATATAATAAAAGTAGGAGCATTCAATCTGGATTTTGGCTCTTTGGTGCACATATGTCAAGAAAGCATCATATTTGGGTAGGAAGTGGGGGTGTAAGACAGGAAAGAAAGAAAAATGAAATAGAATTAAGATGTCTGAGTTGATTTTTAAATAAATGAGTTAGCATAAACAAATAGGTTTTTTATTTTTAATGTCTGTAATGAAGTTGAGCTGAGGGTGTAGGCAACAGACAGAGGAGAGAGGGGGCCTGGTGGCTGAGCAGGGTGTGGGATGGGGCTGGGGGCTGAATGATGAGGAAGAGGGAGGTGTCCTGGAGCTGGAGTCAAGAGAAGTCCTTTCTAGCCCTTTGCCACCAATGCACATTCGAGCATGGTGCCTACTCTGCAAGGATTCTGTGGGCCAGCGCTTGTGTTCATGCGCTCTGTAAAGTTGTAGGGAACTGTAGGGTAGGAGTCCCCGGGAGAAGCCCATCTTACTCACATGTAAGATGCCTCAGGCATCTCAAGGGCCCCACCAGCTTAAGGGTGGCTAGAGGGAAACACCTTCCCCTGCAAAAGACCTTCACACCCTTCTGCCTTGGCCTCCCAAAGTGATTCCTATTAAAGACAGCGTTTCTGAGCTGGCCAGCCAGGAACTGCTGACCAGTGGAGTTTATTTCTGCATGAAACAAAACACGCCCCACCCCCACCCATCACTTTCTTTCCTTCTGCCTGAGTCTATGACTTGGCTGTGCTTAGCAGAAGGGAGGCAGGAAAGGCACACTTGAAATTGTAGCGAGCATTTGAGCAGACTGAATTCAATTTTGGATACAAATGTCAAGGAAAGGCTCCTTTGACTCCTGCTCCTTGTTTACTGAGGCAGGATGCAACGCTCCACTGAAAAGCCTGCTGAGCTGGCCAGCGTGGGTTTGATGATGATACAGCACGGGGAGCCGGAGAAAGATGACCTTCCTGAGGATGCCTGGAAAGGTGCTGCCTGGCTTCTCCATGCTCCCCGGGACCAGGACAGAAGGCAAGAGCCCGGAAGCTTCTCAGGTCCCAGCCTGACCACAAATAAGCTACATGGCCTCTTCCCGTAGCTTTGGCTTGATTGTCTTGGTACATAAAATAAAGGGACTGGAATAGATGATCCCTAAGATCTTTTTCATGTTTTATGATTCTGGCATTTCAAGTATTTACAGGTGCTGACAAGAAATGACAGCCAAAAGTGTAGGATAAAATCTGGCGTAACCATTTGGGAGGATAATTTGGCTTTAGCGTTGAGATTTTTTGATGTATATACTCTTTGGCTCAGAAGAGTCAATTCTTGGGATGTATCCTATGGAAATAGTAGCATAATAGGCAAGCGCAGATATTTATAAATGTAAAAAACATCAGAAACAACTTACGTGCCCTTTAGTAGGGAAGTGATTCAATAAACCTACTACACAAGCATTATTTAAAAAATACAGATCCTCATTAATGAAAAGGAAAAATATCCAAAATACAACTTTAATTGAAAAAGTAGATTGAATAAAATATATAGCACAATTTTCTGAAATTAAATACAGATATGTGTAACATACATATGTGTGTTAAATTATACATTTATGTATATGTGAATGGAGACAAAGTGAAGAAGGTTCCACACCAAACTCACAAGGTTTCCCGCAGGACTATGTGCTACAATACGGTAGTTACAAACACATATGGCTACTGAGTACTTGAAATGTGGCTAGTGAAATAGAGGGATCACATTTTTAAATTTTATTTCATTTTAATTACTTCAGATTTAACTTAAAATTTGGTACTTCAGTTATCGGAAAATTTTGTAGTGTTTGCAACAACTTGGATACGTGAATCTTTTTCAGCTGTATATTTTAAGACATCTCAATCCTAGGTCATTTTTCAATGAAAATTTAGTATCCAAATTGAGTCATAAGTATAAAACATATACCAGATTTGTACCAAGAAAACTTGGTACAAAAAATAACGGAAAATATCTCAATCATTTTTAGATCATGAATAATTTGATATTGCTGATTACATGTTGAAGCAATAATGTTTGGATACATTAGGTTAAATAAAATATATAAAACTAATTTCACCTGTTCCTTTTTACTTTTTCAATGTGACTGCTACAAAATTTTAAATTGCATGTGTGGCTCACCTTACATTTCTATGGGACAGGGCTGCTTTGGGTAGTGGGAGAGAGGAAAGGGCTAGACTTTAACTTTTTACTTGATATAATTTTGAATTGTTTGATTTTGCTATAGTAAGCCTGGGTAACTTTCATGATTTACAAAGAAAGATAGTTTTAAAGTATTAAAGTAAAAAGGTAATTTCCAGGATATATTTTGATATGTAAAGAACATTCTTGAGAACATACTCTTAATTTGTTTCTTTGGGGATGGAGTGTCAAGGTCTCAAATAAATATTTTGCCATCAAGTTCTTAGAAAATGGAACTTTCACTTCAGTGTCTCTGTGATTTACCAGCATCTTCTAATTGACTCTCTTTTTGGATGACTGCTATCCTCAGCCAGGATACCTCTGCCTGACAACCATCCCAGCTGTGCTGGCAAAGGATTGTTTCTTGAGAGTAGGAGTTAAGCCCAGGAGGGTTAGAAAAAAAAGAGAAATAACCCTTAAAATAATCTCCCTTCTTCTCTCCCGCTGCCTCCTCCCATATCAAGATTTCCCAAGGCTTTGGGGATCTCGAGTTCTAGGCTGAACTTCCTACCTCACTAAATGACAAGGCCAGGATGTTAATGTTCCCCGCGCAGACACGTCTGCATTATACATAAAGATGTCTGTGTTACACATAAACACGTTATGGCTGTAGCAATATCACTTTCAAAGGAGCATTAATCCGCTGAAGTCATCGAGTCAGAAAACATTTGCTTCTCCATGTCTTGTGTCTGAACTGTGTGTGAGAGAGAAAGTAGGAGGGAGCGAGGAAAGGATGGAGGAAAGAGAGAGAATGCATTTTATAGAGCCCTACTTTGCAGAGGTCATTTTTAAAACTATTCATCTGGTTTCTCACTCGTCTGCTATGGTGTCACTCTCTTACGCTATTTAGTCTCTGTTAAAAAAAATTGATTATCATCTTTTCTATACAAACTTACAGATACACAGATAACCCCAATCAACGTTTTGGATATGAAGTTGTTGAGTTTAAATGGATGCCACAGGGTGACGTGGGTGAAGAAAAAAATCAGCTGTGGTTCTCATAAAGCTCAGGAAATTGCTAACTCAGTGCTTCCCTAAAACCTCTATTACAGCTCATGTCTCCCTAGGACGTATTTGCTGGATTTGAATTGTCTTCCTTGCTGGGCACCTCTATCTCCAGCACCTGGCACAAGGCCTGGCAAATACCAGGCTCTTAACAGAAATCTGTTGGTTGACTGAAGGAAGAAATGAATGGACCTAGCATTTAAGGGTCAGCCATTATCTAAAACATTTATAAAATTAGAATATCAGCTCGAAAATGGACTTGTAAAAATTTTCCATCTTTTTGACATTGCTTTATTAAATGTCTGTTATGGACTGAAAGCTGACTAAACAAAGTCAGCTGTTAAACACACATAAACACACACACAGGGTCCCTGCTTTTGTGAAGTTTACAACCTGGGAAGAGGGGAGAGGTAGGGGTCCGGCATAAATGCATAAAGTCAAAAAGTACAAATGGTGATAGGTGTTCCCAAGGATACTATCAGGAATGGTGAGAGGATAAAGGGTATAGGGGGAGTGACACCAATTTAGCCAAGTCCATTTGTCTCTTCTCTGAGTAACTGACATTTAAACTAAAGCATGGGGAATGAGAGTGGGACTTCCCAGGTGGCTCAGTGGTAAATAATCTGCCTGCCAGTGCAGGAGACTTGAGTTTGGTCCCTGCATCTAAAGATGCTCTGGAGGAGGAAATGGCAACCCACGGTAAAGCGTCTGTCTGTAATGCAGGAGATCCAGGTTCGATCCCTGGGTTGGGAAGATCCCCTGGAGAAGGAAATGGCAACCCACTCCAGTACTCTTGCCTGGAAAATCCCATGGATGGAGGAGCCTGGTAGGCTATAGTCCATGGGGTCGAAAAGAGTTGGACACGACTGAGTGACTTCACTTTCACTTTTCACTTTTCAGTATTCTTGCCAGGCTAATCCCATGGACAGAATACCCTGGTCAGCTACAGTCCATGGGGTGGCAAAGAGTTGGACACGACTGAGCACACACACACATACAGGATTGAGAAAGTGTCAAATATTAAGCTAGTAAATAAGCACATTTGGGCAAGGCGGGGCATGGGGTGGGTGGTGGGTGTGGGAGAGAAGGAAGAGCCTTCCCCACACCCCGGGGCAGGGTCTGCTGCTTCTGTGACTCTCTACCCAATGTGCTACAAAATTCAAACTTGATTTGATTCATTTGGAATTTAGAATCCATGCTAATTTGCATGCTTGGCTAGGTGTCAGTGTCTATAGGAACCCATGTGTTCAAAGTGTAAAGAGGGTGATTTCCTTTATGTGAAGTGGCATATGATCATGAAGGAATGTCCTGAGAGTGGGCTAGGTGGCAGCTGGTGAGTTTTATTCGCTTCTCTTCAAGATTGTCTGGGGCCTCTTCCCATTGGCTTCCATATTTCAGATCTGCTCTGTCTATTCAATTTCTCCTATATATATATTTATATTTTTTGCTGACAGTAGTTACATGTGGGGGGAGGGGTCTGAGGATTTGCAAGGAGAAGAGTCTTATTTTTCATCTTATTCTCCCTTTTGAATATTTTTAACTATGAGTTTCTTATAACTTACAAAACGATTAAAATTGTAAACTACAGATACAGTTCTGTTTAACACGCCACCTTATGACCATTGCTGGGAATTAGTTTTCTTTCTTGTTTTCTGATTATTAAGGCAGTACAAGCGCAATGCAATTAGTTTGGGAAAACTCAGGAAAAAATAAAAAATAAAATTTGTCATAACTGAATGACCCAGAGATTACTACTAATATTCTCTTGGTATACAGAAGTCCCTGCTTAGTCAAGATTTCACTTCCCACAATTTATGTTACTCGTAGTCAACCACATACCAAAAATATTAGTGGGAAATTCCAGAAATAAACAATTAATAAGTCTTAAACTCTGTGTAGCCTGATAAAACTGGGCCCAGAGCTCGGACATGCCCTGGATGCGAATTATCTCTTTGTCCGTGAAATCTTGCTATTTAGTCACATAGTAGCCATCTTGGTTATCAGTCCAACAGTCAGGCATCACAGTGCTTGTGTTCAAGGAACCCTTACTAGTTACTAATGACCTCAAAGCTCATTAGTGTAGTGATGCTGGCCATTTGGACATGCCAGAGTAAAGTGATAAAGTGCTTCCTTCAAAGTGAAAAGGTGAAAGTTCTAGATTTAATAAGTAATGGAAAAAAATCTTTACCATGCTGAAGTTGCTAAGATCAATGGTAAGAACAAATTTTCTATCCATGGAATTGTGATGAAGGAAAAAGAAATTTATGTTAGTTTTGCTGTTGCACCTCTAACTGAAAAACTTAGGGCCATAGTGAGTAAGAGTGCTGAGTTAAGATGGAAAAAGCATTAAATTTGTACACTATGATATTTTAAGAGAGAGAAACCATTCACGTATTTTTTTTTTTTTTTTTACAGTATGTTCTTATAATTGGGGCTTCCCAGATGGCTCTAGTGGTAAAGAACCCTCCTGCCAATGCAGGAGATGTATCAAGGGCTGGATCCCTGGGTTGGGAAGATCCCCTGAAGGAGGGCACGGCAATCCACTCCAGTATTCTTGCCTGGAGAATCCCATGGACAGAGGAATCTGGCGGGTTATAGTCCATAGTGTTGCAAAGAGTTGGACATGATTGAAGTGACTTAGCATGCATACATTGTTATAATTATTGTATTTTATTATTATTGTCCTTAATGTATTACTGTACCTTATATATTTATAAATTAAACCTTACCACTGGTTTGTATGTACAGAAAAAAAGAAGTATTATCTGGGATCCAGTACTATCCACAGTTTCAGGCATCCAACTGGGAGTCCTAAACTGTAACCGCCTTGGATAAAGGGAGACAACTGTATGTCTTTCCCAATGCCTCTTAAAAAATAGGATCCGATTCTACTTGTTCATTTATAACCAATTTTTTAAAACTTGGTATATGTAGGCACCTTTCTATGGCAATAAATGTCAAGCTTCTGAATGGATATATAATAATTTATAATTATACATATTTGGATGAGCATTTAGATTTCAATTTTCAGCACATAATTAACTTTTAATCTGAGTTTTCATGAAATGTTTTGTTTCAGCCACCATCCTAGGATTATACTTGATTCCTCAAAATTCAACCAACTTGATACTTACTTGGTAATCAAGAAACAGAATTTTCTTTGCAAGTATATAGTTCAGTACTTCACACGATGTTCCACTGGGTGCAAACTTGATACATGAAAATCTAAACTTCAAAATTATTCCTTAACTTCACTAGACAATTTAAATAGCAAATCTCACTTCTTTCACTCAAAATGCCCTTTAGAAATGTATCAGCTTTTCAGAAGGTTGACAATGAAGGTAGGGAGGGATGTCTCGTGAAATGTCTAATGGTTTATTTTAAGACCACCTCAGGTATTCTGTGCAGAGGTGGGATGGGAGGGGCAGAAGGCGAGAGTGTACTGATAAAAGCCAGTGCTCTGATCACAGGCGTTACCAACTGACTTGACAAGTCAGACAGGTGATGGGGGTGGGACAAGAGGCAGAATTCCCGGTATCAGAATCAGACGTGGGTAGGCTGGAGGGATTCTAGCTGTGGAAGCCCCCACATACTTGGACTTGGAAAAGGGATCCTCAGCCGACTGTGTGTATGTGTGTGTGTGTGCTCAGTCATGTCTTCTGCGACCCCATGGACTGTAGCCTGCCAGGATCCTCTGTCCATGGGATCTCCCAGGTAAGAATACCAGAGTGGGTAGCCATTTCTTTTGCCAGAGCATCTTGCCGACCCAGGGCTCGAACCCGCATCACCTGCACAGGCAGGCGAATTCTTGACCGCTGAGCCATCAGGGAAGCCTTCCTCAATCTATTACTCTCCAGCAAAACAGAACAGCAGGCAGGGCTGGACTGTCTTCATGCCAGATCAGCCTGT
Source organism: Bubalus bubalis (assembly GCF_019923935.1). Classification (NCBI taxonomy): domain Eukaryota; kingdom Metazoa; phylum Chordata; class Mammalia; order Artiodactyla; family Bovidae; genus Bubalus; species Bubalus bubalis. The sequence continues at coordinate 21,693,710 of NC_059172.1, read as the reverse complement.
CCGTCTCCAAGTCAGCAAATACACAAAGATCCATTCCACACTCAAACCTGACATTCCCCTTAGTTACAATCCTGTGATTTCCAAAAAGATTATTTTCTGTTTCTTTTCAGCTATAGCAACCTGCTGTCTTAAATAGCTTCTTTATCTGGTGGGGCAATTACAGCCTGTGACTAACAGCTGCAGTTCATAAACATGAGTTTCACTGTTTGGGTCAGTAGTTCTTAGTGTTTTCTGAATGGCAACTCCCCCAGCTGATCTTGGCGTTAAGAGAAGCACCTACCATCAGCACTCCGGTTGGTACTCAATAATGCAGTTTACTGTTGGAGGATTCTGTTTCTCCATTATAAAAGACGTGACATTTTTATTAAAGTTGAAAGGCCTTAAATCTAATACCAAATGTATTTCTTTATGTTGGTTTGACTGGTGATTTTAGCTTTCCTCATTGAGTTTTTCCTTATATTCCAAATGATCTACAATAGGCATGTCTTTCTTTTTTATTTTGGAAAAAAAATGTCCTTTCAAAAAGTCATTCACAACTATAAAAATTTTAAGAGAAAATCTGCAGGACCTAGGACTTGATAAAGGGTTCTTAGATATGACACCAAAGGCACAGTTGATAAAAGGAAAGAAATCTATAAATTATACTTTGCTAAAATTAAAAGCTTTTGCTCTGTGAAAGATATTGTTAAGAGGATGAAAAGACAGGCTCCAAACTGGGAGAAAATATTATTTGCAACAACTGCACGTTAGCATCTCAGAGGATGGGAAGCCCATTTATTGAGCCCTTATGATGTGACAGGCCCTGGACCAAACCCTTTACATTTATCAACCCGTTTCAGTCTCGCAGCATTTCTATCAGGCAGGAGCTGTTACCATTCTTATGTTAAAATTTAGAGGCAGAGGCTGGAAGTTTCAGGGTCTAGTCCAAGACCCTATCCCTGGGGCCAGGATTCAGTCCAAACCTGTTCATCACCCAAGTGTGCTAGGAGCCTGGATTCTGGAGCCAGACTTCCTGGGTTCAAATCCTACATACCTCCTTGGTAGCTATTTGACTTTGCCTCCATTTCCCCAACTGTATAATGGGATTAATAATAATACCTACCTCATAAGGTTGTTGTAAAAATTAAAAACATGAATCTGTCTGTGGCTAAGAGCTATGTGCTTGGCACATAGCAAGGGCCATGTGAGTGATCACTATTGTTATGCTGGTGTTATTATTTTACTGACTCTTAGGAGAAAAGTAAATGACCCAAAGAGACATAATTTCATGTTGTCTCAAGAGATTTCTCCTGGCCAAGTAACACAAGACAGGCTGCCTCCAGGCTGCTGCTCCCAGCCCCGGGGCTTTCAGCAAAGTGAAACCAGCCATTTCCAAAGTCAAATTCTTCAGGGCAGCATTAAGTCTTTGTCTTATCAGGAAAGGGCTGAGGGTAGGAGAGGACAACTCTTTCATGTAAGAGCCAGCAATGGAGTTCCTTTGAAGAACCTTGCCTTTTACAAGTATTTGTTTCGGAGTATTCAGTGATCTTATTTTGTATATCTCTGTTGCCGCAACATACCATGGACTGTCAGTATCCCCTTTATTAAAGAAAATAGTCCTTAGTGCCTTTAAATCTAATCAGATTAGAGAAACAATTCAGAAAACTCATCTTTATGATTATCTTCTTCTAGAACAACTCTAGGTACCTAAAACTACCAAAAGATAACAAGAGGCATCACCTGCCTGACAGTGGTTATAGAAGTAAAGAGTCCAAGAGCTGAGGCTTTCTTAACTCCTCCAAATGGGTCACAATTATGAGACAAATGATGTCTTCAGTCAGGGCCAGGGAGTTCAGTTTCAACCCCAATCAACAGTCCTATGAAAGACTTCTCTTTGAGAGACGCTGAGGTTTCCTTTTGAGATGGTAGCTGAGGGAAGATGGAGCCCGGCTTAAGTGCCTTGGGTGGGTCTCATAGAGCTCAGGGGGATACCAGTAGAACCCTTTCTGGGCAGAACACTGGAAATGGAACTGCTGGCATAGCACCCTATGCCAGATGTATATCTTGATGCAAACTCCAGGTTATCTTGGCCTTCGGGAAGAACAGGGCTTACAGCTGATCTAGTTTAGGAAGGAGCTCTCTCACCAGGATCCCTGAGTACAAAGAACACCTGATTTGGGGTGAAAAACCCACCCCAGGGCTGGTGTCCTTGAAAAGTCCCCTTAGAATCTCAAGAGTTTTGTTTTCATTTCTATAAAGACTCATAAGTCTTTAGGATTTGGAAACTTACCTTGATATGATTTTATCAGCATCCTTTATCCTATAGGTGGTACAGTGGTAAAGAATCTGCCTGCCAATGCAGGAGATACAAGAGATACAGATTTGATTGGAGATATGGATTGGGAAGATTCCCCTGGAGAAGGAAATGGCAACCCACTCCAGTATTTTTGCCTGGAAAATTCCACAGACAGAGGAGCCTGCTGGGCTACAGTCCCTGGGTTTGGAAAGAGTCAGACATGACTTAGCGACTGGAAAACAACAATACACTAATAGAAGGCACTAAACTCCATATCCCAGTCACCTCTTTGAACTCTTCATTTTATGATGAAGAAACTGAAGCCCAGAGTCACACAGCGCTATAATAATAAGGGCCTGGAACCCAAGACTTCTGACCCCAGCCTAGTTCTCTACCCTCTGAGCCACCCTGCCAAAATGACAATTTAAAGGATGACTTCCTGATCACTCCTTCTCTCTTTTACAAGGCCATTGGGTCACCACACTGCAGATAATTCGCTCCATAAGCCAATTCAGAGCTGTAGGGAAAGAGCAAATTAGCCAAGATAGCAGTAGTCAGGCTCTCTCACCCCCACGGCCTCTCACTCTTGGCCCACGTTTTGCAAACGATGATTATGTAAGAGCTGAGATCATTTGTATAGCACTGTGCAGTCTCATAACCTATATAAGCACCACCTGAAATGCTCTTGTAGTCAAGTTGTGTTGAGTCGAGTCTCATAGTTGTCGTTGCTGCTACTGTGTCAGCCATTAGAGAGTAAAGTATGTCTACTTTGCCAAGGTGACTAAAGAATTTCTGCAGTTCCTACGGCTCCTCACATCTTCTTCCAGCTCTGCCCTGCCTGCCCTGCCAGCGAGACAAGAGCACTCTGAAGCATGTCTCGTCATGAACCAGGACTTCGGCTCAAATGGAGAAAGAGGATTCAGCGAGTTTTGGGGGGTGCGGGGTTGAGGGGGTACTGAACTCATTAAAAGACACTGCAGAACAATCCTTCTGATTCAGAATGACTAAAGAATGGTCTTTCTGATTATCCAGTGGTTTTGCTCATATTTATGGAATGAATGAATATATGGAGTTTTGAAATGTAATACCAGCGATTCTACTGAATTTAATTCAATCTTTCTTCCCCTGGTATGTTAAGGTTATAATGAGTATGGATTTCCACTCCGGAGAATTCAACTGATGAAGAACAGGGGTTGGCAATCTTCCCTTTGGTGTATTTTTGGTAAATTGCTGACTCTGATGCAGAAGGTGAGGATGATCAAGCTGACTCTTCTCTCTCTGTCTCCTTTAAAAGTAAATCCCTCACATCAGTTTGCTTATCTTTCACTTATCCTTTTCTCATAAAAATATCTTCAGGAATGTATACACACACCCAAGTCAAGTTATCTGATCTCTGGTTGACTGGAACATAGTTACCTAATCAATAGGACCATCACACACAGGACTATGTCTTAAACTTTTCTCTTGAATTCCTGGTTAACAAGGCTGAAGATGTGCCATGGGGCACTGGATTCTTTTTACTTCATTTAGAAGCATGGATGCTGAAGCCAAGAAGCAGAAATCAGCCAACTGACAGAAGTGGCAACTAGACACAAAACAACTTAGTGATGGGTTCAAGAAGATGGGGTCAATTTAAATTTTTTTTAATTTATTCTTCAGTTACAACTTAATATATTTTTGAGCAGGCAATGAATTAAAACACAAAGAACAGTAAGCAGAGAAACATATGTCAGGTAAATTACAAACAGAGGCTTTTTAGTGAAACTATTTTTTAACTTACTGCATTTCAACTCAAGATAATATTTTTATATTTTCAAGTTAATTTTTACATCACAAATCAAGATTTATCTACGTTCAGATAGGTTCTGCTGGCTTATGTCCAAAAGGCTTTGCTCTCTGGAGAGAAGTATTCCTTGCTTTTAAAGCACTTATTAACACCTTTTACTTGTCAGGAATTATGCCCAGTATCAAGGCTATGAAGGACTAAGACACAGCCCCTATCCTGGTGGGGTGGGGAGGGATTGTCATGGAGACTATATGCTCAAACATTTTCTCGCCTCACCATCATTTTCCATCTTACAGTGCCACCAATCTGAGCTTTATAGATAGTTTCTCTGTACAGTTTCTGTACACTTGATAATGATCCTTAATTCAATTCACCTGACCTCTCAAAAATCTTGCCATGCTTTACTTTTTCCTTTCTTTAGCTTCTTTTTTTCCCCCTGGGTTCGTTCTTCCGTGCCAGCTGTCACTGTGACATGATGAAGAGCTAAACTGAGAAGGTTCTGCTCACCTCTGATTTCCCACACTGGGCTCAAACAGTAGGAGTTTTGTTATGAACTATCTTCCCAAATTTGCCCTAGCCCATTTATCCCTAGATTGTTTTCTTTTATGTTAATAACCCATCATTTTATGTGTGCATGCTAAGTTGCTTCAGTTGTGTCCTACTCTTTGTGACCTTATGGACTGTAGTCTGCCAGGCTCCTCTGTCCATGGGATTCTCCAGGCAGGAATATTGGAATAAGTTGCCATGCCCTCCACCAGGAGATCTTCCTGACCCAGTGATCAAACCCACGGCTCCTGCAGCTCCTGCATTGCAGGCGGCTTCTTTACCCCTGAGCCACCGGGGAACCCCTCATTGTTATATGCTGAAGCATTATTTGTAATAGTTAACAGGAAAAAAAGCACAGCAGTTACCTATATCTCCATCCACGGAAGGGGGGTTAAGTAAACTATGGAATAGCCATACGATAGAACCCTCTCCAGGCTTTAAAAAGAATGGAGGGAGGCCTCTAAAAAAGCTGGACTCATAAAAGCAGAAATTTTAAAGTGGTGGTTGCCTAAGGTTGGAGTTTGAAGGAAATGGGGAGATAGTCATCCAAATGTACAAAGATCAGTCCTGCATGATGCATAAGTCCTGGAGATCTAATGGGCAGCATGGTGACTCTAGTTACTGTATTGTGTTCTTGGAAGTTTGCTGAGAGAGTAGAGCTTTCCACCACATAGAAAAATACGCTAACTATGTAAGGTAATGGCCATGTGAACTAGCTCAGTTATGGTAACCATTTCACAATGTATATATAAACACCAAATCATCATATTGAGCCCCTCAAATATATACCACTCTGATTTGTCAAGTGTATCTCAGTAAAGCTGGGGGGAGGGAATGAGAGGTCTGTTGAAGCAAGTATCTATGATACATTGTAAAGTTAGAAAAAGGCAAGTTGCAAAACTAGGTGCCATGAGACTCGGCTTAAAAACACATATGTGAATCTGTATAACATGCACCTGAATACACACACACACACACAGTATTAAATGGAAAAAGTATAGGAGACGCAGAGTACGTGACTGGGAGCTGGTGAAGTTTAGTGGGTGAGTTAGGGGAGGAGCAGATGAAAGGAGAAATGTCACTTTCTCATGCTACACTTTTCTATCAATTATGTTGACAATAGATATACTTTTGCAAAACTGAATAAATGGGAGAAATATCTTATTTTCCTAGACATTTTAAAACCGTACATTCTTCTAGGATCACATAGCTGTTGAGTTTCCACTCCTTTTGATAATACACTTATCTCTTTTATGGCTTCAGGGAATTAAGGCCCCAGACGGACAAGTCTGTGCCCTCACTTTCCTATTTGCCCCTTCTGCAGGTTCTCCAGCCCCTGGGATCATGAGCGATTCACAATTACTCACAGCTTCCAGGTCCCCTACGAGTTTTGTAGCCATTCTGTGCTTGTCCTTTGCAACCAATGTCATTTTAAAGCTTCAGAGTGTATCTTCTGCAGAGCTCTGGAGCATTCCTGGGGTAACAGGGTGTTAGCAATATTTCTCTGGGCTCAGCAGCCTGCCCTTCATGTCCGTGAATGGGAAACCTCTCAATAACTCTGCCTGAGTTATTACACTGTTTAATATAAGGGGCTTGAGCATCCGCCGATTTTGGCTTCTTCAGAGGCTCCTGGCACCAAATCCCCACGGATAACGAAGGCCAATTGTATTTCATTCAGGTGTATCATTCACTGTTTCTTGGTCACATCATAGGTAGACTTGGCCCTGGAAAATCTATCCACCAGTCCCTGAAAGCAAGCTAAAGAGGTATTATTCTCATCTCACAAACCAGGAAACTGAGCCATCCAAGGTTGACTGGGGCTGCCTAGACCACATGGCAGGGTGGTGGAAAAAATATTGGGATTAAAACCTAGAGTCCCAAGTTCAAGTTCTCGGCATACTATTCATATATTGGGTTGGCCAAAAAATTCATTCGGATTCTGTAATAACTTAGGAAAAACCTGAATAAACTTACTGGCCAACCCAATATTTTCTTTAAGCAAAATTTGAACTCCCTGAGCCCCAGTTTCCTTGTCAATAAAATAAAAATTATAAAACCTGCCTCCTATACTACTGCTATTACATGAGTGTGTATACAATGTTCTGCATTTTGTAAAGTACATATCATTTATTATATAATTACATAAGAGGACCAACAACCAGGAAATTCTATATGAATTAGTTATATCTTCGTGGCTGCATATCCAGCTAGGTTTCTGTTGGATTTTCTTTTGCCCAAAATAGAAATTTAAAATTTTCTTTGAAGCATCTTAGAAGCCATTCCTTTACCTTGAATAGTCTTGTTCTTTAAATTCAAGTGTTGTTTTATACTCTAAATATTTCTCTAAATGGGTTTTAAAAGGGGCACAAAAGTATCAGTTCCAGGAAGAACGCAACAACACTCTCCCAGAATGCCATGCCAAATTGCATAGCACTCTGAAAGCAGATTAAAGTTGTTTCAAATGCTTCAAAGAGAAGAAAAAAATCTAATCCCCCAAGGTTCCCTTTAAATCCATATTCCTTAATTTCAGTAAATTTCCCAAGTCTTTTAAAAGACCCAAATATCATTTTACAGTTTGGAAGTAGTAATGGAGAACAGTTCCTAATTTTTTAGAATGTTCTTTTTCTCCCCCCTTTAAAAAGGGCTCAGTAAAGCTGGCCTTTCTCATAAAGGAGCCGGCCCAAGTTGAAGACAGCCTGCCTGGCTTGGGGGGAGTGGGTGCAGCCATCTCCAGGGCCCTGAGCCTGGAGTTTATGGCTAATGGCTACCTGGAGAATTCCTTCAAGAAGCAGAGTCAGGCATTTTCCCTGTTATTTCTGGGCGAGATTTGCATGTCTGTCATTGTGGGAAGAACGCCCAGTCTCCTCACTGTGTAACACTGAAGGAAAGAAAGTTTCCAAATGAGAAGAAAAACAAGCCCGGCTGCAATAGAGGCTAGCAGGACCATTTTCACTGCTTTGGAAAAACTGCTCTTCTTAAGCCATCTTCACCTGCCAGGAGAGGCAAACTGTTTTCCTGAAACACCTTTTGTAATTCTTCCCTTTCTGACCTATGAAAACAGTCATAAAAGCCCCAATTACCACGATGAGTATTCATTGAGATTAACACGTACCAAGCACTGTGCCAAAGGTCCCACATGCTGTACTTCATGAGATCTGCTCAGCAGCCTTGAGGCAGATACTATTATTAGCCCCATTATACAGATGAGAAAGTTGAGGTCTAAAGCGATAACTAAGCACTCAAGTGACACGCAGCTACTAAAGTGGTTGAGCAGGGACCCCAAACCAGATCTTTCTGACTCCAAAGTCCCGGTTTAACCAAAATAATGCACTGCCTAAATACAGCCCCAAGCCCGTGAAGCCCCAAGTCCGTGTTGAACACGTCTGTTCTACCTCAAATCTGAAATGTTATTTTAATTAACAATAGCTGCCTGTGTCCAGCTAAGTGGTTTACATGCCTGGTCTCATTTAAGGCTTCCCAGCAGATTCAAATGATATTAACTACCCTGGAAATACTTTCTGCCTCTTCTGTCACTCTCTTCTCCTTTTTCTCCTGTTTCTTTTTCTCTCCCTCTTCATCTCAGAAACATGGAGTGCCTTGGTTTGTATTTTCACCTTGCCTTCAGCCTGGCTTAAAATGCAGACTGTGCAGTGAAGGAGATAGGTGCATCTTTTCAGGTGCTTTCCACTTTTGTTTGAGGGGAAGTTACAAGTGCCGGTCGCTGCTCTCCGACTTCAGGACACCTCCGCGTGGATGGTGCCAGAGGGGTGACCTCAGACCACAGCTTGAACGCCCGATTACAAGTAATCCAGCTCCAGAGGTGATAGCATGACCTCTCTTTAAAAAGGAGATAAAAATAGCCAAGAAACAACCCTTTACTCAGTTCTCTGAAAGGTTGGCATCCTTCCAGCATAGACTTATGTACTTTTTGTACTTGGAGGAAAAAAAGAGATGGGATTTGATCCAAGAATGGTCCTACAAACGAGAGAAATATGGAGCAAGCAGCTGGAGCAGAGCAGCCAAGTGGTACCACCAGCTGCAGGCCCATTAATTAACATTCCCTGGTATGTAGCAGCTCCAGTGACCTTGATTCTTGTTGAATTCACCGAGATAACTTTCACAGAGTCTCTACTTTTCTCACTGCGGTGTATTTATCCAAGGAGTACCTTGCATATTTCCCCCCATCTCTCCAAGCAGTAAATTTATTCTAATTGCAAAGAGATACAGTAAAAGCCTGATTGAACGCTTGGCAGTTTATAGAGATTTATTTCTGGGGCTTAAGGGGGTTTTTAGAGTGTGTGACTAGAGCAGGGTTGAGGGGAGCTGAGGAAAGGAGCCCAAGAGAAAATGTAGATTTAATGGATCTATAAAATGACCCCACAGTAGATAAATGCTTGTTCCAAAGAAGCTTAAACAGCCTGACCCAAACCAGGGTCTGTGACAGCCAGTCCGACACGAGGTGTCTGAAGCATTGCATATTTCTCTTTGGGTTTTCAGGTTTCCATATGAAATTTGTTATTCCCCAGGCAGAGGTGAGAGAGAGGGGAAATCTGTTTTCCAGAGGGAAGAAAGCATATTTAACGGCAAGTTTCTAAGTACTGAAAGCTATGAAGAAAGTAAACCTCAAGCACCTGCCCTTAAAATCACCTTGCTTTTTCCCTAACTTTCTGGAAGCTCAACTCTGAATTTTCAGCCTAGGATCCTAGAAGGTGGATCATGAGAACCTGTCCTTTGTAGCAGGATTTCTGCATAGGAACCAGCAGCTTTCCAAAGGGCAGTTATCCCAGGCACTTTCAGCTCATGGTGAGACAGGGGGCCACTATCCTTTGACAGAGCCTTCAGCTTAGAATAGGCCATGCATGCACATATTGCTGAACTTTTCCACGAAATCCTTCTAGGCTTTTGATCCCATGAGTGACATTCATCTTTTTTGCAGCTGCTTTGCAAGTTTCACTGAGGATGAATTTTAGGACTTTCAACTGTTGAATTTGTTATATTGTAAATCTAATCATTACTAAAATGGAGACATTTGTTCTGGGGAAAGAAGCAAAACAGAAAAAGCTCCATAGTAGACACCAGTGGGGAAGTAGTTTGGAGAGTGAATGCACTGGTCTCTTTGAACAGGGGCTAAACAGGGATTGGGTCAGCTTCTTGGGGTTCCCTGTGTCAGCTTTAATAATATAATAGCACCAGTTATTTGGGGCTTCCCTGGTGGCTCAGCTGGTAGAGAATCCTCCTGCAATGCGGAAGACCTGGGTTTGATCCCTGGGTTGGGAAGATCCCCTGGAGAAGGGAAAGGCTACCCACTCCAGTATCCTGGCCTGGAGAATTCCAAGGACTGTATAGTCCATGGGGTCACAAAGAGTCGGACATGACTGAGCGACTTTCACTTTTCACCAGTTATTTTATCAGCAAAAGTGAGTTTTTTTGGTAATAGCCAGAGGAATTGCAACTCAGAGTATTAAATTATGGAAGACTATAGGCAAACCCAGGGAACAAAGAAGGGAAACTAGCTTTTATAGGGGAAAGGGGAGACTTGGGAGGGAGGAAGCTGGGAGTCAAAGCATGGAAGCTTCTCATTGGTTGGACTGCTCCAGTCTGGGATTGGCTGCACAATCCTTCAGGGAGAGAGGTTTTTTCCTTCCAGTTGGACAGTGAAGTAGGCAACACTTGCCTTGGGAGATGTAGGAGAGCTGTAAGAGTAGTTTCTTCCTGTTTGAGGTAGTTGAGGATCCCTGGAGGGCATGAGAGCGCCCCCTATAGGCCTGAACTGCCGCTAATTGTAGCTGAGTTTTCTTTTAATTCTACACCAGCCTGTTTCTTTCTTCTTCTTTTTTTTTTTTTAGGAATTGGCATAAGAGAACCCTAGGGGAAAAAATTAAACTTTTTGATTGTTTAACACTCATACAAAAAAGCATTTTAACATGTTGTTTTAAAGTTAAAACCCAAATCAAGAAGCGTAATATTGTGAATTCTCCTCTCATAGCATCCCTCATGCTCCTAGAGATAATCACTATCAGACATTTTATGGGAATCATAGCTTTGTTTTTTAAACAATTATCTAGCACCTAAGTATGCATCTACATAGAACAGAGTTTAATTTTATGTGTTGGAACTTGATAAATGGAATTAATGCCTTGTTCTTTTTGTTCTTTTGCTCAACCTCGTGTTTGTAAGAGTCATCCAGGTTGTATGTAGTTACAGTTCGTGTTTATTATAGCACAATATTTTTCATATACCCATGTACCATTGATGAACTCTCTGGGTTATTTCTAGTTTGAAGATGTTGATAATGAAGCTGCTGGGAGCATTCTTGTGCATATACACAGGGAGCATGAGAATTTGGTCAGCTTGCCTGATTGATGTCAAACAATTCAATTTAAACACATCTTGAATCGAGGCTTGTCCGAGGTTGGATGGCAAAATGGACAAGATCTGTCACTTGCTCATTCAGTAAATACAAACCAAACTTCTATTGTAGGAATAGGAAATATATGACCCAGGCTGCCTCTCTTCCCTTCTGTGCTCAGAGCAGACATCACTAGTTTATAAGAGTGTGCTTTCCTGTTAAGCCTGGATGTGGCTTCAGTCATAGGCAATGTGGTCCTCAAGGCACATTGCTAACGATTGAATGTGAGGGGGTGTGATGGTTACTTTTCTGTGTCAACTTGGTTAGGCCATAGTACCTAGATATTTGGTCAACATCATTCTAGATGTTTCTGACATGGAAAAAGCAAGAGAGTTCCAGAAAAACATCTATTTCTGCTTTATTGACTATGCCAAAGCCTTTGACTGTGTGGATCACAATAAACTGTGGAAAATTCTGAAAGAGATAGGAATACCATACCACCTGATCTGCCTCTTGAGAAATCTGTATGCAGGTCAGGAAGCAACAGTTAGAACTGGACATGGAACAACAGACTGGTTCCAAATAGGAAAAGGAGTACGTCAAGGTTGTATATTGTCATCCTGCTTATTTAACTTATATGCAGAGTACATCATGAGAAATGCTGGGCTGGAAGAAACACAAGCTGGAATCAAGATTGCCAGTAGAAATATCAATAACCTCAGATATGCAGATGACACCACCCTTATGGCAGAAAGTGAAGAGGAACTAAAAAGCCTCTTGATGAAAGTGAAAGTGGAGAGTGAAAAAGTTGGCTTAAAGCTCAACATTCAGAAAATGAAGAACATGGCATCCAGTCCCATCACTTCATGGGAAATAGATGGGGAAACAGTGGAAACAGTGTCAGACTTTATTTTTTGGGGCTCCAAAATCACTGCATATAGTGATTGCAGCCATGAAATTAAAAGATGCTTACTCCTTGGAAGGAAAGTTGTGATCAACCTAGATAGCATATTCAAAAGCAGAGACATTACTTTGCCAACAAAGGTTCGTCTAGTCAAGGCTATGGTTTTTCCTGTGGTCATGTATGAATTGAGAGTTGGACTGTGAAGAAGGCTGAGCGCCGAAGAATTGATGCTTTTGAACTGTGGTGTTGAAGAAGACTCTTGAGAGTCCCTTGGACTGCAAGGAGATCCAACCAGTCCATTCTGAAGGAGATCAGCCCTGGGATTTCTTTGGAGGGAATGATTTTAAAGCTGAAACTCCAGTACTTTGGCCACCTCATGCGAAGAGTTGACTCATTGGAAAAGACTCTGATGCTGGGAGGGATTGGGGGCAGGAGGAGAAGGGGACGCCAGAGAATGAGATGGCTGGATGGCATCACTGACTCGATGGATTTGAGTCTGAGTGAATTCCGGGAGTTTGTGATGGACAGGGAGGCCTGGCGTGCTGCAATTCATGGGGTTGCAAAGAGTCGGACACGACTGAGCGACTGAACTGAACTGAACTGAGATTAATATTTAAATCTTTGAATAAAGCAGCTAACCCTTTATCACGTGGGTAGGTATCAAAAAAGATTACATGGGTCTCTACCACTGAGTTGAAGGTCTCAATAGAGAAAAGACTGACCTTGCCTAAGATGGAATTCTGCTACCAGACTGCCTTTGGACTCAAACTGCAGTTCTTCCCTGGGTCTCCAGCATATAGCCTACCACCCCTGCAGACTTTGGGCTTGCCAGTCTTCATAATCATGTGAGCTTATTCATTACAGCCTCTTTCTGTGTATACACGGACATCTTTTTGGTCCTCTCTGGAGAACACTGATACAAGTGGCATACTGTTTGCACAGGACTGCCTGGTGGCACAGGAAAAAAAGCCTGTCAAGGTAATTTAAATAAAGGGGATTTACTGTTGACAGGTATAGAACCTCTGAGAATCAAATACCAGGAAATAATTTTAATATTTAGTAGTACCCCCTTCAAAACCAATTCATTATAACACTAATTATATCTGAGATATTTTCCAAAATAAAATTGCAGTGGGTGTCCCAGTTTTTGAGGGTCATCAGTTGCTGTCAGCCAATGAGATGTAGAGCAAAGGAGCTTTTCTGAGTGTTCTTAACACAGTACTGCGGCTGCTTCCAGCTCGTGAGCTGAGTTGGATGGGTCCTGCAGTGTATGTTGTGTATTCTGTTCTGGGCTCCCTTTCTGCCATTGCTTTTGTGTTCTGGCAATGCTATGACCCGGACTGGCTGACCAAACGAGCATAGGTGATAAGACTGTGTCTACTGTAAAGAAATAAAAGGGAGAGTATCATGCTAGATATTAGAACACAGATTTTCACATGTACCCCAATGTTCATTACAGCACTCTTTACAATAGCCAGGACATGAAAACAAACTAGATGTCCATCAACAGATGAATGGATAGAGAAGTTGTGGTACATGTATACAATGGAATATTATTCAATCATAAAAAGGAACGAATGTGAGTCAATTGAACTGAGGTGGATGAACCTGGAGCCTGTTATACAGAATAAAGTCAGAAAGAGAAAAGTAAATATTGCATGCTGCTGCTGCTGCTGCTAAGTCTCTTCAGTCATGTCCAACTCTGTGCGACCCCATAGACAGCAGCCCACCAGGCTCCCCATCCCTGAGACTCTCCAGGCAAGAACACTGGAGTGGGTTGCCATTTCCTTCTCCAACGCATGAAAGTGAAAAGTGAAAGTGAAGTCACTCAGTTGTGTCCAACTCTTAGCGACCCCATGGACTCTAGCCTTCCAGGCTCCTCCATCCATGGGATTTTCCAGGCAAGAGTACTGGAGTGGGGTGCCATTGCCTTCTCTGAAATATTGCATATTAATGCACATATATAGAATCTAGAAAAATGGTACCAATGAACCTATTTTCAGGGCAGGAATAAAGATGCAGATGTAGAGAATGAACTTGTGAACACAGAGTGGGAAGGAGAGGGCGGGACAAATTGCAAGAGTAGCATTGCCATGTGTGAAACAGAAAGCAGGAGCTTTCCTGGGGCCTCAGTGGGAAAGAATCTGCTTGCCAGCGCAGGAGACTCGGGTTTCATCCCTGATCCAGGAAGACCTCACCCGCTGCTGAGCACTAGGCCTGAGCACCGCAACTATTGAGCCTGTGTGCTGGAGCCTGGGAGCCACAGCTACCGAGTCCACATGTGGCCACTGCTTAAGCTCGCATACGCTATAGCCCGTGCTCCACAAGAGCAGACACCACAGTGAGAAGCCCACGCACGGCAACTAGAGAGTAACTCTCACCACAGCCACAGAAAAGCCCACACAGCAATGAGGACCCAGCACAGCCCAAAATATATACAATAAGTAAATTTTTAAAAAATAGATAGCTGCTATATAACACATGGAGCCCAGCCCAGAGCTCTGTGAAGAAGAGAGGGATGGGTTGGGTGGTGGGGGAGGCTCAAGAGGGAGGAGATACACACACACACACACACACACACACATATTTATGGCTGATTCACATTGTTGTATGGCAGAAAGCAACAAAACTTGTAAAGTAATTATCCTCCAATTAAAAAAAAATAAAAAGAAAAAATGAACACAGGTTTTCCAGATGGTGTAGATTCTCCAAGTTGGGAAGTTGACTTACAAATAGTACTTACAGTACAGAGTGATAAGTTCTGTAATATCAAGGTATGCGAATGTTAGGAAAAAATAATCATGGACTGAGGACATTGAAGAGTGGATAGAAACTTACCCGAAGAAAGGGTGTAGAGAGGACTTTTCAGGCAGAGGAAACAATATTGGCAAAGGTACGGGGAGATGAAAGAATGCAAACTACTCTTTGGCTGTCTGGCTGCAGCAGCGCCTTCTTTTCATGTTTTGATTTCTCCCAAGGAGCAACAGTGAGGCTCCGTGAGAGAACCTCAGATGCTCTGGGCTCAAGCCTCCCATTATTTCCACAGCTATGGGGTAGGTGTCCACATATTTTGAAGCCAAGGAAAATATTACTTTATAGTAAAGGGAGAAAGAAAAAATTTAGAGGAGGTTAGAGAATGGAAAATTGAAGCAGAGAGTCAGTGATAAGAAGTCAGTTTTATATGACACGTAGCAATTGCTCCTGGAATCATCAGGAGTAATATTTATAATCAGGATAAGCTAATGTTTTGGATGGGTTCCTGCGATTCTTCTGTTTCCAACAAGCCAGGTTACCTCTGTCTGCTGCAAACCTGAGAGAAACTTGTCCTCACACGGCAAAGACTTGAGAGTAGGGATGACATTCAAAACTTTTAAGCAGTGGATAGTAGATACCTGAACCAGTTGGGGATGATTGGAATGGCCAGACCCAGTGCAGATAGGCTGAACTTCAACCCTGTCTTAGGGACCATTGAACCCAACACTTGTTTTACAGAAGAAATTGAAGGATTTTCCTGAGACAATGTAGTGGTAGGGCTAAGAGTAGAACCCAGGTCTGCTATATTCATCCCTTAACCCTCTCTACTGCAACCTGAGGCCTCAAAGCCTGGGTAAGACCAGCGGGGCGCCTGTTGGTTTACCACAGACTAGACTCACACACTAGACTCACAGACTAGTTGACTTTACCACAGACTAGACTCACACTCATACCATTTCCTGGAGAAGGAAATGGCAACCCACTCCAGTGTTCTTGCCTGGAGAACCCCAGGGACGGCAGAGCCTGGTGGGCTGCCGTCTCTGGGGTCGCACAGAGTTGGACACGATTGAAGCGACTTAGCAGCAGCAGCAGTGACTATATACGAAGAAGGCAATGGCACCCCACTCCAGTACTCTTGCCTGTAAAATTCCATGGATAGAGGAGCCTGGTGGGCTGCAATCCATGGGGTTGCTAAGAGTCAGACACGACTTCACTTTCACTTTTCACTTTCATGCATTGGAGAAGGAAATGGCAACCCACTCCAGTGTTCTTGCTTGGAGAATCCCAGGGATGGGGGAGCCTGGTGGGCTGCCGTCTATGGGGTCGCACAGAGTCGGACACGACTGAAGCGACTTAGCAGCAGTAGCAGCAGCAGACTCACACCCAAGGCTGCCCTTGGGAAGCATGTCTGAAGCTTTGTACCTTCACTTTGAGAATTACAGCTCTTACCCTGTTCATGAGTGGGGCTTCCCTGGTGGCTCAACTGGTAAAGAATCCACCTGCAAAGTGGGAGACCTGGGTTCGATTCCTAGGTTGGGAAGATCCCCTGGAGAAGAGAACGGCTACCCACTCCAGTATTCTGGCCTGGAGAATTCCATGGACTGTATAGTCCATGGGGTCACAAAGAGTCGGACATGACTGAACAACTTTCACTTCACTTCACTTAACCCTGTTCATGAGTAATGTGCTGAAAATTCTTTATCCACTAGTCAATAAATATCTATTGTTTATTTGCAAATAAGTTACATTTACAAATATGATATATTACATAACACATTACAAAGGATGCACGGAAATAGTTTTAAAAAATGCCTAACAAGTGTGCAAGATGTTGCTATTATTTTCCTTCATGCTTGTGCTCAGTCCTTCAGTCGTGTCCAACTCTGCAACCCCGTGGACTGGAGCCCTCCAGGCTCTGCTGTCCATGGAATTTTTCAGGCAAGAATACTGGAGTAAGTTGCTATTTCCTCCTCCAGGGGATCTTCCCAACCCAGGGATCAAACCCACGTCTCCTACATCTCCTGCATTGCAGGCAGATTCTTTAGGGCTAACCCACTGGGGAAGCCAAATCAGCCTAATTCTGACTCCAAGTCCCCATCCTGCCTAGCCTATGAGAAAGGTAGCCACCTTCCTCTCTGCAATCCACAGGCTCATGCAGAAGTCCAGGTTCTTATGCAACACCAAGGTCTGACCTTATCATCATCATTCATTTACTTAACAAATATTTATTGAACACCTAACCACATGCTAAGGCCTGCTCTAATTGCTGATAAGTCAAATCCCTGCCCTCTGATCCAGGCCGACCAGGTACTTCCGTACTTCCCCTGGGGCTCAGGAGGGACTCCAGGGAGGCTGGGGTCCAGCCTCCCTGGGAACATGTGCAGCCCCTCCCCACCAGATGCTGACCTTCCAGACCCTGCCAGAAGGCAGAGGATGAATCCCCTCTAGATGATTCTGCACTTTTTCCTGACAGGGAATTTTTTCTCGCAGACTCATCAGTTCTCAAAAACATCCTCCCTCTGCCCTCTCTCTCCAGAACATCCTTCATCATCTCTTTAAAATAAATGTTATGTCTGGGGCTTCCCTGGTGGGTCAGTGGTAAAGAATCTGCCTGCCAATGCAGAAGACGTGGGTTCGATCTCTGGGTCTGGAAGATCCCCTGGAAGAGGGCATGGCAACCCACTTCAGTATTCTTGCCTGGGAAATCCCATGGATAGAGAAGCCTGGGGGGCTACAATCCATGGGGTTGCAAACAATTGGACAGGACTGAGTGACTGAGCACACACACATTATAATATTTTACATTCTTTATGTTGCAGAGCTTCATAATAATATTTTTAAAGATTAGTTACCAGATCCATATAAGAACTCTTGTTGTTGGCCAGTTGCTAAGTTGTGTCCTGACTCTTTGCGACCCCATGGACTGTAGCCCACCAGGCTTCTCTTCCACAGGATTTTCCAGGCAAGAATACTGGAGTGGGTTGCCATTTCCTTCTCCAAGGGATCTTCCTGACCCAGGGATTGAACCCACGTCTCCTGCAGTACAGATGGATTCTTTACCGCTAAGCCACCAGGGCACCCCGTATGATAAGGATGTTTATAATATTAGGTGTAAAAAGCGTGTAGTAATTGCGAGTGATGTTCACTGATATTTCCAGTTCTCCTTCCTAAGCACCTCCTTGGAGTTCGATGTAGCCCGGGCACTTGCCTTGACTAATTAAAAGTGAATGATGTGGGTCACTTCCAGGTGGAAGCCCTTCACAACCAGAGTATGAGTCACCGTATTTTCTCGCTCCCATTACAGCCCCATGAGCCTGAATCCCTGAGTATGGATCCTGTGGAGCAGAGACCCGACTGACTTGGGATGGATGTGTAGCATAAAAAGAAACAAACCTTTGTTTTTCCAAGCCACCGGAGATTGTTTTTTGCTGCAGCATAAGGTAACCTATGCTGACTGATTTGAAGCAGGAGGTAATTTCTGGCAGTATAGATAACTAGATACTCAGAAGCCCTTCCAAGTACAAAAGAACTGGATTTTTTGTTTCTTTGTTGTTGTTGTTGTTTTTCTTTGCTACATGGCTTGCAGGATCTCAGTTTCCCAACCAGAGAATGAACTCAGGCCATGGCAGTGAAAGTGCTGTGCTAATTATTGGACCACCAGGGAATTTCCTGGATCACTTTTTAAATGGACTGTTGGGCTTCTAAGTAGTAAAGTCATTGTCCAGGGACAGCTCTTATCCTCAAATATGAGCTGAAACCAGAACTGGGAACCAAGAGTGCTAAGAAAATAAGAATACTGGGTTATCCTAAGGGCCAGAACCATTGCAGCACAGCATGAACCCTAAAGCATCAGAAGATGGGGAAGCCAAGAGCCTGACACTTCCTCCTTAGGCCAGGACCCTCCAAAAAGGTGAAGTATGTTCTCAGGTTGGTGTTTTCCTTCTGTTCCCAACAGAATCAAATACTCAGTAGGAAAGCCAAGAGTCACCAAGTGTGAGTTTGAATCCAAGATCACCAAGCACAGAAGGAGGCAGACCACCAAGAGAGAGTGAGTCACTGGAAAAACAAGCATCTAGTTTAGACCCCAAGAAATTTGGATGTATATTTTCATTTATGAACGTGTTTAGAACAATTATTAAGTGCTAGCTTCCCTGGTGGCTCAGACAGTAAAAGCGTCAGCCTACAATGCAGGAGACCCAGGTTCGATCCCTGGGTTGGGAAGATCCCTGGAGAGGGAAATGGCAACCCACTCCAGTATTCTTGCCTGGAAAATCCCATAGATGGAGGAGCCTGGTAGGCTACAGTCCATAAGGTCGGTAAGAGTCAGACACGACTGAGCAACTTCACTTCACTTCTTCAGTTAAGTGCTAGCTCTGTTGTAAAGTTTTTTTTCCAATTTTAACTTATTTAATTCCCATAACAACACTATGAAGCAAGTACTACTGTTATCCCCATTTTATAAAGGAAAAAACTGAGGCACAGAGAGACTAAGTAATTTATTCCAGGTCAACTTTTCTTAAGTGGTGTGTGTATGCTAAGTCGCTTCAGTCGTGTCCAACTCTTTGCGACCGCATAGATTGTAGCCCACCCATCTGTCCATGGGATTCTCCAGGCAAGAATATTGAAGTGGGTGGCCATGCCCTGCTCCAGGTGATCTTTCTGACCCAGGGATCGAACTCATGTCTCTTATGTCGCCTTCGTTGGCAGGTGGGTTCTTTACCACTAGCACCACCTGGGTAGCTTTAGTGGTAGAGCTACAATCTGGATTCAGACAGTTGGTTCTAGAGTCTGCTGTCTTCACCACTACATTCTGTTGACTGTCTAACATAGAATGTCTACATTTGACAAATTTAAAGAAATAAGGAGTGGAAAACCAAAGATAAGAAAACAACAAAAGATGATTTGGAAAAGAATAAAAAAAAAGACAAAAGTAAAATGGTTGAAAGTAAACATTTAATGAACATGTTAAATATCTGAAGAGATAATTGGTGAATTCAAGAATATTTGAAGAAAACATTCAGAATGTAGCACAGGAAAAAAGGAAATGGAAAATAAAGAGAAATTTAAAGATATGGAAGATAGAATGAGATGTTCTAATAATTTAATAAACTAATAATTAAAATTTTAATTGCAGGGTTGAAAGTAGAGAGTAGAGAGGCTGGATAATATAATAATATCTGAAACAAAGATAGCTGAGAATTTTTCAGAACCGATAGAAAGACCTAGGCTTTCAGAAATACAGTACATCCCTAGAAAGATAAATTAAAAAGGAAATTTATGCCTTAGATGTGTTATAGGGCAACTGGGGAACTCCAGAGACACTAAGAAAATCTTAAAAGCAACCTGCAGAGAAAAGGACTGCAAAGGACTAACAATTAGACTGTCAGGCTTATCAAGAGTTATAGTGGACGCAGGGAGTCTGTGGAATGATTATTCAAAGTGTTGAAGAGAAATAACTATCCATTGCACATCCAGAAAAGCCACATTTCATAATGAGAGTAAAATAAAGTTAGTTTCAGATAAATAAAAACTAGCACACGTTTACTGAAGAAACTCACATCCATCTTTCAAGATTCATCTCAAATGCTATTTCTTCCATGGCACTCTCAACTTTGAATCCCTGTAGCATTTTTGTTTGAGCCTTTCTCATGATTGTTCCCAAATTCAGACATAGACTGAAATTATACATGCCTTTTCATAATTCTCTCTTGCCCTTGCCACTTCTCTCACCCTGCTCCACTCCCAGAAATGCCCTAGGACCTCTTTGGTGTCTAACTCACCTTAACTTTTTGTATAGTTTCTATCATGATGCATGTAGTCAGGGCATGATTAGTATTTATTGAAACCTACTGGTCAGTCTTCTCCCATGTGTTTCATGGACCATCAATTCCAAAAGATCCTCATTTCTAAAGGGGTTTTATAGCCAAACCTTCTCCAGAATGCTGAAATTCACAATTTAATTAGTTTAACCCCACATTTCCCCAAAGTTTTGCCCACAGTACAACTCCTTCCACTCTTTACTCCATGACTATCCCAAGAGACTGGTGTTTCTAGGAATACATTTAGCAAAAATCTGCAGAAGGCAATTACTTGTTTGAGTGTCCAAGGCTTGGAGTCAACATCTTGGATCCTGCTTCTACACTGCTAATTGTTTAATTAGTTCTAAGTCATTTATCCTCAGGTTCCTTATTTATGACTCCATTAGCAGGTGACCCCCTCTAACTCTAAAATTCTATGAATTAAAGGGCATTGCCTTTTATAGTCAATTGGTCAGTCATTCTACACATACTAAATTCATACTAAAGCCAGTATGTAAAAGGCTGGGCATGCACTGGTGAACAAGGTTGGCAGTCACTGCTTTCATGGAGTTACATTGAGAATGATTTTTAGAGCTCACTATTAGAACATGGTTTTTGGATTTCCAGAATCAAATGTCTTACAGTTAAAAGCTGGGAATTTACTGCTTCATAAATTATGTACATCAGGCTGTGGAATAAATCTTTAGAATCTTAACGAGGCTTATGATTCTCTTTCACCTAGGAGCTCCATTGTAAGCATCAAAAACTGAACAGGATCACTTAGATGTATCTAGTCTTCAAATCTGCATCTTTAACTTTCCTTTAAAAGGCTTAATCCTCTATAGTTTAAAAGGCAAATTCTAAATGACAGAGCATCAACTGAGCACTGTTGTGTATAGGCACCATTCTAGGCCCTTTACATGTATTATCTCATATAATCCTTACAAGAAACACAAAAACCAAGTACAAATATTATTCCCATTTTATAGAGGTTAAATAACCTGCCCAAAGTTACACAGCTGGTAGAACTAAGCTTTGACCTCAGGCAGTATGGATTGGCAGTCTGTGCTCTGAACCTCAACTCTAAACTCTTACTATTCCTAGTCATCAAATACTGTTCAGTAGGTTTTCTGCTGAAAATTTAAGGGTTAACATTGCTGAAGAGCTGAACAATCATATGGGATTTTTAAACATCTAACTCCAACCAGGTAGTATACTGAGGAGGTAATGAAAACTTAAATTTTTTTTTTTTTTTTTGCTAAGCACTAATCTTTGTGATTATAAATGTATCCATGTGCCTGAGAATATTGAGATAATAAGTTAACATAAAACTGGTGGTACAGTTTTAAACCTGACAGCTCTATGTGTCTGATATGTTTTCTGAAAGTAATTTTAAGATAAGACTCCACTCTCAAACTTAAAATTCATTCTTCAAAGATTGCCAATACCACATAGTATTTATGGTATTGTATCAATTACATAGAGAAAAACTATAGTGCTAGGAGTAGAGGATGGTTTTAATTGTAAAATAGTAAAATAACAAAATACAATCAATGAAACGTGAACCACACAGTGTCAGTGAGAATTCTTGGCATTTAGAAGCCATTTTGCATGGAAATGGGTAAAATATAAACACAGTGCTTTATCTAGGATATGACAAGAAACTTCAAGATTGTAGTGTGCATTAAGATAACATTCCAAACCTATCCTTTCAAGTTTTCAGCCAAGAATTTGTTTTTATAATTTCTTTGGCAAACAGCTAACCTCTACTTGAGAATATCAATTTTCATGCTTATGGTCCCAATCCCATTGCATGTAACTGTTAACTTGCTGTGTGACCTTGACTAAATCTCTCCCCGCCAACCCACCCCACCCAAATGGAGGAATGGGATCTCTCAGGCCCCTTTTGGTTTTAAAATCCTGTAGTTCTAGCCTATGGATCATGACATAAACACCATAAAAAGTGCTTGCTCGAAGATTGGATTTATTAAAATTTGTTTTATTTAAGCATTTTTAAATGAGCAGTCCTATAGCCAGCTGTAAGGAGACTATAAACTTGGGCAGCCAGGGCCTATGGGTGATTTACTCAGGTCTGATGCTGGCTGGCAGAAGCTGTGCTATCTCAAGTCACCAAGCACCTGGTGTAGTTCACAAAAACAGTCCATCCACATGCTTCCTAGACTCCCCCAACACCAATGGGGTCTGAGAGATTCTGGGCAAAAGAACCGCCATGGGCAATGAGACGACCTTGCGCACCCTCCACAGACGGAAGAGGTGTGGCCCTCCTGACCCCCTGCTCAGATCCCTGCCCTGGAGACCCAAGTGCTTACGCCCCCAGCTGCTCCAAGTGTTGGCTGCTGCTCGGCCCTTCAACTGAGACCCTCTCTGGAGATAGCCCTTGGCTGAAGAGAGATGCTCTGCCCAAACCCACACCCCTGTTCCGGGCAGCCTACATCCAAGGACGGCAGATTCCGCCAAACAGGCAACCTCTTGCCCCACTGAGGTTTAACGCTGGTGGGCCAGGCCTGTGCTGGAGCTCCTGTAGGGTGGCCTTGGCTGAGGCCACCCGTGCTGCATAATCGTGCAACTGCTCCCTCGGCCAACAGATGTCGCCCCCGAGCACGTCCCTTATACTTCCGGTTACCAAGATCTCTGTCTCAGAACCGGCTCCAGAAATCAGAACCTGCCACAGGGAGGGACATAAAGACGTGAATTGGATGTGCTTAACTGTGGGTCCAGGAGCAGATGTCTTTTCCAGTAAAACGGAATAATAACTACCTCATAGAATTGTTTATTATATGAATACGAAGAAATGAATCCAAAGCATGGCAGTGAATGTCTAATAGCAGCTATTTAGCATTTATTAAAGGTGAGGTGCTGTTTTATGTACTTTACTACATAAAAACTCTATGAGAAAGATAATGTCCCTGATTTACAGATTAGACAATGGAGACATAGAGAAGTTAAATAATTTCTCCAATGTCACGTCTAATAAAGTGAAGAATTCAGACTCAGGCTACTGCAGAAACCACATTCTTATCTAAAAACTCTGCTGCTTCCTACTGAGAAAGGAAAATTGTTCAAATATTTGGATGATGGTAAACAAAAGCCCAATAATGACACCTGGTTCAAGATGTAACTTGAAAACAAAGCAATAATAAAATAAAAATTTTACAAAGGATTTCTGTACTCCTATTATTATTACTATATTGTTTAGTATTATGTTATTAATTGTAATTGTTATTACAATTAATTATTTAATTATAATTAATATAATTCATTCAATATAATTAATTATTAATTGTAATTATATTCTCTATTATTGTATTGTTTATATTTCTGTGTTGCTATAATTTATTTTTGCTTCAGATCAGTCATTTTTCATCAGGAGAATGGGTAAAACAAGGTGGTAAAATAAGGCGGGGGACCTATCTGATGTGACAATGCTTGCTCTATAAGATAATATCTTTGTGCTATTTTTTTTTTATCTGTTTCTATTTTAATGAAATATGTACTGAGTTTCTAATTTAATGAAATGTGCTAGGTGCAAAGTCAAAGAATAAATAAAGCAATGATGTGTTTCACTGTTAGATGGTAATTTTGTATACTAATAGGGTTTAGGTTATATCATATTTCCAACAATTTAAAATATCCCCCTCCCTTGGGTCCTTATAATGAATATACATTATCACAGAGGAGATGGGCACTGTGACAAAGGACCCTGCTGTGCCCCTCCTGATGCCTCCTTGGCAGTTTACACTCGAATTCACTTCAGACTGGTTGTCTGTTAGCATCTGATGGAAGGCATTTGTTTCACATTTCACTTCTAATCCAGAGGAATTTATACCATAATTTTTATCTTAGAGGATAATGTGTTAACAATGCTTTTTGGATCCCTGTTACACTTCTCAGGTCAGGAAAGTCTCTTTTACTCTTTAAGGCACAAGTCTGTTAAAGCTTTTATGATTTGCAAACAAAGTGTTTTTTCATCTGCTATTAGATAACTAAGGTATAAGAGAGTTCCTTCTACACCAAATAAATTAAACATCTAAGTAATTTATAGCTCCAGGTATGTTTGCCAGACTAGCATAACTGAATAAAGCCAACAGATTAAATGTTCCCTTGGCAATCGGCAAGGGTATGAGATACAGCACCTGGGCTGCCCCATTGGGTCTCATTATTAAATCACAGGCAAGAGCTCAGGATCCCAGGGTCCCGAGTGACGGGTAGGAGCAGACTGAAGGAGAGAGCTTTTGCTCCCCCCAGGTATCATAGCAGTCATTACTTCTGATCCTTGGAAGTGAAACACTCTTAATACAATGGAGATAAAGGAAGGGTAGGGCAGAAGAAGGGAGGAAGACAGACTGACTGCATGTTTCAACGAAGAAAGACTAATTACTTACATAACACCAAGTTGTAAACTCATCAACTTAACAGCATTTATTTGCACCATCTCAGAGCAAAAGTTAAAAAGCGGGAATATTTTGTATACAGGACCACTGTTTATCACTCTCAAGGGTCAGAACAAGAAGTACTTTCAAAAATAGACTGTATTTCCCTCATTCTTCTTTCCAGGTTTTGACTAGCACCCGCCTTTGTATAGAGAAGGAAGGTTTGGTTTCCAGAACTGATGGCAACAGCAGAGAAACATTAGAGCTCAGGATTTAGGGAGTTATGTGTAATATCCAGTCTACTTCTTGGGAAAGTTTTATATGCCAGAAACCAGTCATCTCATCTTTAACAAAGGGAATTTATTAATCAGAATATGGTTTTAAATTTGTACATTGAATGATGGGAGGGTTCAGATGATCGGTGGAAAGATTAGGTGGGAGGCAGTAAATGTATATTTAGTGGAAATCCCACTTCTAGATCCCGTTCATTGCACCTGGTAGACAAACAGGGTCCCATTAAAAATAAATAAATACATCACTTCCCTCTTGAAAGGTCTCGTGGAAATCTAAATGCTTTAAGAAAAATATAGAAGATAGAACTATGCTGATACTTCTTAAATATTGTTTGCACAGCTTCTCTGAAGATGAATGAGATAGAGAAAAAGAAAAGACCAAAACATTCCAGGTATATTGTATACTGAGACCTCCAGTTATTGCTAGACTTCTGGTCCTGTGATAGTCCCTTTGTGAGGGGTGAGAATCAGAGGGTGGGAGGATAAAGATGGTGCGTGCGATGATTTAGAGTGCCTAGCCTCCCTAGTGGCTCAGATGGTAAAGAATCTGCTTGCAATGCAGGAGACATGGGTCCAACCCCTGGTTCAGGAAGATCCCCTGGAGAAAGAAATGGCAACCCACTCCAGTATTCTTGCCTGGAGAATTCCACGGACAGAGGAACCTGGCAGGCTACAGTCTGTGGGGTCACAAAGAGTCAGACATGACATAGCAACTAAACAACTACAACAACCTCCAAAGTATCTAAATTTAAGGTAAAACTATTCTGTTGTATTCATTGCTGAATTCTCACAGAGTACACTAACCTTTTCCTTTCCATTTAGGAAGAAAGGGTGGGAAAGAAGCTTTGCCTAGTGCATGAATATGGCCTTGAAAATGTCCTATTGTTGAACTATTGTTGTCTTGTTGAGTCTGCAGCCAGGAAGGCAGAAATCACTGCGGCAAAGCAGGTGTGAACGTCCCCCCACTTCAGAGGCAGCGCTCTTTGAAGCTGGAAAATCAAGGACACTGGTACCTTCAAGGAAACAAGGATATAATTATCACAACACCCAATTGGCCAGTGGCCTTCCATTCCTCAGGCCTGCCCTACTCCCTTCGCTGGCATCCGCCCAGGTCCTCACAGACTGAGCTCTGTGTCCCAGATCGCTCAGCCGGAGGAGCAGCCCACTCCCGCACCCTTTGAAAGTGTTCTTAATCTCTTTCTACTGCGCTGCGCTTGCTGACATAAATCCGCCAGCCCAGGGGGCCTCCAAGCCCCCCACAGAGGGAGGCCCTTCAGGCCAAGTGGAGTCTGAGCAGCAAAGGCGCAGAATTTATGCTTCCTCTCACCTGTGCGGTCTGTCTGCGGCCCCGACTCTAGGCGATTTTTGAAGGTTTGATTAGAACCTTCCAGCTCCTCGCCAAGTCTGCCATCATCACCTTAGTCACAGAAGCAGACTTCTCAAGGCCATTGGAAGTGAATAACAGGGACTGTCAGCTTCATTATTATATTTGAAATGTTGAAAGCAGAAGCCTAATAAAATAAGTTCAGAAAAACAAAAAGAGCCATAAATTATCATTTGAATGGAGTGGCTAAAGAACTCCTTTACTCAAAATACCTGGGGGCTATTTCTCAATTATAGCAATAATCCAGTATTTGGTTTCCTTCCCTTCACTGTGCAAGAGCCTTGGCTGTGTTCTCTTAGCACAGATTCTTTTCTGCTTTTGTGATCAAGTGTCTAGAATCAAGAGTTACACAACAAACACTCCCTATCCAACTCCTTCATACTCACACACACACACCCCCCCACACACCCATACTCCCCACCCAGCCTTGGCCCTAAAATGTTAAGTCGCTCAGTTGTGTTCAACTCTTTGCAATCCCATGGACTATCGCCCACCAGTCTCCTCTGTCCATGGAATTCTCCAGGCAAGAATACTGGAGTGAGCTGTCATTCCCTTCTCCAGAGGATCTATCCGAACCAGGGATTGAACCCAGGTGTCCTGCACTGCAGGCAGATTCTTTACCATCTGAGCTGACAGGGTCCTTAGGGGTCTACTGAAGTGTACTAATTCTTTTTGATTGCAAGGAATTTATCCTACATTATTAACAATCAATACTCATCGCAAATTTACATTTTATTTATTTTAAGGGTAAAATTTTATTTCCTTCACTTCACAAAGACTACCTATGTTAAACTGATATATTTAATGGAAAAACATTATAATGGAAGCATTATTTTCTGTAAAATCAGAAGCAAACTAGGGATGCCCATATCACTGTTACCTTTACAAAATGTTTTGGATATTCTAGACCAGTGGGTCTCTGCTGGTGGTAATTTTGCTTCCCAGGGGACATTTGACAATGTCTGGAGCCATTTTTAGTTGTCTCAACTTTGGGGAAACTATTGGTGTCTAGTGGGTAGAGGCCAGGGATGCTGGTAAACATTGTACAATGCACAGGACAGCCCCCACAACAGGGAACTCTCCAGCCCAAAATATCAATAGTGCTGAGGTTGCAAAACCTTGTTCTATACAATGCAGCAAAACATAAAACATAAATAAGAGAAATAAAGTTTAGAAAATAACTGATTTTTATTCATTGCAAATTATGTGTATCACCTAGAAAAGCAATTAAAATCAATAAGTACACAGTATTAAAATTCATAAAATGATAAATAACATAGCTGGATAAAATATTTTCCATTATGTGAGAGACTAAGAGTCTTTAAGTTTTCCTATGGGTCTATTTATCTATACTATAAACATTTTCCAAGAACAAAAGGATTAGTTTATAAAAGAATACTCATAAGGTATAAGAAGACTTTTGCATTTCAAAACTATGGAAACAACTAAGACATTTTTAATAATCTAGCCTATAATACTGCAATACAAAACATTATAGGAAACCGAAGTAGACATATCTTCCCAAACCTTAAGTTGGACTTAAGGACTTTTTTAAAAGGTTGTCTAGAACACGAAAAAATGATTTGAGGGCAGTGAATACACACACACACACACAAACACACACACATGCTCCTTTGGTAGATAAAAAGGTTCCCAGTATTCTTAAATGAGGACAGTATTCAAATACATCACAAAAATCAAGATAATCTATAATAATAGATTATTATGATTCAGCAGATCATATGGTAGGTAGATGAAAGTTTCTTGAGGGACAGACCCATATTTTATTGATTTTTCCATCTCCATAATTGTAAATTAATGAAATAAAAAAATAAAAGCAGTGAGAGATGATCTTTGAACTTGCTTGTAAAAAGTCAACTTACAACTCAAGCAGTTGTAATTCAGCATCTAAGAACCCACATCTGAAAGGCTGAATGAATAGTCAGCATTTTAATAGAAGGTTTTGTCTCATGTTCTAACTGTTACATATATATATATATATATATATATATATATATATATATATATAGTGAGCCAATAGGAATCAACCAGGGATGTTTTACTAATAACAGTAAACTCAAGTTTTAAATGTTGAAGACTTGAAAGAGTCTGTAAATACTACATGATATATCTAAGTCTATCAAATATTTTCCTTGATCTCTCAGCTCATTTTCATAAGCCTTCAAATTTTGAGGAGTAGGGAGGGAGGACACAAACAAAGGAAGGCCGGATGAAAAGTAACAATTGGGAAATAATCAGAAGCCTTCACTTTATCCCTTCCATTCGATCTCATAGCCTCTCCCTAGAATCCTTGGTCCTGAATATATTTAAGAATGTGTATTCCATAGTTCCAAGAGGACAAAAGTCTCACAATCCAGCTTCATATAAATCTCACAATCCAGCTTCATTTGACATGATGTTCATGGTCCAGGAAGTCCCAGACAAGCTCACAAGGGAACGTATTCCAAAAGGTCATTGTCCTTTTTGATAGAAATTTCGAAGCTTAGGGACAAGAAAAATATTAGTTACGGTTCAACTGAAAACTTTCTCTGTGCTAGACATCTTCTTAAAGATGTTTTAAATTTTTCTGGGCTAACGCTTTTTACAGCCCTCATCTTCTGATGAGGAGACAGATGTTATGGAGGGAACATGGGCAGGCCACCCGTGCCTGAACTGGCAGAGCCAGGATGGGAATCCACACCTAAATTAAGTCTAAGTTCTCTCCAGAGGGTGTAGGTGGGCTCAGTAGTTGCTGCACTGAGGCTTAGTTGCTCCAAGACATGTGTGATCTTAGTCCTCCAACCAGTCCCTCAAAACCAGATCCCTGCATTACATGACAGATTCTCAACCACTGGACCACTAGGGAAGTCCCCTGGAGGTTTCTGACATTTTCTGATGTGGACAGATAAACAGGTTCATCTTCCTGATGTGTTGAAAATAGACTGAAATAATCAGGATGAAACAAGGGCGAACAATGATGGGAATATTGTAATAATCAGGAAGGAGATAGTTATAGCCAAGGGGTAGCAATGATAATAATTCATTTAAAAGGGTCTTATTGGCTTGGATATACTTTCAAGGTATAGCAAATAGGATTTCCAAGCAGACTGAGCAGGGATATAAGAAAAAAAATATAAGACAAAAAGCCAGGAGACAATAGGAACCCTGAAGTTTTCTGCTCCAGCAAGTAAAAGAATGGAATTGTCACTAATAGAGATGGATAGACAGGTTCAAAATGGTTGTTACACTTCAAGAAAAGGTAGAGCAACCTGGGCTGCAGGTATAAATTGGTCTCAATGCCCATGCGCTAGCCAATAGCTTAAGAACTTGGAATTTCTACCTGTTTATGGGTGTGGGAGGAGAGCTTTCTAGAAGTTACAAGAATGAAAAACCTAATTAGAAAAATCTCCAAAAAAGTCATGGTTTGAGTTATGATTTTTAAAGTCCTGATCCAAGCTTTTTCTTATAGGCCTTTTCCTAGCCTGCCACCTCAAATTAACTCTGTATGTGCCCAAGTTGGTTCTGGCCATCACTCCCAATTGGAATGGAGGTTTCCACAGTAAACTTTAGAGAAACGGTGGTTCTTTGCTTGTTGACACTCTTTCAGGACCACCAGGAACTCAGGCACTTCTTCCACTCTTCAGTTCATTGGGCTACTGGCTGCCTTGGACCTCTTGGACATTTCAGAGTTTTTCTAGGTTGACAAAAGAGGAAGATGGCAGGTCAACCCAATCATTCAAATAACTCCGCGGTGTGTCAGGAGATTCATCCGTGTCCTTATCACTTGTGTTTTTTTATCTTGGTTATAAGTCAGCCTATGAAAGGGAAGAAGCAATTGATCATTGTAGGAATCAAAGACTGAGCTAGACTCAAGAGCAGATGTCTTTTCTCATGAATGTAGGAAGTTTCCCCTAACATCTTCAGTACTTGTTGCTTGGAAGCTAAATATGAGATTTGGATTCAACATTTATTGATCTCCTACACAGCAGAGATTAAGAGGCCTTCTTTGTGTTACTCTGATTTAATCCTCATAACACTGAGAGGTGGCATTACCTATATTACAGTGGGAAGAGATGAGGCTCAGAGAGGGTGAGCAACCAGCCCAAGGCCACGCTTGGGCCTGGAAGTGACAAGAACTAGCCTTCCCACCCAGGTCTTTAGGGGCTCTTAACTCTGTGCCACATTTTTTGGCTTATAACGTGAGCAAATAGTGAAAGGTTCAAACCCAAACAGATAGTCTCTAAGCACTGCTGCTGCTGCTGCTAAGTCACTTCAGTCGTGTCCGACTCTGTGCGACCCCATAGACAGCAGCCCACC
Source organism: Bubalus bubalis (assembly GCF_019923935.1). Taxonomy (NCBI): domain Eukaryota; kingdom Metazoa; phylum Chordata; class Mammalia; order Artiodactyla; family Bovidae; genus Bubalus; species Bubalus bubalis. The sequence goes on along the minus strand of NC_059172.1, from coordinate 21,662,913 downwards.
AGGCTCCACCGTCCCTGGGATTCTCCAGGCAAGGCCACTGGAGTGGGTTGCCATTTCCTTCTCCAATGCATGAAGGTGAAAAATCAAAGTGAAGTCGCTCAGTCGTGTCCGACTCTTCGCGACCCCATGGACTGCAGCCTACCAGGCTCCTCCGCCCGTGGGATTTTCCAGGCAAGAGTACTGGAGTGGGGTGCCTTCTCCAAGTCTCTAAGCACAGTGGTAGGCAAAGATGATTTGTCTTCTCTTTAGAAAGGAAATATCCATGTGGGAGAAATTTCACCTTTGAATATGGAAATTACACTCTCGTTTGCAAGAGAAAGTAGAAAAACCCTTTATTCATGCCTAAAAGATGTGATAACAAAAACTGGAATTTTCTTTTTACTATTTGCTCAAAAGAGTATCCAAATTCACAACATAACATAAGATTGTGTGTGTGTGTGTATCTATGTGTGAGAAAGAGAGAGAGGGAGGGAGGAAGGGAGGGAGAAAGAGTAATAAATGCTTACTCTGGGTAGGTACTTTGTTAAGCATTTTCCAGACTTGATTTCTCTTAAACTTTGCATCAGTCCTATGAAGCAAATACTATTATCTGCCCTGTTTTACTGATGAAGAAAATGTCTTTCAGGGTAAGGTTTGTGTACCTACCTGTACTAAACGAAGCTTATGAGACCCAGGATTCCAACCCTAGTGAACATGAGTAACTCCTCATTTTCTTTACAGCCCAATACATACCATTTGAAAACTGTTGAAATGGCTACTCTCAAGTTTCTCTCATGAGCATGTAAATTGGTATTTTCCAGGCTGGCGCTTTTGATTCAATCATAAAAGTAAACATATTCTTTTGGCCCAACAATTTCATTCCTAGGAATTTTCCCCAAGAAAGTAATAAGGTGTCTGTGTGCCAGTATTAATGTGTAAGTTCTGTATGTTGTTATGTATTTATCATTAAATTATTAATATTGTTACTATGTTATTTGATTCAAATGTCTAACAGGAACCAGGCTAGATCCATTATGGCACATCCCAATTAAAATAATATGAAGTCATTAAAAATCAAGATACATTGTGAACACAAGCAAGTACTATCTAAATTGTGCTATATATATATATATATACACATATATATATATACATATATATATATGGCAGAGAAGACAATGGCACCCCACTCCAGTACTCTTGCCTGGAAAATCCCATGGATGGAGGAGCCTGGAAGGCTGCAGGCCATGGGGTCGCTGAGGGCCGGACACTACTGAGTGACTTCACTTTCACTTTTCACTTTCATGCATTGGAGGAGGAAATGGCACCCCACTCCAGTGTTCTTGCCTGGAGAATCCCAGAGACGGGGGAGCCTGGTGGGCTGCTGTCTATGGGGTCGCACAGAGTCGGACACAACTGAAGTGACTTAGCACCTTAGCATATATATATGGTATATAATAGGGATTGAACACACACCAAAAGAGATACAGTAAACTTCTGAAAAGACATGCTGCTGCTGCTGCTGCTAAGTCGCTTCAGTCGTGTCCGACTCTGTGCGACCTCATAGACGGCAACCCACCAGGCTCCCCCATCCCTGGGATTCTCCAGGCAAGAACACTGGAGTGGGATGCCATTGCCTTCTCCCTAAAAAGACATGACCTCATTTAATTTGGCTTAAGGCTGGCAAGAGGCTATTTTAGCCAGAAATTCAATGTAGTGTCTTTGTGAGGTTCTGTAAGGATGAATACATCTTCCTACTGCTCAGGGAACAAAGTCCAGACTTCTTAACTTTTGGGCTGTATAGCCCTTAAATGACTGGTCTCTGATCATCTATCATCCATCTTTCTGCTTTTCTCACTATGCTCCATGCACACAGGTCCTTTTTCGTTCTTTGGTTGTACCTGCTCAGTCCTAATCTGATGCAGGGGATTTGCACATGCTGTCCCTTCTGCTTGGAATGATTTTCCCCTTCTTCTCATGGCTGGCTTTTTTCTTCAGGTCTCAGCTTAAACGTCACCTCTTCGGGGAGTCTTTCTTTGACTATGAAGTGTAGAGTCAGCATCTTCTGCTATTGTTCCCCACAGCCTCCTGCTCTTTTCCTTTTTTAGCATGTGTAATAACCTGTCATGGTGTGTTTATGTGTTTTACTTGTTCCATGTCTGCCTTCCCAAAGAAGCTATGCCCCGCGAAGTTAAGAGCCACCTCTGTTTTTTTCACCCCTGTATACCAGATGCCTGCTCAGAGGTTATTCGTGGTAGGCACTCAAAGACTTGCTGAATGAATGAATAAATGAACAAAGTTAACAGTAAGTTATTAGCCTCTGATTCTGTATCTAGCAAAGTGCTGGGAACATTTAGAAACTTATTGGCTAAGAAGACAGGGACAAAGTAACAGGTGGCTGATAATCAATGTGAATCAGTGTAGCACACAGGCTATAGGAAGTCATGCAAGGAAATGCTTCATTTGTTTCTAAACCATTTTCGAAGAATGGCTCATTGGATCTGAACTGTGTCCTGCATCCTAGAAGGAATTTGAACTGGAGAGCAATATCCCTGAGCACAGATCTCCCATTTTCTAAAAGGATCTAGGGCCAGGCACATAGACTGATGCAGAGTCATTGCACCACTTTGCATGGACTCACAGCCTCTTTTGCCTCACACAGTCCCTCAAAATCTGACTTCCTCCTCTATGCAAAGAAAGAGGACTTGCCATCCTGCAGTCTGAGGGACTGTGTCCAAATCTGTCCAAACCCTGAGAGAGTGATTCACAAGTAGAAGTCGTGTCTCCTAAAGAACCACATGAAATATACTAAAATAGTGGGGGGCAGGGGGAAGAGCAATCACTTTGTGTTGAAAGAGAAATTTTTATATGTAAAATTGTGTAGGAGGCTTAAACACAATTATAGGAAAAGCAAAACAGATAATCCTACATATTAACTGAATATTTTTCTCCCTACAGATTCGAAAATAGCAACATGTATCTGATTTTATAAACAGAACACATAAGGCTAGCTTAGGATCCAACAGTTTCCTATGGAGTGCTGTCTTCAGATATGAAAGTGGGTGTTTGTGGTGGGGGCTGAGATGGCATAATATTTTCCAAGCCCTATTCAAATAGCAACTTCTGTCTGTTACCAAGCTATTAATTTTTCCAACAGTTGATTGCAAATTCACCTCATAAATCAATCTGTACAAGAGGTCAGAAGCCAACCACAGCCAATTAAAACCTCTCAGCAATAATTCATCCAAGATCTGAGTAAGGATTTTTTTTTACAAGTCCTAGGAGGCCCTTGTTTATTCTAATCAGATCAGTAGAGGAAGAACTAAATTGGGTAGGACCCGCATTTTTCTCTTATCCTGGGACACAAACTCAGATGTTTTTATAAGGAAAGGAAGAGGAAGAGGAGAATGATATGAGGAAAGAGTGGGCTGAAGAATTTAGAACTCTTTCTCCACATAAAGTAGTGTTCCCAGGGCTCTCCCCAAGGCTTGATCTGCTTCTGGTTTCCCCTACTTGACCTGGGGAGTTTCTATTCCAACCTCTTTGGGGTCTGAGTCCTGTCAGTAATGTGTCCGACAAATAAATACAGCTAACTACATTTAGTGAGGGGCTGTGATACATCAGACCCTGTGGAGGACTGAAGGAAATGCAGTATACTTGCTGCTTTTTAGGAAACTTCAGACCAAAGAGGATTAACCAGGTGTGAGAAAGTGCTGGAAAAAGTAGGAGGCTATATGTGCTTGTGTGTGTGTGCTAAGTCGCTTCCCTTGTCTCTGACTCTGCAACCCCATGGACTGTAGCCCACCAGGCTCCTCTGTCCATGAGATTCTCCAGGCAAGAATACTGGAGTGGGTAGCCATTCCCTTCTCCAGGGCATCTTCCCGACCCAGGGATCGAACACAGGTCTCCTGCATTGCAGGCAGATTCTTTACCATCTGACCTGACAGGGAAACCCAGATGAAAGGAGAGCTTTGCCAAGCACTAACGTGCTCTCGGCAACCCACTCCAGTGTTCTTGCCTGGAGAATCCCAGGGACGGCGGAGCCTGGTGGGTTGCCGTCTATGGGGTCGCACAGAGTCGGACACGACTGAAGCGATTTAGCAGCAGCAGCAGCAGCATGCTTTCTGGCCCCTGACGCCTGCTCAGTGTTGGCTATATGTAACTAAGAACAATACCGGACTCTAGGCCCTGCCATAGTGCTCCCTGCTTATCAGCTCACTTTGGTTTCAAGATGCTCCCTCCAGTTCCAGGTCTAACCAGACTCTTGATTGATCACCCGGGGGGTCTGCAATGACATCTACTGGTGGTTAGGCCTGAGGAAGTTCAGGCTCCCACAGTCCTGTTTCCCACAGCCTACTTGGCCTCCTCCCTGGGGTAGGACAGCCCATGGAGCAGCCCCTGCTGTGTCTGAGGGGCTCAGTGAGGCTCAAAACTCTCCCACCTGATTAGCAAGCCTCTCATTTAATCCCCACTTCAGCCAGCCTCAGATGCACAAGCAAACCTTCCAGCTCCTTTTTATAATAGAATGCTTTATTTTCTAATTATAAATATAAACATAAAAGCTTATTATAACAATTTGAACAGATGTGAAGGGTATAAGAGAAAAATTAATAGTCTCCCTACCTCCACCCCCTTATCTCTCTCCTTGCTACCCCCATCCTAAGGTAACAAGTGGAAATTATTCTGTGAATATCCTCCCATGACTTGTAAATATCATAAAAATACTTTTGAAGTGTTTATACAAACACATGCAATCATATAGTTTTATGATTAAGTATTACATCTGCAATATTGCTTTCTTTTCCCATACTGTCCAAAATATTTTGGACATCTTTACCTCCCCGGTGGCTCAAATGGTAAAGAATCTGCCTGCAACGCAGGATCCCTGGGTCTGGAAGATCCCCTGGAAGAAGGCATGGCTACCCACTCCAATATTCTTGCCTGGAGAATTCCACGGACAGAGGAGCCTGGCAGGCCACAATCCATGGGGTCACAAAAAGTTGGACATGACTGAGTGACTAATACCTAGAAACTCTAGACAGCCCTGTGAGTTCTTTAACCACAAGTTCTGCAGGACATTCCAAAAGTAAATAGAAATATCAGCTTTGTCTTCCTGGTGACCTCTTAGGTTTCAACCTCTTCTGTCCAAGGCTTTAAGTTCCAAAAACCTGTGAGATGGGGGAAGTAAATCAAAGAGTCATAACTTTTATTTCTCTGTAAAACCAGAGTATTTGTGGCTATTTATGGTCCATTTCCCTGTCCTTGAGTTTCTCTTGTGGCTCAGCTGGTAAAGAATCTGCCTGCAATGTGGGAGACCTGGGTTCAATCCCTGGGTTGGGAAGATCCTCTGGAAAAGGGAAAGGCTACCCACTCCAGTATTCTGGCCCAGAGAAATCCATGGACTATCTCTGAGAGTCACTCTAGTAGCAAGTTTCAAAGTCATTTCTGGACTTCCCTGGTGGCTCAGACGGTAAAGCGTCTGTCTACAATGTGGAAGACCGGGGTTCGATCCCTGGATTGGGAAGATCCCCTGGAGAAGGAAATGGCATCCACTCCAGGACTATTGCCTGGAAAATCCCATGCACAGAGGAGCCTGGTAGGCTACAGTCCATAGGGTCGCAAAGAGTCGGACACAACTGAGCGACTTCACTATAGCCCTGTCCTCAGATATTCCCTTTGTCTTCAACTTTTTTGTAGATTTGGAGACATGTGCAAAGAAAAGCGAACAGCAAAAGACACTATCTCCCTCTCAGAGATCTCTGCAACTACCAACACATGGTCCTACCTGAGAATGAGGAAACGAGTGTGCAGATAAGTTTTGCCCACTCTGTGGTTACCCTGATCCAGCCCTCAAACTCATCAGCCAGGAGCGCAGGGCCCTTCAGAAAAACACATCACAACAAACAGGGTGTGACTGAGACATTCAGCTGTTGAAACAGCTGGCATTTTAATGAAACTGTCTGGGCAAGTCCAAGAGTAGTTAGGAGTCACCTTTCTCATCAAGTCCTAGGCAGTTTCTGAGAAAATGAGCATCAAGCCAAATCCCGCCCCATACCCAGGACTTCAGAGAGACACAGAAGGGAAGAGGAGACATTCACGGTGGTCGTCTTCCCTTCCTCTGAATTCATCCCCAGCAATCCTGGCAGGAAAAAACCATCTAAAGGGATGAGACTGCTCTTAGGATGACTGACTCAGGTTCTCTCTCTCAACTCTTAGGGACAAGAGACCAACACATCTCATATCCACCCTGCGCTGGGGCAAGAGCATAGATAAAGAGACACAGCTGAGTGAATCAAGATAAGAGCTGAGAAAAAAGTAATGTATCTTGGGAGAGAAAAAGGTGCTCTGACATCAAGCTTAAGCCCCTAAATCCTGCCCAGCACTAACAAGGATAAGGAAGCTTCCTCTAGCTAGAAAGAGGCAGCCCTCGCAGAGTTACTTATCACTGGCCCCCATGTTTATTATTGTCTGAGAGATAGAGAAAGTGACCATGTTTACGGCAGGTTAAAGGAAAATTGGAACATGGGGTTTGTGAGACTCCTGGAGCTGATGGAGACTAGAAAGAAAACATCGCACAGCGTGGAGACCCACTCTGGTAGACACACGTGCACACTCCCCAAGCATGCTCTGAGTATGTTTACCACTGGACTGTGAGCTAACTGAAAACAGGGCTGATGGTTTATTCCATGTGCATCTTCTCCCAAGTACCCTTTCATGGGAAACGAGCTTCATGAAGCAGGAGCTCAGTAAATATCTGTGAAATGAACTCTATCAGAGAATAGAATCTTCTCTGATTGTCAGTGAAAACAACCTAATCTTCAGCTAACACTGTTCAGAGTCTGAATAACACTAATCAGGGACAAGACCAGCCAGGACACAAGAAAGAGTCAAGCAGAAATTAAAGAAGATGCTGTTTCCAACCTTGACAATAGATTGAGTAGATCAGTTTTCACAAAAGAGATGACTCTGTTAAAATATATATATATATATATATTTTTTTTTTTTACTTTCCCACTTACACTCTTTTAACGTGATGATGAAATCTCTACTCTTTTTTCATTTTTGACATGAGGCTTAAGATATGAGTAAATATACCCCAGCACAGTGCCTGGTATATACAAATACCCCCACCTATCCCCCACCCCAGGGCTGGTTTCCTTCTCCTTTTCCCTACCCTGTGGACTTTAATGCGTGGAAGTTGGAGTAAACTGATGCAGATTCTTTCTGAGAGCTCAATTTGGCAGGAGGAGGAGGGATGAGGGCCCAGGAAGAGCATTAGTGAGGAGCTGGGGAAATGGTTCTGTTTTGGTGAATTTGCCTGCAAAAAAGTACACATATGAATGGCTGCAACTTCAAAGCCACTTGATGCTTTTAAGCCAGGATGAACATATTCAAGAAAAGTCTAGCTGATAGGGATCTAATTAGACTATCCTCAGAAAACCTATTCTACAGTATGTATTGTAATTTGTTATATCTAGTTCCTCATCTCCCCACTCTAAAAAAAGAAAACACACCTACAGACTTTATGAAGAATCTTATGTTGACTTTCTTTGAACGTGACCTAGAAAAACAAATGACAATAGAAAACGTCCCACAAATGCTGATAACAAAAAGAAATAAAACTTTTGCCCAGTCCTCCAACCCCCCACTTTTTGAATAATGAAATTTAAATTATTTGGTAATTTAAATTATTTGTGGTCTGTTATGACATTTACTTAGAGGAAGCATGCAGATTCATAATGTTAAATAATTAAATGTGTTCTTTTGTTTGAAAGTTTTTTAAATTCTACAATGAGACACAGAAAACAGAAAGAAGACATCTGAGATTCTGTAGAAATTTAATCTATATATATACATGGATTAAAAAATGGTATTGCAGGTAACTGCTTTCTGGCTAACTTAAACTGTGATATGATTGTTACTCAGTTTTTGAGACGTCGTTAACAAATTTGGCACGTCTCAAATTCGTGTATGACTCCTTAGAAGTGTTTGATTGAAAAGCTACAGAATTAAATCATAAAAGCCAAAGTGAGACTCTTAAGCCATTTCCCCCTCTGATTTAGCTTGATTCCGTTAATATTTTTTTCTTATAAATTTTTCTTTCCCAGCCATGTTTTTCCAATACCATCATTTTAGTTTCAAATACTATCGTAACTGTGCTTTCAGAACATCAACATTTTGCACTGATGTTATAAATTAATTCTTTTATTCAGCAAATGTTGATTGAACGGCCAGTATGGTACCAAGAAAGGAGTTTTAAAAGATGAATAGCATCTCTGAGTCTACCTTTTCCTATAGCTGTGTTTTTAAAACCGTAGTAATATTTCAGGTATCTTTTTTTATATGCCCTAAAAAATAAAACAAAAACTAACCAGGATATAGAGGGAAAAGTAGATTGCAAATACTACAAATGAGTTGTGTAACTACACTATACGAAGGAGGATGAAAAGAGCTGAGTTAAGTAACCATGGAAAACAGTATCTTAACTGAATATTGTCAGGCCAAAGACAAAGAGAACTACCTGTAAATATTGTCTTCTATTTAGTAAAGATGTCTTATTAAAAGTTTACTGAGACAAATAAATAAATAGGTTATAGATAATCACGGCCTGATTTCTCACTGTTAGTGAAAGCCGTTGCAAATAAAGAAAAGGAAAAGGTTAACATTAACCCTGTGGTGTTGAATTGAAATCCAAGCTATCAGTATAAACTGATAATTTTATATCAATGTTGGTGGCTCAGTCGGTAAAGAATCTCCCTGCAGTGCAAGAGACTGGGGTTTGATCCCTGGGTGGGAAAGATCTCCTGGAGAAGGGAATGGCTACCCACTACAGTATTCTTGTCTGGAGAATTCCATGGACAGAGGAGCCTAGCAGGCTACAGTCCATGGGGTCACAAAGAGTCAGACACCACTGAGCTACTAACATTTACTTTTTTTCATATATGTATATATATATATACAAATCAAAACCTGATGAAAGATACATACAGAAATATAGGTGGGTATAGATGGTACTGATGAGTATATATGAATGGTTTATAGTTACATAATTTCCTAGTTGACTGTGAGAGGACCTAGAAATGATGGTACCCAGTCTCAACATTCACATCCAGTGCCTAGATCTTGGTTTCTAAACATCAGTTCAGTTCAATTCAGTCACTCAGTCGTGTCCGACTCTGTGACCCCATGAACTGCAGCACGCCAGGCCTCCCTGTCCATCACCAACTCCCGGAGTTCACTCAACTCCATCCAGCCATCTCATCCTCCATCGTCCCCTTCTCCTCCTGCCCTCAATTCCTCCCAGCGTCTGAGTCTTTTGTAATGAGTCAACTCTTTGCATCAGGTGGCCAAAGTATTGGAGTTTCAGCTTCAATATCAGTCCTCCCAAAGAACACCCAGGACTGATCTCCTTTAGGATGGACTGGTTGGATCTCCTTGCAGTCCAAGGGACTCTCAAGAGTCTTCTCCAACACCACAGTTCAAAAGCATCAATTCTTCGGCGTTCAGCTTTCTTCACAGTCCAACTCTCACATCCATACATGACCACAGGAAAAACCATAGCCTTGACTAGATGGACCTTTGTTGGCAAAGTAAGGTCTCTGCTTTTGAATATGCTATCTAGGTTGGTCATAATTTTCCTTCCAAGGAGTAAGCATCTTTTAATTTCATGGCTGCAGTCACCATCTGCAGTGATTTTGGAACCCCAAAAAATAAAGTCTGCCACTGTTTCCCCATCTATTTCCCATGAAGTGATGGGACCAGATGCCATGATCTTTGTTTTCTGAATGTTGAGCTTTAAGCCAACTTTTTCACTTTCCTCTTTCACTTTCATCAAGAGGCTCTTTAGTTCTTCTTCACTTTCTGCCATAAGGGTGGTGTCATCTGCATATCTGAGGTTATTGATATTTCTCCCGGCAATCTTGATTCCAGCTTGTGCTTCCTCCAGCCAGCGTTTCTCATGATGTACTCTGCATACAAGTTAAATAAGCAGGGTGACAATATACAGCCTTGATGTACTCCTTTTCCTATTTGAAACCAGTCTGTTGTTCCATGTCCAGTTCTAACTGTTGATTCCTGGCCTGCATATAGGTTTCTCAAGAGGCAGGTCAGGTGGTCAGGTATTCCCATCTCTTTCAGACTTTTCCACAGTTTATTGTGATCCACAGAGTCAAAGGCTTTGGCATAGTCAATAAAGCAGAAATAGATGTTTTTCTGGAACTCTCTTGCTTTTTCCACAATCCAGCGGATGTTGGCAATTTGATCTCTAAACATCATCCTCCAGTAAGAGGAACCAAGGCTCCTTGGAGAAGTGGCTGGTCGAGGGCAGGGAAAATACAAATGGGAAAAAATGCAAGGTCCCAAAATATGTCCCTCAAGATGGTAATTCTTCAGTGGAGAAATTCTTCAGATACTACGTTAACCAAATGATCAAAGTTAAAATTACCACTTATAAAAATATACTGACATCATGGTCCCCTTGATTTGAGAAGGACATCACATAATTTCTAGTGTTCTGGTCAAAAATTCATAACCTTGCTCTCATCGTGACAAAACATCAGACATCCAAATTTAGAGATATTCTACAAAATAACGGTTATCCTTCAAAAGTGTTAAGGTTATAAAAGATTTAGAAAGCCTATCATACTCTCTTACAGACTTAAGGAGGCTAAGAATTAACAACCAGGTGCAATGTAAGATGCTGGAAGAGATGCTGAAACAGAAAAAGAACACTGGGGAGGGAAACTGGTGAAATTCAAATTGTATCAATGTTAATTTCCTGGGTTTGATGATTACCCTGTGAGTCTGTAAGATGTTAACATTTGAGGAAACTAGGAACACGCTGCACTCTTCATGCAACTTGTTGGATAAGCTTAAAACTAGTCAAAAACAAAAGTTTTTAAAAAGATGTAAGAATATTTTTGCCCTCAAAGAGAACTTAGTGGGAAATAATAGTGGAGGAGACTGGGGGTTAGGACTCTGCCTACATAGTGCAAAGCTGCTTCTGACAGCTCCAAGCTCTGTTTACCCATATGCTTACCACGTTCTAACATATTATGTAGCTTACTTCTTTGTTACATTTAGTGTTTATTGCATGCTCCCTTTCTAGAAGACAGATTCTCTGAGGGAGGGTCTTTGTTTACTGGTTTATCTTGAGATCCCAGAAGAGTGTCTGCACAATGGAAGCAGTCAACATATATGTGTTTGATAAATAAATGATACATATTTGCAAAAGAATAAGTGCAAGACAGCCTAATGTATAAAAGATGTAGCAAACTCAGATGCTTCAAGGCTTGGCCCAGTAACTTAAATACATGAAGGGGTGACTTTTGTTTACTGGTGTATCTCATATGACTCACATAGTTCCTGGAACACAGAATACAATAAATATTTGCTAAAAGAATTAATATGAGACATTTTTTATTAGTTGGATGCAAATTATACATCTGAAATTTTAGTAGTATTTTGATTATGTGCTGTGCTTAGTCGCTCAGTTGTGTACGACTCTGCGACCCCATGGACTATAGCCCACCAGGCTCCTCTGTACATGGGGATTATCCCGGCAAGAATACTGGAGCGGGTTGCTATGCCCTCCTCCAGGGGATCTTCCCAGCCCAGGGATCGAACCCAGGTCTCCCCCACTGCAGGAGAATTTTTTACCAGCTGAGCCACCAGGGAAGCCCAGGAATACTAGAATGGGTAGCCTCTTTCTCCAGGGGATCTTCCTGACCCAGAAATCAAACTGGGGTCTCCTGAATTGCAGGCAGATTCTTGACCAGCTGAACTACCAGGAAGCCCTTTGATTATGTAAATATCACTATAATGAATTATACAAAATTTAAGGAAGATTAAATTTACTGGTCAATGCAAAGATATTCTGAATAATACTTTTTTATCTGCTCCATGCTAAGAATGTCACTTCCTCTATGATCTAAAAAAGAAAAGTTTGTTGAAGGGAAAAGATATTTCTCAAAAATGCTGTAGTGATAGTATCACATGTTGTTGGTGGCAATGGTAATGGCTGTAAGTTTCTAGAAAGCATTCAGAACTATAAATCAGGAGTCTAAAAAAATGTGCTTAAGTTTTCACATAGCAATTCCTCTTCTGGAACCTCTCTTCCAAATTGAACCATGTAGACATAGTCATCACAGAGTCATCACAAATTAATTATACAATTGAAAGGGTAACCAAAAAAAAGGAACCAAAAGGTCAGGGGCGGCAGCTGAGAGGAGCTACCCCACGTCAGAGGTAAGGAGCAGCAGCTGCACTTTGCTGGGGCAACCATGAAGAGATACCCCACGTCCAAGGTAAGAGGAACCTAAGTAAGACTGTAGGCACTGAGAGAGGGCATCAGAGGGCAGACAGACTGAAACCACAATCACAGACAACAGGCCAATCTGATCACACGGACCACAGCCTTGTCTAACTCAGTGAAACTAAGCCATGCCGTGTGGGGCCACCCAAGATGGATGGGTCATGGTGGAGAGGTCTAACAGAATGTGGTCCACCAGAGAAGGGAATGGCAAACCACTTCAGTATTCTTGCCTTGAGAACCCTATGAAAAGGCAAAATGATAGGATACTGAAAAGGAACTCCACAGGTCAGTAGGGGCCCAATATGCTACTAGAGATGAGTGGAGAAATAACTCCAGAAAGAATGAAGAGATGGAGCCAAAGCAAAAACAACACCCAGTTGTTGATGTGGCTGGTGATAGAAGCAAGGTCCAATGCTGTAAAGAGCAATATTGCATAGGAACCTGGAATGTTGGGTCCATGAATCAAGGCAAATTGGAAGTGGTTAAACAGGAGATGGCAAGAGTGAACGTCAACATTGTAGGATTCAGCAAACTAAGATGGACTGGAATGGGTGAATTTAACTCAGATGACCATTATATCTACTACTGTGGGCAGGAATCCCTTAGAAGAAATGGAGTAGCCATCATAGTCAACAAAAGAGTCCGAAATGCAGTACTTGGATGCAATCTCAAAAACGACAGAATGATCTCTGTTCGTTTCCAAGGCAAACCATTCAATATCATAGTAATCCAAGTCTATGCCCCAACCAATAATGCTGAAGAAGCTGAAGTTGAACAGTTCCATGAAGACCTATGAGACCTTCTAAAACTAACACCCAAAAAAGATGTCCTTTTCATTATTGGGGACTGGAATGCAAAAGGAGGAAGTCAAGAAACACCTGGAGTAACAGGCAAATTTGGCCTTGGAGTACAGAATGAAGCAGGGCAAAGGCTAATAGAGTTCTGCCAGGAGAATGCATTGGTCACAGAAAACACCCTCTTCCAACATCACAAGAGAAGACTCTACACATGGACATCACCAGATGGTCGACACCAAAATCAGATTGATTATATTCTTTGCAGCCAAAGATGGAGAAGCTCTATACAGTCAGTAAAAACAAGACTGGGAGCTGACTGTGGCTCAGATCATGAACTCCTTATTGCCAAATTCATATTCAAATTGAAGAAAGTGGAGAAAATCACTAGACCATTCAGGTATGACCTAAATCAAATCCCTTATGACTATACAGTGGAAGTGAGAAATAGATTTAAGGGACTAAATCTGATAGAGTGCCTGATGAACTATGGATGGAGGTTTGTGACACTGTACAGGAGACAGGAATCAAGATCATTAACAAGAAAAAGAAATGCAAGAAAGAAAAATGGCTCTCTGAGGAGGCCTTACAAATAGCTGTGGAAAGAAGGGAAGCGAAAAGCAAAGGAGAAAAGGAAAGATATACCCATTTGAATGCAGAGTTCCAAATAATAGCAAGGAAAGATAAGAAAGCCTTCCTCAGTGATCAATGCAAAGAAATGCAGGAAAACAGTAGAATGGGAAAGACTAGAGATCTCTTCAAGAAAATTAGAGATACCAAGGGAACATTTATGCAAAGATGGGCTCAATAAAGGACAGAAATGGTAGGGAACTAACAAAAGCAGAAGATATCAAGAAGAGGTGGCAAGAATACACAGAAGAACTGTACAAAAAAGATCTTCATGACCCAGATAATCACAATGGTGTGATCATTCACCTAGAGCCAGACATCCTGGAATGTGAAGTCAAGTGGGCCTTAGGAAGCATCACTACGAATAAAGCTAGTGGAGGTGATGGAATTCCAGTTGAGCCATTTCAAATCCTGAAAGATGATGCTGTGAAAGTGTTGCACTCAATATGCCAGCAAATTTGGAAAACTCAGCAGTGGCCACAGGACTGGAAAAGGTCAGTTTTCATTCCAATCCCAAAGAAAGGCAATGCCAAAGAATGCTCAAACTACCACACAATTGCACTCATCTCACATGCTAGTAAAGTAATGCTCAAAATTCTCCAAGCCAGGCTTCAGCAATACATGAACCGTGAACTTCCAGATGTTCAAGCTGGTTTTAGAAATGGCAGAGGAACCAGAGATCAAATTGCCAACATCCGCTGGATCATCAAAAAAGCAAAAGAGTTCCAGAAAAACATCTATTTCTGCTTTATTGACTTTTTATATGCCAAAGAAAAACATCTATTTCTGCTTTATTGACTTTTTATATGCCAAAGCCTTTGACTGTGTGGATCACAATAAACTGCGGAAAATTCTGAAAGAGATGGGAATACCACCTGACCTGCCTCTTGAGAAACCTATATGCAGGTCAGGAAGCAACAGTTAGAACTGGACATGGAACAACAGACTGGTTCCAAATAGGAAAAGGAGTACATCAAGGCTGTATATTGTCACCCTGCTTATTTACTTGTATGCAGAGTACATCATGAGAAACGCTGGCTGGAGGAAGCACAAGCTGGAATCAAGATTGCCGGGAGAAATATCAATAACCTCAGATATGCAGATGACACCACCCTTATGGCAGAAAGTGAATAGAAACTAAAAAGCCTCTTGATGAAAGTGAAAGAGGAAAGTGAAAAAGTTGGTTTAAAGCTCAACATTCAGAAAACGAAGATCATGGCATCCAGTCCCATCACTTCATGGGAAATAGATGGTGAAACAGTGGAAACAGTGGCTGACTTTATTTTTCTGGGCTAAAAAATCACTGCAGATGGTGACTGCAGCCATGAAATTAAAAGATGCTTACTCCTTGAAAGGAAAATTATGACCAACATAGATTGCATATTCAAAAGCAGAGACATTACTTTGTCAACAAAGGTCCGTCATGTCAAGGCTATGGTTTTTCCTGTGGTCATGTATGGATGTGAGAGTTGGACTATAAAGACAGCTAAGCACCGAAGAATTGATGCTTTTAAACTGTGGTGTTGGGAAAGACTCTTGAGAGTCCCTTGCACTGCAAGGAGATCCAACCAGTCCATCCTAAAGGAGATCAGTCCTGGGTGTTTATTGGAAGGACTGATGTTGAAGCTGAAACTCCAATACTTTGGCCAACTGATGTGAAGAGCTGACTCATTTGAAAAGACTCTGATGCTGGGAAAGATTGAGGGCAGGAGGAGAAGGGGACGGCAGAGGATAAGATGGTTGATGGCATCGCCGAATCAATGGACATGGGTTTGGGTGGACTCCCTGAGATGGTGATGGACAGGGAGGCCTGGAGTGCTGTGGTTAATGGGGTCGCAAAGAGTTGGACATGCCTGAGTGACTGAACTAAACTGAACCAAAAAAAGAATATCAACAAGGTGAAAATGGGTAAGTACATAATAATATATCACTTTTAGGACCATCAGAAAGTGCTTATGCTAGAATGTTAAGTGAAAAAGAGGAGGATACAAAGCTGTATGCTACTGCTGCTGCTGCTAAGTCGCTTCAGTCGTGTCCGACTCTGTGCGACCCCATAGACGGACGCCCACCAGGCTCCTCCATCCCTGGGATTCTCCAGGCAAGAACACTGGTGTGGGTTGCCATTTCCTTTTCCAATGCATGCATGCATGCTAAGTTGCTTCAGTGTTGTCCAACTCTATGCAACCCCATGGACAGCAGCCCACCAGGCTCCTCTGTCCACAGGATTCTCCAGGAAAGAATACTGGAGTGGATTCCCAAAAAAGCTATATGGGTGGTATTATCACAATAATAAAAAATATTACTGAAAAAATGAAAATTTGCATGGTCCTAAAAGTGATTTCTCTGCTTCTTTATACTTTGCTTTTCATTCTGACCACAGTTAATGTATACTATACTTTCAAAAGCAGAAAAGATGCCTATGATAAAATATAAAAACACTTGATTGATTAATCTTAAAAATGCTATGAAATAGAGAAAAAGTCAAATGCCAAAATGAAATTTGTATAAAAACTTACAGTGTTACCAGAATAAATGCTAAATGGACCCAAGATCTACATGTATCAATAAAAAATAAAGCCAGAGCATTACCAAAAAGAAATTCCTTTATAATCTGCAGTGAAGAAAGCCTAACTATGTCTCAAAGGCTGAAAGTAATAAAAGGAAAAATAATAAATTTAAATGCATTAAAAACTTTTTATTGAGTAACAAAATAACACTGTAGGAAAACTACATCAGTAATAACAACAAAAGACAAAGATGGTGGTGGGGATATTTGCAACTTTTATTTATAACAAGGACTAATTCTCTAAATATAAAGGGCTCTTAAGAAAAAGAGAAAAACTTAATAAAAATGGGCATAAAACATGACTATACTATTTTATAGGAAAAGATAAACAGATAACTCTTTAAGTACACAATAAAATGCTCAAGTTCTTTCATAATAAGAGAACTGTGAACTAACACTGCCCTGAGACACCATTGCTTACCTATTCAGTTCAGTCGCTCAGTCGTGTCTGACTCTTTGCGACCCCATGAATCGCAGCACGCCAGGCCTCCCTGTCCATCACCAACTCCCGGAGTTCACTCAGACTCACGCCTATTGAGCCAGTGATGCCATCCAGCCATCTCATCCTCTGTCGTCCCCTTCTCCTCCTGCCCCCAATTCCTCCCAGCATCAGAGTCTTTTCCAATGAGTCAACTCTTCACATGAGGTGGCCAAAGTACTGGAGTTTCAGCTTTAGCATCATTCCTTCCAAAGAAATCCCAGGGCTGAGTTCCTTCAGAATGGACTGGTTGGATCTCCTTGCAGTCCAAGGGACTCTCAAGAGTCTTCTCCAACACCACAGTTCAAAACATCAATTCTTCCGCGCTCAGCCTTCTTCACAGTCCAACTCTCACATCCATAGCTGGCAGAAATCCTAAAGCTTGATAACACTGTGAGGCTGTGTGGGAACAAGTTTCTCACACAGGTTTGGTAGGATGCAAAATGCTATGTTCCTATGGAGGAGAATTTGGCCATATCCATTAAAATTATACATGAATTTACCCTTTGGCAAGCAATATTGTAAGAGTCTGCTCTGAAAACAAGCCTCCACAAATCTGAAAGAACATATGCATGAAAGAATATAGTTATTCACTGCAGCATTATCTCATGGCAAAAGATCAGAGATGGCCCACATGTCCATTAAAAGGGAGCTGTCGGGATCATCCACATAATGGAAAGTTTTGCAGCCATAAAAGAGAACGATGAACCAATACAGAGATCTCTCCAGGATATATTGTTAAATGAAACACAATGAAGATACAGAACTGCATTATAGGAATAGTAATTTCTACCTTTTATGTAAGAAAGAAGGAAGACTATTAAGATATTTGTATTTGCTTATTTTTCTAAAATAGAACTACAGGAAGGACAAACTGCAGTAGGATTGAAACATTTACTTATGAAGGAGAGGGGTTGAGGAGGGGAGTGAGACTTCTATAAGGATATAAAAAGGAAAGGACATTTTTTGTATCACCTGGACTTTTGAACACTGTAAATGCTTATTATATTCTAAAAAAATTCTTATATCAAATGGAAAGAAACAAGCCCTCAAATTTAATCAAAACAGGAATAAATGATCTTAACTGTGCATCAAATTGATACATAACCATACAGATAAAAGAATTTTTAAGGTAACTTCTGAGTGTAGTATTCTTTAATGGGCTTCCCTGGTGGCTCAGCAGTAGAGAATCCACCTGCAGTGAGGAGACCACCTGCAATATAGGAAATGCATGTTCCATCCCTGGGTCAGGGAGGTCCCCTAGAGAAGGGAATGGCAACCCACTCCAGTATTCTTGCCTGGAGAATTCCACGGACAGAGGAGCCTGGTGGGCTACAGTCCATGGGGTCGCAGGAGTTGGACATGACCTGGAGACTAAACCACCACCCACCATTCTTTAATGGGATATATTGTAAGGACAAAAAGAATTGTATGTAAGTCTTATACTTTACTCAGGTGTACAGACAGAAAGAGAAAAATATCAAGCAAGTGTGGCAATATTGACATTTGTTGAATGTATATGGAGTGTGTATTGTTCATTGTACTACTTTTTTCTGCTTTCCTGTGTTTGAAACTTTCCTACATGAAAGGTGTATAACATTTGTTAACACTGGCATGACTATTAGAAGATCTGGGCTTCTGGACTTACCAGTGCCACTTATTTATTTTGTGAACTAAAGGAGTCATTTCACTTTCTTTTTTTTTATTGAAATATAATTGACTTACAATATTATATTAGCTTCAGGAGCACCACATAGAGATTAGGTATTTTTAGACATTATGAAATGATCACCATGATAAGTCTAGTTACCATCTGTCACCATACAAAGTTATTACAATACTATTGACTATATTCCCTCTGCTGCACTTTATATTCCCGGGACTTATTTATTTTATAACTACGAGTTTGGACCTCTTAATTCCCTTACATATGTCACTCATCTCCCCATTGAGCCTCCTCTTTGACAACCACCAGTTTGTTCTCTATGAGTCTGCTTCTGTTTTGTGTTCACTCACTTGTTTTGTTTTTTAGAGTCCATATTTCACTTTCTTTTTCAGGAAAGTGAAGCTTTGGAACTCAGGGCTGCCTTGAGTCTCTTTCAGCTCTCTAGGTGTGATTGTATTACCCGCAAGTCAATCTCTTACAACACTGAAAAACCTAGCCCCAGCATGATAAGAAGGGACAGCAGAAAGAAGTTACTGGTTTCTAAGAATGTTTCTTCAAAAATTGTTCTACTGAGCACTTCACCAAATGCCTGGTCATTTAAGATCTTTGGTCTATTTCTTGTAATAGGTCCTCTCCTGCCAAACACAGACTGGAGTTGAAAATTTTGGTACTGTTTTATATTCACCATTAATGTGGGAAGAAAAAAACTCCTAGAAATGTGTTCTTTGTAGGAGTTGCTCCCAAATTTTCATAAGCAAATGAAAACCAAACAACAAATATTAGAGTTGAAAGTTATCTCATTAGAATGAAAATGTTTAGCACACAGATATTCCTTAATATCCTAACTAAATATAATCTTTTTATTAGTTGAACTTTTATTCTCTGGTAAGTCAGCTCAGACAGATGTGTGTGTGTGTGTGTGTACACATATAAAATATATAAAATTTAAAGCAAATGACTATAGACTTTAAAAATTTCAATAGAGACTGTATAAGCCCAAAAGCAACACCACATCTATAGAAATAATCTGCCTAATTGTCCTTTTACTGGGATATAATTACATTTTATTGCAATCATTCATGGGCTCAAGCTGTGTGTGTGTGTGTGCACACACGCACAAACGCACACACACAGACAGTAGGAAGAATGTTCTCGTTGGGAGCAGCTATGTTGTTCCCAGAACGCTCCTTCCTCCTTTCTTCCTTCCTTCAGTGCACGTAGACCTGGGTCCTACCACATGCCAGGCACTGAACCAGGTCCTGGGAAAACGGTATAGAGCAGTACTTGAGTTGAAAGCCCGGTTCAGGTTAGCCTGAGAGCTGCTCTTAGGAAAGTTCTGCCTCCAGTTACTCCTGAGAACATTGGACATATGGGCTGTGGACAGTGGCAGAGGCTGCAGTGATGCGGGAAAGGTGAGACTCATGGCAAATGTGTGAGGACAGACATCCAGGGTCTCAAAAAGTGTCGGGCCAGGGCTTGTGCTTTTGGGAAGCATCACAAAGTCCAGCTAGAGGTGGTGGTTCTCCTCCTCCACCCTCATCATTGGACTCATCATTGCATTCTCATCACTCTGAGACTCGTTTCCTATTTAATAAAATAGAATGAGGATTTAATAACATAAGATGGAGTAATGTGTCTGGGACTGGCATGCAACTTATGCCAAAGTGAGGGACAGAATCAGTGCTTTTCTGGAAATGTTTAGACTAACCCCAATAAGCCTTTATTTCATTTATTCTTTATCACCCTCTATGAGACAGCTGTTATCAAATCACCCCCATTTTACAAATAAGGAAAGTAAGATTCAGAGAGTTAGGAGGCTTGTTTAGGATCATATGAATAGCTAGTGGGTGTGGATCAGGAATTCAAACCCAAGACTGTCTAAGCCCAAATTTTATGTTCTTGATTCTTAATGCCATGATGCTAGTGGGAAAGGGAAAGTCTGGAAAAGGTGCTTTGTTCCTTGACCCAAAGGAATGAGTTGATCTGTAAAGCTCTCATTTTTAATCCATTACTGTTTCATATTTCTTAACATGATTTCTACATACCAGGAGTTGAAAACTATTCCTACGGTAAATTTTTGGAGTCCCCACCACCCCTTTTGGCTTATACCTACCCTGCTTTCCTCATCTACATCACCCACGTCTCCCCTTTGACAACTGAACTTATGGGCTCTACACAAACGTTTTCTATTTCTTACATTTATTCTTGCAAAAAGACTTGATGTGTCCACACAGAGACTTGTACACAAATGTTCATAGCAGCTTTATTAAAATAGAAAACACTGGGAAAAAAAAAAACAAATTTTGGTACATGCATATAATAAAATACTGTTCCGCAATAAAAAGAGCAAGCTACGGACATACATAGAAATATGGACAGATTTTTTTTTTAATATTTTGATGAATGAAAGAAGCTAGACACAAAAGAGTACATACTCTGTGATTCCATGTATATGAGATCCTAATCTATAGTGGCAGAAAATAGATCAGTGGTTGCCTGGGCCTGAAAAGTGGAGTGGGTGAGGGGTGTGGACTATGAGGGACACAGGGAGACTTGGAGGTGATGGAAACGTGCTTTATCTTGATCGCACTGGTGGTTACACAGCCGTGTACATTTGTCAAAACTCATTAGGTTACACACCTAAAATAGATCTACTTAATAATATGTAAATTATACTTTTAAAACTTGAATTTTTTGTAAAGCACCCTTGTGTCTATTTTTTTAAAAATTCTCCTTGCTCCATAACTGTGTGGGCAATTTGTGGCTATGGTGCTGTAAAGATGTCCTAAGGAGCCTGAGTCTTTGATTTGCCACTTCCTACAAACAGATCTTTCTGGGAAAGATGAGTTGGGTCTGTTTGGAAGTCAGCACTGTTTTTCCATCACCAAGGGGATTGCTGCGGAACGCCGCCCCCAAAGTTCATTATCTCAGCATTTAATGTTTTGTTTTTGTTTTTTCAAAATACAGAAAAGTAATTAGAAGACATGATGGGCAATAACCTCTGTGCCAAATTACCTTGTTTTAATTTGATGATGCGTTTGAATTGTTCAAGCTCAAATAATTAATTTAAAAACTGCCAGTCTTGTGATAGGATTTTTTTTTTTTTATTTTGGAATGTGCATGCCAAGTATTATAAGGAATGTTTTTCAGGGTAAAATCTTAACCCCCTAAGACACACAATGACCACCGGACCACTGATCTGCTTCAAATATTCGAAAGCTAATAAGCCACAAATTCACAGGGGGGAATTATTGCCTCGCCAGCCACCAGCAGTCTAGGTTTGACTGTTTCTTTAGTGACATTTATAAAACCCCATTCCTTTCATCAGATCATAAGAAGACGGAATCAGGTTTCAGATTCACTCGGGGTTGATAATTGAGCTCATTCCTGAAAGGCCTGAGAGCACTAAAGCACTGAGGTGAAACCATGGAAATTAGTGATTTGAATAGGAGAATCGTGAACTTCAGTAAAGAAAACATTCCCCATCAGGGCGTTCAGGGAACAAGCTTTGCCGACGCCTAGTAAGATTAATGAAGGCAAAATGAGGGAAAACACCGTGAATCTTGTTTTCTATGGGAGATAAGAAGGGGAAGGGGAAGAGAACAGAAAACCATCAACCTCATTTGCACCCTGAGCTCTGTCATGAGGGGCCCACATGGAGGGGCCTTCTCGCTGAGGAAAAGTTGGCCCGCAGCCTTGGGAGCAATTGGCCTCCCTAAATGACACCGGAGCAGAATTCCAGGCCATCTTTTGTAAATGTTTGTTCTCCGCAAGGGCAAGGCGAACTTCCTAAGTGGGTAAGCTGGCTGAAGATCTGAGCAAGCTTAGAAAAGAAAGCCAGGCCTGCCCTTGAACTCCGGGAGCCTCGCACAGCAGCTCACATATGCTCCACCCTGGCGTGGGGCCCGGAAGTAGAGCCCCAGAGCTCCAGAGAGTTTGGGGGCATCCAAAGCCAGGCCTCGCATCTCCTTCCAAGGAGGCGTTTCATTGAGGGCAAGTAGGGGGCGACCCTGTTTAAATTGGTTTTTTGCTGATACAGCCTTACACCATGGCCTCCCAGCCCCTGAAAGGGTGGCTTGAGTTTTAGTTGTATCTATAGGATGGTTGAAAACCTCTGGGGTATTTCGTGGAAGATGGATCTGTGAGCCACACAGAACCCGTTAGACATCCAGACTATTCATTCATCTTTTACACCTGGCACCTGCCTGGCTGTGGAGTGAATGTAGGATATGTAGTGGGTACATGCTGTTGCTCAGCCCTGTCTGACTCTTTGTGACATCATGGTTTGTAGGCTTCTCTGTCCATGGGACTTTTCAGGCAAGAATCCTGGTATGCATTTCCATTTCCTCCTCCAGGGGATCTTCCTGACCCAGGGATCAAACCCATGTCTGTTGTGTCTCCTGCTTTGGCAGGCGCAAAGCCTGTCATCTAATTTTAGCGTTTACTTTTCTTCCACCATCACCTTTTCCTCTAGAAGGTGTTCCCTGAACTTCAATTTTACTGTTCCTGCTCCTCAGTTGCCTTCGTCTCTTCCTACTCTCCCCTCGTTCATGTCACCTGGGCCACCCTGGCCTTCAGGGAGTCCATAAACCCAGTAGGCACACCCTGCCTGAGGAACGGCCTTCTCCCAGATATGGGTGCATTCTCTTGACAAAACTCTGTTAGCCTTTCCCCTGCTTCGTTTTGTACTCCAAGGCCAAATTCACCTGTTATTCTTGGGTATTTCTTGACTTCCTACTTTTGCATTCCAGTCCCCTATAATGAAAAGGATATCTTTTGGGGGTGTTAGTTCTAGAAGGTCTTGTAAATCTTCATAGAACTGTTCAACTTCAGCTTCTTCGGCATTACTGGTTGGGGCATAGACTTGGATTACTATGATATTGAATGGTTTGCCTTGGAAACGAACAGAGATCATTCTGTCATTTTTGAGACTGCATCCAAGTACTGCATTTTGGACTCTTTTGTTGACTATGATGGCTACTCCATTTCTTCGAAGGGATTCTTGCCCACAGTAGTAGATACAATGGTCATCTGAGTTAAATTCACCCGTTCCAGTCCATTTTAGTTCACTGATTCCTAAAGTGTCGATGTTCACTCTTGCCATTTCCTGTCTGACCACTTCCAACTTGCCTTGATTCATGGACCTAACATTCCAGGTTCCTATGCAATATCGTTCTTTACAGCATCGGACTTTACTTCCATCACTGGTCACAGCCACAATTGGATGTTGTTTTTGCTTTGACTCCATCTCTTCATTCTTTCTGGAGTTATTTTTTCACTCTTCTCCAGAAGCATATTGGGCACCTACTGACCTGGGGAGTTCATCTTTCAGTGTCCTATCTTTTTGCCTTTTCATACTGTTCATGGGATTCTCAAGGCAAGAATACTGAAGTGGTTTGCCATTCCCTTCTCCAGGGGACCACGTTTTGTCAGAACTCTCCACTATGACCCATCCATGTTGGGTGGCCCTACACAGCATGGCTCATAGTTTCATGAACAAAGCTAGTGGAGGTGATGGAATTCCAGTTGAGCTATTTCAAATCCTAAAAGATGATGCTGTGAAAGTGCTGCACTCAATATGCCAACAAATTTGGAAAACTCAGCAGTGGCCACAGGACTGGAAATGTCAATTTTCATTCCAATCTCAAAGAAAGGCAATGACAAAGAATGTTCAAAGTACTACACAATCGCACTCATCTCACATTCTAGCAAAGTAGTGCTTAAAATTCTCCAAGCCAGGCTTCAACAGTATGTGAACCATGAACTTCCAGAAGTTCAAGCTGGATTTAGAAAAGGCAGAAGAACCAGAGATCAAACTGCCAACATCCATTGGATCATCAAAAAAGCAAGAGAGTTCCAGAAAAACATCTACTTCTTCTTTATTGACTACGCCAAATCCTTTGTGTGGATCACAACAAAGGAAAATTCTTCCAGAGATGGAAATACCAGACCACCTTACTTGCCTTCAGAGAAATCTGTATGAAGGTCAAGAAGCAACAGTTAGACCTGGACATGGAACAACAGACTGGTTCCAAATTGGGAAAGGAGTATGTCAAGGCTGTATATTGTCACCCTGTTTATTTAACTTATATGCAGAGTACATCATGAGAAACGCTGGGCTGGAAGAAGCACAAGCTGGAATCAAGATTGCCAGGAGAAATATCAATAACCTCAGATATGCAGATGACACCACCCTTATGGCAGAAAGTGAAGAAGAACTAAAGAGCCTCTTGATGAAAGTGAAGGAGGAGAGTGAAAAAGTTGGCTTAAAACTCAACATTCATAAAACTAAGATCATAGCATCTGGTCCGATCACTTCATGGCAAATAGATGGCGAAACAATGGAAATAGTGAGAGACTTTATTTTTGGGGGCTCCAAAATCATTGCAGACAGTGATTGCAGCCATGAAATTAAAAGACACTTGCTCCTTGGAAGAAAAGCTATGACCAACCTAGACCACGTATTAAAAAGCAGAGACATTACTTTGCCAACAAAGGTCCATCTAGTCAAAGTATGGTTTTTCCAGTGGTCATGTATGGATGTGGGAGTTGGACTATAAAGAAAGCTGAGCACCGAAGAATCAATGCTTTTGAGCTGTGGTGTTGGAGAAGACTCTTGAGAGTCCCTTGGACTGCAAGGAGATCCAACCAGTCCATCCTAAAGGAAATCAGTCCTGAATATTCATTGGAAGGACTGATGCTGAGGCTGAAACTCCAATACTTTGGCCACCTAATGCAAAGAACTGACTCATTGGAAAAGACCCTGATGATGGGAATGATTAAAGAAGGGGACGACAGAGGATGAGATGGTTGGATGGCATCACTGACTCTATGGACATGAGTTTGAGTAAGCTCTGGGAGTTGGTGATGGATGGGGAAGCCTAACGTACTGCAGTCCGTGGGGTTGCAAAGAGTAGGACATGACTGAGTGACTGAACTGAAGTGACTGAGACTTGAGTGGCTGCACTTTGTGATAAGAATCGTGAAATTATATGTCTTTTATGGAGTCAGTGAGAACTGATTAAAGGATCTCTCTTCATTTATTCAGAGCCTTTTCAAGAGTTATCCCTTTGTCCTAAATTCCAGATCTCTTGTCTTGGTTTCTAGTGTCGAATGCCCACGTGATTTATCAATACCTTTTGAAATCATGAAACTGACCTTTTGCCAGTTCTCATGGTGGATGTAAGAATGGCTTTCTTAATAAGGCATCTGGGGAGATGCTTTAATATCACTATCCTTAGTTAATACTTTCATGTTCTCACCGTTTTAAGAACTCATTGCATATATTTGACTTTTATTACTCCATACATCCAAACCTGCCAGTGTTTCTGATATGCTAACAGTGCCCCTGATTCTTTGAAAATAGAGGAAAGGGGGCCAAAGGCCAAATCATGTGGCTATGCAGGCAGACTCCGGAAGCTGGGACCAGCCCTCAGATGACACCCAGCAAGAAAATGGAGATCCCAGCAAGGATTCTATTCTACCAACAACCTAAATAAGCAAGGACCTGGTGGCTCAAGAGTAAAGACTCGGCCTGCCATGCAGGAGACACAGGTTTGATCCCTGGGTCGGGAAGATCCCTTGGAGGAGGGAATGGCAACCCACTCCTGCATACTTGCCTGGGAAACCCCATGAACAGAGGAGCCTGGCGGGCTACAGTCCATGCAGTCACAAAGAGTCAGATAGGACTGAAGTGACTGGGCTCAGTACTCCAGAGGGGAACCCAGTCCTGCCACAATTTGATGTCAGCCCAGTGAGACACACATCAGACTTCTGACATGTATTACATGTACATAAGTTTAAGTAGAACTTTAGAACTCTAAGTTAATACATTTGCATCATTTGAGCTGCTAAAAAAAAAGCCCATGATTTTATTGATTCTACATCCTCAACAGATAAAGAAGCATTAAAATATTCCAAGGTTGACCACATTCTGTTTCATAGTACATTATTATAATTATTCAGTTTTATTATTGTTGTTAATCCCTTACTATGCTAAAATCATAAATTAAGATTTATCATAAATAGATATACATAGGAAAAAAATGGTATATATAGTATTCAGTACTATCTGCAGTTTCTGACATCTACTGGGGTGTTGGAATGTATTCCTTTTGGACAAGGAGAGACTACCATATTATTGGGCTTCCCAGATGATGCTGGTGGTAAAGAACCTGCCTGCCAATGCAGGTAGACTTAAGAGGTGCGGGTTTGATCCCTGAGTCAGGAAGATCCTCTGGAGGAGGGCAAGGAACCCACTCCAGTAGTCATGCCTGGAGAATCCAAAGGACAGAGGAGCCTGATGGTCTAGGGTTTCAGAGTCGGACATGACTGAAGTGACTTAGCAGCAGCAGCATATTATTATTTTTTGAACCACAAACATGTGTTATGTGTGAGGCAATATGCTAAGCATTATGGCAGGCATACTCAAAAATTCTGAAACATGATGTCCGTGTGCCTTTATAGATCAGCTTGAATCATGATCAGATAAAATCCTGGCTCTTCCTCATGGAAGAAGCTTGGGGGCAGAATTTTCAAACAATGGGCATCACACGTCAATATCTGAGCTGTTGGCTGGAGTCCTGATTCTGCTGGAACAGGCTGTCCTGGGGACAGGCAAACCATGGATCAAGACCTTTTAAATAGAACTTCCACATTTCAGAATTTCCCTCTTCTTTTTGTAGCAGGATGTCAAAAGCATTCTGATAAATCTCAAGATATCACAAGTGTGAGACAGAAAGATTTTTAACTACTTTGTGTCCACAGACCTTATCCTAAAATGGATTTGTCAATTTTACCAATGATCACAAATTCAATGAAAAAAAAGCCTTATAAATCTGTTTCAGTACACCACGCATGCTGATATCATGCTCAGCATCTGTGCTAAACAAAGCATTCGTTCATTGGTTTGTTTATTTTTTCACATACTCATTTAACAAATGTTTACTGAGTACATACACTGTTCCTAGTATAGTGTATGTACTCTTTATATCACTATGGATGATATAAAGATGAATAAGATACTACCTCTGACCTTAAAGCACTTGGAGGTAAGAAGAGAAGGTGAAACATGCATTTAAAGAACTACAGATGTAAAATGTGATAAATCATCCAAACTAATTAAAGTGCAGGGAACAGAGATCTGGCTAGAGAAAAGGGCTTCACAGAAAAGTAAGCTGGGTCCTTGCAAAAAGTGGTAGGAAACAAGTGTGAAAATGGGAATGGGGTTAAGGATTGGGAACTAACAGAAATCAAGGCAAAGATGCAGAAAAATGCAAGACCTGCCTGTAGAAAAGTGAATAGTTCCATTTGACAGGAGCAGAATGTGTATCAAAAAGAAGGAAGCGACAGTTTCTCAAAAAACTATAACCACCATGCATGGATAGTCGCTCAGTTATGTCTGACTCTTTGTGACCCCATGGACTGTAGCCTGCCAGGCTCCTTTGTCCATAGAATTTCCCAGGCAAGAATGCTGGAGTGGGTTGTCATTTCTTCCTCCAGGGGATCTTCCTGACCCAGAGATTGAACCTGCGTCTCTTGCATCTCCTGCATTGGCAAGCAGATTCTTTACTACTGAGCCACCTGGGAAGCCCAAAACTACCACACGACCCAGCAGTTCCATTCTTTATCTGAAAAAAAAAAAAAAAACCTCACTAATTCTAAAGGATATATACACCCCATGTTTATAGCAGCATTATTTACAGTTGCAAAGATACAGAAGCAAAATAAGTTTCCATCAACAGATGAATGGATGAAGAAGTGGTGTAAATATATGCATTAATATACACAACAGAATACTACTCAGTCATAAAAAAGAATGAAACCTTGCTATTAACAGCAACATTGCTGGACTTCGAGGGCATTATGTTAAGTGAAATAAATTAGAGAAAGACAAATACTGCATGATATTATTGATCCATGGAATTTAAAAACTAAAATAAACTGCTGCTGCTGCTGCTAAGTTGCTTCAGTCGTGTCCGACTCTGTGCGACCCCATAGACGGCAGCCCACCAGGCTCCCCCGTCCCTGGGATTCTCCAGGCAAGAACACTGGAGTGGGTTGCCATTGCCTTCTCCAATGCATGAAAGTTTAAAGTGAAAGGGAAGTCGCTCAGTCGTGTCTGACTCTGTGTGACCCCATGGACTGTAGCCTACCAGGCTCCTCCATCCATGGGATTTTCCAGGCAAGAGTACTAGAGCAGGTTGCTATTTCCTTCTCCTAGTGAATATAACAAAAAATTAACAGGCTCACAGATATAGAGAACAAACTAGTTATTATCACTGGGGAAAGAAAAGAGGGAGAAACAAGACAGAGATAGAAGATTAAAAGATACAAACTATTATGTATAAAATAAGCTATAGGAATATACTATAGAGCACACAGAATACAGTCAATATTTTATAATAACTGTAAATGGAACATAACCTTTAAAGATTGTGTATACCTGTGGCGGATTCATTTTGATATTTGGCAAAACTAATACAGTTATGTAAAGTTTAAAAATAAAATAAAATTAAAAAAAAAAAAGATTGTGAATCACTATGTGGTACACCTGTAACTTATATAATATTGTACAGGAACTATATCTCAATAAAAACAAGAGAAGGGAATGGAGACTCATGATACCCAACTAGGGAAGTTGGAGTTACGTTCACAGGTGAGGTGACCACATAATTTATCATCCAGATCATTATTTGAGAGTAAAAGGTGCATAAAAATAAAGTGTTATATATATATTTTTAACATATTTCTTTGTTGATCAATACATTTTTTATTAATAAAGTATAATCGGATATTCATGAGTTTCCACTCTATTCTTTTGAACACCCACTCTGCTCCTGTCAAATGGAACTATTTTTTCACATGCTTGCTGGCCATTCATATGTTTCCTTTAGTTAAATTTCTGTTCACATCTTTTAAATTGGGTTTTTGTCTAATTATTGAGTTGTAAACACTCATTATATGTGTTAGATACAAGTTTCTGGCAAGGTATTTGTATTGTGAATATTGTCTGCTAGTCAGCAGTTTACGTTTACTTTTAACGGTGGCTTAAGAAGAAGAGAAGTTTTTAATTTTAACAAAATCGAATTTATCAAATTTTCGTATGATCTGTTCTTTGCATGTGTGTCCTCTCTAAGAAATCTTTACTTTCCCAAAGTCACAAAGAATTTCTTCTATATTTTCTTCTAAAGATTTAATGGCTTAACTTTGACTTTTGGGTTATGGTGTTGCCTGGTTTCCCTGTAGCTCAGCCTGTAAAGAACCTGACTGCAATGTGGGAGACCTGGATTCAATCCCTGGCTTGGGAATATCCCCTGGAGAAGGGAATGGCCATCCAATCCGGTATTCTTGCCTGGAGAATTCCATGGTACAGAGGAACCCGGCAGGCTAAAGTCTGTGGGGTCTCAACGAGTCAGAAACGACTGAGGGACTTTCACCTCACTATGATGTTTCCGCTATGATGATGAATAATTTTTTACGTATTGTTTGAGGTAAGGGATGAGGTTCATTTCTTCCATAAGAATATCCAGCTCAAACATTTCCATTTGCCAGGGCTGTGGGGAGGTGGGATGACCTAATCTCTTTTAGATTGGGTCGACAGCTTTGGTGATCAACTTTCTTGAATGAAAACTCAGTAATTTTTATAAAACTAACCCACCTCCCTCAGTAATTTTTATAAAACTAACCCACCTCCCTCCTTCCTTCCTTCTCATTGTTGCTGTCATGAATGCCGCATGCTGTACCACCCAGATGCCCCCTGCAGGACCGCGGCAAGGTTCCCCGGCTGCTGGGAATGTTGGCTGTTGGCAGCTCACAGTTGGTTCCAGCTCCAGGAATTGCCCTTCACTGAAACTTGCTGCCTATCCAATGTCATGTTCTTGCCCCAGGGGCAGTTTCCATCCTATAATTTGTCACTGGTAAGGGGGGGTGGGAGATGTTGGTGAAAAATAAAGACCTGGCCTCATGTCAAGCAACCCTGACAGGCTTTCCCAGCTCCAGGACTCTCATGGGATCGGCTGAGGCCGATATATTCAGTGGAATATTGCTAGGCCATAAATTATGAAATCTTGCCATTTGTGATCTAGAAACTATTATGCTAAGTGAAATGTCAGAAAGACAGTTACCACATGATCTCATTTAAGTGTGAAATCTAAAACAAACCAACAAAACAAAAACAGATTCATAGATACAGAGAACAAACAGGGGGTTTTCAGAATGGAGGAGAGGTGGGGGGAAATGGATGAACCGGATTAAGAGGTGCAAGCCTCCAGTTATATAATAAATAAATGACAGAGACGTAATGTACAGTGTAAGGAGTAGGTCAATAATATCATAATAACTTTGTATGGAGACAGAGTGTTACCAGACTCAGCTTGGCGATCATTTCATAATACACACAGATGTTAAATTACTATGTAGAACACCTGAAACTGCAAAATAGACATCAACTATATTTCAATTTGAAAAAAGTGGAAGTCTGTCAGAAACATCCCAGCTTTTCATTCCACTGTTAAGAAAAGTATGCCATCAGAACGTGAAACGCCTGGTACAAATACTAGGCAGCAGGCTGGGAAAACAGGCGTAAACTCAGAGTGTTCAAGGCAAACCAACACTATCCGCCACCCGAATTTATAATGGAATGCTACTGAAGCTGTGTACTCAAGAATATTATTTCACACCCTGTAACCTTGAATGGATGCAGGATTGCCCTTTGGCAATGCCAGTAGAACCAAAAACAGCTAAAAAGAGAAACTAAAATCCTCTACTCTGTTAAACACCCTTAGGAGATGTCACGGAATTTAGTAATCACCCAATAGCCTGGCCTTGATAAATATTCTGTGGGTAGAGCTGTCCATCCATACAGGATGTAAGATAACTAAGGTTTTAAAGATGAATAGCAACAAATGCAAACTGTGAAGAGTCAACGGCCAACTTCCAGAGTTTCCAGTGTTTGCAAATGTGTACATTTTCTCTAGGCAACTTGAGGATGATGGCACTCATGGCCACTGTGAGCAGATTCAGAGGGTCAGATGTCTAAAACAACTATTTCAGACAAGGGAGATTTAATTGGACAGTTTAAATGTGCCTGGTTGCATCCTATTTATGTAGCAAAAGAGTGAATACTTCAAAATGCCACACAAACAGAGTCTGGCTTATCAACACAGGTTCTGGAAGGATTTGAATTGGTTATTTAAAAATCAGAGGCTTCTGGGAATTTCCTTGTGGTCCAGTGGTCAGGATTTGGCACTTTCACTGCCAGAGCCTGGGTTTAATCCCTGCTCAGGCAGGGAACTAAGATCCTGAAAGCCCCAAGGTGTGACTCAAAAAAAAAAAAAAGTTAAAAATTAAAAAATAAAATGAGAGGCTTTTGTAACAACTGCAGACATATGTAACTTGTACTCTTAGAGGATTGGGGAATAATATCATTTCCCAGTTAAATAAAATTTAGAAAGGTATCAACTAAATCTCTTAATATTAGATACAGATTTCTATATTTGTGTAAGAACTTTATACACTTTTAATTTTTATAGCAACCCCATAGCAGTGTGACAATTAAATTAATACAGGCAAAACACTTAAAACAGTGCCTGACACCTAGTAGAAACTTATTAAATTTGAGTTGCTGATATTAATTTTATTTTTAAGAGAAATAGAAACAGGAGAAATGTCAGAAGTGGACATAGTTTACTGGAAAATTTCAAGCAACTATTAACATTTGTTTGGGACTTCTTTCCCCATTCATTATTGATTTCCTCAGCAAAGCATTTATTGAGTACCTAGTAATTGTAAGTATTCTGATTATTTGAGGCTGGTTGTCATGCAATCAGTATAACTTATCCATCAACATATGATCAATACAATTCTATTCTTGCATCTAATTTAATTTTTTAACCAGTCTTAACTGAAAGAAATAAACCATACAATAAACATGTACAAAGAAAATAGCTTTAAAAATAGTCTGCAGATTGAATGAATTCATTCTTCTGTTCAATTTCCAGATGATAATTGCCCTTCAGAAATACCAGCAGGACACAAGATGCTGCAAAGTCAGGGAAATGTGGACATTAACAGAATAGCCGGGTCACTTATGATGTTATTAAAAAAAAAAAACAAAAACAACACACTCACATAACCTAAAGCCAAATAGACCATAAAACAATTAATTTCTTTCCACATAGAAAGACCAAATGCATCTCCCTTAAGAGTGAAGATTGTTTATGCCAGTTCAGTCCCTCAGTCATGTCTGACTCTTTGCGACCCTATGGACTGCGGCACACCAGGCTTCCCTGTCCATCATCAACTCCTGGAGCTCGCTCAAACGCATGTCTATCGAGTCGGTGATGCCATCCAACCATCTCGTCTTCTGTTGTCCCCTTCTCCTCTTGCCTTCAATCTTTTGAAGAATCATTGGGTTCTTTTCCGATGGATCAGTTCTTCGCATCAGGTGGCCAAAGTATTTATGCCAGATAGGTTGTATTTTATATATTTTCCATAAGTTGAATGATTATATTTGGAAGCTCCTAGGATTTGATAAAAATGTATTTTAAGCATGTGGAAATATTTAGCAAAAAAAAAAGTATCAACAAAGGAGTTTTGAAATTAATTTTTTTTTAAATATATTTCCCAAATCTTTCTGAACATAGAGGGTTAAATAAGATACAGCTTGGTGAAAAAGTAACTGATATAATTAAGAGTCATTCAGTAAGTTTTGCTAAAAACTTTGGGTTTATGCTCTAGGAATTGAGAAGACAAATTACTCCACTAACTGAAGCACAAATCCTTTTACAAAATTAAGGGAGCATATAATAGAGTTGTTAAACAAAAGAAAGTTTTAAATAATTTTTATGCTAGATAATTGTTACTTTAAACAGTCATTTTGGAGGGCTCAAAGAGTCAATATGACATTGCCTTAATAACACTTTGATTCTGTTTGTGATTGAGATTTTGCAATGCTTACGTGTAAAAAAAAATTGGAATAGAATTGATGCAGAAATGTTATCTCATTTGGGTAATAAGTAAGGATGTGAGAGTTGGACTGTGAAGAAAGCTGAGCGCCGAAGAATTGATGCTTTTGAACTGTGGTGTTGGAGAAGACTCTTGAGAGTCCCTTGGACTGCAAGGAGATCCAACCAGTCCATCCTAAAGGAGATCAGTCCTGGGTGTTCTTTGGAAGTACTGATGCTAAAGCTGAAACTCCAGTACTTGGGCCACCCCATGCGAAGAGCTGACTCATTGGAAAAGACTCTGATGCTGGGAGGGATTGGGGGCAGGAGGAGAAGGGGATGACAGAGGATGAGATGGCTGGATGGCATCACCGACTGGATGGACATGAGTTTGAGTGAACTCTGGGAGTTGGTGATAGACAGGGAGGCCTGGCGTGCTGCAATTCATGGGGTCACAAAGAGTTGGACACGACTGAGCGACTGAACTGAACTGATCCGTGGATATACAAATCCATTTTATGAAGGCCTGTCTCATTAATCATTTACTTCTGGGGTTAATAATTATTTATCAAAACTTGTAATATATTTTATAATCTTTTGCTTTATTGTGTGCTGCCATGTGCTATGTAATTGTAATGAAAACTCAATCCAGAAGAAAAAAATGTAACAAAATTTTGTGATCATGGGACTTTTTAAATTTCAATTTATTTACATATTTATGTGGCAAAGAGCTATGAAAGACTGATCAATGAAAGATTTTCAAGATTAAAATAATTTACATGAAGGTGAGAAGTAGAATGAAAATATAAATACAAAGGGAAAGCGAAATGATACAAAATTTCAAACTATTAAAGAGTGGTTCCATCTTTAAGAGGGTGATGAAAAGTATCAAATCACTGAAGTATTTAAAATATTTAAAGTCCAGTTTTGTTTTAAAATGTCAGTGTTTCCAGTAAACTAGAAATTAACTCATTTGCAACTTTCTAAACTTATGATAACACTTTCTGATGGTCAACATAAATTGTGCAAGGACATGCAGTTTTTTAAGTGAATTCGTACTTATTGAGAGCAAAAGAATTGCAAGATCTCTGCTGTGGGAAATAAAATCCGTGCTGAATCCAAAAGGATGCAAAATAGCTATCCAGAGGAAATGGACTGGGAGCTGGTGGCAACCTCTGTAGGGCATAAGCCAAGGCTGGGAGACTAGAGAGGGAAGACAACTTATTTAAGGAAAAATATTTTAGGACAGCTAGAGTGGAGCCCCATGCAGGCAGCTGAAGCCATGGGAGTAGTCAGATCACCCAGGTGAAAATTTAGAATAAGCAGAGCAACAGAATCTAAGGATGGAGCCTAGGGAGCAGAGAAGGTGGAGAGGACCCCCTGAAGATAGCAAGAAGGTATCATCCAAGAAGAGGGAAGAGAATGGGGAGGGAATGTCATGAAGACCAACAGGGAGCTTCAAGAAAGGGAACTAACAACAGCGTCCATTGAATTTAAAGGGAAGAAGGATTACTGATGAATGTGTTGATCAAGAGTCTCTGGGTGGGAAGCCTAGGTAAGCAATTTAAGCAATGAAAGCAGTCTTGTAAAAAGTCAGTGTGCAAAGTTGATTCAGTCATGTCTGACTCTTTGCGACCCTACGGACTGTAGCCCACCAGGCTCCTCTGTCCATAAGATTATCCAAGAAAGAATACTAGAGTGAGTTGCCATGCCCTCCTCCTCGGATCTGCCCAACCAAGGGATGGAACTGATGTCTCTTATGTCTCCTACATTGGCAGGGGTATTCTTTACCACTGAGCCACCTGGGAAGCTGGTAAAATGTCAGAGGAAGAGTTGAATCAAGGCAACTGCAGGAATTTGTGCTGGAGCGTCTGGAGTCCTCTGTTCCCAGCACACTCCCATTTACTAGCTCAGCTCCAATTAGTTCAAGCCTCTGGATTTCTTTTCAAGTTTCAAAGTTCTGGGAGACTGGCCCAGGTCATGTGTATATGTGCTCAGTCATTCAGTTGCGTCCAGCTCTTTTCAACCTCCATGAACTGTAGCCTGCCAGGCTCCTCTGTCCATGGGATATTCCCAGCAGGAATACTGGAATCGGTTGCCCCTCCTCCAGGGGATCTTCCCAGCCCCGGGATTGAACCCATGTCTCCTTCACTGTCAGCTGGATCCTTTATCACTGAGGCTCCTGAGAAGCCCATCAGGTCATGAATCTATTCTTAAATGATCAGCTGTTGTTGTGGGGTTTGATAACCTCGTGTAGAATGGCAGTGTGGACCTGTTTCCGAGCACTGGGGCTGAGTTAGAGAAGGGAGCATCACTGTTGGCTGGGACCCCTCCTGCCAAACTGCCACAGACCACCTTACCAATAGAAGTGATGGGAGCAGAAGTCAGACTGTAGTGCCCAAGGAATGAAGGTGAAGTGAAAAAATGGTGTTTAAGGACTTGGCCATGATAGAACTGAGGGTGAGAGAGGGTGGTAATCAGAGGGAGTGACTGGATTAAGAAAAGGTATCAACTTTGTCCACCAATGGAAATTCTATATACATCCAGTGTTCCCCTCTCCCACACACATAAGAATCTGGTATCAAAATTCACCTTTTTAATGGTTCCTCAGTGTGCCTCAAATATAAAGCAGTTGATGCATGGGGGTTGGGGGAATAGTGATGCGGGGGAAAGAACATGAACTTTAGATAGAGCAGACATGGGTTGGAGCCCTGGGCCATGTCTCTGAGTAGGTGTATGACTTTGGGCAAGTTGCTTAGTTTCTCTAAGTAAAAAGAACTGTTCAGTTCAGTTCAGTCGCTCAGTCGTGTCTGACTCTTTGCGACCCCATGAATCGCAGCACGCCAGGCCTCCCTGTCCATCACCAACTCCTGGAGTTCACTCAGACTCAGGTCCATTGAGTCAGTGATGCCATCCAGCCATCTCATCCTCTGTCTTCCCCTTCTCCTCCTGCCCCCAATCCCTCCCAGCATCAGAGTCTTTTCCAATGAATCAACTCTTCGCATGAGGTGGCCAAAGTACTGGAGTTTCAGCTTTAAAATCATTCCCTCCAAAGAAATTCCAGGGCTGAGCTCCTTCGGAATGGACTGGTTGGATCTCCTTGCAGTCCAAGGGACTCTCAAGAGTCTTTTCCAACACCACAGTTCAAAAACATCAATTCTTCGGCACTCAGCCTTCTTCACAGTCCAACTCTCACATCCATACATGACCACAGGAAAAACCATAGCCTTGACTAGACGAACCTTTGTTGGCAAAGTAATGTCTCTGCTTTTCCTGCTGCTACTGCTATCTAGGTTGGTCATAACTTTCCTTCCAAGGAGTAAGCATCTTTTAATTTCATGGCTGCAGTCACCATCTGCAGTGATTTTGGAGCCCAGAAAAATAAAGTCTGACACTGTTTCCACTGTTTCCCCATCTATTTCCCATGAAGTGATGGGACCGGATGCCATGATCTTCATTTTCTGAATGTTGAGCTTTAAGCCAACTTTTTCACTCTCCTCTTTCACCTTCATCAAGAGGCTTTTTAGTTCCTCTTCACTTTCTGCCATAAGGATGGTGTCATCTGCATATCTGAGGTTATTGATATTTCTCCCGGCAATCTTGATTCCAGCTTGTGCTTCTTCCAGTCCAGCGTTCTCATGATGTACTCTGCATATAAGTTAAATAAACAGGGTAACAATGTACAGCCTTGACGTACTCCTTTTCCTATTTGGAACCAGTCTGTTGTTCCATGTCCAGTTCTAACTGTTGCTTCCTGACCTGCATACAGATTTCTCAAGAGGCAGGTCAGGTGGTCTGGTATTTCCATCTCTTTCAGAATTGTCCACAGTTTATTGTGATCCACACAGTCAAAGGCTTTGGCATAGTCATTAAAGCAGAAATAGATGTTTTTCTGGAACTGTCTTGCTGAGAAGTGATCAAATCACAGAATGTATACAACTATTTTATAAACTGTAAAAAATGAACAAATCCTACTGTGTAACATCCACAACAGACACACAAATTAGAATTGGTCACGTACACCACCATCATTCAGTCTTCAGAAATTTACCTGCACTTGTTAGTCTAATAATATTTTTGTTTTGGAAAGCATAGAGCTTTGGAGGCAGAAAAGTCTATAGCAATCATTGAACCAAACTCTTGCATTTTGTTAAAAAGGAGATGCTCAGAGAAGTTTAGTGATTCATCCAAAGTCACACAGCTAGTAAGAGACAGGATGACTTCACTCAAGTTTTTCTGACCCCTAATCCCGTACTCACTTCACTTTAGTATGCTACTTCTTGGATTTGATTTATATGTTGAAGTGTAACGTACTATTTCTGCTGTCTCTATGTGCCTTTTTTCAAAAAGTCTTTCCACTATAGTAAAGTCTACTTCTTTGGAAAAAGAGAGAGGTCTATACTGCATAGTCTCAAACGGGAAGAGAAATTTCCATTAGGTCACGGAATCCTTGCCTTCCAGCCTTGAGGATAAAGAAATCGCACTGGTATAGTTGAAGAGAATGGCTACTCGGGGCCTACAGCAGTCTCAGAACATGTAGCCTTCTTGGGAGCATAGGTCTGAATCTTGGCAGGGTCAACATGAGAGCTTAACCTTTTAAGACAGATAAATTGAGTTCTTGGAATGCCCCTGTTTAGTGGGCTCATAGGGGTCTTTCGGATGAGCCCCTTGCTAAGTGAAGCTCCGTCTGCTTTGCATCAACTTCACACAATCTCGAGATTATCTCAGACTGGATCTCCATGAAGCCAAAGCCAGCAATGGGAAATTCAGTCTATCAACTCTTTATTTGGCATGAGAGAAATTGCTGTATTATCCATTGCAGCATTATTTATCTTAGTGAAGTTTGGAGATTGCCTACACATCCCCAAATTAGGAAAGTTTAAATGAATTATGATCCATTTTTACGAAGAAAGACTACATATCCAATGAAAATTATGCTTTCTTAGAACCTAAGCATCTTATTTAGCTAAATTTTTTAGTGATTTAATTTATATTTTTGACAAAATGTTGACACAGTATTGACTCAGTCTGGTTGACAGCAAGTATGAAGCACTTCATAATGTTTCTATCTACCCATCATATTATCTGGCCCATCCTGTAACCTCTCTCCTGTGACTACTACAGAAAACTCTGGGGCTCATGAGGATGGGGGTGTAGTTACATAACTCTAGAAGTGGGGTTTTAATCCTCTATAGTATACCGAAAGATAGGAAAACTCTCAAAAAGTTAAAAGTAGTCTATAAATTGAGTTGCTCTATCTCTGTTAAATACTTTTTTGTCTAATTATTTCATTAAATATTTTTTCTACTAATCAAATACTTTTTTAATATAACACTTTTTTCAGTGTCTAATTCTGACATTTGTAATGTCATTGTTAATTTGTAACAATGATACAAATTAAACTCAGGGAGGCTAAAATAAAAAGACTGTAATAAGAAGTTTTAGAAAGTATGTGGAGATATTGGGACCCTCATACCTTGCTTAGAGGAATGCAGAAATGGTGTGACCATTTTGGAAAACAGTTTGGCAGCTCCTCACAATGTTAAAGATTGAGTTATCATATCATCCAGAAATTCCATTTCTGGTTATATACCTAAAAGAAATTAAAACACATGTTCACACAGAAACTTGCATACAAAGGCTAATGGCAGCATGAGCCACCATAGCCAAAAAAAGTGGAAATAACCCAAATTTCTGTCAACTGATGAATGGGTAGACAAAATGTAGCATATCCATAAAATGAAATAGTATTTGCCCACGAAAAGGAATGAAATACTAATACATGCTACAGTGTGAATGAAACTTGAAGATGTTATACTAAGTGAAAGAAGCCAGTCACAAACAACCACATATTGTATGATTCCATTTATATGAAACATCCAGAATAGGCAAATTTATAGAAACAAAAAGTAGACTCGTGGTTGCCTAAGGCCGGGGTGTTTGGAAGAAAATAGGGATTGACTGCTCGTGGGTACAGTTTCCCTTTGGAAAGGTGAACTGTTGTGAAACTGATTGCTGTGAGGATTGCACAACCTTGTGACCATACAAAAACCATGGAACTGCACATCTTACATGGATGAATTGTATGGCATGTGAATTACATCTCAATAAAGCTGCTAAAAAATTACCCAGATACCAAAGGGCTTGTCTCCATTTAAGTTCAAAGTTTCTTATATTGGGAAAAGAAGAATTTGTTTCTTCTCTGAACTCGAAAGATTTGAAGTCCCTAAAATCAACATTTCATATGAATATGAAAAAGCCAATAACAAATTGAGAAAACACACCTACATGCATTTTCAAGACACCATCAAACGGTAAAATACAAGCCAAAGCTAAACACAAACCAAAGCTTTCTGTTTTATACCTCTCCCATAAAAAATAATGTAAAGTATCACAGAAGTCAGTGGAAAACAATAATTTTCATGGTATTTAGTGGTACCAGCTCTGTGATTTCCTTAACCAATTGATCCTAATCTGCCTATCAGAAGTGGAGGCAAGTTTGATATATCTTTTGCTTTTGCCAAAGGGAGGAAGCCATTCCCACATCATAATCACATCCTTCTAGCAATCAAAAACGTGTGTTCAAGCCATGGTGGTCCTGCAAAAAACATAAACTCATAAAGGGGTTCTTGATTCATTGTCATCATTCATTCTGTTCACTGGAATAACCAGAGTTTTGCCAAGCTATACTATGACTGATAGCTTTTTCATAAAAAGGTATTTTACAAAATATTGAAATGTAGCCTATTTCTACCTGATAAATGCCTGGACCTGTAAACTTTGAACCCTCTTTGGCCTTTGTTGCTTGTGACCTTGTTTAAATGATTAATGTTCTTTTAACAACTGCAGGATGCAGAAGGCAGCATGCGCTTACTATGTGCAGATTCTTTATTCAAGGCAAAATGAGGTTGTTCAAATATAAAACTGATGATAATGTTTACTCTACTACCCAGAGAGCTGTATCATTTTTAATTTCAGGTACTCTATGAAAGGGCAAGTATGTGCTTTTGAGACACATATTTTTTTCTCTTTCTTTTTTGTTTTTTTAACACATTTATAGGAGACTTAGAAAATGCAAAACAGAATTATACATAGTTCCACTACATATTACAACTATTTTTTAAGTAGATAAATTAAGATTTTAGTTGGTTTTTCAACATCGAACTCTCAAAAATTAATAATATGAATATACAGAAAAGTAGAAGGATATAGCAGACCTGAAAATTACCATGAATCAATTCAACATAATTAAGAGGTATATGATTTTCACACAATAGTAGGATGAAAATTCTATTCAAGTTCCCATAGAACATAAACTAGGAGACACTGAAACATATCGGGGACAAAACAAGGTACAAAAATTTCATAGACTGAAGGTATTGAAATCATACACAGTTGAGACACATAGTTTCCTATTTTAAAAAGTTACAAAGGAGCCCTCAGTTTTTTAATTTCAAAAAAGTACATTAACACAATTTATTTATCATCTCTAAACTAAAAACAAACGAATGAATAATAGGATTATTTTATCACACATTTAGAGTTATTGTTTTATCAGTGTTTAGTAGCATTTTGTACCACTTTGCTGTGATCATTAGTTGGTGAGTTATATCATTATTGAGTTATGTGAAGTCTCAAACCTCCCAACTCTATCTTCTGTTAATATCCATCACTTAAATATTAAAGATCTGCATTTGCCAGAAGTCAGCAGAATTGCTTTCAGGGTCTAGATGAAAAATGGACTGCAAATTTCTTAATTAACATCACTCTAGAAATAGTGAAGACATACCAAATTTTCCTCATTGATTTTACATCAGAGTTGAAAACAAAATAAAATGTTCTGCTGGCCCACAGAGTGTCTTATGAGCCCAGGAAATAAACAAAATTAGAAATCTTTAGCAACTTGCTCAACATACACCATTACTTCCAGTAATGATGCAACTCTGAAAACAAATGTCTTTGACAAAACATTGATACATTTCCTTACGACTATGTAAAGGAAGATTCTCCTTGTTTAGGGATGAGGGAAGCAGCTGACAGAGGGTGAACCAAAAGTATTAGGGAGAACAGCTTTGTTTTAAAGAGCTCATCTACAATGAAATCAGTGGATTATTACATCAGAACTGCAAACAAGGCATTTCCTATCTCATTTAGGATCCACATCGCCATAGGCAAGGTTTTTGTTTAGCAATTTACATAAATTATTACTAGAGCAGAGTTTTTTTTTTTTTTCTTAATGGCTTCAAGGTTAAAGTTGAAAATACCAACTTGAGGTTGTGCAGAGATGTGGCCATATTGAATGTCATTCCAAATATTCCAGTAAATCATTTCATTATCCATAATAATAATCTTCACTGGCTTTACAAATAATTGCTTTGCTAACTTAAAGGAAGTCTGATTTTAATTTGCTATCTACATCTACATTCTCATATTCTTTTTATAGATTTTTTAAACAAGTTATCAGTAGGATCTTCCTTCACTCAAACATAAGTGAAAGTTTTATCTATCTTGAGATATCACTAAAATAATTTATTGCTGGGGAAACAAAACCTTTTGTCTCAAAATATATTTCTTCCCGACAGCTGTGGTATTTCAGGGAAAGCACCAAAGCTATGATGATCTGGACTGCAATCAACCATTCTTAATAGGAAATTTTACAGACTTTTAATAAGATATCCTCAAATAATTTATGAGGAGAGGTTTTGAAGTGAAGAGGCATTGTTTGGCAATATGTTCTTCCTCTAATCTCAGGAAATTTAAATAAAAGAGTACTCATTTCCTCTGAACTCAGCAGTTCTCCTTAAAAAGAAAGAAAAAAAGAAAGATTAAGAAAAACACCTGCTACAACAGTCGCAAAACAAAGCTTACTTGCTTCAAACAAAATTGTGCTAAAACAAACAAACAAACACTTCAGTATTATTACAGACTTCTCTTGTAGACTCCCAGGTTAGGAATTTCCACCAACAAAACCACAAGTCCAGGACTGTTTGAAAATCATCGGCGAACTGTCCCCTGTCTACTAAATGTATAGAATCATGCCTAGGTCACTCTGCTCCCTGGGAGCAGTGATTCCCGATCTGGCCTGTATCCTGACCCCCACCTCCAGCTGTTCATTGGTTTTGATGTTATCTTGATGCTACTCTGAATTCTTCCTGTTAAAGTTTCTACATTCATCTTCTTTAATTTCCCACCATTTTGTTGTGGGTTTTGTTCGGTTGATTGGTGTTGGTTTATAATGTTATCTTCCCACTTAAAATAGAAACTTTAAACCTTTCTTTACCCATCATCATAGTCATAATTTCATCATCTTCAGATATACTGACATTCATTCCATTTCGTTCCTACGTGGGGAAAGAAATGGACGACATCCGAGTCTCTCATGCTTTAATGGATGTACATGTAAATTACTTAGGTGTCTCATTTAAAAGGTAGCTTTGACTTAGTGGTTCAGATGTGAGGCTAGAAATTCTACATCTCGAACGAGCTCCTAGGTGATACTCTATGCTACTAGCCTTTGAACCACATTGAGTAGCAAGGAGTAGATCTCTTCCAAGTTTAAATGCCATATCCTAGGAGTTTCAATGAGGTTCCTGTGGGGTCTCTTAAAACTCCATGAAATGACCCAAAATCCTTTTCAGAAAACTTTAAAAAATTTGACAGCCACATGTACTGCCCTTCTTCAAGAAATGCAACCAGGAGAATTAAAAACAACAACAAACATTAGCTGACTAAAACATGCATGATGTTGAACACAATCTTTGTCTTGGGTCAAGAGAAAATTATTTTATTCATTTTCACACTAGCTCTTTCTCTCTTTTTTTTCTACCAATAACCTTGACCCCTCTCCCACACAGATTCAGTTGAGTAGCTTCTGTACTTACATAAATTTTGCTTTCATTCATCAACCATCATCCAGAAACCCACAGCTGTACTGTTAAAAGAGAAGAAAAAAAGATACTCAGCTATGCCTCTGATAAGATGTACACAAATTTACTTAAAGCACAGTTGTGTTCTCAAAGAAGAATGGGAGGAAATGTGGATTAATCATGTATGTTCCCAAGATATCTTGAGGCCTTAGCCACTAATCCAGGAGAATTCTTTCTCCAATACCAACTCATTCCTTTATCATTCAGACTGAATATACAGCTAGCGATGGATAATTCTTAAACCTTCAGTCAAGATATAAATGGAAAATTTCTCCAAACTTAAAAAATAATCATATAACTTATAATCTACTATTGTGGGCTCCATTTTATGAATTCTTTTTTCTTTTGAGTAAAAGATATACTAATTTAGAAACGTGGAAAACTGATATCCCAGTTTTCTCTTCCTGTTTTCTTGTATTTTCAAGAGTAGAGATCAAAAGGGATGACCTCAGTTTTCCACTTCACTTCATAGATGAATACCTAGCTTAATGGAAGAAAAAATTGCAAGAACCTTGATGTTAGACTGGAAAAACATAAGTGGAAAGAATTTTTAAATCTTTCAAGAAATTAACTTTTTGTAAAATTTCTAAATGCTTTTGCATACTATAAACCTTAGATCATATTGTTTGAACTAATCACAGACCAAAACAACCAAGGTCAGACATAAATTCAAAGGACTTCAGCAACAAGAGCAAAGAAAACAAACAAAAAGATGGAGAATGGGGCAGGGCAAGGGAAGGAAGAGCAAGTTAGAACTGAAATAGTTGTCTCTTTCTGGGAAAGCTGCTCTTTGGAGAACATTTAGTCACGAAGGAAGAATATCTGTTTAGCTAGTATAGTCAATCCAAGGGATCAACAGTATAGCTGATAGGTGTGCGTGTGTATTCAGTCGCTCAGTCATGTCCAACCCTTTGTGACGTTTAGCCCTCCAGTCTCCTCTGTCCATGGGATTCTCCAGGCAAGAATATTGGAATGGGTTGCCATATCCTCCTCCAGGGGATCTTCCTGACCTAGGGATCAAACCTGGGTCTCATGTCTCCTGAAACTGCACAGTAGATTCTTTACCACTGGGCCACATCCACTGTTAATTATATGACAATAGATTGTGGCTTGCACTAACAATGATATACTGGTAACATATTGTAAGGTTCTCTGCTCAGTGGGTAAAGGATCCACCTGCAATGCAGGAGACATTGGAGACATGGGTTCGATCCCTGGGCCGGGAAGATTCCTTGGAGAAGGAAATGGCAACCCACTCGAGTATTCTTGCCTGGAAAATCCCATGGACAGAAGAGCCTGGCAGGCTACAGTTCACGGGGTCACAGAGCTGGACACGACTGAGCAACTAAGCATGCCATAACACAAAGTTTTTCAGAGTTTTACTGACATACTTAAAAGCTTGGTCATGTTTGACTCTTTTCGACCCTGTGGACTGTAGCCTGCCAGAGAGTTTTATTGAATTCCCCTGAAAATAGATAATGAATGGTTTACAAAGTCCTTTGATAACTATGAATTAAACATTACACGGGGGCACAAATCATCGTTAGGAACAGTAGTCATGGTTTGTTTAGTGGTTTGGGGGCCAGATATTATTTTAGATTCTTTACTCACTATTTCTAAACTGCTATCCATGGCTTTGTAAGTAGGTTATTAAAGTTTTATTATTATTAACTAGTAAAATAAATCAAAATCC
This sequence comes from Bubalus bubalis, assembly GCF_019923935.1. Classification (NCBI taxonomy): domain Eukaryota; kingdom Metazoa; phylum Chordata; class Mammalia; order Artiodactyla; family Bovidae; genus Bubalus; species Bubalus bubalis. The sequence goes on along the minus strand of NC_059172.1, from coordinate 21,617,923 downwards.
AAGGAAGATTTTTTTGAACAAGAGTGATGTAAAATGATATATAAAACTTTGTACACCACTGCGTATCTCACACTTTTAGTTGTTCACTATCCAGATTGCTCTTCTCTGCTCTGACAGCAGCTGAGATTTGCATGCAGTTAAAAAAAAATTGGGCCAGAATCAAAAAAATCAAGGGCAGGCCACAAGCTGGCTCATCAGAGAGTGGAATCCTCACACATCTGAAGGGTCCATCTTAAGTCCCTGATTCTCATGGGTGATATATTCCTGAACAACCTCTTCTACTCTTTTATTTGTAGGTCAACTAAATACTGTAAAAACACTTGGGGAGTGACTGCTAATGGGGAACGGGTATTCTTTTTGGGAGTGATGAAATTGTTCTGGAATTATATAAGGGTAATAGTTGCACAGGTCTTTGGAAAAAATATCTACTGAATTGCACATTTTAAAAGGATAAATTTCATGGTAGGTACCTTATAGCTTGACAAAAACACAAATATACTGTTAACCATACAGGAGCCTTATAGGAAAATTTGGGAAAGGACTATTATTAACAATTGAAACCCTTAAGAAACACTTTAATCAGTAAGTGAAGTTGTTACATACAAGATATTGTAGAGCATCATCTAATTTATACTTTCTACCATTGTGTTGACAGTACCAGCCACAGTGAGGTATCAAATTCTGCACTCGGGCAAATGAATAGTGAGTTAATCTTTGCCACTTCTCCCCACTTACCATCACCACACCAGCCACACTCCCTAAACCGCTCGTTAAAATGTCATGGAAGGAATGTGACCCAACCCCTTCAGTCTGGCTCTAACAAGACTATCATCGCTACCAAATCAATAAGTAAACTCACACACTCCATTTGGTCAACTGTCCAAAGTCATCTTTACTTTGAAATTCATTTGAAGCCACAGCACCAAAAAATCCACCAAACCAAAAATTGCTGCTCATGGTTATTACACTTTTCTTCTTTGTCTTTTCTCCAGTTAAATGGTTTATCCCTTATTAAGGCTCACATTATGTTTTTTTAAAATAGAGTTTTTATTTGACTCTTTATTGCAAAAAGCGCCCCCCACAAATGCCTGCCAATATCTATAATTTAGAGAGCATGTCAGTGGAACTAAAGTAAGGAGATAATACATACAAGCTATCTTTTAAATTCGAAGCATATATTGCTAAAGAAAAGTTCTTGAATTAAGTCACTAAATCCCAAGGTTGTAGCTATCATTCTGTAACTCCCCACCATATCCTTCCAAAACAACAAAACATGTTACAAGATTTTTGTCACTGGAAATCAATATATGAAGCTTTTGCCTGCAGAAATAGCAGGGCTGTGGGGCTGCTAAACTCACGAAGAGAGTAGATCAAAGTCATACATCCGAGCAGCAAAGAGAATGCCAGCAAGCACCTTGCAGACCTGGATGTAAAGATGCTGACGTAGTGAAGTCACCTGGCAGCGGTCCCTCTCCTGGCCAGCCCAGGCCCCTGCTGGTCCCAAGTGCCCTCTCGATGCCTGGAGCCCTCTAATGTGTCTCTCCACTCTAGCTGTCACCTCTGGCCTCTGCGCCCAAATTAATCCTCCCTTATCTCTCCATCAAAACTCCCATTTCCTCCCTGATCTCTGCCCATAAATGTTAAAAAGTGATACGAAATATTTACAAGATGATACTTTGACAACTGCACAGCTCTACAGATATGGCCTTTGTTAGCGTAACTAATATATTAATACTCAACGTGGTTTATTTACATATGTAAAGAGGCTGTTTGTGGTGATATGTTGGCCAAGGAAGGAATCTGTAATGGTAGAACGGCAAATGGGAGGAATGTTCTGGGAGTTAGAGGTTTTCCTTGCATTTATACATCCATCCAACACATCACATCATGACGCTGCCTATCTACTCTGTGATATTGTTAAACATACACGGCTTTGGAATTTCCTTAGTTTATAGTTAGAGGCTGAACTTTGCATCTTTAATGCTAAATTGCTGGGCTTCCCTGGTGGCTCAGTGATAAAGAATTCTGCCAATGCAGGAGACGCGGGTTCGGTCCCTGACCCTGGAAGATCCCACATGCTGCTGAGCATCGTAGCCTGTGAGCCACAGCTACTGAACGTGTGCCCTAGAGCCTGGGAGCTGCAAATACTGAAGCCAGGTGCCCTAAAACCAGTGCTCCACAGCAAGAAAGCCACCGCAGTGAGAAGCCTGTGCACCGCAACTAGAGAGTAGCCCCCGCTCGCCACAACTAGGGAAAACCTGTGAGCAGCAATGAACACCCGGCACAGCCAAAAATAAAATTAGTTCTGAAAATGCTTAATTGCTTATTACTCTATGTATACTATCCATATGGCTGAGAATATGTGGATCACTTCACTTCAGTGAGTTTCTATGTTTATCAAATGCTTACTATTACACTGGGGTGTTCATTGTCCCACGGTCCTTTCCACTCTGGCCCTTTAAGTTGCCTAACCCACTACACATCACACCCCCTAGCTCTTCCTGTAAGGAAAGCACAAACAGCAGAAGCTTCCACACCCCTACTTCAGTATAAACCACTCCCCAGCCCAAGCTCCAATACTCTGGCCACTTGATGCAAAGAGCCGGCTCATTGGAAAAGACCCTGATGCTGGGAAAGATTGAGGGCAAGAGGAGAAGGGGCAGGCAGAGGGTGAGGTGGCTATATAGCACCACCGACTCAATGGACATGAATCTGAACAAACTCTAGGAGACAGTGAAGGACAGGGAGGCCTGGTGTGCTGCAGTCCATGGGATCGCAGAGTCAGACATGACTTAACGACTGAACAATAGCTTCTGTTTGCACATCCCACTACTGGCTTTTCGAACTTAGGATTTTCACAAGATTCTAAACTCCACTCTCTCTCCTAGTTCTGGTCTCCCCGTTAGCTTCAAATGAGAAGTTCCACTCACACAGCTTGGAACAACCCACCCAGTCTCCCCGCAAAGAGGTGGTAGAATTCACATAGGAAGAACCTTACCTTCAAAACTCTATGTTGTTATATGAGATAAAAATTTGTTATATAATGGCTTACTTAGATTCAATTTTGCTAGGACTACCTAAGAAATAATTCTTTTCTTCTGTAAGACTATTAATTTAAGAAACCTCATATGATACCAGTAATGTGACATATTCTTGCATGTCTCTTAAAAGGAAGGTATATTCCATGGTGTGGGATTTTATGCTTCAAGGTGCAATAGTTAAGATGCCCCATAGACACATGAGTTTGCAACCCCTGAGATAGTGGGAAGATTCCGAGCATCCTATGAAAGACTTAAAGAGGATGCAGCTTATCCCTTCAGCTGCTGAGCTCTTCCCCAAACTTTCAAACTCACTTTACCACTATTTCTTTCAAAGCTTCCAAACAGCCTTCCCATTTTCCCAGAGAAAAGTACTTGGATAATGTGTTACTTTACATAGTATCCTTTGCATTTGCAGAGCAGATTCTAGAAAAGACTTTAGCGGAAAGCAATGGATCTTTAATGACAACATTCTAGGCACTGTGAGGCATACTCCTGGCCACAAGCCTTTACATCGCTAGTCTACATATTCATAAGACAGGTCACGGGCATGTTCTTTGTATTAAGGCTTGAGAAGCATCTCCACAAGAGATTATTTTTGTCTTAACATGGACACAGTAATAGTGAAACGTACTGGCTAGTCAGCCTTTAGTGTTGAAAACTACTCATTAAATTTATTGGTTCTTTGATGTCCAATTCATAGCAAACTCTCACGGTTATTTTGCCAAAGGAAGTCAAAGTTATCAAGTTGTGTTTTTTAATGGGGATTGATACACTTTTATGAAAGGGACTTTGTGGAATTTTAAAAGAACATTCATTTCCCTTCTTCCTAAGTACAGTAACCTTGCCATGGCCCCTCGAGGCTGCTCAACACCAGTGTGAATTTGCTGCTCCCTCATGAATTTTACAACCCATCCAACAAAGCATTCTGACTTTTTCACCTAAATATCAAAAACTTTCAGTTAGCCAAGAGAAGAAAACATCATTATCTAAAGCCTTTCTCACACTCGGTTCTATGGAAACCACTGACCATATATAGGAAAAATAGCAAGCAGCTGAGACTTAGATGGGAGCATTCATCTTTCCTTTGTGATAAAAATTTCGGCTGGTGACTCGGGACCTCACTCCACGCTTCATTGGCAGAAATGCTCTCTTTCTGCTTGAAAGCGTGGACACTTCAGAAGTGCCTCCCCTTGCAGGATGAGTAAAAACAATATCATTTTCCCTGATAGCTGCGGAATTGAAGTGAAGGATTATTTATTTAAACTTTTGAAGCATGAAGCCAAATGCAGCCAGTATGTACCGCGTCTGTCTTAGAAACCATAAGTCAGGGGGGAGAGTTTACGAAGCATTCGATCAGCGGGCTGGTTCCCACTTTCTCCTGTAAACCACACAGACTGCAAGGTCGAAGCGCCAGTCTCTGAACTCCTATTAAAGAAGCAATCGTTTTCAGCTCCTTATTTCCTACGACGACTGCACAATCCCATTACCTCTTCTTTCCTCACAAAAATATGTTTCCAATTATTCCACGGTTGATGGTTGATGAAAAGCTCTTTTATTACTTGCTAACAGTCATTGTTATGACTAAGAGCAGTGGGTCTGAGAGCCTTGGCTGTCCCTCCTTCCATCCTGCTGCCGGCCCCAGGTAACCCGTCACATCAGCATCTGACAGCTGCTGTGAGTTTCACACAGTCCTTACAACCTGGCGATGGCTACCTGGAGTCAGACCTCCTGCAGATCACCTCCAATGCTGCTTGAGCCCAGGTTCAAGTTGTTAAGACAGAGGTGGAAAGTGAAGTTTAACTACCCTGTTAACTAGTGCTTTTACTTTCTTTCTTCTTAGCATGAGCCCTTCACCAGACCCCTGAGGCCCTCCAAGGTAGCGGTTGCCAAAGTCTTTGGCACCAGGGACCAGTTTCATGGAAGACTGCTTTTCCATGGGAGTGGGGGGATGGTTTTGGGGTGATTCAAGCACATTACACTTATCATGCACTCTGTTCCGATTATCATTACATCAGCTCCATCTCAGATCATCAGGCATTATCAGATCCCAGAGGTTGGGGATCCCTGCTCTAAGGCACAACTTTTCTGCTTCCTGCTTTGTTTTTACGATATCATTAGTCATACCTGAGAGCGAATGAGTTTATCAGATCGTTCCTGAGAACATGGGGAGGGGAGCATAGGAAGCCTTGACCAGAGCAGAAGGTCAGGGACACGAAGGAGAACAAAGCAGGGAACAAGCCTGAGAAAGACGGAGCAACTCCTCTAGCCTGGCCGAACAGGCCTGGGGATAAGTGAGGCAGACTGGCCTTCGAAAGATCCACAGAGACACCTACTGGGTGCAGACCAGACAGGTGACCCTGGGGTTCTTATGGGACAGCATCGCCCTGACCCTGGAAGGGATCTAAGAGCAATAGTCTTTTCCAGACAAGACTTTGAGGCCCAAGGTACAGACAAGAGCAGAAAAGCAAAAAAACTCCAAAATATATTGCCCAAGTAAGTGTTAGTCATTCAGTTGTGTCCAACTCTTTGCAACCCCATGGACTGTAGCCCACCAGGCTTCTCTGTCCATGGAATTCTCCAGGCAAGAATACTGGTGTGGGTAGCCATTTCCTTCTCCAGAGGATCTTCCTAGCCCTAGGACTGAACCCAGGTCTCCTGCATTGCAGGCAGATTCTTTACTGTTTGAGCCTCTGCTGCTGCTGCTGCTAAGTCGCTTCAGCTGTGTCCGACTCTGTGCCACCCCATAGATGGCAGTCCACCAGGCTCCCCCGTCCCTGGGATTCTCCAGGCAAGAACACTGGAGTGGGTTGCCATTTCCTTCTCCAATGCATGAAAGTGAAAAGTGAAAGGGAAGTCCCTCAGTCGTGTTGACTCTTCACGACCCCATGGAGTGCAGCCTACCAGGCTCCTCTGTCCATGCGATTTCCCAGGCAAGAGTACTGGAGTGGGGTGCCATCGCCTTCTCCTGTCTGAGCCACTAAGGAAGCCCATATATTGCCCAAGTACCTCTCATTTTAGGGTAAGTTTTTATATTGGTTTTCTACTGTTGCTTTTAATTTATGTTTTTATGTGTGTGTGCTCAGTTGTGTCTGACTCTTTGTGATCCCATGGATTGTAGCCCACCAGTCTCCTCTGTCCTAAATTACCACAAATTTAAAGGCTTAAAACACAGAAATTTATTCTCTTACAATTCCGGAAGACGTAAGTCCAAAATAAGTTTTGTGGGGTTAAAATCAGTGTCGGCAGGGCCAATTCTTTCTGGAGGCTCCATTAGAGAATCTATTAGCTGACTCTTCCAGCTTTTGATGGCTGCTGGCATTACTGGACTTATGTTCGCATCTCTTCCATCTCTGCTTCTCTTGCCGTATCACCTTCTCCTCTTCTGCCTCCCTCTTTTAAGGACACTTGGGATTACGTTTAGGGTCCACTTGATGAAAGTGAAAGAGGAGAGTGAAAAAATTGGCTTAAAGCTCAACATTCAGAAAACTAAGATCATGGCATTTGGTCCCATCACTTCATGGGAAATAGAAGGGGAAACAGTGGAAACAGTGTCAGACTTTATTTGGGGGGGGCTCCAAAATCACTGCAGATGGTGATTGCAGCCATGAAATTAAAAGACGCTTACTCCTTGGAAGGAAAGTTATGACCAACCTAGATAGCATATTAAAAAGTAGAGACATTACTTTGCCAAAAAAGGTCCATCTAGCCAAGGCTATGGTTTTTCCAGTGGTCATATGGATGTAAGAGTTGAACTGTGAAGAAAGCTGAGCTCCAAAGAATTGATATTTTTGAACTGTGGTGTTGAAGAAGACTGTTGAGAGTCCGTTGGACTGCAAGGAGATCCAACCAGTCCATTCTGAAGGAGATCAGCACTGGGATTTCTTTGGAAGGAATGATGCTAGAGCTGAAACTCCAGTACTTTGGCCATCTCATGCGAAGAGTTGACTCATTGGAAAAGACTCTGATGTTGGGAGGGATTGGGGGCAGGAGGAGAAGGGGACGACAGAGGATGAGATGGCTGGATGGCATCACCGACTCAATGGACGTGAGTCTGAGTGAACTCTAGGAGTTGGTGACAGGGAGGCCTGGCGTGCTGCGATTCATGGGATCACGAAGAGTCGGACACGACTGAGCGACTAAACTGAACTGAACTGAACTGGGTAATCTAGGATAACTTCTGCATCTCAAGATCTTTAATCACAGAGTTTCTTTTGTCATATCAGGTAATATCTTCAGGTGGGGCAGTAATGCACATTCAGCCTATCATAGGCACCAAGTGTGAATTAATTATATTATTACTTCCTTCTAGACAGTATGCTTTCTTTCTAAATTTGGATGCTCAAAGAACACAGTGCTTTATCTAAGTAGTAATTCTCCATGGGGGGGAAAAATATTCTTGTGAGCCCCTCTAAATGACTGGTGCTCTAAATATTGAAAAGTTTTGGCATTTGGATCTAGAATTTTTAAAATTCAAACAAGTCCTAGGACCTCTAGTCCTTAGACTGTGGTTTCTTAATACCATTTCCCTCTAAATGACCCATAACTCCTTGGATAAATAGCTGATTCCAGGTTTAAGGTAGGATATCTACAATATGAGCCTGAAACATCTCTCTGTGAAAGTTAGAAAGTCTTTAAAGGCTCCTGAGGGCTTTTAAAAGCAGTCAAGAGACAACTTGCGAAAGACCCCACTGGCCAATAATAATAATGGGTTGAAATACATAAAGTATATATAAGTCCATGAGTTTGAAATGATTCCTTGACAGTTTTAAAGGATGGTGGGGCATCAACTTATTATTTTAAAATGTGATAAATAAAGAGAAAGACTCAAACAAATATTTGTCTTTTTTTTTATATATGAACTATATCCCAGGGTAATCAAAGAGTTGATCAGAGGAATTTTCTCTTTATAGAATTATTTCAGCTGATAAACACTGAAGGAATTAGAAAGATCAAGGTAATCCCTAATGAATCAGTGAACTGTGCAACCCCTAATGAATTAATGAATTTAGGCAATGATGATCCATGGCTGCTAATATCACAAAAATGAAATAACCAGGTTCACATACCTGTTGATAGAAATATACATCTATAAACCACTACTTCTAAAACATCCTGTTAAAATGAAACTAATCAGAACCTTAGAGTTTAATAATAATCAAGTCACAGGAAATACAGGGAAAAAGGGAACATGCTAAAAAATACTTGTTTAGACCCAATTTATAAAATCCACAAGCGGGGTACCCTTCAGAACCAAAATCACAAGGAAAAAAAAAAAAGACATGCAGGGGGACCTGTAAATTAAAAGAGATTTAATTGACATAACAATCAATCACAAGTTGCACCTTTACTCAAGCAAACTACAAAAATCTAACAAAACAATCAGGGAAACTTGAACTCTGTCTAGATAGGTGGTAATGTTAAAGAATTGTCGTTAATTTTTAAGGTGTGGTAAGTTTAAAAAAAGAATTTTTATTGTTTAGAGCTACAATGATGTGGTGTTTGGGTAGTTAGAATTTGCTTCGTATTAGTCTGGAATGGAGTACGGACAAGATTGGCCACAAACGACTAACTTTTGAAACTGGATGACAAGCCATCATACTATTCTCTCCATTTTTGCCTATGTTTGAATTTTTCATATTTGTCTTTCGGTTAAGGTAAAATCTTGCCGCTCTTGGCTTAAACCTAACCACAACAATAATAGCAATACTGCTAAACACAGATTATTCAGGGTGTTTTATTTTAAGCTGAACGCAGTGAAAGGTCTTTGGCTGCAGTATATTAGGAGTCTACAATTCCCCATGGACTTGTTAGTAAGGAACTGAAGTTTCAAGTTCAGGCACTGGGGCACTAGCTAGCTATTTTGTGCACCTTGCATTCTACATGAATTTTACTTGAATGTCCCACTGTGTTTTGTTATATATTAGGGCTAGACAGAAGACTTAAACATGCTATAAATCCTACTAAGTTCATAGATTGCTCTTATTAACTGTTCTCAAATATCTTGATAATATTCGAGGCAGTAAATCTCAGATTGGTTTCTGCTCTATTGTACCCTGGCACTGGAGAGAAAATTACAAGTGAAATTCAGCCCATCTCCTAATGCAGACTTTTCTAGGAAGAAAAGCTATAGATATGCTAAGTCGCTTCAGTTGTGTCTGTCTCTTTGTGACCCTATGGACTATAACCCACCAAGCTCCTCTGTCCATGGGATTCTCCAGGCAAGAATACTGGAGTGGGTTGCCATGCCCTCCTCCAGGGGATCTTCCTGACCCAGGGATCGAACCTGGGTCTCCAGCATTGCAGGCAGACACTTTTACTGTCTGAGCCACCAGGGAAGCCCTATTAGGCTGTAAGGATGTTTCAACTAAAGAATTAGCTCTCTCTCAGTAGCAACATCCTTGTCTTAGCTATCGAGACTCAATACTTCGGAGTTATCATTGATGCGTCCCATGTGCTCTTTGAAGTAAATATTTCTGAGTGTTGCTGCACGCCTATGTGCCAGGCACTGTGCTTGGCACTGAAGATACAGAGGAAATCCTGTCCACGAGGAAATCAGCCTGGTGGACGGGAGAGGTGCGTGAATGAAAATACCTAGCAAATGCTCTGATGCAAGTTCCTAAGTTCTCCAGTTTTTGTATGTTCCCTCTCCCTCTGATTCTCCATGGACATTGCCTGAACTACCATCCTGTGTGTCTACAGATGGTATGATCCCTTTCCAACAGACTAGCATTCAGTGCTTAAGAGCAGACTTGAGTCTCCACTAATTCCTAGATATCTTTGATATCTTTGAGGTGTTTAACTTCTCTCTGCCTCTGTTTCCTCATCTATAAACTGAGGATGATAAGGTTGTTGCTGGAATTAAAGGAATTAGTATCTGTGGAGGTCTCAGAATACTATGTACCTGATGTATTAAGGATCTTATCCATGCAAGTGTCTTAAGTGTCTTACTCATTTCTTCAGACTGTTATGTTCCCAAAGTCTATGGCACTTCTAGCTGTTATAGTTGCTTCCTTTAATTCTGCAAGTCACTGCTGATAAATACTCTAGTGTTTATGAAAGCATCGCTAGAACCTAGAGCTCATTAATGATACCCCTTTCCAGGAAGTCACTTATAGGACATCTCTTTGCTCAGGCCTCAGCCTACTACTGTTGGCTTACAAGAGTCAGCTCATAAACCTTAAGACAGAAGTTCTCAATGGCTTGTCCTCAGGCTTCACCCAAGTCAAGCATCCCCAAATCTCTCCCTTGTCCCTGAAAGCAAAAGCCCTGTTTAAATAATAATTTTTACAGAGACACTCCTTGATTGCAGCCAAACTGTTTTTTATGTTGCTATGAAAAAAACAATTTGGAAACTAATCCTGAACTGCTCTATCCCAAAGCAGGATTTGCTTTTTTTTTTTTTTTTGCATAACTCAAAAGGCACATTATAAGTAGCTTTTCTTACAATTAAAAGAGCCATCCTCCCTTAAAGAAGAATTCTAAAGTCACTCCTAAAATAACTGACATTAGTTACATTAATTTCATTTGGTTTAAAGTTATCTGGGGGCTCCTGCTACATATGTATAAAATATTATAAGCACAGAGAATAAATCCTGCATGAAAATCCAAGAAGGCATCCCAGAAGCATAACATATAAGCTTTACATCATCTTTATTTCAATATTCTCCCCAAATGTCTAATAGGGGTAATGACTGTAGAGACTCAGAAGAAATATGACAAAACATAAGCAACAAGTATCTCAGGGTGAAGGACTTTTGGTAATTATTTCCTTCTTTATATTTTGTGTACTTCCTGACCTGCTGCGAGGCTTCCCAGGTGCCGCTAGTGGTAAAGAATCTGCCTGCCAATACAAGAGAGGCGAGAGACAAGGGTTTGATCCCTGAGTCAGGAAAATACCCTGGAGAAGGAAATGGCAACCTACTCCAATATTCTTGCCCAGAAAATCTCATGGACAGAGGAGCCTGGTGGGCTATAACTTGCCTCAATGCACGTATTACATTTAGAATAAGAGGACAAAATGGTATTTTAAAATAGCTCATATCTATTTTTTTTTTCTTTCCATGCTCACTTCCCCACTTTCTCCATGTTCCATCACTTTTATCCTGACACCTCCCTGCTTGAGACCTACCAGTAAACTCCTATTGTTCTTCTCCTGGAGCCTTAAGAACTCTGCCTGACTTTCAAGCATCTTCATAATTCATCCTGCCCCACCTATCAAACCACACTTCCACTGCACACTCTCAGCACCTAAGGACAATTATCCTAAATTTCAAGAAAAGTAACTGCCTTTTCCTAGTCTTGGAGGGCTCTCAGGAAAATACCTAACAATGGCTGCTTTTGGGGAGTAGTTGGTAAGAGGCAGAGCTAAATACAAAGATGCTGATATACTGCACTTCCTTCTAGGAATTGCCATTATCTATCTACAAAAGTCATGATTGTTACTATTAATAGCTGCATTTCATTGGTGAGGTTAAATAATTTGCCACACGCCATACAGCTCGAAGAAATCAGAGCCTAGATTAGGACCCAGATCAACTGGATGCCAAAGCCATAATCTTTCCATTTTAGCAGACTCTTAGCAAGGGAAATAGTCATATTTTATATTCACTATCATTTGCATTCATTGATAGATCAACACTGAAATTAAAAAATTGTAACTGAACTAATTCACTTTTATAGCTCTTTTAGCTTATGCCTCATAATTTAGTACAATTTATACTATAATGTGGGCTTCCTGGGTGGCACTAGTGGTAAAGAACCCACCTGCCAATGTGTAAGAAATGTAAGAAACGGAGGAGCCTGGTGGGCTGCAGTCCATGGGGTGGCGAAGAGTCGGACACGACTGAGCGACGTCACTTTGACTTCCCAGGCTCCTCCGTCCATGGGATTTTCCAGGCAAGGGTATTGGAGTGGGTTGCCATTGCCTTCTCCAATAGCTAGCCTAGTCTAACTTAAAAGTGCTCAGCACACTTATATTAGCTTACATGGGATTCTCCAGACAAGAATACTGGAGTGGGTTGTCATTTCCTCCTCCAGGGGATCTTCTGGACCCAGAAATCAAACCAGTGTCTCTTGCGTCTCCTGCATCGGCAGGCGGGTTCTTCACCACTGGTGCCACCTCGCCCTTGTGTTTACCCCCACTGCCACTGGCCAGCATCACAAGAGAATATTGTACCATATATTGTTAGCCTAGGAAAAGACTGAAATTCAAAAGTTAATTTATGGTTTCCACTACTGTATATAATTTTCACACCATTGTAAGTGGGTCAAACCGCTGTAAGTCAGGGACTGTCTGTATTGAGTAATTGTGGTTTGTCATTGAAATTGTTGTAATTCATTAAATATTGTATTATTTTCTTGTGTTTCCCCTCAGACTCCCTGAATAAATCTGTTCTTTATGTCAAAAAAAAAAAAAGAAATGTAAGAAACATGGGTTCAATCCCTGAGTTGGGAAGATTCCTTGGAGGCAGTCCACTCCAGTATTCTTACTTGGAGGATCCCATGGACAGAGGAGCCTGGTGGGCTATGGTTCATAGGGTCACAAAGAGCTGGACACAACTGAAGCAACTTAGTATCCATGCACATACTATAGTGTATTTTTACCAACTGCTTCTTGTGTGTAAATCTTGTCTCCTTTGTCAGGTTATTGGTTTAATAAGGTGATGACCACATGCTAAGCACATACTTAGAACTATCTATGCTGCTGCTGCTACTGCTGCTAAGTCGCTTCAGTCGTGTCCGACTCTGTGTGACCCCATAGACGGCAGCCCACCAGGCCCTGCCATCCCTGGGATTCTCCAGGCAAGAACACTGGAGTGGGTTGCCATTTCCTTCTCCAATGCAGGAAAGGGAAAAGTGAAAGTGAAGTCGCTCAGTCGTGTCCGGCTCTTAGAGACCCCATGGACTGCAGCCCACCAGGCTCCTCCGTCCATGGGATTCTCCAGGCAAGAGTACTGGAGTGGGGTGCCATATAGCACATTCTAAGTACGCACTAAAAACTCACATAAGAAGAACTCCATTTCCGTTGAATGCTTGCTTTATCAAAGTAGTATCTTAAAGGTTATGTGATTCCCAACCAAAAACCTTGATAAAAGGATAATTTACCAATTCAGAGAAGTTAATATGTCTCTTATTAAGCTTAATTATTATATCATTGTTTATCAATATCCTCAAAACATCATGGATTCTGCCTCTCTTACAAAGATACACACCTTATCATCTCGACAAAAGAAAATACAGATGGACAAAACATTGTCAGTGGAATGTATTTATGAACAGCATGTGCTAGCAGGAGATAGAAAGGTATAATTCAAAGGAGGAGATTTACATTCACGAAGGAGCCTACAGAAACAATTTCATATGCCAAGAATCTGTTTTTATCCCAAACATACCTCAGAATGGAAAAGCACTAGGTAGATGGACCCAAGATGTTTCTGTAATGAGGCTTATTTGTGTTTGTTACCAAGTAAATGTATGGATGCGAGATTTGGACTGTGAAGAAAGCTGAGCACCGAAGAATTGACGCTTTTGAACTGTGGTGTTGGAGAAGACTCTTTAAGAGTCCCTTGGACTGCAGGGAGATCCAATCAGTCCATCCTAAAGAAAATCAGCCCTGGGTGTTCTTTGGAAGGAACGATGCTAAAGCTGAAACTCCAGTACTTTGGCCACCTCATGCGAAGTGGTGACTCATTGGAAAAGACTCTGATGCTGGGACGGATTGGGGGCAGGAGGAGAAGGGGATGACAGAGGATGAGGTGGCTGGATGGCATCACCAACTCAATGGATGTGAGTCTGAGTGAACTCCGGGAGATGGTGATAGACAGGGAGGCCTGGTGTGCTTCGATTCATGGAGTCGCAAAGAGCCAGACATGACTGAGCGACTGAACTGAACTGAACTCATAATTTTGAAAATGTCATAATTTGTTTTTATTGCTTTTAGAAAGATGATCTGTATGATGCAACCGATTATGAAATGCAATTTTCTACCTGGTGAAATGTTTCCCTAGTTCTTCTGACCATTCTGCCTCATAAGAGAGAGGGGACTATTTTGTTATTTATCAAATCACCATCTTCATTAGAGTAAATTCATGACTTTCTTTTCGCAAAGGAAGTCTCTCTTGACTCCTTCCATCTCTGCCCTCCTCCAGCATTTTCCTTTTGCATTGGATCATATTTTAACATACTTGTTTTCATTTGCTAGAGGTACCAACTCTCTCCAGTTAGACTATAAACTCCCCAGGGTTGGTTTAGTTTATTTTCTATAAAACCCCCTTAGCTCTTTGTACAGCAGAGAGCCAAAATAGGCATTTAATAAATTAAAGTATTATTGGGTTTTATTTCAGGAAGACAGAAATGGGGTCGTCCCTCTGCTTCGCTCCTTGATTCTTTGGGCCTCTCTGAAACCACATTCCCAAACACAGCACAGCTGAAATAACAATAGCACCAGCTTGCATTTTTACAGTACCATCCACTTTTCAAAGCGTTTTTACATCTCTTATCTCATTTATTTCTCACCAGAATCCTACGAGGTAAGTAGAACAGATATGCCTCGTCTCACTTGATAGATGGTAAAATAGAGGAAGGGAAAGGTTAAGTGACTTGCCCAGTCTCTCACCACTCTGGTCCATCTGCCAGAATTATCTTCCTAAAAATAAATATAAACATGACATTCCCCTGCATAAAATCATCAACAGGACTCCGGCTGTCTACAGGGTAAAGTGCAAACTCTTCAGCAGGGCATACAAGTCCCTTCACATCCTGGCCCCATGCTCCTCACCAACTTCATCTTCCACTGCTTCAGCCCAGCACTGCACCCTCCCCCAGCCACACTGAACTTCCGCCATCACATCAGCAATTCTCAAGGCCGTGAGCCTTTGGACACATGGGTTCCTCTTCCTGGACTGCTCTTTAGGGTTTAAACCTCTCATTACCACCTTCCAGCCTGAGAAATTCCCGTTCAGTCCCCTATATGTAGGTCAAATGAAACCTTTACATTCTTGCTTCTGGATTCTGCTGGGTGAGGGGCTTCCCTGGTGGCTCAGATGGTAAACAATTGGCCTGCAATGCAGGAGATCTGGGTTGGATCCCTGGGTTTGGAAGATCCCTTAGAGAAGGGACTAGCTACCCACCCACTCCAGGGTTCTTGCCAGGAGAACTCCATGGACAGAGGAGTCTGGTGGGTTACAGTCCATGGGGTCACAAAGAGTCGGACACGACTGAGCAACTAACGCTTCCACTTTACACAGCCGGCTGAGCTGGCCACTCCTTTATCAACCAGCCCCTGCCTGTTGCTCCCCCTTACCCTGATCAATATTTTTCTGTTTTTTTCTGTGAAACTTATCACCTTCCAACATAATATATGATTTGCTTATTTATTAACTCTTCCCATCTGTCTCTCTCTGACGGAATGTAAGCCCTACAAGGGCATGGACCTTTGCTGGTTTTGTTCACTGGTGTGTCTCAGGTACCCAGAATGGAGTCTGATACAAAATCAATGCACAGGAAATTCAGAAAGCATTAATTAAGCAAATTTGATTCTGGCGCTGAGACTGCAGAGATGAGATACCGTCCCTCTGGTCTAGGAGAGGGGGCGGGAACTAAAGCACCGTGATGGGAGCAGCATGCCGCTTGCACAGATAGTGGTATGTGCTGGGGGAGATGAGAGCACAGATAAGGAGCAGCCAGTGAGGCGGGGCCCGGCTGAATGTAGATGGAAACAGCAGACAGGAAAGGCTTAGTCTTCATCCAGAGGGCAATATGTAAAGAGAGCCTTGACAGCCGTGCACAAGTTCACTGAGTTCAGACAGAGGTGGGGAGAATCTTTGCATTTGAGAAATTACAAGGAATTTTTATAGCTTAATATTAGGGTATATATAGGGATAGAATATAAGGCCAGAGAAGTAAAATCTGTTTATATGTATACAGAAGATGGAAATGGAGCTCCTGAGTATAAAGGAGCATGGCTGTAATTGGGTTGTTTTTACCTTCAAAACAACTATGCTTCAGAACACCCTTTCCCTGTCATGAAAAACTACCAGAAATAATTAATTCTGATGTTAATAGTTTAGAGAGGAAAACAGTCTGGAGTCAGGGCATTAGACCTTGATCTCCTGAGACTTTAGAAGAAAATCCTAGAGAATCTGTCTTGAAATATTAATCCTGCTCATTCATGGAGCTTCTGGATCAGCAGAAATTTGATATGTTTTCCTTCATTAAGCTCTTTATTTTGTCCTTTTATAGTTTGAAAAGAACTTTCATAGCTAGAGATATATCTAGTTAGAGATGAATTGTGGTACTTGGCTTCATTTCAAGAGACTATTATTTTTACTCTTTGAGCAGTTCAGTGTTAAGTCATCTGATGAGTATCAAGCACTGCTCTACACCCTTGCTCCAAAGACTAGTTAGGAACCCAGGGCCATGACTGTTGAGGCTCCTAGACTATTGGGATAGACAGACATATGAATACAGTGTAATGTTGCAGGGATCGAATATAGATGTACACACAGGAGACAGATGGCAGACAAAGAAGGGGGTGATTCATTCCTCCAAGGAGACGGAAAGAGGGAAGTGTGCACACCACACGAGGTTTCTCAGGAGACGTGATGCTTGATCAGAGTCTTGAAAGTTAGTGTGTGGTCACCAGTGGACAGTGAACTTT
Organism: Bubalus bubalis; assembly: GCF_019923935.1. Lineage (NCBI taxonomy): Eukaryota > Metazoa > Chordata > Mammalia > Artiodactyla > Bovidae > Bubalus > Bubalus bubalis. Next base: position 21,601,225 of record NC_059172.1, on the reverse strand, counting down.
CAAGGTAAAGCGAGAAGCACAAGCACAGGCTTGAGGCTATGAAACAGGCTGGTGAGTAAGAAAGTACAAATAGTTCAACCTGACTGGACCTAGGGTGTGCATGTGGGCATGCTCTGTGTGTGTCTGTGTACGTGTGTGTGTGTATGTGTGTGTGTGTAGGTTCTGAGGTACATAGCCCTTTATATGCTATGGTAAGGGTTGGGATTTAATCCAATCAGCCATTGTGATTTAAAGAGCACTTGTCTCAGACTGCTTTAGAAGGTCCTCATTAAAATTCCTTGGTGGTCCTGTGGTTAGGATCTTTTATTGTGTCAGGATCCGGGGACCTTCCCCGGTCGGTGAACTAAGATCCAGCAGGCTGTGTGTTGCAGGAAAAAAAAAAAAAATTGCAGATCCCTGGGCAGGAATGCAGAGAAGCCAATGGCACCCCACTCTAGTTAGTACTCTTGCCTAGAAAATCCCATGGATGGAGGAACCTGGTAGGCCGCAGTCCATGGGGTCTCTAAGAGTCGGACACGACTGAGTGACTTCACTTTCACTTTTCACTTTCATGCACTGGAGAAGGAAATGGCAACCCACTCCAGTGTTCTTGCCTGGAGAATCCCAGGGACAGGGGAGCCTGGTGGGCTGCCGTCTATAGGGTCGCACAGAGTCGGACATGACTGAAGTGACTTAGCAGCAGCAGCAGCAGGGCAGAAATGACTCAGAATCCTAAGAAGAACAGTGAGTGAGCTCAGAAAGATCAACAGTCTGCAAAGCTCTCTAGGTGATTTCTAAGTTTGAGGACTTCCATTATAGGCAATGGGGAACCATTCAAGGCTTTAAATAGAGGCCGACAATCAGATTTGCTTTTACAAAGACTTTTAAAGTAGTTGTACTGTGTGAGATTCTAAACTCAGGGGCTTTCATTGACTAGGCTTGTAAAATAAATGACTGAACTAGGCTGGGTGGAATGGTTAGGGTGTGGTGGTGGTTTAGTCGATAAGTCATATCCAACTCTTGGGACCCCATGGACTGTAGCCTGCCAGGCTCCTCTGTCCACAGGATTCTCCAGGCAAGAATACTGGAGTGGGTTACCATTTCCTTTTCCAGGGTATCTTCCCAACTCAGGAACTGAACCCAGGTCTCCGGCAGTGCAGGCAGATTCTTTACTGATTGAGCAAGCTGCAAGGGAAGCCCCAGGGTATGGTGGGGACTGAGGCAAACCAAAGAGCACCAACCTTGGCTAAGCGAGTGGTCACTGTGTAGCCTCAACCAGTTGGTGACAAGTAGGAATTTGGGGCTTCCCTGGTAACTCACATGGTAAAGAATCTGCCTGCCATGCAAGAGACAGAAGTTTGATCCCTGGGTCAAGAAGATTCCCTGGAGAAAGGAATGGCTGCCCACTCCAGTATTTTGCCTAGAGAACTCCATGGACAGAGGAGCCTGGTGGGCTTCAGTCCACAGGGTTGCAAAGAGACACGACTGAGTGACTAACACTAGGAATTTTAACCCAGTGCTGTTGATTGTTACCTTTTTCACAATAAATTTTTCATCTGTATTTTACTGTAAAATCTCCCAGTATTTAAATAGTAGTTATTAAGAAGGTTCTTGGTTACAAAGAACAGAAGCAGATTCTGGATGATAAAGCAGAAAATACATTTATTAAAAAGATGTTTAACATAGTAAAGCCACTCTAGAAATTATTTGGGAAACATACGTATACCTTGTGTTCCAACAACCTCATTCCTAGACACACACCTAACTAAAAGGTATGTTTCCCAAAAGACATATAGTAGGATATTTACAGGAGCACTATGAATCTTACAAGAGATGGAAACATCCCAAATGCCTATTCACAATAGAAAGGATAATATAGGGTAATACATTTACACTATGTAATACTGTGGACAGTGAGAAGGAACCATTTACCACCACATGCAGCGAATGGATACGTCTCACAGAATTGAGCAAAAGAAGTCAGAAACCAAAGAATTCATATTATGTGATTCTATTTATATTTAACACAAAGAGGCAAAACCAATCCATGCTATTTGAAATCTGAATAGTATTTACCACTATTGTGTTGTGATTGTCAGGAATGTTGTGATTGGAGGGGCACACAACAGGGTATTTTGAGGTTCTCATTTTATTCTCTTTTGGTTCTGGTATTTTTGTATGTGAAGATTTATTGAGCAACATATTTATGACACGAGCAGAAATGTCCGTAGCATGTTTATTTTTAAACACCTACTCAAGTACATGACAAAATCATTTTCAATGATAGTTATGAAATAAAACTATATAACTGGGACCATAAAAAATGTAGACAGTGAAATCATTTTTTAGTTAAATTTTATGAACATGTATACACCTATGCTGCTACTGCTAAGTCACTTTAGTCGTGTCCGACTCTGTGCGACCCCATAGATGGCAGCCCACCAGGCTCCCCCGTCCCTGAGATTCTCCAGGCAAGAACACTGGAGTGGGTTGCCATTTTCTTCTCCAGTGCACGAAAGTGAAAAGTGAAAGTGAAGTCGCTCAGTCGTGTCCGACTCCTAGCGACCCTGGACTGCAGCCTACCAGGCTCCTCCACCCATGGGATTTTCCAGGCAAGAGTGCTGGAGTGGGGTGCCATTATACACCTATACACACACATATATATATGTATATAAGTTTTTAAATAATTAACAATCTAAAAAGAAGAAATTTTGATTTTAAAGATATCGTTCAAATTCAGGAAAATATATTACGTATGAAGTAAAATTCACACTTACCATACAAAATATTACATCTTTCAGTTTTCTCTCCGTTTAACTGTTTTATATATTGAACACAGATAAAAACTTCAAGCACTCACATAGATTGATATACTTGAAGTGATTCAAGTTCTATTTCTTTGTCTTTAAAAGCACTGTACCAAACCATATAATGAAGATGCTATTTCTTTCCCCATCTGCCTCTTCTGTACATTATTTTTTTTTTAAAAAAACAGCTCTGTTGATATAATTCCCATACCACACACTTCACCCATTTAAAACCTATAATTCTATGGTTTTTATTATATTCACAGAGTTGTACAACCAGTACCTAAATCAATTTGGGAACATTTTCATCTCACTCCGTAACAAACCTCTTACCCTTTAGTTACCATTCTTCATTCTTCCTGCTCCCGCAATACACACACACACCACCAATGGAATCATATAACATGTGTTGTTTCTGGCCTCTTTCGCTTAGCATAATATTTTCAAGTTTCTTTCATGTGGTATCATTCGTTTTTATTGCCAAATGATATACCATTGTATAAATATACCGTATTTTGTTTATCCATTCATCAATTGATAGATATTTGCTTATTATGAACGTTTTTGGCTATTATGAATAATGCTGCTATGAACATTTGTGTATATGTTTTTGCATGGACATACATTTTCAGTTCTCTTAGATATATGCCTAGGAGAGGAAATTCTGCATCATATGATCACTCTATGTTTAGCCTTTTAAGAAATTGCCAGACTTTCCCAGAGTGGCTGTACCATTTTACATTCTCATCATCAGTGTATGAGGGTTCCAAATTCTCCACATCCTCATCAACACTTGTTATTGTCTGAATTTTTTATCATAGCTATTCTATGGATTTGAAAGCATATCTTATTTTTGTCTCAATTTGCATTTCCCCAATGGCTAATGAATGCTCTTTATCTGACCTGGATAATGGTTGCATGTGTATGCTCACTGTGATAATTCAGCAAAGTATCCAGTTATGATTGGCACATTTTTCTGAACATGTTACACTTCAATACAAATGTTTATTTTGAAAGTACATATTGCATATCAGGTAAAGACCTCTTACATTCTATTTTGGAAATAAAATCATCACCAATCCACAAAATAAAAGAGGCAAGAGCAACAACTTGCAAGTGAGACAGACTTGAATAGAAATCCATATTGATTGATGCTCTATGTCTCATGCTGGCAAAGCTGCCTAACTCCTCTGAGCCTCTGTTCAATAAAACTTTAAAAATAATACCTCACAGGATTGTGGTTAGTGTGGCTTATATAGAAGCTAAAAATAAATTTTTTTCCAAAAATGTAAAAATTATCAGCTCATAAAACTACTCTGGCATTCTCATGGTTTGCAGATGATATGCCTCTTGATGACTATGTTAAGATTTTCCTTCTAGTATAAACATGTCTTTCTGAAGTTATTTTAAAAACATAAATCATGAATGTGTCTTCTTTGGCTTCAACAGATTTATGAATGCTTCAGTTATTGACTATGTCATGTGAAATGAAGAAGTTATCCTTATGAATTTGGGAAAGTTAATTGAGAAGATTAATGTTTTCTAATGGTCTCTGGCCCTGTATTAGTTCCACTGCTGAATCTACAGCTCACATACAATACATTTCAGTAAGCCACCAGTTAACTGGCTTAAACATTAGTTGTTTCACCTACAAAGTCACTATAATCACATGTTGCATCACTAGTATAAAATTTAATTATTAGTTATAAATCTCTGAGATCTTAAGATGGTAGTTGGCTTGTAAATTCAGTGCTATATCACAATAGCCCTAAGAGAGATTCCACCATAAATACACATTACAAAAATGTGCTAACCTACACTTAACAAACTTTTTATTTACGAAATTATGACTTTAGATTTCAAACTTTTTTCTCTGTGTCAATCAGGATTAGACTCAGTTGAATATGAGAGAAATCCAATATAATGGTAGATTAAACAAGATGGAGGTTTATTTTTCTCTTATGTAAGACAAGTCTAGATGGCTCATCTAGACTTGTAAAGACTCTGCCTGCCATGCTGGAGACTTGGGTTTGATCCCTGTCAGGAAGATCCCCTGGAGAAGGGAATGGCAACCCACTCCAGTATTCTTCCTGGAGACTCCTATGGACAGAAGAGCCTGGAGGGCTACAGTCCAGGGGGTTGCAAAGAGTCAGAGATGACTGACCAACTAACACTTTCACTTTCAAGACAAGGCTTTTCCAGCTTTCCTGTCTATTATCACAGCTTCTACCTTTAAGATCACATCTTGGTTTTAGTTTGGTTACTGAAACTCCCACCATCAAGTACATGTGTTTTTAGGCCACAAGAAACAGAAAAGGCCAAGGGCAGAAGAGTCAGCTTCCAGACTGAGGCTGCTCCTTTTATAGCATTTTTCCAGAAGCTCCTCCCCAGATTTTCATTTACGTCTCATTGGCTACCCCAGCCATAAGGCTGATAAATTTAGTTGCAAGAAAGAGGGCATTGCCACAACCTACATTACAGGGAGGATTTGCAATTAAGGTATACATTACAGGGAGGATTTGCAACTAAGGAATAAGAGGATGGATAGCAGGCTGACAAGTAGCAGTCTCTGTCACACCATTTTCCCTCACTCTTTTCCATGTCTTTCTAGAATGCTGTAGTCATCTCTTTTTCATTCAAAATTAAAATTTAAAGCAAAGACCAGAGATTTATTACATGCTAATTTAGTTAACTTTTATGATATCATTTACTAATATAACACATATTTATTGCACTTTCTTTGTATCAGCCACTTCCATAAGTGAAGGAATGGAATAATGAGAACATTTCCACCTTCTCAGTGTTCAGAGAATATTGATTCAGTAAAAGAATAATGATTAATTATTATATATAATGCTGATTTTAAGTAAGTTATCCTTTAAAATATAGCATTGCTATTTAGGTAATTAACTACATGTACTATTTTAGCATAAAAATATACTTTTATTTATCAGATGAATAATTCCATAGTTTTGAGATACTTGATATAAACTTGAAGACAAATTTTGGGTATCAATATCACACAAAGCATTCTTCTTACAAAATATGTAATTTTGTTCCAATGATAAAATTTCATGTGAATATATTAATATGGTCCTTTCAAATAAGATAATTAGAAATATAGTTAAACCTAAGTTTTCCATAATTTTTAATTAGAAAAAACAAGGAGATATTATTAGAGCAAAAGCAGACAAATTAAGAAACAAAGAAAAACTATAAATATTTGGTTGTATTTTTCAGATAAAAAAATCAGCTAGAGAATATTCCCTTTTAGAAGATAGGAGACCTGTTCAATTCACTTTCTGAAAATTTTGACGTATACTTTCAAGAAACTCTATTAAAGAATATGACACAATAATAATAGGTTGCTATTGTGGCAGCATAAATGACAACTCATTTTATTGCCTTTAACACACCAGTTGACCTGTATATTAGTTTTGGCCATAGGATCAAGCTGAAATTGGTCTGCTCAAATTTCAGCTGGATCCAAATTTCTTCAATTGGCGCTAAACTTTTTTATCCGAAACTTTAGAATATATGAAACATGCCTTTTATAGAAAAATAGACAATATTTCTTATACCACTTGTCTAAGTTAAAGAGACTTGTCTCCCTTAAAAAGGGGAAAAAAAAGCCCACAGAACATTTATTTTAACAAAATAAAGCTAAAATTTTTGATGCATTTAAAAACTAATTCGATCTGAGATACTATTTTTAAATATTAGTCCTCATCTAGGCAACAGCAATCTACAGTGCTGCTACTCTAGTGTGCATTTTCTAGAGGTTATATAAGTGGAATCATACAGTATGTCTGGCTTCTTTCACACAATAAATTATTTTGATTCATCTGTATTGTTGCATGTATTGATTTTTCATCATTTTTATTGCAGAGCAGTGTTCCATGAATATATAACAACTTATTTATACACTTATCTGTGTTTTGGGGGGTTTTTTTGGCCATGCTATGCTACTTGTGGGATCTCAGTTCCCCCACCAGGGGTTGAACTCAAGCCATGGCAGTGCAAGTGCTGAATCCTAACCACTGGACTGCCAGAAAACTCCATCCATTCACCTGTTGATGAACATTTGGGTTGTTTCTTATTTGGGACTATTAAAAATGAAGCTGCTGCCTTTTTGGAAAATAGCTCCTCAAAAAAATTAACATAAAGTTACCATATAACCTAAGCAATTCTACTCCCAGGAAAAAGAAATATAAACACATGTTCCTGCAAAATCTTGTGCGTGTATGTTGCTAAAAACATTGTTCATGGTAGCCAAAAAGTGAAAGCAACCTAAATGTGCTCCCACTGATAAACGGATAAACAAAATATGGTATATACATAACAATGAATATTATTAAGCAATAAAAAGGAATGAAGGATTAATACATGCTACAACCTTGAAAACATGCTAAATGAAAAAAGACACAGGCCACATATTGTTATGCTTCCACTTATATGGAATGTCCAAAATAGACACATTCCTTGTACCTGCTTCAAGTCCCTTTGCTGTCTTCTGCATAAAAAGGTTTCCGGTAGATTTATTCATTGATACTTTCCTCATTTCCTTCAGTTCTCATTAATACTTGATCCATTTTCTTTGCTCACTCTATCTTAAAAGGCATGCACACATCACTCCTTTCTCTGCTTTTCTCTTAGTAGTGCCAGTTAACTGTTAAGTGACTATTGAATAATAGCTAAGACATCCAAAGTTCACCGTGTTTTAATTGCTTTATTTATTACTTAGTTCTCACAATATCACCATGAGGTAAGTACTTGATTTTATTTTTTCAACTGGAAGATGAAACGCCGCGGTTAAGCAATTACCCCAAATCACAAATCCATCAGACTGTACAGCAGGGATTCCACCCAAAGAACTCGATTCGGCAGCCTGTGCTGTTAAACAGGATGCCATCCAGGAGAGCATTTCTAATATACTTCGTACTGTTGTGTTCTGTGTGCCTCCACTGAATGTAAGCTGCCGGTGCGGGAGTTTACCTTGAAAACTTCTGCTATCCCCCGGGCAGAGTGCACTGCCTGCTAGTTAGTCCCTCAATAAAGGTTTAAAAGTGGATTAAATTATAAGTCGAAAAAAAATTGCCTTAAAACTTCAAAATGCTAGGTAGGCTCGGCGAGCCACAAACGCAGCAGCAACTCGAAACACAGCCCGCAACTCAACTACAGAAGTTAGAGGCGGCTGGAGGCAGTCCAGGAAGGAGGCCCCTTGCGCGTGCCCCGGCTCCCCATTGCCCCGCCCCCAGCCAGAATGCGTGCTGGGATTGGTCTCCGTGGTTCCGCCCCTGTCGATGACCCCGCCCCGCAAGACCCGCGGTGGGTGACCCGGAAGCAGTTGTGAGGCGCCGCCGCGCTGCCCAGCTCCCTTTTCCGGTCGGCGTGGTTTGGGAGCGCAGCGTCCACGGTGCCCGGGCCTTCACCATGAGTGTCCCGGCGTTCATCGACATCAGCGAGGAAGATCAGGTGTGTTCCCGGACCGCGGATGCCTCCAGGGTGGGAGGTGGGGGTATACTCAGGGATGTGAGGAGCCGAGTCGGGGTTGAGCCCGGGCCAGGCGGGCGGAACGCTGCCCCGCGGAGCCAACACCGGAGTCGAGAGCCGCGGTTGTGTTCTCCGCACCCGGGAGTGGGCAGGCCGAGAGGCAGGGGCGCACGTTCCGAGCCTGGAGTTGCACCAGCCCGCCCGCCGGCGCTCCCAGCGCTGGGTCCCAGGCTCGACAGCCTACTTCCTGGTTGGCGTCGGGACTCTTCCAGCCTGTAGTCACTTCTGTCTGTCGACACAGTACTTTTGACTCATTGAGACGGGTATCTGCTTCCGTCCCCGAAATGCAGCCACATCCGGAGTGGGAGGTGGCGAATCTTCAGAAGGCATAAGCAGTTCAGGGGAAAATTTGGTACTAAAGATCAAGATGGCTTTACTACTTTGTGACCGTTGTAGACTGTATTTTATACTCTTACTTGAGCAAGAGTGAGAGTTCTGAAAGCATAACATCAGTCCTACTCCCAAACTTTTGAGGCATACACCTGTTGAACGGTCTTAATATTTTTAAGTTTCTGTTTGCTTTTTGGTATGTATGCATGGGTAATGCTTCTCATTTTAAACGGAGAAGTCTCAAGTTCAGCTAAACTCGAAGTGAGTTTCTCGTTAATTTTGCAGAACTGAAAACTATTCTCCGAAGTTTTAAGTGTTGTCCTTCTGTACTTTTCTGCTACTCTACTAACATGGAAATTTTGGTTTCGATAGAAGAGAAAACATTACTAGTCTAAGATAACTTTCAGACCTGAAGAGCAGAGTAAGGGAAAGAAAAATGGGGGGAAAAAAGCTAGGGAAGGAGTTGAGCATTATTAGAAAAGACATGTAAGGAAAAAAAGCCTATCTGATGAGGAATCAGATCATGTTAATCAACAATAGGCTATTAGGTTATTGGGGAAAAAGAAGTTACTTGGATTTTGGTTTTGTTTTAAATGGAAAAGGGTTGTTGATGCGGGACGTTTTGCCATTGATTATATTTAAGTGTCTTTTCTAGTTAGGTTATGCTACTGTTCTTGTTTCACCCTAGCCATTCCTTTTGGGTAAATAGATGATTGCTTCAGGAATTTAACTTCCATCAAGTTCTCCGATTAGAATAACCACCTGTGGCCAGTAGGGATGCCAGCAGCAAAGTGTTGATTGAATAGTTTGCTTTGTGCATGCAAAGCAGAAAGTAAATAAATGCCTTTGGTGGTGGGGGGGCGGGGGGGACACGACACTCCACTATGTCTCCTTCATAGAGAAATATATAGTGATAGTTTAGTGCTCTCTGAAATGGTGAGATTTGTTTTATGAAATCTTGTTTATACCAACTCTTGTGAAGTTTCTGTGTTATCTGAAAAGATTGCGCCGTCAGATCTTCAGGTTTCATATACTTAGGTGGCCAGACATAGCTGTGGGTTAGAAATGTGATGCCTGTACACGTGCTAGTGGTGTCCCTGCATCTCCATTTCCGATCTGTATTATCTTAAACACCATTTACATTCATGTATAGCTGCCATAAATCCAAGTCCTCAAAAGAATACGTTATTAAATATTATGTGTGCGTTAGAGTAGAAAATGCCTAAATACTTGATGTGGTACTATAGTTATGTGTTCATAGGTCCAACAGTGCTTTCTGATCCAGGTATGCATAGATGCAATTTGATAAACATTATATTAAGGGCGACATTCAAAGGCATTTCTTACTTTTATGTCTCTCACAGTGCTTATCTCACATAGGTCCTCAAACATTTACTTAACAAATGATTACTCCCTTACCAGGGTAATGTCTGTAACTTTTTAAATTATCCATGTTACACAGACCTGAGAGCAATAAAACTTCACTTCTTTAAAACAGATCACTTATTCCCTTTCCCCACTTGCCCCCCAGAAAAGCTTGGACTATGTTAGAAAGGCTTTTGATGTATACTGAAAATCCATCAGGATATATAGGTCATGTGAGAGAAATTCTGAAGGTGGTAAGTGTGGGGGTCATAATGGGGGTTTGTGTAGCTACTTGTTTGAACTGAAGTGAAGTTGCTCTGTCATGTCCGACTCTTTGCGATCCCATGGGCTATAGCCTACCAGGCTCCTCCATCCATGGGATTCTCCAGGCAAGAATACTGGAGTGGGTTGCCATTGCCTTCTCCAGGAGATCCTCCCAACCCAGGGATTGAACCCGGGTCTCCCGCATTGTAGGCAGACACTTTACCGTCTGAGCCCTTTGAGACTGATGGTGGATGAGCTGGGGAGAGAAACTTTAACATAATTTTAAGTCATCATTAAATGTGATATTCACATTTTATTTATTATTTTTTTAAGAAACAGGACAGAATGCTGTTAGAGCTTGCCTTTTGTAATTTATAGTTCATCTAATAGATACAGAGCAATCTTATTTGATTCAACAGGCTGCTGAGCTTCGCGCTTATTTGAAGTCTAAAGGAGCTGAAATTTCAGAAGAGAACTCAGAAGGCGGACTTCATATAGATTTAGCTCAGATTATTGAAGCCTGTGATGTATGTCTGAAGGAAGATGATAAAGGTTTGTTTTTAAATTTTTTGTATTATTACTAATCATAGACCTACTTTTAAAACTTTGTGGTGAATTATATTTGTTTTGTTTTAGACCTTAGAACTTTAAAAGCACCATTGTTTTTAATCTTTGCACACACTTTCAATTTATTCTCATCTGTTAAACCTGTGAAGTAAGCCTATTTTGAGAAAACATCTTTTTCACATCTGTTTTTTGAGTGTTATTGCACACAGTAAATACTGTTAATTTCAGAATGAACTAAAGAAGAAATATGAATTTCTTCATAAGGTTTACAGTATCAAATGGGAGGCAGTTTCAGGTAATTGAAAAGCTAGTTATTTGACTAATTCTCTATTTATTGAAATAAAATGGGAAATTTTGAAAATTAGGAGTCCTAAAAACTCTGGTTAAGGTTTGAGATTAAACTTGGCATATAATTAGTATCTTGCCAGTAAAAACTGAAACTATACTGTATGGACATGTAAATCAATCTTCTGCTTTACTGCTTGAAAACCAGATCCTGGGTAGTAACTTCTTTATTTAATAAAATGTGGAAGTTGTTTTCTGAATGATAATGGTACAACAGAGCTGATTATTTTAAATTCATGTGTTCTCTGTTTTTTAGTTTTTTAAGTTTTATGTTCAGTGGTCTTGGGTATATTAAAAGTCTGGAAATACATATTTAACTCAATACATTAAATATTGTAGTATCACTGTTGTGTCATCCATACACTTGCAGATGTTGAAAGTGTGATGAACAGCGTGGTATCCCTCCTGTTGATCCTGGAACCAGATAAGCAAGAAGCTCTGATTGAAAGCCTATGTGAGAAACTGGTCAAATTTCGGGAAGGTGAACGTCCGTCTCTGAGACTGCAGCTGTAAGTTAAGAACTGAAAGAGGCTCAGTTTTTCTATGGGGTTTTCATGTTACTGTCGTTTATTTGTAAACAGAATTCTAGAACTTGACTCTCAGCTGTGGCTTATTGGTGGTGTGTCTTGGGCTCCATTTCCCTCCTTGCAGTGTGATGTTCGTGACAGTATCTCTCCGAAGTTTGTTGTCAGGGCAGATGGCCTCAGTGTATCACCATAGTCACTGATCTCAAGCACTGCTTTATTATTTGTTTGTTTACCAGGCTAAGCAACCTTTTCCATGGGATGGATAAGAATACTCCTGTAAGATATACAGTGTATTGCAGCCTCATTAAAGTGGCAGCATCTTGTGGGGCCATCCAGTATATTCCAACTGAACTGGATCAAGTGAGTTACGACGTGGAATATTTGTTCTACTTATAAGAAATAAGCAAATATGTTCACCATGTCACTAAATTTTCTCCTTTTATCAATCTCGTAGGTTAGAAAATGGATTTCTGACTGGAACCTCACCACTGAAAAAAAACACACCCTTTTAAGACTACTTTATGAGGCACTTGTGGATTGTAAGAAAAGGTATTCAGAATTTTGATGCCCTGTAAAGACAAGTAGGATACGTGCTTTTGCTCTTTCTTTGTTCTCTGAGGAGTTGCTATAAATCTCTTTGTGTAAATTTCACCTACTAAATTCAAGATAACTGCAAAGTTTGAAATAGTTTTTCTCATCTTTAAACTTTCTAAAAAGCAAAACTTGCTTTCCTAGAACTGGTACAACTGTTAATCGCAAAGCTGTGTAACACGAGACTACGTTATTTAATTAGACTAAGCTTTGACGTCTTAGTGCGGGGTGGTGCTGTCACTTTCGTTTAATGGTGCTGAGGGTCCAGCAGTAGGTTCCCCTTAGTCAGTGTCTCCTGCATAAACAGTGCCCTGAGGTGAAACTTTGCAATGAAAGTGAAAGAAAAGTGTCAGTCATTCAGTCGTGTCCGACTCTTGGTGATTCCATTGACTGTAGCCGGCCAGGCCCCTCTGTCCGTGGGCTTTTCCAGGCAAGAATACTGGAGTGGGTTGCCAGTTCCTTCTCCAGAGGATCTTCCCAACCCAGGGATCGAGCCCAGGTCTCCCACATTGCAGACAGACGCTTTACCATCTGAGCTACCAAGGAAGCAACTTTGCAATAGACTATACTGAATCTTATTGTGCTTTTGCAAGGTCTTGCGTTTCTAAGGCTTGTATTTAGCCCATCAAACTGCATGCCCAAAAGATTTATTCCTCAGCCAGTTATGAGTGCAACCAAATGATAGATTTGGCCCAGATTTTAGAATCAGTATTGAAGGATAATCCTGCCATTTTGACCTAGCTTTTCAATTTCTCTTTTCACATAGTGGTTAAAAACTTTTAGAAAAAGTAATCAGTCTTCAGTTTAGTTTTATTGCACAGTTTTTAGTGGCTTTCAGTGCTAGGGTGTTTGATATATTAGAGAAGATCAATAATAGTGTTTCTGTTACGTTAATGTAAGTTTTTGCAGGCCATTTACATTTAATAATACAAGAGAAAATTATATTTTTGTTGTGAAAGTGGCAGTGTTTTATTATAAAAGAAGTAAGCAGGGGATTTTGCATCAATAGCCTTTTTCATTTTGTACCAGTGGCTACTGTCTGTTACATGCTTGCACACTTGTGGCAGCATTCCAGCCAGTTGTCAATAAGTGTTAAATAGTTTTATATCAGACGATTTCAAATAGGGAGGGCGTGAAAGCTACTGGAGGAGGAATCCGTATTTTAATATACACTATAAATGTGTAGGCAGTGGAATAAAACTACTGGGATTCGAACCTTGGCCTTCCTACTAGCTGTGTGTTAGTTGCTCAGTCATGTCCAACTCTGCAATCCCATGGATTGTAGCCAGGGATCCTGTCCATGGAATTCTCTAGGCAAGAGCACTAGGGTAAGTTGCCATTCCCTTCTCCAGGGGATCTTCCCAACCCAGGGATCAAAGCCGGGTCTCCTGCACTACAGGCAGATTCTTCACCATCTGAACCTCCAGGCTAGCTGTATGACCCTAAATAAATCTCTATACCTCAATTTCCAACTTCAAGGTGGAAATAATAGTAGTATGTACCCAATAGCTGGAGAAGGCAGTGGCACCCCACTCCAGTACCCTTGCCTGGAAAATCCCATGGACGGAGGGCATGGTGGGCTGTAGTCCATGGAGTCGCTAAAAGTCGGACAGGACTGAGCGACTTCACTTTCACTTTTCACTTTCCTGCATTGGAGAAGGAAATGGCAACCCACTCCAGTGTTCTTGCCTGGAGAATCCCAGGGACGGGGGAGCCTCGTGGGCTGCCGTCTGTGGGGTCGCACAGAGTCAGACATGACTGAAGCGACTTAGCAGCAGCAGCAGTACCCAATAGCATTATTGGAAAGATTAAATAAGATATACACGAAGTTCTTAAAACAGTGGTTTTATTATTAAGAAAGCACTCAGTGAATATTAGATATTTTATTCCTGTCATTATCCTTTTCACTTTTTTCAAGCTCATCTTAAAAAATTAGTCTTTTTCTTCTGTTACAGTCATTTAAAATGATGTATGTCATTGATGACTACTCATTGGGTGGTGTCTCTGATTGCTATTTAGTAGATCCTCAGTCTTTTATTCGTAAAAAGGAAGTAACTAAGGTCACCTTCTAAAGAATCCCAAATCTAGTTCTCAGAGAAATTGAGATAGGACATCAGTACCCATCTGTCCCCTCTTAGACACACCCTGATGTTAACGTATTAAGAAATACCTGCAGCATTTGTCACAGGTGAGCATTCTTTCCCTGTTGAAACGCTTCCTTCAGTTGACTTCTGGGGCTTCTGTCTAGAGTCTTGCTTCATTCACAACTCATTTGTGGCTCCCTCCCTTCTTCAGATCTGCTCAGTTGTTGCCTCATTGGAAAGGCCTTTGGCTGTCTGTGAAAATAACAACATTCCTCATTGCTTCCCCCCTACCTTCCCTCTTTTATTATTGCTCCCATTGCACTTATTATTAACTGACCTGCTATGTTGTAATGTTTATTATCTGTCAGTCCCCACCAGAATGTAGGTGTCACAAGGGCCTTAACTTTTTGTTCATTGCTAGGACAGTGTCTGACAAGAGTAGGCACTCAGTATACATGTGCTAGGTGAATGATGACTATTTCTGGAAAACGAACATGTTGCAACAGCAGTAGATGTAAGAAGCAGTGACGTAAGGCAATATGAAGTGGTGGTTTATGGAACTATAGCGTGTATGCCCTTCCCAGGCTTTCAACCCAGCTTCTCTTCTGAACTTTAGGTCTTTATGTTCAGCTGCTTTCCACCTGTTTCGATTTAGTTGCGGCCTTGCCTTGGTGAGTCAGACAGTAAAGAATCTGCCTGCAATGCGGAAGACCTGGGTTCAATCCCTGGATTGGGAAGATTCCCTTTGGGGAGGGCATGGCAGCCCACTCCAGTTTTCTTGCTTGGAGAATCCCCACGGACAGAAGAGCCTGGTGGGCTACACTCCATGGGGTCACAAACGGTCAGACATGATTGAGTGACTGAGCACACACAGTTGCCTCAAACTCAGTATGACCAAAATGAATTACCGTTTTCTCCCTCTGAATTAGTCTATTTTCCTAGCTAGACATCTTGAGGTCATCTTCTGTTTATTCTATTTACAGTGAAACAAATTTCAGCATATCATTCTTCAGGTTTACATTTTCTTTAGGGTACAGTACAAAATTCTTAGTAGGATACAGAAGTCCTTTCTGACATGGGCTTCCGTTTATTGCTGCAATGTGACTTGGCGAATGTGACAGTAATCTTGCCATTTTTGTATGGTGCAGTGACAAACTACAACGTTTGCTTTCTCTGTATAGATACTCCCTCCCTCCATTTCTCTCCTCCTTCCTCATAGGCACACCCACGCCTGCCACGTACTCTTCCTCTTGGTTATCATACTCTAGACATAGTGAACTGTGTCAGATACAAAAGCACCATGCTCTTTCCCAGTCTGGACCAGAGGCTGGAACTTGTTCTTTTATGGTCTACAAGCTAAGAATGGTTTTTACATTTTTAACTGATTGATTGGGGTGGGGGTGGGGAGTCAAAAAAAGGCTTATTTCTTAAAATGTGGCCATTATATGAAATGCAAATTTCAATATCCATAAAATTTTATTGCAACACGCCCATATTTACATTTTTATGTATTATCTATGTCTGCTTTTGCCAAGATTTGAATAGTTGAGGTAGAAACTGTGACCTCTAAAGCCAAAATACTTGCCTGGCGCTTCGTGGAAAGCTGACCTCTATTTGGTCTAGACCCACACTCAACTCCTTCACTCTGCCTGAAGTGCTCCTCCTGTACTTACAGTGTCCTCCACTCACCTGGCACTTCGTACCCTCAGCTAAGAGCTTTGTGAGGATGCAGGCTCGGCGGCGGCTTCCCAGGTGGTGCGGTGGTAGCGAGCCCACCTAGCAGTGCAGGAGGCACAGGAGACGTGGGCGTGGTCCCTGGATTGGGAAGATCCCTTAGAGAAGGAAATGGCAACGCACTCCAGTATCTTTGCCTGGGAAATCCCATGGACAGAGGAGCCTGGCGGGCTACAGTCCGTGGAATAGCAGAGTTGGACACGCCTTAGTGTCTAAACCACAAAGCAGTAAAGGCTCAGGGAAGGTTAGCAACCTTGTCTGCCCACCATTGCATTCCCAAGGTCTTGGGCAGTGGTGGGCCCTGAGTCGGTGAATGCTCCCCACGCTTAGGGAACTAGGAGAGGATACTTATTTAAACTCTGTAAATTTCTGTCATGCTGCTGCTTTAAGTTTTAAGATTTGGTTTTTGCCTAGTACACAGAAAACGGTCATTCTGTTGTTTGCTTCTTGGGAGTTACCTTGCCCTCTTAGTAAGAAATGCTTACACTTACTGGTGTCTCCTTCCTGATTTTATTCATATTGGTGGTTGATGAGTGCAAATTGTGTGATACCTTCTGAGGCCTTTAATATGTCAGATACTGTGCTCTTTAAATGGACTATTTGATCTTGGTGAATTCACATTTTCTTTAATAAGATGTATTCGACTGAAGTATACTATGGCTGTTAAACCTGGAAAGTGTGCCCATGCTTGCAGTGTATCACAGGATAGTAATTTGTTTTTTAAATTGGAGGGTGATTGTTTTACAGTGTTGTCTCTGCTGTACAACATGAATTGAGCCATAAGTATATATACATATCCCCTCCCTTGGGAGCCTTCCTCCCACTCCCCCCAACAAGGTAATATATTTGAACCTTAGTTTTGTGGGAAGTTTTAGAATGTCATTTAACTTTTTAAAAATAAATGGTATAGCTCTTACTGATTTTATCCAGGTTGAATCCAGATGTGGGGAAAAGAGAAGGGTTTTTAGCAAATGAAAAGGGTGTTTCTCCTACTTAGCAAACCGAAGTTTTCTGTAACTGGCTGAAGATTTCATCAGTTTAAAAAAAGAAATAAAGGGTGAAGATAAACATTTTCAAGTTCAGATTGAGCTGATGCATTTAATTATTTTGTACTTTTCTCTGCAGTCAAAATTGATCATATAATTCTGGGGGTGATGTAATTGGGAGGGTGTCAGTGGAGTTATTTAAATATCTGGAGTTGGCTCAGGTTCAGCCGTACTGTTCTCAGACAAAAAAACTTCTTCTCCTCTAGGCCTTTTTATGGCTTGTCTTCTCTGCCTGGAAAGGCATCCAGCCCCTGCCTTCCACCTCCAATACTCTTCATAGCCAATTATTTTACATCCTTCAGATCTCAGCTTACGTGTCATTTCCTCAGAGAGAGACTTTCCCTGCTCACTCTGTATGAAATAGCCTGCTCTTTCCTCTCTCAACTCTTACTACTGTATGCTGCTGCTGCTGCTAAGTCGCTTCAGTCGTGTCCGACTCTTTGCGACCCCATAGATGGCAGCCCACTAGGCTCCCCTGTCCCTGGGATTCTCCAGGCAAGAACACTGGAGTGGGTTGCCATTTCCTTCTCCAACGCATGAAAGTGAAAAGTGAAAGTGAAGTCGCTCAGTCGTGTCTGACTCTTTGCAACCCCATGGACTGCAGCCCATCAGGCTCCTCCATCCATGGGATTCCCCAGGCAAGAGTACTGGAGTGGGGTGCCACTGCCTTCTCCCTATTACTGTATAACATCACCATTTTCCTTTATGGCATGTACTTGTTAATTGTTATTTTTCCTTAGTTGTCTCTTTCCTACTAGAAGGAAAGTTCCATGACTTTCCATAGAGAAGAACTGTGTCTCTGGGTCACCAGTGTGTGTGTATCATCAGCACGGTATTGGCACTTAGTAAATATGAATGAATGAATGGCAGTAATGACACTCTGAAGTTCCTAAAGTTGTATTTCTTTTTAGTGATGCCGCATCAAAAGTTATGGTGGAATTGTTAGGCAGTTACACGGAGGACAATGCTTCCCAGGCTCGAGTTGATGCCCACAGGTAATGTTTACCGTGGTGTTCCAGGGGTGGCTGTCGCCGCTGGGCAGAGGCAAGCTATTCGGTCATACAGTGGAGGCCATGCCTGCGTCCACCGGTGATCCAAAGCCATTTGATAGCACGTGCTTCTTGATTCTAATGTAGCTACCAAAATTCAAGATTGGGTATTGAAAGAACCACAGAATGCATGTGAAATAGCCATATAGTGTTTGCTATTTGGGGTATTCCTGCAATTGGGGTTCCCAACCTGAGTAGTAGAACTTGATCTTGGTTTGGTTTTACCTTAATATTAAGGAATGTTGATGGGGAAAGGTCGCATTTGTATAAAAATTAACTTATTGCTAACGAGAACTGCTTCAAGCACTTTTAGGTCTATTTAGTAGCGATAAGAGTAGGATCAGTTTTTTAACTCTATGGAATGGAAATTGTGGTAATTTCTTCATAGGGTTATTGCTTCCCAAGAACTTGTATATAATGGATGTTGGTAGAAAGGGTAGTTAGTGGAAAAGATCGTCGTTGACTCAGGTTAGAATGCCTGCATTCAAATACTTGACCACTTAATTAGCCCTTAAAACCAGGCAAGTTCTTTTCTGAGCTTGTTTCATCTTTGGTAAAGTGGGCTTGATAATACTCTTAAGTGTCTCAGGGTGCTGTGAGGATGAAATAAGATAATATATGTTAAAGCACTTAATGTCTGACATAAATGGTAAAATATTGCTATTTTATTCTTTGATTATTTTGGTGCTTTCTCTTCAACTATGTTTTTGTCTGAATAATTTTGTTAAAACAGGCATCACTGATCAATTTATTGGCCTGTTTTAAACCCAGTTTTGTAATTTTTTTTTATGCCATGTATATTGAACTCTTAGATATTTCACTTAACTGAATATATTTTGCAGTCTGCAAAGCTAGTGAAATGTACCTGAATTTCAAGACTCTGAGCTTTGATTTTGTTTTCTAATTAAGGTGTATTGTGCGAGCACTGAAAGATCCAAATGCATTCCTTTTTGACCATCTTCTTACTTTAAAACCAGTCAAGTTTTTGGAAGGCGAGCTTATTCATGATGTAAGTAATTTATCCTTAACGTGAAAAGTGTTTTCTCCCAAATCTAGCGCACTGAACCCAGAACTCTTTGTATTAATGGACACAACTCAGAGAAATCTAGAAAGAGAACTATTTATTCATTTTTTATCAGGAACAGACTGAAATTTAGGACTAACATTTAGCTTTTCTCCACTGCTGAACACTCCTGTTCTTCCTTTCTTTCCTTCATCTTCTCCATTATGAACTTAGAGAATACAAATTTCTTCATATTATATAGTGTCAGCTAGCCCCCAATTAGGAAAATAAGTCTGATATTTAAAAACACATGAATGCACTTTTCTAGTTATAAATATATTACGGATTATTTTCTATTAGTACTATGTCATTACTGCCATCTTTTGGGGTAAATTGTTTAGAGCTCATTGTATTTACTGATTCTTTCATCTTAAGTGAATTTGATGAAAGCAGATTTACATGGTAATTTGATCAAACAGATTGAAATGTGGAGTCTCCTTGCTGGGAGTCAGTGTCTTAAATAGCTAGTATAAATCTTGATTCTGTATTGAATACTGTCTTTTTTTTGTGTGTTTATTTGTATAGCTTTTAACCATTTTTGTGAGTGCTAAATTGGCATCATATGTCAAGTTTTATCAGAATAATAAAGACTTCATTGATTCACTTGGTAAGTTTTGGGGATTATTCTTTGGAGGGGTAGAGAGAGAGAGGAATGTATGATCGAGAAAATACGATCGTGGCCTTATGTGTAGATTACCCTAACCAGTGGTGTCTCTTATTCCTTAGATGCATGGTGATTTAAATTTTTGGTACTTCTTTTAAAAAGCCACAGTCACATAATTGTAGCAGGTAGCTTTTTTCCTTCTAATACAGTCCTACACTTGGTTCTCCATCACTGCCCCCAGTGAACAAAGTATACTGTATTCCTAAGCAGATCTAAGTGAAGCTGTAGATGAAGTTAGATGTGGAGTTATGGTGATTTTGTGTGACAGTTTGTTGAAGACAGCATAGTAAGTTTAAGCTTTGTGATTTTTATCTTGAAGTTTTCTTTCTAGACCAACAGAGTTCAGCAAATGTTGCTGAATTGAATCTTACTCATCCTCATTGAGCAGACTGCATATATATTCAGTGTTTTCTTTCTGGAGCATGTTTTTGACATGGCTAAAATTAAAAAAAGAAACCTTAGGAAATCTGTAGTTGAACAGGTTTAATTGTTCTAAAACTCCGTTTTTTAGAGAGTGAAGACAAATGAAGCTAAGGTGCTTAGTTTTTCTACTGGACGATGATCAGAACACAAAGGCCAGTTGTAATTTTCCATATTAAAATTGAATTTAGGCTTCCTGGTTGGTTGAAGTGTAGATAAAGAATACATTTATAATCCACTTTGATTATACTATTAGTCCTCAATTTGGTAATCATTAATTCCTGTCACCTCTAACTTTTGTGCAGCCATTGGAATTAGGGAAGATTGAATTATCCCGAACATAATAAGGCGTTTGAAATACACCAAGATAAAGTAGATGCAAGTGTGTTTGTGTGCAGTGCTTTGCCAGGTGCACTAGACCCAGAAAACCACATTCTGTCCCAGTTAATTTGTTTTGTGGCATGAAGCTATGTGATGGAATGTTAATGTCAGCAACCTCTTTATTTACGCACCAAAGAAAAAGGAGTAGTAATTAACACTTTGACACTCCCCCATTGATGTGTAATTGACTGTTTCAAAGGAGCACTGGTTCATAAGCTATTGCATGCATTAAAATTACGTTTTCTATATTGCAGCATTTTAAGACAGGGGTCAGTGACAATGCAGAAATTGCTCAATGATGCACATTTTTTTATTACTGCATTAAGGTTTTGACATATTAGTAATGAATAAATGTTTCCATAAAATTAGATTTTTTTATAACTTTAAAATTGAAATATGACACAGAACACTGTGACTTCCTCGTTGAAGGTAATCTACTTTCATGAAACAAAGCACAGCTTTCTACAAGTCTTTAACTCATACTTTACTGGCTTAATAGTTTGATTTTGAGAACAAGAATCCTAAAGACTTTAAATTTGGTTCTTTGTTTTAAACATCAATTTGAAGTGTTTTTAAATGCAGATTTCCATGAGTTAGATAGACCATGGTTTTACATAATTCATTTGAGAAATAATCTTCCCTCTGTAAGTTTTTTGATTTATGGTAAGCTTGTAACTGCACAAGGAGTAGCAGTAAAATAAATTTAATTTCATGAGTATTTTAAATTATATCTTAGAAATTTTAGGAATTTCTATCATTTTATCATATTAAAAGAGGCCAATATGTATGTCCATAGAACTGGTAATGTTAAGGAATTTTCTTGTATTAACAAATATTGTATACAAATAAACTTTGTATTTGTTCTCTGTGATAGGAAAAGCATAATTTCTGTGCAAACCACAAATCAGATTCCCCGTTTGGCCTTTTGTTTGTCACAATCTATGCAGATTAGCAGTCATTTATTAGTAATTTGTTTGTAAAAGATGTTTTGAGAAAAACATCTTATTAAATGTTTATTTTTGGGTTTTAAATGTATTAAGACGTCATTACAGCTGAAAGTCTTGATTCTAAATGTGTCGATTCCACAGGTGGCATCAGTTATTGGCAGACACTTCGTTTTATTGACACTGACCACTTGGGCCAACAGTAGCACTCTCTGTGTCAACTGAATTGCCCTAACATGTCCACATGTAATCTAGTGTTGTCCAGTTGCTACCTTCTTGCTTCGGAAAGTTAATCAGCATCTAATTTGCATTTGTTAATTAGGGTTAATGTGCACTAATTGATTTTTTGATGCTTGTAGATTTCCATTAAACCCCCTTAGCAATACTTACTTGGGTACCTCATTCATTTGAGTTATGAGGATCATGTTTTTGTTGAATCAGTGCCAAATAGAAAGCCTACATCATAATTACAGCTAATTAACAATTATGTCCTATATTAATGGGCTTCCCTAGTCTTCTGCTAATATTGTTATAAATTTCAAATTTATTTATGGAGTACTTAGAACTTTTTACCAGTACAAACTTGAGGCTCTTAATTACTAGAAAGTGTCATTCGCTGAGTTTACATAATTTGAAAGTTCAGAGAAAAGGAATGTGTGAGTATTTCTAAATTAACTTTAGAAATGTTTTAAGAAATTAACATGAAATAAGAGTAATCTGTGTGTTATAATTCGGCTTCTGTTTAGAAATGGATAATTTGGGTATTCAGGATTTGTATGTATTTGTATTTCTAGTTATTTTGTAAATGAACTTATTTTTTAGGCCTAGTACTGCCGCTTTGTACCAATAAGTAAGTCACTTAATCTCTCTACTCCTCAATTTTAATTTTTTTAAAGAGAAAGGATGGGGACTAGGTACTTTGCTTTTAGGTCTGACAATTGTTTGTGATCCGAATAATTATAATATTGCATTAGAAATTATAAGGCAAAATTTGAATTATTTGTACTTTTCTACTTTTGCCTTAAAAAGAACAGGTATCACTATTTATCTAGTACTAATCATTTTAAATCTGTAAATGTTAAATATACTTTTGCAGTTTGACTTTTAAGTATTAAATCCAAAGTGGTCTAAAGAGAAATTTAATGTTTTCATAACTGAATGTATGTTAAAATATTTTAAAATTCCATGCTTACCAGTAACACAGAAAACCGTTAAGTACCAATAGATACAGAATCCTATGTTTAAATGAAGAGATTAGTAAAAATAAGTTTTAAGTAATTTAATTAGAATGTTCTTTATGAAATGTATTTTGTATACTTTATCTCCTAAGATATATAAAATAAATATTAAAAATAGAAAATGTGCAAAATGTTTAGGGCCTAAAAATACCATTTTATAGCCTGATATTAACATTGAATGTGTCACCTGTGGCACTGAAGCAATAAAGAAACATAGTTATAGAAAAATAATTTTAAATGCTCCATAATATGATTATAGGGTCAGTTTATGGTTTGCAAATACAAGAAGCTTTGTGAAAATTAACACTGACACAATTTTACAGAAGCGTTGTAATCATGCAGGGCTGTAATTAGTATGGATGCTTATCTGGCTTCACTGCTGTGTTTCTCAGGCCTATTGCATGAACAGAATATGGCAAAAATGAGACTGCTTACTTTTATGGGAATGGCAGTGGAAAATAAAGAAATTTCTTTTGACACAATGCAACAAGAACTTCAAATTGGAGCTGATGATGTTGAAGCATTTGTTATTGATGGTAAGGCAATTGGAACATTTTCTTTTCTAGAATTTCTTTCTACCCTATGAAACATAAGATTTTTAATCCTGAAACTGAGTTTAGTAGTTGAGCAGATTGTATTTGTAGTACTGGAAAATTCAGTGGAATTACATTAAGTTGCTCTGTGGTTTTTTTGGAGAAGGAAATGGCAACCCACTCTAATATTCTTGCCTGGAGAATTCCGTGGACAGAGGAGCCTGTCAGGCTACAATCCATAGGGTCACAAAGGGTCGGACACGACTGAGCACATGTGGTTTTTGGTGTGTGTCTGTTCCTTGAAGTCATGTAGAACAAAAGGCCTTTAGGGCGGTGGTATATTGTAGTGGTTAAGAGCCTAGATTTTAGTATTAAACCTGTGTTTGAGACTAGGCCTTCAGCTGTGAAACATGAATTTAGGAGTTAATTTGTGGTTGTTTAGATTAAATAAATTAATGCCTGTAATTAATGCATGTGCCAGCTCAGTAAATGATCTGAAAATACTAACCATTATCACATTTTTGTGATTGGCCTAGGAATAGGACCTCCAATAATTATATTGTGTGATGTGCTCAGTCACATACGATTCTTCGCAACCCCGTGGACTGTAGCCCACCAGGCTCCTCTGTCCCATGAAATTTTCCAGGCAAGAAACTGGATTAGGTTGCCATTTCCTTCTCCAGGGGATTTTCCCAACCCAGGAATCAAACCCATGTCTCTTGAGTCTCCTGTGTTGGCTGGGAAGCCTTAATAATTGCCTTATAAAGTGCAATGTAATTAGGATTTTTTAAGATTAATAAAATGCACAGAACTATTGACATTGTTTCATTGGAATGCTCTTAAGTCTCAAACAGTCCTATAATACCTTATTAAGAAACTGTTTCCTGCCTCCCCTGTTTTGTGATTTCAGGAAGAACACTAGAATTCTTACTGAAAATCGTTATGTGATATTTAATACAGATAGGTGCAGCAAACCAGAGGACAAATATACGTGGCCTTCCTTTTGGTTGTATCATACTGCTGCACTTCACAGAGCCAGTTTGTAAAATAGTGTTGGGAAACTGTAAAGTTTTACTATGGTTTACTTGGTCACAGTTTCATGCTTTAGACTGTTTTCCTTGGGAATTTTTCCATATAATAAGTCATGTAAAACATCCTTTTTCTAGCCGTAAGAACTAAAATGGTCTACTGCAAAATTGATCAAACCCAGAGAAAAGTTGTTGTCAGGTAAGACACTAATACTTTGCAGCATTTTGTAGAACAGTTTATTCTATTTCACTTAAATGTTTATAGAGAACCAAGGTGTATTCTTATCAGTTGACTGTAGTTAAATAGTTCCTATTTATCATAATTTTATTAAAGTTCAGAGTGAATGTGATTAGCTTATTTAATGAAAGAGTCCTATTTTCCAGCACATTTCATTTAATGGCTCAGCACTGGCTAGAATACTAATGACTTCTGTGTCTGGTTTATGTAGTTCAGGAAAATAGATGGTTTAGGATTACTGTGAATAGTGAAAGTCGCTCAGCTGTGTCCAGCTCTTTGCGACCCCATGAACTATACAGTCCATGGAACTCTCCAGGCCAGAATACTGGAGTGGGTAGCCTTTCCCTTCTCCAGGGGATCTTCCCAACCCAGGAATTGAACTCAGGTCTCTGATATTACAGGCAGATTCTTTACCAGCTGAGCCACAAGGGAAGCCTGGTTTAGGATTAGTATGGCAAACAAAGGTTTTTTTGTTTTGTTTTGTTTTAAAAAACCTTCTAGTCATTTTTACAACTCTATATTGTCTCCTGTATATATTTAACCTTGCTGTTTTAACTAGATACAAGTGTATTATATTATAAAAGAATACCAAAGGACAAAAGGTTGACTAATAACTTTGTTTTTAATTTTTCCAGTCATAGCACACATCGGACATTTGGAAAACAGCAATGGCAACAACTCTATGACACACTTAATGCTTGGAAACAAAATTTGAACAAAGTGAAAAACAGCCTTTTGAGTCTTTCTGACACCTGAATTTTTATGCTGTATAGTTTTGCTCTTTTTGGAAAATCTAAATCATAGTAAAATATAGGCTAAAATCTGACTACAGTCTGGACAGTTATTGTCTCATATTTAAAAGAAATCACCATCTTCAGAGCATACAAAGTAATAAATCACAAAGGGTTACCGTCTATTTTGTATAATACATATGTTGTGTTCTGTAAGGAAGGAGTTTGAGATGCACCAAGAGCTTTGATGAAAGAGTATATGGAGGAAAGACAAATTTAACTAAAGGGAATTAAATGCTAACATTCATTCAGTGCTAATATCAAACCTTGCAATCTTAGCTATCTTAAATGAAGCATTTATTGAGTGAAAACACAACAGTAATATAATTTCATCAAAGAAAAAAGTTGGTAAAGTGAGTACAACTGTAAAGCTTTAGATATAAATTGTATTCCAATTGATACCACATCGATATTACAACTAAATAATTCACTCTGAAAGCATTTGTCAACATTATTTTAATCTGTTTTTTCTGCCATCTCTTCTGCTTTTCTTTTTTTAGGTTGGTTGTCATTTTCTAAGCTTAGAAACTTTTCAATTTCATTTATTTGATTTGTTACCAAGTGCTGCCAGTCATCTTCACCAGAAGACACATCTAAATCAGTATTTTTAATCTTGATTGCCTGAAAATGGCTTTGTAGTGGAGTTGATTTCAGAGGCTTTGTTTTCACCTAGGAAATACCAAACTTGTTTTACCACTGAAATTATTACTCATTTTCTAACCAGTCATCAATAAGCATTTAAAGAAAATCCTTCAGCCTTTGCAATTAGGGGTATGTGATAAAAACCCACTGTTGTCTTGGCTATTTTCCAGCTACCACCCTAGTAATTTTGGCACCAAAAAAAAACTATAAACTGTGAGTTTGTAGGCTTATGTAGTAGCTCTTCAAGATCGTCAGGTAGCTCTTCAAGATATACTCCAGAGATACCACAAATGTTTTCTTAAATGGCTTTCTTTGAAAGAAAACATATTTAAAACAATGCAGATAAAAATCTGTTTTGTCTGCTACTCCCCTTCCCTTCCCAAACAAGTCTATGTTTTGTATCTTCTATCGAGGCTGGGGAAAATTTTAAATGCTAACGGAAGTAAACTGCCATATAGAAACTGCTTTTTACTTCAGGTTTCCTCTTAGGCTTCAGAGCACCATTGTTGGAGAAACAGGAAAGCGCAATGAGGTGTTAGGCTGGCGTGTTTCGAAGGGACCACATTGGGTCACACTTCTAATACTGTGTTAAAGAAGTATTTTTAAGGTTTTTTCTGAATATAAAATAATTAACTACAAGTTTAGAAAACAGAAAAGTGTAAAGAAACTAAAAATCACTAGTAACCCGCTATCCAGAGGGACCTGTCAACATTTTGGCATTGTTTGCTATTAGTCTTTCTATTTTTATCATCTATATTTTAGTGTTGACCATTCTATAGAATTTTATATCAGTTTTTCCTTCTGAATTGTTTCCTATACAATACAGACTTCTCATAAGCAAATGTCAGTGCTGCAAAATACTTCTTATGGATGTGTGATAATTCAACTAGGACCTATTGTTGACATGTTTCCAGTTTATCCCTATCAGAAATAAATTTGAGGGCTTCCCTGGTGGTGCAATGGTTAAGACTTTGCATTTACACTGCAGGGAGCACGGGTTCAGTTCTTGGTCAGGGAATTCCCCACAAGCTGCAGCGTGTGATAAAATTGAATTAATTTTTGAAAAAAATCTTTTATGGTCTTCTTAGATTATCAGATAAAATCTTTTCTTGAATGGGAATATATTTTTGAAGTACAGAACAGAATAAGAATTTGATTAAAATTACCCAGTATTCCAACCACCATTAAACATTTTGATATAAATATCCTAGACTCCTCTCTATATATAGTTTTTAAAAATCTGGATCATTTATATGATTGTCTATGCTGGGTTAAAAACATTTTTAACATTTCCCTCTAGAAAGACCATGGCGCCATCATACTCCATGTTCCATAATTTAATATATTGTTGGACATTTGAGTTGTTGGAAAATGTTTACTGTTACTAAGCTATAATGAAGGTCATTTGTTCATAAATCTTTGTGAAGATCTTTGAGTACTGCCTTACATTAAAATATTTTCCAATCTGTTAAAAGTGGCATATTTTTGTAATGTATTTTCAAAGTGAGATCATACAGTAACAGTTTTTTAAACTGAATTTAAATATTTACATTTATCTCAGTTCCCTAAAGGATGTGTCCTTTTGGACTGCTCTGTTTGGTTCCTGCGAATTCTAGTCAACCGCCAATCTCCTCAGAGTCTTAGCCTCTGATCCTTAGTGATGCTGGGTTCATGTTTGTCTCATTGCCTATGTTTTTGTGAAATAACAGATGAAAACAAAAGTATCAACAAAGGACCACCAGGAGACCTTAAGCAATTCATTTAACTTCTGTGGACCTCGGTTTTCTCATCGGATTCTTTTAGTGACAAAATGCTATTACTGTAAAGAGTAACCGGATAAAATGCACATAAATATATATTTTTCATAATGTCTGGCTTGTAAGTGTTCAACATACCTTGTGTGGCTCACAGGGCCAAAATGAATTAAAGTCATCCATGTGTGGGTAGTGTGTCGGCCTCATGCAGTACTGAGAATAGTTAACAGAGAAGTAGACCAAATCCAAAGCTAGGTTGCTACTAATTTTGGAGTACAATGATTTGATGATCTGTATGACATAATGGTCCTGTTTTGCCAACAAAATGCTAGAAACATCTTGGTGCATTTGACACCAAGTACAAACTACCCAATTTCCCAAAATCCGTATCTTTTGACTTGATGGAAAAAGGAAGGAGACATTCACACATTACACTTCCCTTTTTCCTACTTAGTGGGAGGGGCAGAAGCAAGGATTGGCCATAGAGAGAAGCAGGATGTAATTTTAAAGTGTACACTTAACTTGTCCTATTTAGCTTAACTTAGGTTTTGCAGCCTACAGCAGTAATTCTAGTTATACATATGTTGCCATATATCTTTGCTCCTTCCTTTCCTTCTTAAAAAATCACCTCTTCACCTCTTTCTGCCTGACTCAAAAGATCTGCTCTTTAGCCTAAAATTTTCCCCCGCCTAGTAGCAGTAGTTTCTTTAAGCCTGTGGTTACATTTTAAAATTCTGAATGAACCTAATACTGAATGTGTAAACAAGTGACTTTGCTTACTGTGGCCCCTCTCTCCCATCCTCATTCCTGTGTGTAATCAAGATTGCAGCAGGCTGCCAACCTAACCCCCTCTAAGAATTAAAAAAAACACATTACTCTGGATCTACAGGAGAAAAGTAAATTAACTCATAATGTAACTACCCAGAATTTTACAAGACTGATGTGGACAGTATACATAAAAATATGTTGAAAAAGTTAAAGAACTTATATTCCCTTTCTGGCCATAAATCTTCATAAAGTTCACTTTTCGTTTAGAACAAGAGTTGGCAAACTTTTGCTGTAAAAGAGCCAGAGTAAACATTTTTGGCTTTGTGGGCCAAGTGGCCTCCCTCACAACTGCGTCACTGTAACACAAAAGCAGCCATAGAACTACAGGTAAAGACATGGGTGTGGCTGTACTAATAAGCTTTTACTGTTAATAAAAACAAGGCAATAGGCTGCATATGACCCATGAGCTGTCATTCAACAGCCTGTGATGTAGAAAAGCATAAGTAAAAAAGGTTAGATTGGTCTTGTTTAATCCAGGGATCACAGCCTTTTCAGTAGACTAAGCAAAAGAGCTCACCTGCTTTTAAATTTGTCCCATATTAAATGTTAACTGGTAACCAAGCATCAGCTGGGACAGTGATACAGAGCACACTGCTTGACACCAAGTGATGATCACTTTGCTAAACAGACATTTAGTGTGTTTTCCGCACACCAGTATTTTTAGAAGAAATTTTTCTATTAACAAAAATTGAGAAGAAAAATTGAGAATGTAGCATGTAACAGCCAAGATACCTAGTCTAAGTCCACTGCAAACTGTTCTTAATGCTCTGGAAAATTATTTCACATTTGTGTCACTGCCTCAATATGGTTTTAAAGCTGTTGTGGGAATATTTCTTCAAAATTTTAAATTTTATAAATTCTTAACTAATCACAGAAAAAGCATTAGGGATGCACTACAAAGAAGTTATCTATTGGGTTGTTTTTTTCTTTTTTTTTTTTAAATAAAAATGGGCTTGAAATGGCAATGTGAAATTTCCATCATACCCTTAAACTGTTTGAAAATAGAACAATTATGTTAGAAGTGTTAAGTATTCAACCCAATCAGAATGGATATCTACCTTTGATACTCAAGCTTCTTTTTGCTTTTGATTTGATTCTATGACTTACCCAATTAGCTAAAGATCAGAACTTAGATTTCCCAGTGCCTAGTCTACTGTGCATTAGTCACCACAGTTTAAAGACTGAACATTTGCACATCAAGCTGAAATGATTTGGTTTTGAGCTCAATTATGCAAAGGTGAAAAACGCAGATCCTGATTTTAGTTTCAACTTTCCCAAAGGGACAGTTAGGCTACCTTACTTGAGGTTTCTCAAATTTAAAAATGGAAATAAAATGTACTATTAGAAACTTACTCATAAGGCTGTGTTACTGCTATAATTTTCACTTTGTAATAGTGATCAAAAAAGTTGTTTAATGTGCATCTCTAAAATTTAAAATATACAGTGACTATGCAGTTGCTTTTTTGTCATTTTTCCTAAACTTTTTGGGTTCCTTATAGCAGCTGTATTTGTTTTTTAGACTTTGAACAATACAGCCATTTTTGCACTGAAGTTTTGCACACTTAAATTTAAAAACTTACAAATTTTCCAAAAAAACCCAACAAAAACCTGTCGGTTGTAGTTAGTTGCTTTTCATATGACAGATGGACTCTTGGAGCCATATAACGTCTACAAATACTTTGCTTAATATTTATATCCATAATTGGTATCATATACTTATGAATATTTGATCCTTTCACATACTGTGTTTTAATTGAAATAATTTAAAATAGACAGTTTCTTCCTTTGGAATAGTCAATTTCTGAAAATAATATAAATTACCTTTAAGCACTGTTAAAAACAACTTATTTAAGGCAGCTTTTATTTTATAATGTAAAATGCTCAAATGAGTGAACTATTTTTTAATAGTTTAAATAAGTAAATGCTCAAATGCTACTATTCCTAAATTTAGGTGACTAAAAAATAGAAGTACATGATACACTACCTCACACTCTCCTTCCCAAAACAGGCTGGATTATATCTATTTGATTTATACACTGTGACTTTTTCCTGCTGTTTTCCATCAACCTTAATTGTGAAAAATGGTGCCATGTTGCCCTCTTGATATTATTTTGGAGATCAGTTAGGTCTTAAACCATCCAGATGCATACAGTTCTACACATATCTGTAGAATTAGCTCACTAAGGTCTGCTCGGCAATATTTTTAATTGACTTACATGTTCTGTGGGAAAAGAAGAATCATAAAAAGTCTTTGCAATTGCATTCCTCTCTTCACTGGGCTCTCCCCTGGGATCTGGATGGATACTTGAGTTATTCAAAGTGTCAGCAACTCTGTTAATGCTGGTAGTATCTGGTTGACAAAGAGGAAATGACAACTGAATTTTATTCTCCAGGGACTCATTTTAGTGACTAAACTTGTTTTTCTCTGATCCCATGCTTTTGTATTTTAAAAGTAACAATTTCTATATTCTTATATTGAATACTGGTTTTCATAGACTTTGCTCTTACATTAGGTACTTCATTTCAGAAAACATTTTATTGCTACTTTCAAAAACCTGCTGATTTTACATTACCACCAGTGACACAGTGTTAGGATCCTCTCAAACAATATAACATACATTAAAATGTTATCCTTATTCCCCTGGTTACTGGACTGCCTATGCATATAAACATTTATATAGTAAACATCTTACTAATACAAAGGGAAAAGTCTGAACCAACTGAAAGATTTCTAAATTATATTTAAAAAGAAATTGACTATAAGAAGTCCAACAAAGGGCTGTCTAGTAGGGGGTCACTGTGTTTTAATAAATAGATAACAATTTAGAGAAACATGTCTTTGAAGGCTAAAAGATATTTAGGAGTATCTTTTATGAGTCTGAGTATTTTACAAGTTGAATTGCTATAGAATTTTAGTCATCTCTCCTTGCATCCTTTCTATCACTGAGATTTAATTTAGAAGGAAAGACTTGTAAGAAAATGGTAAATGTTAGACCTGTCCATTGACTAACAGCATTAAACTGCTGCATTTGATGGACAAAATTAATGGAATCTGAAGTTAATGCATTTTATTATATCAGGAAAATGACAGTTTGTGAAATGAGATTTTACAGTGTTTTTGTGTTTTGTATTTTTCCCTAATTACTTCTCCATTCAAATAAGATATACTTGCTTTGCTTTTAATTCCCACTTCTTCTTTTTAAAATTTTCTCAATTTCCTTAAAAGAAGCCTGTTAAAGTCAGAGGGGCCATGCAAAGCTTTCCTAATAAGCCATATTTCTATAATGGGTCTAAATGCATATTGTTAAACAGGCAAAGAAGAACAGAGAAGTCGCTCAGTCGTGTCCGACTCTTTGTGACCCCATGGGCTGTAGCCCACACTCCTCGGTCCATGGGATTTTCTAGGCATGAATACTGGAGTGGGTTGCCATTTCCTTCTCCAGGGGATCTTCCAGACCCAGGGATTGAACGCAGGTCTCCCTCATTGTAGGCAGACGCTTTACCATCCAAGCTACCAGGGAAGCCCCAAATATTTCTTTGAGCCCCCTTTTTTTTGGGCGGGGGCAAGAATACTGGAGTGGGTTGCCATTCCCTTCTCCAGGAGATCTTCCCGACCCAGGGATTGAACCCGGGTCTCCCGCATTGTATGCAGATGCTTTACTGTCTGAGCCACCAGGGAAGTCAAGGCAAATTTCCCTAAAAATCTAAGGCTGTCTAACAGCCCCAACAATTTAAACATGTTGAGACTGCTATTAGCAAATAAACATTTTTATTATGATTATACTTCTTAAACAGTAATTATCTTTGTTACATTTATACAATACCTATACATGAGATATATTGCATTTCTATTTTAAAATGTCTTTAATATGAAAATTTTAAAGTACACAAAAGTAGAGAGAAAGAACCTTAATGTACTC
Organism: Bubalus bubalis; assembly: GCF_019923935.1. Taxonomy (NCBI): domain Eukaryota; kingdom Metazoa; phylum Chordata; class Mammalia; order Artiodactyla; family Bovidae; genus Bubalus; species Bubalus bubalis. Next base: position 21,568,540 of record NC_059172.1, on the reverse strand, counting down.
CTCACCTAGTTTCAGTACCTTCAATATTAAGTCATGTATATGTCATCCATTTACCTCCCCTTCCCTCTTTTTTTATTCTGGAGGATGTTTTTATATCATGTGGTAGTTTTTACTACACTCTACAAGAATAGAACAGTTCCTACTATCTGAAATATTTACTATTTGAATGTATCAATATTGATCTATAACTATTAAGGGATTCAATTTAAAGTGTTTCAAACAATATATATCAAGGATATGAAAGGCAATGTTACACCTCACTATTACTTGGGGCTTTCCTGGTGACTCCTGATAAAGAACCTGCCTGCAATGGGGGAGACCCAGGTTTGATCCCTGGGTTGAAAAGATCCCCTGGAGAAGGGAAAGGCTTCCCACTCCAGGGTTCTTGCCTGAAGAATTCCACGAATAGAGGAGTCTGGTGGACTATCAACTATGGGGTCACAAAGAATCAGACACAAATGAGCAACTAACCCTTTCACCTGGCTTCCCTGGGTGGCTCAGGTGGTAAAGACTCTGCCTGCAACGCAAGGGATCCATCTGTGTTCGATCCCTGGGTCAGGAAGATCCCCTGGAGAGGGGAATGGCTACCCACTCCAGTATTCTTGCCTGGAGATGCCATGGACAGAGCAGCCTGGTAGGCTACACAGTCCATGGGGTCGCAAAGAGCTGGACACAACTGAGTGACTTTCACTTCACTATTACTTGCCAAACAAAAAAAAAAAAACAAAAAGCTGGATTTGTGGTGCTAGTGAAGGGACAGACAAAACAGAAAAATTAAGGAAGGAGGGAAAAATTAGAAGAAAGCAAGAGAAACTGCAACAGTTCTAAGAGAAAGAAGCTTGTTTTGTGTGTGTTCTTAGTATAGAAAGAAAAGGAGTAAACATGAATGCAGGCAGAAGCCTTATCAACAACTTTACTGCATTTGCTCTAGAAAGTAAGAAAAAAAAAAAAAAGACTTGGATTAGGTAGATGTTCCTAATTTAAAATTAATGACACAAATGTGATTGTTTTTGCTAGTTTCAGTTCTTTGATAATGAAAAGGATTTTTTTTTTAATTTCCAAAATGCAGTTGACCTCTGTACATGTTATGTTGATAATACTGGTTCAGATTTAAGTGAAAAGAAATCTGCTTCCATTTAAGTAAAACCTTTCCTACATATATATATATATAGACACACACACATATACAGAGTCTTTAGGTTTAGGCAAAATAATATATATAGTAATATAAATTTTCATACTAAACAATCTGGAAAATTTTTACCAAGAATAATAAGTAGAAAAGCAAATTTTAAAATAATTATTACCTGGTCCAACATCATTCCTGGCCTCATCCACACTAACATTTTTACAAAGTGTCATCGAAACAGTCTTTTTGTTTTCTAACAGACCTACTGGTCTCTCGTTCAGCAACAAAGGAATGCTAGATGTTGAAGTGCTCACTGTTTGACTTTCAATTTGATTTACTTTTGACAAAGAACTAGGGCCTAAAAAATTCACATACACTAGAGTTTTCTCAGTTTTTTTATCTGAAGTGGAAAGATCAAAGGCTGACCTTCCACTTATGTTTACTAAATCTCCAGATGGCTTTATGTGAAATGAACATGATTCTTCCAGCTGTCCTTCACTGTAAATTTTTCCTGAAACAATGTCATTTAATGACTCCGTTTTCTCTGTACTATTTAACAATGTATGCTGTCTTTCATTAGGCAAGCAGTCTTTTTTTTTAACTTCAGTTATCTGATTCTCATCAATCTGACTCTCTTTATTGGAAAACTGCATTTCTGTGGAAGTTTTCACATGACTAGCAGTTTTCATATCTTTGGCTTGTGAAGCATCTATATTCTCATTGTTAATTTGAAGATGGGAAAGACTCACATTGTTTTCTAGATACCCCAAACAGTTCTCAACTTGACTGTTTTGCATATCATTTAGATTTTTCCATATAGTTCTTTTCCCAGGGCTTGAGTTGGGCGTCACCAACATAGGCATGATATTAATTTTATCTGAATTCTTTAAAAGTACATTCAAATTGTCACTGAAAACGGCAGAAGAAATGGGGTGGTTGATTGCTATATCACAAGGAATAGCTAGTTGAGGTTGCTCTGAAGGACCTTCACCAACTTGCTGAACATCTGAAGTTTCTTTAAATGGCAATAGGCTACATTCATTTTTTTTATTTAACAGTTGTGTCTGTCTTATTTTACATTGTTTATCATCTAACATAACATTCTCTGAATCCTGTAAACTATATTTCTGAGGCTGGACAAGATTCCTTTTTACATCTACAGAAGAATCCAGATCTGTTTTGATTTGGTGGCTATTTGTAATTACCTTCTCTGTGGTATTTTCTTGAGTCCCTGGAAACAATCTGAACTGTTGTTTGAATGGCTCATCTTCAGAAACATCTTTTTTATGATTTGTATGGCAAGCCATCTCATTTAAAATACTGTTAAATGATGTGCTGTTATTTTCAACCCCCAGATGTGTATTTGCATGGTGAAGATCTAATCCTTCAGTTCTTTCTAGATGGATCTTTTCTGTTTCCATTGATGAATCTGCCACTACAAAGGGAATACTTGGTGATTTAACTTCTGTACACTCATTATCTTTTTCCAAGTCCACCTTGTTTTTTATTTCTGTAGTAACCACTTTTGTAAAGTCGGTAATATCCAAGGTTTGTCCTTCACTAATTAATTCTTTTTCTATGCCGAGGGTTTTGCCCAGGGGTATTTCACTTTGGTTTTCATCCTGTGGCACAACAATATCAATTTTATTCTTGGAGCTTTTTTCAAAAAGCTGTAAGTCTGTTATAAAGAGAACACAGTAAAATTTTGGGTTATATACTAAAGCCTGCTTTTATAACACATATTAACTGTTTTTAAAAAATATATTTAATTTTAAATATTTCACTGGCAAGCTATTACACAAACATAATGATATCAGTTTTTCATAAATAGTGAGTTCCCTTTAATAAGCATGGTAAAATATTTGGTTCTACTCATATTAAATTTGTATTTCATAACAGAGAAAGTAGTTTTGGTTTAAAAAAGTAAGTTGAGGGCATTACAAACTGGTTATTTCTCTAGTCTGTTACTTCCTTTTGCATATACAGTATAATTCCATATAAACACACAGCTGATTAGATAAAAATTAATTTACACTAATAGTCATATTGTAATTTCTCTTATTACCTAGATCCAGAAGTTGCCAGCTGGTTTCTTTTCTTCACTTTTTTGCTCACTACCTTGTAAATATTTTTAAAATCTGGAATACTTTTGGGCAAGTGTACAGAATATCTACTTAAGATATTAATTTTATTCATCTGGGTTTTAACCACAGATTTCAAAATTTCAGTATAGTTACAATAATCTGTAGGCCATGAAGGGTCTTTTTAATCCAATCATTCTCTCTACAACATCCCCACCAAGTGGTTGTTCAGCCTAGGTTTGAACACCTTCAGATTACCTTCTTTAAACAACTCTTTTTCAATATGAATGAATTAGTCAATTATTTCAATGGTTACATAAAGGTAATTTGAACTAAGAAAAGTGCTCTAGAATTTGGTCATCAAAAGGTTACTAGTAGCTCAGAGAACAGTCTCAGCAAAGAAATGAAAGCAGAAACCAGAATGCAAAAAGCCAACAAGTAAGTGATGAGAAAGCAAAGCAAAAATGTATTTTTTCCTCTGAATACTGACTTTATTAAAGAACAGCTCAAAAGACATACAAGTCCTTTTGTTAAGACATACAAATGGAAAAGTATTTCTCCAATTATACTACTAGGTCCTCAAAGCAAAGACTGATATTGATATTCCCCTGAAGGACCAATATAAAAATTAGAAAACATCAATATAACTGGGTTACCTTTATTACCTATAATGATTTCCTCTAAAAATGGGCCTTCTTTCGTTTCCCCTTTTTCTTTGTATTCAGTGTCTAAACAACAACTCTTGGTATTTTCTTCCCTTATTTCTTGCCTGGAATTATATTTCTGTATGATGGTGTTTCCTGATTTTTCCACTGACATTTCAGTGTTTACTTCTGGAAGATTCTAATGTAAAATGGAAAAGATTCCTTTAATGTAAACACATATTGTTAAAAAGCATAAAATATCTGAACAAATTTTGCTAATGAAAGTGGAATCTATATTTCAGTTAATCATCCAGCAATTTGTATTTGAAAGCCAAATGACTTTTTTTTTACTACATTTAATATATTCCTCTTTATAACAAGATCACGCTAAGTTCATTTTGTATAGTCTATCATATTTAAATAAAATGGGAGAGCCTTAGATGTTTTCAAACATGCATTCCACATTATTACAAATACCACATATTAAGAATCACGCCTTTATTAAAAGCAAAGTAGTCATGGCAGGCAAATTGTTTTGAGTGCTTGGTGTTTCTATGTATCTTTAAAATAGTGATGCAATTCAACATCTTTTTATTCCCCCAAAATATTGAACATTATTACATGGAAGCACTGCACTAGGCTTTGGGATACAATGATGAACAAAATATAGTCACTATCCTCAAAAAATTTATGGTCAACTGGGAAAGATAGGAAAAGAAATAACAGATAATTTTAATATAGATGGGGATAAGAAAGCACTCCAGGGAGAAGAAATGGCATTTACAGATGTTAAAAACAAACAGAACTATAGTCATTTCATGTAGTTCTACTTCATGGAACTACCTGTGATTTACTTCAGCACGAGCTTAGATGCTGTGAGAAGAATGGGGAGAAATGAGTTTTGAGCTAGGCCTAGATCATTAAAGGCCCCCAAAGAGCATGCTACGGAGTTCAGACTCTACCAGGAAGTCAATGAGAAGTCACTGAAGGGTTTTAGATAAGGTTATTAATATGAGCTGATTGGAAAGACCATTCTGGCTACAGTATAAAGAATGGATTGTTTTCCAAACTTCACGAATTAAAAACTGCAATAAGAAATAAGTATGTCTCATAACACAATGAGCATACCCACTCAATGAGATACATTCTAATGTTTTCTATACTGCATTAGTTTATTTCATTTTTAAAAGAATGCCAGTCATAAACTACTAGGCTGATTTCCATGAATCACTAATAAGTTGCATTTGGTATCTGACAAACACTGAATTAAGGGGAAACAATACATGAGACAGAGAGATGCATCATAAGTATGCCACAGTAGTCCAGGCGATATCAGTAAAGTTGAAAAGCCTGAATAGATGCATGAATTATGTACTGAGCTACTATCAACTGTTGAGTGACTGGATATAAAAACTGAGAGGAAAGTCAAGACTGACTTGTAGAGGTCAGATTGGGTACCTAAGAGACTGGTGAGTGTTATTTACTGAGCTAGAAAACAGGAATAGGATGTTTAGAGAAAAATATCATGAGTTCATTTTGAATCTCTTGAGTTTGAAGAGTTAAGACAAAAAGGTGGAGATGTCTAGTGAACATTTAGATGTACTGATTGGGAGCTTTTAAGAGAAAAACTGACTTGGAAAATAGGTTTGAAGATCACTGGCAGATAGACGGCAACTGCAGACATACTGGTTGATGAGACTGATTGAGAGTATACTCTAAGAAGAAACAGAAGAAAGAATAAAATGCTAATGAAAATCCCCAAAGGAGAGGCAGGGAAAGAGAAACTTGCAAAAGAGAAGTTTGCAAAGGAGATTGAGAAAAATAGTATGATAGTTGCCAGGAGCTTTGGAGTTGGATAAATATAGGTTCAAATCCTGTTTCAATACCTACTGTGAAATCCTAGAAGGATACTTACAGAGTTGACATGTCAACATCATGCATTGGAATAGCACTAGTCCAATTATACACAGATTTTCTTCAACAGTAAGTACTGTACATCTGCAGTTGGTTGACTCTGTGGATGCTGAACCATCAATATGGAGGAACCATTTTTATGAAAGACTGATTATAAGTTATATACAGATTTTTTACTGTTCTGAGGGTTGGTGCCCCTAACCCCTGAGTTGTTCCAGGGTCGGCCATATTAAGAGTTAACAGTGGTTTAAAATAGCAAACATTTACTATCTCATCTTTTAGATGGATGAGGAATGGCTTGGCTTGATGGTTCTGACCCCAGTCTCTCATGAGTGTCTAGTCAAGCTATCATCTGAAACTTGGGGCTGGAACTTCTGCCTCTAGAAGGCTCACTTACATGGGTAACAGTTGTGTTGGCTGGAGTGCCCAGTTCTCTTTTATGTGGCCTTTTATCCTCTAGGGCATCTCCACTATGTAGGCTCTCTGGTAGGATAGCTGGGACTTTTTTATATGTCTGAGAGAGAGAGAGACTGAGAGAGAGAGACAGACAGAGAGACAGGGTGTTCACCCAAGACAGAAACCACAGTCTTCTTATAACCTAATCTCAGAAGTAACATTGCATCACTTCTGCTGTAGTCTATTAACTAGAAGCAAGTTACTAAATCCAACTCAAACTCTATGGAGGGTATTACAATAGAACATGAATACTAGGAAGTGGAAATCACTTGGTGTCACTCCTCAGTATATACCTTCCAAAAATTAAAACTAGAGATTCAAACAGCTAGTTGCATGTCAATGTTCAAAACAGCACAACAGCCAAAAGGTAAAAGCCCAAGCGTCCATCAACAGAAGAATGAACACACAAATTGTGGTATATTCAAACAATGGAATACTATTCCACCATAAAAAGCAATGAAGTGCTACAACATGCATGAACTCTGAAAGCATCATCTAAATAAAAGAAACCAAACAGGACAAATATTGTATAATACCACTTATATAAAATATATAGACAAATTCAGTGTCAGGAAGTAGATGAGAAGCTACCAGGACCTGAGGAGAGGGGGAAATCAGAAGTTATTGATTAATGGTTACACAGTTTCTGTCTGGGATGATGAAATTTTGGAAATAGAGAGTGGTGATGACTATACAACATTGTAGCTGTAATTAATGCCATTGAGTTATAATTGTAATTTTAAACTTAACACTTTAAAATGGCAAATTTTATGTTATATATTTTACAACAATAAAATAAATTTCTAAATGAAAATGGTCTACAGAACATCAGAGAAAGTGTGTCTGCAATGTGGGAGACCTGGGCTCGATCCCTGGGTTGGGAAGATCCTCTGGAGAAGGAAATGGTAACCCACTCCAGTATCCTTGCCTGGAAAAGCCCACGGACAGAGGGGCCTGGCCTGCTACAGTCAATGGAGTCACCACGAGTCGGACACGACTGAATGACTAACACTTTTCTTTCACTTTCATTGCAAAGTTTCACCTCAGTTCAGTTGCTCAGTCATGTCTGACTCTTTGAGACGCCACAGACTGAAGCACGCTAGGCCACCCTGTCCATCACCAACTATCGGAGTTTACTCAAACTCATGTCCATTGAGTCGGTAATACCATCCAACCATCTCATCCTCTGTCGTCCCCTTCTCCTCCTGCCCTCAATCTTTCCCAGCATCAGGGTCTTTTCAAATTAGTCAGCTCTTCACATCAAGTGGCCAGTCCTGGAGTTTCAGCTTCAGCATCAGTCCTTGGAAGGACTGAACACTCCAATGAACACTCAGGACTGATCTCCATTAGGATGGACTGGTTGGATCTCCTTGCAGTCCAAGGGACTCTCAAGAGTTTTTTCCAACACCACAGTTCAAAAGCATCAATTCTTCGGTGTTCAGCTTTCCTTATAGTCCAACTCTCATATCCATACATGACTACTGGAAAAACCATAGCCTTGACTAGATGGACCTTTGCTTTTTGATATGCTATCTAGGTTGGTCATAACTTTTCTGCCGAGGAGTAAGTGTCTTTTAATTTCATGGCTGTAGTCACCACCTGCAGTAATTTTGGAGCCCCAAAAAATAAAGTCTGACACTGTTTCCACATCTATTTGCCATGAAGTGATGGGGCTGGATGCCATGATCTTAGTTTTCTGAATGTTGAGTTTTAAGCTAACTTTTTCACTTTCAAGAGGCTCTTTAGTTCTTCTTCACTTTCTTCCATAAGGGTGGTGTCATCTGCATATCTGAGGTTATTGATATTTCTCCCAGCAATCTTGATTCCAGCATTTATTCTGGGCTTCCTCCAGTCCAGCATTTCTCATGATGTACTCTGCATATAAGTTAAATAAGGAGGGTGACAATATACAGCCTTGACGTACTCCTTTTCCTATTTGGAACCAGTCTGTTGTTCCATGTCCAGTTCTAACTGTTGCTTCCTGACCTGCATACAGATTTCTCAAGAGGCAGGTCAGGTGGTCTGGTATTCCCATCTCTTGAAGAATTTTCCACAGTTTATTGTGATCCACACAGTCAAAGGCTTTGGCATAGTCAATAAAGCAGAAATAGATGTTTTTCTGGAACTCTCTTGCTTTTTCGATGATCCAACGGATGTTAGCAATTTGATCTCTGGTTCCTCTGCCTTTTCTAAAACCAGCTTGAATATCTGGAAGTTCACAGTTCACGTATTACTGAAGCCTGGTTTGGAGAATTTTGAGCATTACTTTACTAGTGTGCGAGATGAGTGCAATTGTGCGGTAGTTATAACCTCAGATATGCAGATGACACCACCCTTATGGAAGAAAGTGAAGAGGAACTCAAAAGCCTCTTGATGAAAGTGAAAGTGGAGAGTGAGAAAGTTGGCTTAAAGCTCAACATTCAGAAAACGAAGATCATGGCATCCGGTCCCACCACTTCATGGGAAATAGATGGGGAAACAGTGTAAACAGTGTCAGACTTTATTTTTCTGGCTCCAAAATCACTGCAGATGGTGACTGCAGCCATGAAATTAAAAGACGCTTACTCCTTGGAAGGAAAGTTATGACCAACCTAGATAGCATATTCAAAAGCAGAGACATTACTTTGTCAACAAAGGTTTGTCTAGTCAAGGCTATGGTTTTTCCTATGGTCATGTGTGGATGTGAGAGTTAGACTGTGAAGAAGGCTGAGTGCCGAAGAATTGATGCTTTTGAACTGTGGTGTTGGAGAAGACTCTTGAGAGTCCCTTGGACTGCAAGGAGATCCAACCAGTCCATTCTGAAGGCGATCAGCCCTGGGATTTCTTTGGAAGGAATGATGCTAAAGCTGAAACTCCAGTACTTTTGCCACCTCATGCGAAGAGTTGACTCATTGGAAAAGACTCTGATGCTGGGAAGGATTGAGAGCAGGAGGAGAAGAGGACGACAGAGGATGAGATGGCTGGATGGCATCACTGACTCGATGGACGTGAGTCTCAGTGAACTCCGGGAGTTGGTGATGGACAGGGAGGCCTGGCGTGCTGCGATTCATGGGGTCGCAAAGAGTCGGACACGACTGAGTGACTGATCTGATCTGATCTGATCTTGAGCATTCTTTGGCATTACCTTTCTTTGGGATTGGAATGAAAACTGACCTTTTCCAGTCCTGTGGCCACTGCTGAGTTTTCCAAATTTGCTGGCATATTGAGTTTTCCAAATTTGTTGGCACTTTCACAGCAGCATCTTTTAGGATTTGAAACAGCTCAAATGATTCCATCACCTCCACTAGCTTTGTTCATAGTGATGCTTCCTGAGGCCCACTTGATTTCACATTCCAGGATGTCTGGCTCTAGGTGGTGATCACACCATTGTGATTATCTGGGTCATGAAGATCTTTTTTGTACAGTTCTGTGTATTCCTGCCACCTCGTCTTTAATATCTTCTGCTTCTGTTAGGTCCATACCATTTCTGTCCTTTATTGAGCCCATCTTTGCATGAAATGTTCCCTTGGTATCTCTAATTTTCTTGAAGAGATCTCTAGTCTTTCCCATTCTACTGTTTTCCTCTATTTCTTTGCATGGATCACTGAGGAAGGCTTTCTTATCTCTCCTTGCTATTCTTTGGAACTCTGCATTCAAATGGCTATATCTTTCCTTTTCTCCTTTGCTTTTCATTTCTCCTCCTTTCACAGCTATTTTTAAGGCCTCGTCAGGCAGCCACTTTACTTTTTTGCATTTCTTTTTCTTGGGGATGGTCTTGATACCTATCTCCTATACAATGCCATGAACTTCCGTGCATAGTTCATCAGGCACTCTATCAGATCTAGGCCCTTAAATCTATTTCTCACTTCCACTGTATAATCATAAGGGATTTGATTTAGGTCATACCTGAATGGTCTAGTGGTTTACCCGACTTTCTTCAATTTAAATCTGAATTTGGCAATAAGGAGTTCATGATCTGAGCCACAGTCAGCTCCCAGTCTTGTTTTTGCTGGCTGTATAGAGCTTCTCCATCTTTGGCTGCAACGAATATAATCAATCTGATTTTGGTGTTGACCATCTGGTGATGTCCATGTGTAGAGTCTTCTCTGGTGTTGTTGGAAGAGGGTGTTTGCTATGACCAGTACATTCTCTTGGCAAAACTCTATTAGCCTTTGCCCTGCTTCATTTTGTACTCCAAGGCCAAATCTGCCTGTTACTCCAGGTGTTTCTTGACTTCCTACTTTTGCATTCCAGTCCCCAATAATGAAAAGAACATCTTTTTTGAGTGTTAGTTCTAAAAGGTCTTGTAGGTCTTCACAGAACCGTTCAACTTCAGCTTCTTCAGCAATATTGGTTGGGGCATAGATTTGGACCGTGATATTGAATGGTTTGCCTTGGAAACGAACAGAGATCATTCTGTCATTTTTGAGACTGCATCCAAGTACTGCATTTCAGACTCTTTTGTTGACTATGATGGCTATTCCATTTCTTCTAAGGGATTCTTGCTCACAGTAGTAGATATAACGGTCAACTGAGTTAAATTCACCCATTCCAGTCCATTTTAGTTCACTGATTCCTAAAATGTTGATGTTCACTCTTGCCATTTCCAGTTTGACTACTTCCAATTTATTTGTCTTGATTCATCGACCTAATGTTCCAGATTTCTATGCAATATTGCTCTTTACAGCATCAGACCTTGTTTCCATCACCAGTCACATCCACAACTGGATGATATTTTTTCTTTTGCTCTGTCTCTTCATTTTTTCTGGAGTTATTTCTCCACTCATCTCTAGTAGCATATTGGGCACCTACTGACCTGGGGAGTTCATCTTTCAGTGTCCTACCTTTTTGCCTTTTCATACTGTTCATGGGGTTCTCAAGGCAAGAGTACTGAAGTGGTTTGCCATTCCCTTCTCCAGTGGACCACATTTTGTCAGAACTTTCCACCATGACCCGTCCATCTTGGGTGGCCTTACATGGCATGGCTCATAGTTTCACTGAGTTAGACAAGGCTGAGGTCCATGTGATTAGACTGGTTAGTTTTCTGTGATTATGGTTTTCATTCTGTCTGCCCTCTGATGGTGACAGATAAGAGGCTTATGGAAGCTTCCTGATGGGAGTGAATGACTGGTGGGTCTTGTTCTGATGGGCGGGGCCATGCTCAGTAAATCTTTAATCCAATTTTCTGTTGATGGGTGGAACTGTGTTCCCTCCCCGCTATTTACCTGGGGCCAAACTGTGGTGGAGGTAATGAATATAATGGAGACCTCCTTCAAAAGAGCCCATGTATGTACTGCTACACTCAGTGCCCCCAACCCTGCAGTAACCCTGCTGCAGGGTTGGTGGCTACTATTACTCTGATACAAAAACTAGACCAAAAGCATGAAAAGAAAAAATGAACAAAAACTACAGATCAATATTCCTCATCAATTCAAAACCCTTGACATAGCACTAGCAAATCTAGCCATATATTAAAAGGACAGCAGATATCTCAGGAATGCAAGGTATATTTGAAAATCAATCAATGTAATTAATTGTTAATGTTGACACATTAACAGAATAAAGAAAACAGAATGATCTTATCAACAGTTACATAAAAAGCATTTGACAAAATTTTGAACTGTGGTGTTGGAGAAGACTCTCGAGAGTCCCTTGGACTGCAAGGAGATACAACCAGTCCATTCTAAAGGAGATTAGCCCTGGGTGTTCTTTGAAAGGAATGATGTTAAAGCTGAAACTCCAGTACTTTGGCCACCTGATGTAAAGAGTTGACTCATTGGAAAAGACTCTGATGCTGGGAGGGATTGGGGACAGGAGGAAAAGGGGACGACAGAGGATGAGATGGCTAGATGGCATCACCGACTCGATGGACATGAGTTTGAGTCAACTCCGGGAGTTGGTGATGGAGAGGGAGGCCTGGCGTGCTGCGATTCATGGGGTCGCAAAGAGTTGGACACGACTGAGCGACTGAACTGAACTGAACTGAATACCTATTCATGATAAAAACTCAGCAAACTAGGAACAGATGGAAATTTCAATCTGATAAAGAGCACATATAAAAAAAAAAATCTATGACTAATACTGGGTCACGAAAATCTGCTGGAGAAGGAACAGGCTACCCACTCCAGTATTCTTGGGCTTCTCTTGTGGCTCAGTTGGTAAAGAATCTGCTTGCAATGCTGGAGACCTAGGTTCAATCCCTGGGTTGGGAAGATACCCTGGAGAAGGGAAAGGCTACCCACTCCAGTATTCTGGCTTGGAAAATTCCATGGACTATATAGTCCATGGAGTTGCAAAGAGTCAGACATGACTGAGTGACTGTCACTTTCACTTTCAATAGAATATGAAATGATGAAAGACATCTAAGATGAAAAGTTAAGCAATCATGTCCACTTTTACAACTTTATTTAACACTATACCTAAGAGTCCTAGCTAGTGTGGTGTAATAAGTTGAGGAAAAAAATAAAATGCATAGAGAAGAAAAAGATGTAAAATTCATCTGCCTTAAATTCTCAGACAACATACTATGTACAAAGAAAACTCCAAAGTTCAACCAAGAAAAACATACTATGAGTTAATTAAAATGATAAAAGAATATGAAGTCAATGTACAAAGATCAGTTTTAACCCTATCTCATAGCAAGAAACAATTAGAAAAACTCATATTAAAAATACTGCTTATACTAAGAGCCCAAAACATGAAATATTCAGGGGTAAATTTAACAAAATACTTGCAAGACCTATATAATGAAAACTATAAAACATTTCTGAGTGGTATTAAAGAAAATCTAAATAAATGCAAAGATATACCATGTCATGAATTGTATGTTAAGATATAAATTCTTTGTAAATTAATCTATATATTCAACAAAAGCCAAATTCAAATACCATAGACTTTTCCTTTTAGAAACTGATAAAACTGATTCTAAAAGTTATATGGAAATGCAAAGGACTCACAATAGTCAAAACAATTTTGGAAAAGAACAACAAAATTGAAGGAATTATACTACCACATTTTAAGACTTTTTATAATGCTACATTAATAAAGAAAATGTTAAATTGTCTATCTGCAAATGTATATGCTGAAATTGAAGATTCATGTCCAAGAAATGATTCTTAACCCTATGTCATATTGTATAAAAAATTAATTTAAAATGTACTACAGACTATATGCTTACACTCATTTTTAAAAGTTGAGAAAGTGAAAATATAAACCATGGAGAAAATAATCAGCAATGGTCCTAATTTCTTTTAAGAGGTTATACCCCACACACTTGAATTTTACCTCAAACTTCTTGTCTTCCTCAAACTTTTTCTGATCACATAATTCATCATAATCTTCTTGTAGCTTAGTATGAGTTTCTTTAAGTGATGATAACTCATTTTTAATCTCATTAATTTCTCCATTAAGTTCTTCAACCTAATATATAACATTTAACCAAAATGAACATGTATGTAAATTAGTTGTGTATAAAAATACTTCATTAACACAAGTGTTTAGAAATTGTAAACAATGAAAACATTCCCAAAGTAATTACTAATATTAAAAGCTACCATTTGTTGAATTGTGCTGAGTACTTAATAAACATAATTTCATACTCTTAAAAATCCTATGAGGTATTTTCAGCCCTCAGTTTACAGGTGAGAAATGTGAGGCTCATAGACGTTAAGTAACTTGCCCAAGATCAGGTAGAAATAAAATGATAGTCAAGATTCAAATGCAAGGCTAAGCCTAGGAGTTGTGCTCTTAAGTACTACATTAAATCACTTCTTGTTACAGATGAAAAATTAATTAACTTTTATAAAACTTCTATAAAAATTCTATATATATATATAGAATTATATATATATATAATTCTATATATATATTCTATATATATATATAGAACTATATAAAAAAAAAAGGTTACCATTTCATTGCTTTCTTAAAGTTTTGTTTTCTTGTTGCAAATTAGATACACAGAGTTCAACTCAACTAGATGAAGAATACTGAGTACTAAGTACTACAATTAGAAACTGACACTTCAGCGAAATACTTATATCCACAAACTAGTTTCTACTGGCTATAAAATTTCATCATCTTTTTCTTGGTGGGATTCTCCTTCATAGGAACCTCAAATATGAGACAAAATAAGTTCCAGGAAAAAGAAAAATACCATTTTGTCATAAAATATTACAAAAGTTTCTCTTGAACAATTTTAAACTACCAAAAATTCTACTAATGCATGTAATTTTCCTTGTAGGGGTTAACAAACATGAGCTCACCAACTACTTTCCCTTCACCTTACCTATTTTAACCATCTTTTTACCTATCTCTGCAAAGTTCTTCTTCTCCAGGGCTCAACTCTTCATGTGTTCTCTATCCTGTCCTCTCTTATCTCCCTTCAAGCTTAACTCAAGCAAAGATCTCTTCTCTCCTGCTGCTGCTGCTGCTAAGTCGCTTTAGTCGTGTCCGACTCTGTGCGACCCCATAGACGGCAGCCCACCAGGCTCCTCTGTCCCTGGGATTCTCCAGGCAAGAACACTGGAGTGGGTTGCCATTTCCTTCTCCAATGCATGAAAGTGAAAAGTGAAAGTGAAGTCGCTCAGTCATGTCTGGCTCGTAGCAACCCCATGGACTGCAGCCTACCAAGCTCCTCTGTCCATGGGATTTTCCAGGCAAGAGTACTGGAGTGGGTTGCCATTGCCTTCTCCCTCTTCTCTCCTAGATATTCTCAACTTTCCCCACCATACCAGCATGTTTTCAGGCCACAAATACACTCTTGTAATGACTATAACTTTTTTCTTCTTGACTCAATTACTCTCTCTCTCACTTCTTAAAGTTCACTCTTGGTACTTTCAAATTCTAACCTCTCTTCACTCCTTAAGGGATTCCCTGGTGGCTCAGATGGTGAAGTGTCTGCCCACAATGTGAGAGACCTGGGTTCCATCCCTGGGTCAGGAAGATCCCCTGGAGAAGGAAATGGCAACACACTCCAGTACTCTTGCCTAGAAAATCCTATGGATGGAAGAGCCTGGTGGGCTACAGTCCATGTGGTAACAAAGAGTCAGATACAACTGAGCGACATCACTTTCCTTCTTTAATTTCACTCCTTAATACCCAGACTTCTGCCCTCATGTTCTACGAACTTTTTTTTCTATTATCACCTGCAAATTAGCAAAAGGACTTGTTCCAAGTTTCATACCATTTAACAGCATTGTAGCACAACTGTGCAGACTACTTATTTTCAAACAGCCCCTTTTCTTCATTTCATGGTACCACTCCCTCTTCATCCTCCTACCTTTCTCACTGTTCTTGTCAGGCTCCCTCTCCCACACTAACCACTAACAAAATTCTGGCATTCCCCAAAGCTCTTTCTTCTTTAGCCCTCTCTTCAAGTCTTCCACTCCTTCCATAGATGATCTTATTATACCTTCAAATTTCATCTCTATGCTATGCTATGCTATGCTAAGTCACTTCAGTCGTGTCTGACTCTCTGTGACCCCATAGACGGCAGCCCACCAGGCTCCCCTGTCCCTGGGATTCTCCAGGCAAGAACACTGGAGTGGGTTGCCATTTCCTTCTCCAATGCATGAAAGTGAAAAGTGAAAGGGAAGTCGCTCAGTCGTGTCTGACTTTTAGCGACCCCATGGATTGCAGCCTAACAGGCTCCTCCGTCCATGGGATTTTCTAAGCAAGAGTACTGGAGTGGGGTGCCATTGCCTTCTCCATCTCTATGCTAATAAGTCTTAAATCTCTATCTCATCTCCCAACCTCTTGCCTAAGATTAGATTCATGTTTCCAAATACATGATATAAATTTCAAGTCAGATGTCCTGCAGTCACCGTAAGTTAAGCAATTTCCAAACTAAACTCATTTTCATCCACCAAATCTGCTGCTTCTTTCACATTCCTTATGTCATTTAGTGGTATTATTCTGCTAATCTGTATAAATGATTATACTAATCTCAGAATCAGAGTTGACTCCTTTCCCTTTTAAAATCCATTATATATAAAATGTGATTAATCCTGCTAATTCTACCTCCAGTCCTTCTTGCATCTCTTTTCTCTGTATTCACTGTTGTTGTTGTTGTTCAGTCGCCCAGTTGTGTCCGACTCTGTGCAACCCCATGGACTGCAATCCTCATTACTGTTGCCCTAATTCACATCCTCATGGGCTCATGGTTAGAATATTCTTCTTATTGATCTCTTCCCATAATGCCATTCTCCATACTACTGCAAGAGTTATTTTTCTAAACTGCAGATCTAAGTCACTTTTCTGCTTTAAAAATCTCAATGGCTTCCCATTACTTATAAATAAAATTTACTTAGAAAAGAACTCTTCCGAAGATGATTTCAATCTCATTTGCAATGTCACATTCTAGATCAGACCATTCATCCTTGAGAAAGCAATCTCATGCCTCCATCATTATCCCCTTTCTTAAATGGAATGCCAACAGAGTGGAGTGAGAAGTATAGGAAGCAGGCACCTTCTGTCTGGTGAAACCCTATTCATCTTTCAAGTCCAAATTCTAGGGTCATCTTTTCTCTAAAACTTTCTACAACCTAGTTAAACAATACGATTTATTTTGTGCTTTCATAGTAATTTGTTAATACTAATACTACTAAAAACACTCCATACTATTGTAGTTAATAATTACCTGTCTTTTGAGAGTGTGAGCTCTTTAATAATCTTTGTATTTTAGGCACCTCTGAAAATCCAGCACCTAGTATAGTGCCTAACACATAATAGATGCTCAACAAATGTTGTGAATTGAATTTCTTTTGTGACACCCCCTTTCTCTAAATAATTTCTGAACATCTCCATTTATTACTGTCTTACCTATAAATATCTATTGGCTATATAACTGGCCAAATAAAAGCAGGTACACATACCACATTCTTTATGACATTTCTATGAATTTTAAAATATATTGTCTAGTAATATTCACTGTTTACTTTGTACAATATTCTTTCACTATTTAAAAAACAGCAGTATATATGATTTCATCTTATATTTGTAACTATCTTTTAGTTTTTTAAAAAACCTATCTTGATCTGACCTCAGCAGCAATACTACAATTACCCTTCACTCAAGAGTGGTGAAATGCTTACAGAGAGACAGAAATACAATTAAAGAGTAGATCTGACCTCCCACTCAAGAAAACTCCTATAGAACCAAAGCAGCTTTTAAAAAATTTAACTATGTTCTGTTTAGTATTGAAGCATGAAATGAAATGAATGCAGATGCTAAAAATCCTAAGACAAAACCAATTTCATCCAAATTATAAACAGGTCTCACCAAGAAAGCTGAATGCTTATTTCTCTTAATTCAATTGACTCCTGCCCTCCCCACACCCTCTGCCCCGACCCAGGGGAGGAACATAAGTTGAAATATCACTAGGAAAAATACACGTTTACTTTTCTTATCTCAACTAAGTTTGGGGGGCATGATTGGCATATTCAAGTTTATAGTCTCTTTTTACGTCATAGTTTTCCTTACCCTGACAGTACTATTTCCATGGTCTTTTATTTATTTATTATTTTTTTTTTATTTTATTTTTAAACTTTACATAATTGTATTAGTTTTGCCAAATATCAAAATGAATCCGCCACAGGTTCCCCATCCTGAACCCTCCTCCCTCCTCCCTCCCCCCTCCCCATTCCATCCCTCTGGGTCGACCCAGTGCACCAGCCCCAAGCATCCAGTATCCTGCATCGAACCTGGACTGGCAACTCGTTTCATACATGATTATTTTACATGTTTCAATGCCATTCTCCCAAATCTTCGCACCCTCTCCCTCTCTCACGGAGTCCATAAGACTGTTCTATATACATCAGTGTCTCTTTTGCTGTCTCGTACACAGGGTTATTGTTACCATCTTTCTAAATTCCATATATATGCGTTAGTATACTTAAACATTAGAAATGAGACAGAAGTGTTAGGATGCAAGGTAGATTAGCTGAAGCTAAAATGAAAATTACTATGTTTGTTGCTTAATGATGAACTTTACCTATATGGGGATCATTAAGCATTTTATAGTATTCTGATCTAATGAATTACAAAATACTTTTTGAGAATTTGGTAAAACTTATCAAATTCATCAGTGAAAATCTGATCTCTCCAAAATACAAATTAAGAGAACATGTTAGCTGCAAATGGATCAAAAAATCAAGAATTACTTTTATAACAATTTATATCAAACAAACTCAACCACAGAATAGTACACAGATATATATTATTACAAACTATATTAATACAGTGTTAGAATTTTATAGTATAACTAGTATAATACTTTAAAATATCTTACTTTCCCAAAATATAGCTTCATAAACTTATAGTTACCTTCCATTTTTTTTTTTTAGTTCTTTTAAAAGAATTGAAGGCAATAAAAATAGATAATAAATAGAACAACTGATTTTGGGTTCACCCGTCTTTAAAGTGAACCTTATATTTCACAACTTTATATTACTTTACACATTTTATTATCTACTTCACTGAAATTAAAATTTACTGTAAAATAAAAGAGTTGTGCCTTAAGCAAATAATCATGTTAATAACATAACAATTCTCTTGATAAAATGTTAATACTAGAGAATCCAACTACTGTATACATGTTCTAAACATGGCTTTAATATGACTCAATGAAACTGCTGAGGAAAGCTAAAGAGATCAGCTAACAATAATACCAATATAATTCCTTATTATAACCATTTATTAAAACACTCAATAGTTTTATGAAAAGGAAAATTAATTTTTGTCACCTATGAAAAGTCATACAAAATACATATAAATATACACATGTATATGTGTGGTTTTTCATGTATGAAAGCATTATAGAAAACTTTATTAAATTTAGCTTTAAAAACATTCACTTTTTAGAAATACAAGTGCAAGAAGAAAATGTGTCTGACTTTATTCCTATAATATTTTTGCAATATTTTCTTAGCATTTGTTATTTTAAATGTCTACAACTACTTAAAATATTTAAAAATTTTACTATTAAATAAACCTACATGCTTCTTCCAGGTTTCTAGTGCTTTCTCATGCTCATTTTGAAGATTAAGGAACTTTTCTTCATTTTCTTTTACCTTCTCCCTTTGCAGCTCATTATCTCTTTCAAGGGTCTGCAATAAAATTAATTATCCAAAAAATAATCAATACCACATTAATGAATTTTGATGTGTTTTATGTTGCTTGGACCTTTGCTTCTAACATGCTGAAAGTGCCATACAGATCAGTGATAATGTGCTATCTCAACAATAATTTTCATAAATTAACAGAAAGGTGCTTATAGTTTAGTTAACAGGAAATAGGGGGAGGTTATGAAAAAGAAATGGCTATAAAAGGGTATAAAAACATTGCCATTATTCAGTTTCACTGCATAAGTTTTAATGTACTGAAAAAAGTAATATAAAGTACAGCACTGAAAAATATGAAATGTAGCATAATCCAGCCTAACCCTACTAAAATTTTTTAACTACCACAGAATATATTTTCCCTATCTGTTTATTTCAGAAATTAATTGGCTGGAAAACTCTTAAATACAATTAAAATTTTTAATTTCAAATTAACACTTTTTTAGTAGAATGTCAGTATTCACTAATTAACTTATTACTTCATAAATTAACATATTATATATTCACTACCACACTCTCCTCTTCCCTTCCCCAAAAAACCTTTAAAGAGTAAAATTATCACTGTTTTCTAAGACAAAGGTTTAAAAGATATTAAACCAGTATCACCAATATTATTAGGTTTCTTCAGTATCTGCTGATAATCCAAGTAAACTTCTGTAGAAAGACAAAGAGTAAAACTCTAGCTGCATCTAATATATCTGGAATTTCTATGTTAATTTGTTTATCATTACTAAAGCTAAGTACATTCAGGGTCAACATCCAAGCCACACAAAGGATACAGAAAGAAAAGGCAAAGTTTTCCTCTACTGGTTTTCCAGCTCTCCCCACCAGATGTAAAGTAGTTTCTTGTGTATCCTTTCAAAAATTGTCTATTAAGCATACAAGTATATATCTTTCAAATCATACTATACATACTCTGTTGTGCTGCCATTTGCTTTTCTAAAAATATGAGTAATATATCTTGCTTAACTTCCATATCACTATATAAGATCTCATTTTAGAGGCTTCACAGTATTTCAACTATTTAAAAAGTCCTCAATTACTACACAGAATATCAGTATGTGATGACATAATTATGCAAAATTTTGAAAACATTTGATAAAACAATTTTAACACAAAGATTCTCCTCTGGCTCATAAAGAACCATGCAATTTGAGAGCACTCAATGAATACCTATTTCGACTGTCTCTATTTTACGACAATGTAAATGTTTTTAAAGAAGTCATGATTTCATCTTGATTTATAGGTAACACGATTTCATCTTGATTTATAGGCTTCCCTGGTGGCGCAGAGGTTAAAGGGCCTGCCTGCAATGTGGGAGACCTGGGTTCGATCCCTGGGTTGGGAAGATCCCCTGAAGAAGGAAATGGCAACCCACTCCAGTATTCTTGCCTGGAGAATCCCATGGATGGAGGAGCTTGGTGGGCTACAGTCCACAGGTCGCAGAGTTGGACATGACTGAGCGACTTCACTTTAACTTGTGATAATAAGTTTCTAAATATTTACAAGGGTATTATTTAATAGGTGCTTAGTACTTTAACATTCTAACAAATATTTACAGTATCTATTTATATTAGTAACACTATTTTAGAAGACAGACAAATCAAAAAATTCAGAGGAGATATGGGAGAGTATACCACAGAGTATCCTAGTAAAAATAAATGACCGAAAGTATTATGTTCTTAAAAAGCACATTAGATATATCAGTCATTTCCTGTCTGTAACTATACCCCCATCTAAAAGAAAGTGCCTGTATCTGGTATTCTCTGTTTCCATGTTTATGAGACATTCCATCCTTATCCTACAATGTGAACTGACTGTTCTTTCATCCTGCTACACTGATCAGGCAATCTTTGAGAATTTCCTTTTTTCTTCTGTAGTGGGTCTCCTGTCTCCTAGATCCCATGATTTCCTCCTGGTTTATTCCCTTGTCTTGGTAAAGCAAGCTATTACTTTTTGATAAAGCAGACAAGTATCATATTTTTTGAAACCTTGCATGTCTGAAAGTATGTTTATTCTACCAATAACTTGTTTGGCTAAATACAGTACAATTCTGTTTTGGAACCTCTGAAAGCATGGTTCTATTATCTTCTACCTTCCAGGGTTGCCAATGAGAAGTTTGAAGCCATTATGTTGCCATTCTCATTTTGGACCTTCATAGGTAACCTACTTATTTTGCCCGCCCCCACCCCCCACCCCCAGAGAGTTTTATAATATTCTCTTTTAGTATGAAATTTCATAATGATATGCATTGGTTTAGTTAAGCAAAACAAACTCAGATCCTTCAATTCTGGGTTACTTTCCTGCATTATCTCTTGGGTCATTTGCTCTCCTTCCCCTTTCTCTGTTCTCTCTGAAACTCACCAGACCTCTTGAACAACCCCCTCATTTTCTTCCTTTCCTATTTTCCATCTTCTTGTCTTTTGGTTCTACTTTCTTAGATTATTTTTTTATGTTATCTTCTAAACTTTTCATTGTACTTTTTATGTATGCTAATATATTTAAGGGTTATCTTTTATTCTATGAATGTTTTTTAGATCCTAAATTACTGTTTTTGGATTAACAAATACATTTCTCTTATCTGGGTATATTTTTTTAGCTTCTCCAAGTTTTTTTTTCATTACCCTATTTGTTTTGTCTGTTTTTCACACTGGAGATTTTCAAATACCCAGTTATCCTTAACTGTTTGTTCATATTTAAGAATGAAGTATTAAATAGCCAGCTAAAAGTTTTGTCAACTACAAAGTTTCTTCACTACAGTGGTGGCTTCATTGTGCATTGACCTGGCTGAACTGTTTCATCAGGAGAGTTTAATTGCAGGTTAGTCGCCACAGAATCTTCCATTCTGCTGCCTGGATGTTACAAGGCGCTTAACTGTCCTCCAAATGGGGAGACTGCTTGGAGGCTTCAGAATTCAGTATATAGACTTTCCAAACTATTTTTAAAATAATACTCTCTGTACTGTGCTAGTAAACTAGGTCTCAACAAAGCCTTATTTGTAGCATTTGCCAATCTCATTAAAGTTAAAAAAAACAACTCACTGTGGTTAATTCAAGCTACCAGTTATTTAAACCAGCTTACAAAATGACAACAGCTCTAATAACCAGCTCTCCCTGGTACAAACTGCCTCCAGCACACCACTGGATCTTTCCAGTCTCAGTTGCTCCTCAAACACTCCAACTAGTTCTCTATCTTTTGCCCATTAGAAGATAGGGAGTGACTGTGCAGATTAGGGAGAACAATCTGAATGTGCAATAGCTTTCCATGCAGACCTTCTAGCTACTGGCACCAGTCGTGCATCTTACTTTAGAGGCACATGATGCTTGCAATTCCTGATAATTTCTGTTGCTTTAACTTGGGTTTTTACTTTCTCTCATTTGCTGAGTAAATGACTAATTTTCCATTTGGTTTAAAACTTTATTTTTATTGTATCTTCTCCCCATTTCTGCATTCTTGTGGTTTTTATGTCATTTTATTGCAGCTTCAGAAGGAAATAGAAGGGAATGTATAGGTTCAATCCAATATGTTTAACCAGAAGCCCTGACCTGGCAATATCTGAACTTGCAGAGTCTGAATTTACTCACTGTTAATCACCCATTAATTTAATAAGATTTAATGAGCTCCTCTTATGTGTCAGAAACTTTTTGGGGCTCTTATACTATATTAGTAAAAATGTTAGTATTTTCATGGAATTCATATTCTACCAGGGAATTATTTGGTATTATCTGCACCTGGATTAACAAATTTGAAAACCTTCTCTGACAAAATATATATCGTGGAAAATCAAAATAAAACCACTAGTTAATGCTTTAATATACCAAAAACTAAGTAAATTATTCTGGTTAATACTATGTTAACACTATGACTATAGCAGCAAACTAAATAGTCCTCCTAACACTATGATTATAGCAGCATGGACTAAACTATAGGTAAATCACAGTAAAAAATATTCTCTATCATGAGAACTTAGGTCTTCTATGCTCCAAACTGTACTTTAAAAAAAATAAGACAGATGACAGCATGATTGCAGAGCACTGAAAAACAGCAGGCCATTATGAAGAGTAATGATCCCTTTTAGTACAGGTGGAATTAGAATGCTCCTCAGGAAAACACTTAAGATATCTATGCAGCATAATCCTCAGCAACAGTTCAACATTAATATTTTGTTATACTATATATCAGTGGTTCTCCAACACCAGTCTGTAAACAAGAAGTGATCCATGACAAAAATCTCACTAGTCCATGGCAAAAAATGTCAATGTAAGGTCATTGAATGTGTTTTCCTATAAAGGACTGTCCTTTATCTGATATTACATCCTTAATATACTTTCGGTGTTAAAATGTTATCTTTTATAAAATGAAAGTGATGATAGATGGTACTATTTTTTTTAATGCCCTTAACTGTTATAATAAAAAACAGACAATTCTATCTTGTTCTTGCCAATACTTTGAAATTTTACTACATGAAATCTAGTTTCTTTATGTACTATCAAGGCTTAGGCAATAACAGGTCTAGTATAAGAGAGAGGCATTTGGATTAACTAAAATATTTCCATTTATAGCTAAAAATCCTGGAAACAGTTGTCATCATTAACTCAAAGACACCATTAGGTTGGTGCAAAAATAAGTATGGTTTTGCACTGTTGAACTTTGCCATTTGCTGTTGGAATCCATTCTTAAATAAATGTGCTTGTTATACATCATTTTGATGTGCACTTCTTCCCTTATGTTTTTTGCTAATGAATGATTTGCTGTTTATTTTATATGTACTTTAGTCTACAGAAATATGGAAATGATGTTAGACAAAAAGGAAATTCGAGACATTTTTCTAATTTGAGTTCAGAACAGGTCACAAAGCAGTGGAGACAATCACAACATGAACACATTTGGCTAAGGAACTGAATGTACAACGCAGTGGTGGTTTAAGAAGTTTTGCAAAGGAGACGAGAGCCTTGAAGATGAGCATAGTGGCGGGCCACTGAAAGCTGACAACGACCAACTGAGAGGATCACTGAAGCTACTACATGAGAAGGCCCAAGAACTCAATGTTGACATTCTATGGTCACATGGCATTTCAAGCAAATTGGAAAGGTGAAAAAACTTGTAAGTGGGAGCCTCATGAGCTGGCCAAAAATCAGAAGCATTGTCATTTTGAAGTGTCCTCTTCTCTTTTTCTACACAACAACAACAAACTATTTCTCAATTTGGATTGTGATGTGCAAAGAAAAGTGGATATTATACAACAATCAGTGATGACCAGCTCAGTGGTTGGACCAAGAAGCTCCAGAGCACTTTCCAAAGCCAAACAAGAATGAAAAAAAAGTCATGGTCACTGTTTGGTGATCTGCTGCTGGTCTGATCCAATCAGCTTTCTGAATTCTGGCGAAACCATTACATCTGAGAAGTATACTCAGCAAATTGATGAGAAGCACCTAAAATGACAATTTCTGCAGCCAGCATTGGCCAACAGAAAGGGCCCAACTCTTCTCTGTGACAATGCCCAGTTGAATGTTGTACAACCGTTTCAAAAGTTGAACCAATTAGGCTACAAAGTTTTACCTCGTCTGCCATATTCACCTGATCTCTCACCGACTGACTACTAATTCTTCAAGCATGTCTACAATTTTTTGCACGGTAAAATGCTTCCACAACCAGCAAGAGGCTGCTTTCCAAGAGTTTGCTGAATCCCAAAGCACTGATTTTTATGCTACAGGAATAAACAAACATCTCTTGTTGGTAAAAAAATGTGTTGACTGTAATGGTTTCTATTTTGATTAATAAAGATGTGTTTGAGTCTGGTTATAATTATTTAAAATTCAGAGTCCAAAACCATAATTACTTTTGCACTGACCTAATATATCATCTATGACTACCATAGGCCCTGTAGAATTCAACAATACATAAACACTGGATTTAGAGCTGATGAAGGGCAATTTGAAAGTTGTGGTCTTTGTATAACTGATCCAGCAAGACTGGAATTTCCAACAGATCTAGGAAATATATCGTAACAGTGTACTGTTGTAGAAATAGTGCTGAAGTAGAATCGAGACAAAGATTTAATTCTGGTTTTGCCACTAATTTGGGGCCTTGAACTATACTGCTTGACTTTTGTGGATCTCTATTTCATCACAAAATGAAATGGTTGGATTGGTTAATCTCTAACATTTTGTTCATCCTAAAAATCTGTGTTTCATCTCCTTTAAATGGATTAGGGGACAATCCTGGTAACTGCTTTCATCAAGAATTTGAATAAATTATTTCATATGTTTCTTGGAAGAAGGTTTAACACCTTAGGGAAATAATCCCCATTAAGCATCTATAGGATGGGTAGAGGAGGTCAGTTCAGTTCAGTCTCTCAGTTGTGTCTGACTCTTTGCAACCTCGTGGACTGCCGCACGCCAGGCCTCCCTGTCCATCACCAACTCCTGGAGCTTACTCAAAATCATGTCCATCAGGTCAGTGATCCCATTCAACCATCTCATCCCCTGTCATCCCTTTCTCCTCCTGCCTTC
The DNA here is from genome assembly GCF_019923935.1 of Bubalus bubalis. NCBI lineage: Eukaryota > Metazoa > Chordata > Mammalia > Artiodactyla > Bovidae > Bubalus > Bubalus bubalis. Next base: position 21,542,707 of record NC_059172.1, on the reverse strand, counting down.
AATCTTTCCCAGAATCAGGGTCTTTCCAATGAGTTGGTTCTTTACATCAGGTGGCCAAAGTATTGGAATTTCAGCTTCAGCATCAGTCCTTCCAATGAATATTCAGGACTGATCTCCTTTAGCATGGATTGGTTACATCTCACTGCAGTCCAAGGGACTCTCAAGAGTCTTCTCCAATACCACAGTTCAAAAGCATCAATTCTTCCGCGCTCAGCTTTCTTTGTAGTCCAACTCTCACATCCATACATGACTACTGGAAAAACCATAGCTTTGACTAGATGGACTTTTTTGGCAAAGTAATGTCTCTGCTTTATAATATGTTGTCTAGGTTGGTCATAGCTTTTCTTCCAAGGAGCAGTGTCTTTTAATTTCATGGCTGCAGTCACCAACTGAAGTGATTTTGGATCCCCAAAAATAAAGTCTGTCACTGTTTCCACTGTTTCCCCATCTATTTACCACGAAGTGATGGGACCAGATGCCATGATCTTAGTTTTCTGAATGTTGAGTTTTAAGCTAACTTTTTCACTCTCCTCTTTCACTTTCATCAAGAGGCTCTTTAGTTCTTCGCTTTCTGCCATAAGGGTGGTGTCATCTGCATATCTGAGGTTATTGATATTTCTTCTGGCAATCTTGATTCCAGCTTGTGCTTCATCCAGCCTGGCATTTCTCATGATGTACAGTCCTGGGTGTTGTTTGGAAGGAATGATGCTAAAGCTAAAACTCCAGTACTTTGGCCACCTCATGCAAAGAGCTGACTCATTGGAAAAGACTCTGATGCTGGGAGGGATTGGGGGCAGGAGAAGAAGGGGACGACAGAGGATGAGATGGCTAGATGGCATCACCGACTCGATGGACATGAGTTTGAGTGAACTCCGGGAGTTGGTGATGGACAGGGAGGCCTGGCATGCTGCAATTCAGGGGGTCGCAAAGAGTCAGACTCGACGGAGCGACTGAACTGAACTGACTCTGCATATAAGTTAAATAAGCACAGTGACAATATACAGCCTTGATGTACTCCTTTCCCAACTTGGAACCAGTCTGTTGTTCCATGTCTGGTTCTAACTGTTGTGTCTTGACGTACATACGGATTTCTCAGGAGGCAGGTCAGGAGGTCTGGTATTCCCATCTCTCTAAAATTTTCCACAGTTTGTTGTGATCCACACAAAGGCTTTGGCATAGTCAATTAATCAAAAGTACATGTTTTTCTGGAACTCTTGCCTTTTTCAGTGATCCAGCAGATGTTGGCAATTTCATCTCTGGTTCCTCTGCCTTTTCTAAATCCAGCTTGACCATTTGGAAGTTTGTGGCTCACGTACTTTTGAAGCCTGGCGTGGAGAATTTTGAGCATTACTTTGCTAGCATATGATTTAATTGTGTGGTAGTTTGAGCATTCTTTGGCATTGCCTTTCTTTGGGATTGGAATGAAAACTGACCTTTTCAAGTCCTGTGGCCACTGCTGAGCTTTCCAAATTTGCTGGCATATTGAGTGCAGCACTTTCACAGCATCATCTTTTAGGATTTGGAATAGCTCAACTGGAATTCCATCACCTCCACAAGCTTTGTTCATATTTGCAGATAACTGGACTTTATGAAACTTTTTAAAAATCTTTTATTGGAGTAGGTGAAAGGGTTAAAAGAAGGGAGAGATTTGGGTCTGGCATAAGTTTTCCCTCTCTGCCTTCCAGGTGAAATTTGTACAGTATTGGGGGGAGTGGGCAGGCAAGAGAAATGAGCGAGGCAAACCTCTCTTTACATAACTAATCATAGAACATCAATGGTGAAAAGATAGTGTTTCACTGTTCAGGTTAAGTTTGATTTCGTTCAGTGAGGATGGATTCAGCATAATTTCTGGGGCCAAATACAAAATTTTAAAAAAGAAGAGAAAAAAAAAAAAGCTATTAAAGATACTGATACTAAACCTTTTCTTTTCTTTATGGTTTTCCATCTCTCTTTGTCTCTCTACCCCTATCCACCTATCAAGGTGCTTTTTATTTTCTCTTTAATGTCCCCTGGGATAAGATAGTCAGAGGCCAAAGACAGATCCTCACAGATGCCTAAGGGCCTCACCACACAACTTAGCTTTGAGTTCTACCTCCTGCAAGATGCAAGACCCATGTATTATGTTCTGTCTGAAGTTGGGGAAGTCAGTCTCTCCATCCCATGGGCCCTCTGGCAGATGGGTAACCCCCAAAGGATTGCAACTGCCAGGCAGGGATGCAGCTCACTACCTGGATTGAGGACTCACTTCCTGCCAAGACACCTACCTCATGTGCTAGGCATGGCCAACCTGGGGAAAAGATGCTGCAGAGCACATGTACTCAACTCAGACCCACCCTGCTACATCTAGGCCTCCGCCAGTGTGGGGTGTGCATGCTAAGTTGCTTCAGTTGTGTCCCTCTCTTTGTGACCCTATGGACTGTAGCCTGCCATGCTCCTCTGTCCATGGAATTCTCCAGGCAAGAATACTGGTTGCCATGCCTTCCTCCAGGGGATCTTTCTGATCCAAGGATCAAACCCACCTTTCTTATGTCTCCTGCATTGGCAGGTAGGTTCTTTACCACTAGCACCAGCTGGGAAGCCCAAAGATTGGTAAAAGACAATAGAACACGCAGGTCTCTACCCACCAATGTGACCCAGCCAACATACAGCGGTAGCAAGATAGGAGCAGAGAGGATAAGGCTGTGCAGGGCCCAGGGCACCAAAGGGCAGAAGAGACAGCAGCCAAGAATGGTTCCTTGGAGGCAATGGGAGGCTGGAGAATGCCAAAGCTGGGGCTTCAAGCCCTGGTGCAAGCTCCATTTTACCATCAGACTTAATTTACAAAGCATACATTTAAATATAAAAGTTAATAAAAATGTCAAGGAAGTGACCACAGAATATTAAACATGAAACTTGAGGCTCCTCTGGCTATCAGCCTTATGCAACTAAACTGGTTACATTCTCATGAAGCTGGTCCAGGCCTCTGCTGATGGTGGTCTTTTCATCGGAGGTGAATATACTTTTCTTGGGAAATGTTGAGCTTCATGCTTCATTATCAAGAATCCCTTCAGAGGGGCACAAATATCTTCCACTGGCCACCACAGTGGAACATGTCCCCAACTCCTCTTGAGTTGGACATCCCATCACTTGCCAGTTTCTGCTCTTCCACTAACCACTACGTTCCTTCATGTGAAGCGAAGGAACCACCATGTTCTTGCTTATGACCCTTCTAGGGCCATACAGCATTAGAACAAGCATAATACACACTTCAAGTCCCACTGGAACAGATTCCTCCAAAAACTTTACTCCTTGAAATTTCTAGACTGAAACTGGGCATCAGTCTAGATGTTCTTGGTACAACTTCCAAACTTCAGGAAATATACATCAAATTCTCCCACAAAATGAATTTGTCACAATTTACTGGCAACACCACAGTGAACCTTTAGGTTCAATAGCATCACAAGCATCCATCTAAAAAATTAAGATGGCAGTCTCCCCTTCTTGTACCCCAATTTTCACACGATTTTCCTGTAGACTCCTTCATTTTGATTCATGAGGGGAAAGACATCTCTTTCAACTAGGGATGTAAGAGAAAAGTATCACTTAATGAACCCTCATTCCCAAAACACTCCCATAACTTCTTCCTCTCCCCAGTCATTTTCTTAGACATACTGGGAAGAAGATGGTGAGGTGATTGCTGTGGTAAAGGACCAGTTCTATCATGTTCTTGTGAAAAGGGATCTGCCTCCCATCCCACTTCTGAGAGCTCACTGATTCCTCTCCTAGAATGTGGTGTCACTTGTCACCTTTTATTTTCAGTTTTGAATCTTGAAAAAAAATACCCAATCTGTTACAAAATTAAATCAATTACTTGTTAAAACTGAATGTTTAACTAGTGACTTAAATGCTAAAAAAATGCTCTGTTTTGTCTTCTTTGGACACTGATACCAAGTTGATGAAGGAGGTCAATACTTTACCCCTAAAATTAAAAATGATCTCAGATAAAGCTGGACATATGAAAGCAACTAAACAGGTAAAGTTCATTAGATAAAATATGCATATATATATATATATAAAATCAGGATATGTTTTTTATATATATATATATATCCTAATTATTTTCTTTTATCACCTTCAATTTTTCTTCCATTTCAGTATTAGCTTGAGTTTGTTGCTGCAGTAACTGCTGCAATTGTTGGAAAGAAATGATGATACCCTTTAAAAAAAGTATAAATATGATATATTAATTGAAAAAGTTTTAAGGCAGTAGGCATATGTTTTTAAACTCACATTCTTAAAATATATTTTCTAGTTTCTTATTACAGTTTAATTTCAGTGCCATAATAAACAATATATTGAAATAAACTAATTGCACATTTATTAATATTTAATGCAATTTGTATTATATGATCTCTTACAAAGTACTATTTCTAAGAGTTCCTCAAATAATTAACAAAGTTTTTGAAATGGGACATGGATTCTGAGACACTACTGAAAAATGTAAAGTATTCAAAACAAAACTATTGTTGGCTTTCTCCTCAAATAGTAAACATATCGCTACTAAAATGGCATAGTGCTAACGGGCGAGGATGGCCTGGTATGCATTCAGGATCAAACAGAGAAAAATCAGAAGAGAAAAAAAAAGAAACAGGAGAAATTTTATTCACATATCTTTTTCTAAGAATAGAATAATTATAAATATCAAATTCAAATGAGAGTATAATGTCCTATAAAAGCATGCTATAAGCACAAATACATTTCAATAATTATCTGCTAGAGTACCAGTAGTCTAAACTAAGGAAAACAGTGATTTATATTTATATACTTTATTTATAAATTATTTTAGTGTAATCTTTTTCCAGCTTTATTGAGATATAATTGACATATGTGTAAGCTTAAAGTATAAAATATGATGATTTGATACACATATGTATTGTGATATAATTATCAAAATAAGGTTAACATCTCTATTACCACACATAATCACCAACTTTTTTGTATGTGGGAGAACATTTAAGATCTACTCTCTGTAAAAAATAAATAAGCTACAAGGATATATTGTACAGAACAAGGAATACAGTCAATATTTTATAATAACTTTAAATGCAGCATAATCTATAAAAATTTTGAATCACTGTTGCATAGTTAAAACTAATATAACATTGTAAATCAACTAGACCTCAACTAAATAAGTATTTTTAAATATGTCTTCAGAGTCTCATTAAAAAAAACTCTACTCTCTTAGCAACTTTCAAATATGACATCATGCTGCACATTACATACCTAGAACTAACTCATTTTACAACTGGAAGTTTGTACCCTTAGATGACCATCTCCTCATTTCTCCTCTGATTTCTTTTGGCAGTACTTTACAGCATGTGGGATCTTAGGTTCCCAAACAGGGATTGAACCTTCACCCTTTGCATTAGAAGTGTGGAGTCTTAACCACTGGACCACCAAGGAAGTCCCTGATTTATTTTTTAATGTGAATACAGGCTAGACTTCGTTTAAAAGGTACATATGTGATCTATTCAATATACACTAACTGAGTGTTTACTGAGTGCTAGGAATTGACCTAGGCATGATTCCATTTGTTGTTTATTTTCCACACTGTATTTGGTTTTCAGAATATTTACTGACTTCCAAAATATCTCATGATTGCTTGCCTGTTTTTCTTCTTGAATACAGGTTATCTCTTCATTGATCTTCTTATTTAATTCCAATTCCTAAAAATTTGAATAATTTTAAAGTTAAGATACAACATTTAGCAAATTATACATTCAATTCAGGACTTAACAAATTCAGGAGTATCATGACCTATTTTTACTCCAGAGTACCAATGTTTGTCTACTGTTGAATTAATGATTCTAGTGAAGTGAAGACGGTGTTAGAGATTCAATACAGGCTGGTGCAAACTTATAAGTGTTAATGTTGAAGACAACAAAATTTCTCATCTCAAAAAGCTTTCCTGAAGATATCATTATGCCAGATGATTATCTGAAAGTGAAAGTGAAGTCACTCAGTCATGTCCAACTCTTTGCGACCCCATGGACTGTACCCCTCCAGGCTCCTCCATCCAAGGGATTTTCCAGGCAAGAATACTGGAGTGGGTTGCCATTTCCTTCTCCAGGGGATCTTCTTGACCCAGGGATTAAACCTGGGTCTCTCGCACTGCAGGCAGACTCTACTGCCTGAGCTACCAGGGAGTATTACCTCTAAAAGGAATTGTAAAGTGCAAGTCGCTCAGTCGTGTCTGACTCTTTGTGACCTCATGGACTATCCAGTCCATGGAATTCTCCGGCCAGAATACTGGAGTGGGTAGCCTTTCCCTTCCCGAGGGGACCTTCCCAACCCAGGGATTGAACCCAGGTCTTCTGAATTGCAGGCTGGTGCAGGCGGATTCTTTACCAGCTGAGCCACAAGGAAAGCCCTGATTACTGGACACCAAAGTAAAGTGAAAATAAAGTGGTTATAGATAGATAATGCCAAAAGGTATCTAGCAATTTTTCAAAAATTCATGAAATCTTTCTTTACTATGTATATTAACTCTACAAAGAAGGGAAAATTTTGTATTATACTCCTCTTATTCAATTGTTTATATAATTTCATAAATTTTACAAAAATTTTAATTTTATAAACAAGGATATATTTAAATAAATACCATTTTGAGTCTTTCTTCAAGTTCTTGAAATTTTTGTTCTTTAATTGTTAAATTGTTTTCTGCTCCCATCTTCTGTTGTTGACATGTGACTTTGGTCTTTATCAAGTCTGAGGTTACTGTTTTAAGTTCCTTAACATAAAAAACATCAAACAAAGAATTCAGTATAGATATTTCATTAAAGCAAGGCACTTTTCTGACAGTTTAAAGTTCATTTTAAATCTATTCTATTACAGTCCATGGGGTTGCGAAGAGTTGGACACAACTGAGTGACTACGACTGACCCATTAAGGTCTATTTTCCCTACTTTCCTTGCAAGATAATTAGCCAACGTGGAAATGCTGTCTGTGGTTACAGAATAGGCAAACACAATGACAAAAAGCTAGAATGCATGATCTTTGTTCTTAAAAAGAATACACTAACTAAATGAACTAATCAACCAGAAGTAGGGTGTTTTCCCAGATGACTTATTCAACAAAAATCCTTTAAGATAAAAGATTATATGAAAGATTATCAATTTCCAAGTTATTAGCAGCTAATAAGAAAAATTTATTTAAGAATTATAATGTGATGAGTGTTTTATTAGGAAAAGTTTAGGAAAGTACAGAAGTTTAAAGGATGAAACAGTTTGGTCAAAGGCATGAAGAAGGCATTACACAGGACAGTGGTATTTAAACTGAGTCTGTAAAGGTAAATTTTTGAAGAGGACAAAAAATAAGTAGATATTCCAGGCAAAAACGTTCAGAAAAGTACAGAAACATGAAAGAGCATGGTATTTTTCAAGGAAACAGAACTAATATAATATGACCAGAACTAGTATGTCATGGGTAAAATGGAGGAATTTAAGACACTTGCTCCTTGGAAGGAAAGCTTTGACAAACCTACACAGTGTATCAAAAAGCAGAGACATTACTTTGCCGACAAAGGTCCATATAGTCAAAACAATGGTTTTTTCCAGTAGTCATGTATGGATGTGAGAGTTGGACCATAAAGAAGGCTGAGTGCTGAAGAATTAATGCTTCTGAATTGTGGTGCTGGAGAAGAGTCCCTTGGACAGCAAGGAGATCAAATCAGTCAATCCTAAAGGAAATCAACACTAAATATTCAGTGGAAAGACCTGATGCTGAAGCTCCAATACTTTGGCCACATGATACAAAGAGCTGATTCACTGAAAAAGACCCTTATGCTGGGAAAGATTGAGGGCAAGAGAAAAAGGGGGCAACAGAGGATGAGATGGTTAGATAGCATCAGCAACTCAATGGACATGAATTTGAGCAAACTCTGGGAGATAGTGAAGGACAGGGGAAACGGGTGAGCTACAGTCCATGGGATCACAAGGAGTCGGACATGAATTAGTGTCTGAACAACAAGTTTTGACTAGAAATTTGGCAAAATTCAAGTATCAAAAGATTTGTAGGCCAAGCTAAAGAGTTCTAATTTTACAGACAATGAGGAATTAACCACTGAAGGATTTTGGTTAAGAGAATGACGTAACAAGATGTGCCTTTTAGAAAAATAACTCTGGCATCATTACAAAGGACAGAATTTACGGTGACATAAAAGAAGTCTACATTGTGAAGTTACACGTTCATGGAGTTTAACAGATACATCCGAATACATTTAAATCCAGAAATACCAACTTCTGAGGGGGTGTGTATTCTATAGTACTGCTGTTTTGTTCAAGGATCTGACTTTCTTGATTATACAGCATCATAACCAGAGATTAAATTGCCAACATCTGTTGGATCATAGAAAAAGAGAATTCTAGAAAAACATCAACTCCTGCTTCATTGACTACAATAAAGCTTTTGACTGTGTGAATCACAACAAACTGTGGAAAATTCTGAAAGAGATGGGAATACCAGACCACCTGATCTGCCTCCTGGGAAACCTGTATGCAGGTCAAGAGGCAACAGTTAAAACCAGACATGGAACAATGAACTGGCTCCAAATTGGGAAAGGAGTATGTCAAGGCTGTATACTATCACCCTGATTATTTAACTTCTATGCAGAGTACATCATGTGAAATGCTGGGCTGGATGAAGCACAAGCTGGAATCAAGATTACCGGGAGAAATATCAATAACCTCAGATATGCACATGACACCACCCTTATGGCAGAAAGTGAAGAGGAACCAAAGAACCTCTTGATGAAAGTGAAAGAGGAGAGTGAAAAAGTTGGCTTAAAACTCAATATTCAAAAAACTAAGATCACGGTATCCGGTTTCATCACTTCATGGCAAATAGATGGGGAGACAATGGAAACAGTGACAAACTTTATTTTCCTGGGCTAAAAAATCCCTGCAGACAGTGACAGAAGCCATAAAATTAAAAGATGCTTGCTCCTTGGAAGAAAGGCTGTGACAAACCTAGATAGCATATTATAAAGCAGAGACATTACTTTGCCAACAAAGGTCCATCTACTCAAAGCTATGGTTTTGAGTAGTAATACAGTAATCATGTATGGATGTAAGAGTTGGACTATAAAGAAAGCTGAGCACAGAAGAATTGATGCTTTTGATCTGTGGTGTTGGAGAAGACTCTTGAGAGTCCCTTGGACTGCAAGGAGATCAAACCAGTCAATCCTAAAGGAAATCAACCCTGAATATTCATTAGAAGGACTAATGCTGAAGCTCCAGTACTTTGGAATGTGATGCAAAGAACTGACTCATTAGCAAAGACCCCAATGGTGGGAAAGATTGAAGGCAGGAGGAGAAGTGGATGACAGAGGATGAGATGGTTGGATGGCATCACCAACTCAATGGACATGAGTTTAAGCAAGCTCCAGAAGTTGGTGATGGACAGGGAAGCCTGGTGTGCTACAGTCCACGGGGTTGCAAAGAGTTGGACACAACTGAGCAACTGAACTCCCTTTGAACTCTGAAGGCCCCCAAGAGAAGCCACAAATGCCAGATACTAGCTTCAGAAACATGATATCAGGTTCTGCTAATCAGCAACACCTATCTTGGATCCAGAACTAGTCGGTAGATAGCAGAGGCCATGCTAGTCATGTCAAGCCTCCATGAAGAACAGTGATACTCCTGTAGCAGTAGCAGTATCCACTATGGTCAACAGCAATGGTATAAGTAGTGTAAAACAGCTTAGTGGTGGAAGTTGGTTTCCTGCTTCGGTTCTGGATATATGTTCCCTGGCTGTTGACAATTTTCCAAGTCTGAGATGAACAACATCCAAATTCCTTTGCTGAAAAAAATCATCTTACAATTAAGAATCTTTATTAGTACATTTCAATTTTTAAAAACTGAAATTGGTTCATTAGGGTGATGAGATTATAGGAAATTTTTATTTTCCTCATTTTGTTTTTTAAGTATTTTCTCTTTTTTTCTAAAATAAACACATTTCTCATGTATTAGTTTTTGAACAGCATGTAAAGCTATTGAAACAGGTGCAATCACTTCACTTTTAGTAAGAGGAAAGATGACAAATGACTGAGTTCTAAAAAAGTCCAAGATTTATGGATTAAATAAGCTGCTAATACAGAAGTCAACTGAGGTAGGAGTGAAACCAAGAGAGTGTGGTATCAAGGAAGTTGAAAAAGGAGTAGCAGAAAACTGGGCTCTCAATAGCTCCAGAATTCTATGTTACAGCCTTAGCCACCTAGACAGAAACTCACCTGATTAAATCTCTGGGTTTAGTCCAAAATCCAGGAGAAAAAATTCATTGTTCTCAGTTCACATATCCCTTTTAGATATGTATACTGCATAAAACGAATGCTAAAGTAACCACATGGGTCAAGAGATAGGGCTTTATTCTCCTATCTCCAAAAAGCAGGCAGACAAAATTATGCACTAAGAGAACAATCAGCATGTATTGAATAAGGAAAGAAGTTTAAATGAAGCTGGTGAGCCTAAAAGAGTAAGTAGCATACTGGATATCCTGCATTTGTGCCTCCTGATTCATTTTCCACTCTTTCTCTACGACCCGTGTGGCTGGCATCTGTGGATACCGCAAGCAAGTTCCCTTCCCTCTCCCTTTGTTGGGTTCAATCTCTGGGAGGCACCAGTAATCAGTATGCTAGGAAGACAGAGTGATTGAGGTATTTTTCCCAGCTCCCTCCCTACATGACCACAAACTGGCAACAGCTCTGTACCTTTACCAAAAGCCACAGCTTCTGATTTGCAGCTTTCTTCAATAGCTTTACCTATAGCTCTCTCCAGGTTCCAGGATCTGCTTCCTTCCCTTGTCACCACCAGGTCTAGGAGGTGTAATCATTCCCCAACTGCTTCTATCCCTTGTTGGCTTCCCTTAACCCGACCTACAATTCTGTAAATGGCTCTTCCATCAGACTTCTCTCAATTTCCCATTCCAATGTACCATGTTTCCTGACTCAATCCAGTTTAATACAAGTAAATTGAAAGAAGGCATTTCAAGTTGCTATAGGGAACATGAAGGAGAAAAAGGCAAAAAGACAGGGAAAATTAAGAATTATGATAATGGAAACAAAGACTTTTAGATTACAAAGAATGAAGATGCTTATTAGGAAGTAGTAGGAAACAATGTTGGGACCCGATCATGGAAGTTCCGGAAAGCTAATTTTAAGAAGTTTAAGACTAAATCAACACATTGTATACCATAAGCTTAAATAATGTTGTATGTCAACTATCTCAAAAAAGCTGGAAAAAAGTTTGGGACTTGATTTGAAAGACAAAGGAGAACCATTCAATTTAAAAGTCTTTCCACATGTGCTAAGTAGATGTGTCAGGCATATACAGGCAATGTATTAAAAGAATAACTTAGTAAAATTAGTCTGGCAGAAAGAGTGAACAAAAACTGAAGGAAAGAACACTGGCTAAGAGGTATTTTATTAATCCAGGAATGAGATGATCAATGTCTATACTATTGGAAAATGGATAATGAAAATATGAGACATTCTGAAGGAAGATATAATCAAATAGACAGAGAAAATGAAGGAAAAAGTTTATTTCAAACTGTCTAAATGAAGCGAGAATAGTAAACTATGAAATGTGAAAAAGAGAAGCATGAAAATGAAAAGAAAATGAAAAAGGTGCTTCACTGATGAAACAGATGAAAAATCTATTAAAGATAAGAGATGGATGATATTCTGAGACTGACTCTTCAGTTCAGTCGCTCAGTTGTGTCTGACTCTGCGACACCATGGACTGCAGCATGCCAGGCTTCCCTATCCATCACCAACTCCCAGAGCTTACTCAAACTCATGTCCATGGAGTAGGTGATGCCATCCAACCATCTCATGCTCTGTTGTCCCCTTCTCCTCCCACCTTCAATCTTTCCCAGCATCAGGGTCTTTTCAAATGAGTCAGTTCTTCACATCAGGTGGCCAAAGTATTGGAATTTCATCTTCAGCATCAGTTCTTCCAATGAATATTCAAGACTGATTTCCTTTAGGATTGACTGGTTTGATCTCCCTGCAGTCCAGGGGACTCTGAAGAGTCTTCTCCAATACCATAGTTCACAAGCATCAATTTTGAGCTTTCTTAAGAGACTGACTCTTAAGAAAGCCAAAAAGCACAAATCACTAAACTTAAGTCATAGGGTGTTACCATTCTAAAAGAAAATTAATTCATTATTTTTCAAATTATAAAAGGTTATATATGATAAATTCCCTCAAAAAAAGTTTCAGTGTATCAGTGATGAGTTACCTTTATAGGCAGCAAGATGGTTTCCTTTGAAAGGAGAGTTGTATGAATTTTTTTGGTGGGGGGGCAGGGTCAGAGGAGGAAGGATGGAAAGAATGAAGAATCAATGGGTGGGTGACCCTGAAACTACAGTAAGTCATAAAAGGAGATGACCTGCAAGCAGCTAAAAATACAGAACTGCAGATTAAAAGAAATGTGGGCTGGAAATATAGATATGAAGTCATCTACATAAAGTGAATGACTGCATTAAGGAGGATGAGCTAATTGAAAAAAAGAAAGATATTATGACAGAGCTTTAGATGAACTGGGGAGAAAAATCGGACAATTAGGGAGCCAGAAGAATTTATTTGTACCCAAAGACAATGTATCACAAATAATTAAAATCAATAGATTTTGTATTTTAAATACCATTTTGTACAAAATACAATATTCTGTAATGAAAAACATGAATTAGTATCAGGATGCTTGGGTTATAACTATCAGAAAACCATACTTAAACCTTTAAATGATAAGGTTTTACAATTTAAAGAATAAATTTCATAAATAAAACGAAATTTATTCTGTAGCAAGAGGTAATTTAGGAACTGCATAGCAACTCCTTGCATAGTCCCTTCGTGGAGCACCTTCTAAAGAGTAAGGATATTTTTTCTTTGAACCACCTCCCCCTGGCCAGAATTAGATCACATGCTCATTCCTGAACCAAATACTGGCATGGAGATTGGAGATGATATTAATTAGCTTAAAGACAGACTGATCATATGAGACGCACTGGACATTGAGGAATTATCACAACATCTACTACGTGAAGAATTTCAACTAACATTATAAAATTTATAGGTTGTTTAGAATATTATTGTACTGTTCGTACAGTATGTGGTACAAAGTGATGATAAATAGAGACTCTTTTTTACAAGCTACTTGACATTGAATAATTCACCTAACTGTTGGATCCAGTTAGTGGTTTTTAAATTGTGCTCCAAGAAGTCCTAGAGGTTCCACGGCCCCCCTCCATAGCTGCTGATAGAGAAGAAAGAGTCAACATGCATGGCTCCAGTGTTCTTTCAATTATCCCTTCAAGCACAAGTAGATCTACTTTGTTTTATTTTTTGTTGTTGTTCTTTTGTTTTTAATATAAATTTATTTATTTTAATTGGAGGCTAATTACTTTACAATATTGTAATGGTTTTGGCATACATCAACCTGAATCCACCACGGGTGTGCATGTGTTCCCCATCCTGAACCCCCTTCCCACCTCCCTCCCCAAACCATCCCTCTGGGTCATCCCAGTGCACCAGCCCCAGGCATCCTGTATCATGCATCGAACCTGGACTGGTGATTCGTTTCACATATGATATTATACATGTTTCAATGCCATTCTCCCAAATCATCCTACCCTCGCCCTCTCCCACAGAGTCCAAAAGACTGTTCTATACATCTGTGTCTCTTTTGCTGTCTTCATACAGGGTTATCGTTACCATCTTTCTAAATTCCATATATATGCGTTAGTATACTGTATTGGTGTTTTTCTTTCTGGCTTACTTCACTCTGTATAATGGGCTCCAGTTTCATCCACCTCATTAGAACTGATTCAAATGTATTCTTTTTAATGGCTGTGTAATACTCCACTGTGTATATGTACCACAGCTTTCTTATCCATTCATCTGCTGATGGACATCTAGGTTGCTTCCATGTCCTGGCTATTATAAGCAGTGCTGCAATGAACATTGGGGTCTACTCTGTTTTAATACTGAGCCTCCAAATCTTTAACAGAAGGTTCTACAATTCAAAGAAAGATTAAAACCAATAAATCAGATGATCTCTACGATTCCATGAAATTTAGAGATGATATGAAGAAGATAAATAGAAGATGTGAAGAAGAGAATTAGTCATTGAAGAAACAGAATATAATTCAAACATGAAGGGAGAAAAAGCAATTAATAAGTTGGAAGAAATATCACATTTTCCTATCCGGAAAAAAGTTTATCAGATGAGGCTATGTTTCAGTTGTCTTGAAAGTCAATACAAATAACCCTTGATAGTTTTGGTGCAGAAAAACCAAATCCATCAAAATTTACCTTAATTTTAACCTAATTTCACTTGCATGTAACAATAATCCCATAAATTTCTATAGCATGATAAACTTTCTGAAGTGCTTTTCCATGTATTATATTTGTTATAAGGGGCTTCCCAGGTGGCTCAGTGGTAAAGAATCTGCCTGCCAATGCAGGAGACATAAGAGACACAGGTACGATCCCTGGGTTGGGAAGATCCCCTAGAGGAGGGCATGGCAACCTGTTTCAATATTCTAACTTGGAGAATCCCATGGACAGAGGAGCCTGGCCAGGGTATGGTCTTAGGGTCACAAAGAGTCGGACACAAGTGAGTGACTGAGCATGCACACATGCACGATATATAAAACTGGAAAGGCAGATATCATTAAACTCATATTGCAAATGAGAATACAAAGAGAAAAGCAACACTTGGTATGGTCTGACTCACGTACCTCCTTAGGAAGACTACAGTGAAAGGTTTAGTTTTAACAAAAAAGGTAAAGTTAAGAGAAACAGAATAAATGAGAAATACTATGCAGGGAATTATGTGTATGCAAGAACAGGCCAATGGACTGCGTGAAGTAATGGACACTAAAAGACTAGAAGTCAATCCAAGAACTAAGTGGGGTGTTTAATGGTACAGATGATGGAAATTGATGCTCAGGTTGGAGAAGAAGGAGGGCCGAATGACAAAGCCCAAAGGAAGCAGTATTTAATGATGAGTTTCAAGGTAATGGAAATATTAGTCTAGATACATAAACCTGGTAGTTTAGGAGGATTAATACTGGCAACTTCTCCTTTTAATAAATATATGCTTTCTAATGGTGAATGAAGCAGAGAAGAAACTAATGTGGATAAATTGCTTATTCTGCTACTGTTATCAGTAGAATGGTTAAGATCACAGGTTCTGGAGCTGTGCAGAAATTCTGAATTTGAATTGCAATCCTCACTCTATTTTCCTTGTTGTGTAACTTTAGGCAACTACTTAATTGCATTCTGCCTCAAGTTCCTCATCTGTTAAATAGGAATATAATTTTTTAACAAAACAAAGTGCCTGGTATGTAATAATCCATGCAAGTATTTGTTGAGCATCTACTATGTACTAGGCATTTTACTACTAATGTGAATTCAGGGCTTCCCTGGTGGCTCAGTGACTAAAGAATCTGCCTGCAAGGCAGGAAACCCAGGTTCAATCCCTGGGTTGGGAAGATCCCCTGGAGAAGGAAATGGAAACCCACTCCAGTATTCTTGCCTGGGAAATCCCATGGACAGAGGAGCTTGGCAGGTTACAGTGCGTGGGGTCTCAAGAGTCAGACACAACTTAGAGACTAAACCACCACCAAGGTGAATTCAAGTGGTTCTATGATTCTTTTCTCTACTTTTAAAATAAAGTGGTCTGAAATCCTAATGGTGGTAGGAATGAACTACCTCAAGGAAAGGTACCACGTTTCATACTTATCCCATAGCACCTTAATACATTCAGGGATCTAAGAGGTGCTAAAAACTTTTAATGAACGTAAGAAGAAAATAATGATGAACATGGTATGAAATAAATGTGACTCATCTTTGCCTAAAATGGGATTTGATGAAATCAAAGGTGATTTATTCAGGATACAGCAAATGGCAATAAAAAATAAATTAAAAACTTGGTGAGAACAGTCAATATCGGCCAAACAGATAGTAGTTAATGGCACGATAGTAGTTCATAGTCAATTTGTAAAACTGCATAGAAAATGGTAAGTATAGTATAGTGCTAATTGTATAGTATATAGGAAAGTATAGTGCTGAGGGTTTAATCACTGATTGAACCAGATGGCTTATTCTAATCAAGGAAATAACCACAACCCTGTAGACAACCATGTGACAGATAGATGCTCCTCATTTGAATGTGAACAGATTACTACAGATTACTACAATTTCTTTACCAATAATAAAAAATAAAGCTACAATTTCCTTACCAATAATAAAAAATAAAGCTTGGTAGTTGGTGAGTCACTGGCATTATGTTAACTTTAAAAGAACAGCATATTTGGGGCTAGAACCTTAACTGACTTAATTAACAACCCTAAACTCGTGAGATTAATATGGGTTAACTCTGCATTATAAATTTAGATCCAAGTATATTCTAGAAAACGAGTAAGACAATATAAAAAAACATTATTCTAGTTCATAAGCTAGATGGTCTTTGACTCAATGAACTTATTGAATAAAAGAATTTATTGCTCTTAATATATCCATCCTGGATAAATATTCAAAAACATGGGTTAACAGTTAAATTGACTATGGATACTAAAGAATACAAAAATAAAGACAGTCAATTCAGCAATTAATTAAACTTTTTAAAACTTGTGGAGACTAAGGGAAAGCATCTGTTAGAAGACCTCAAAATTTTAATCTCAATTTGACTAATATTTGTGTTGTTATTTGGAATTTAGTCAAACACCACCTGATTAATAAAAAAAAAGTCTTATACGCTAAATTGATTTTTTAAAAGACACAATGATATTAGATTTAAAATAATGTACATTTTTCTTTACACATGATGTTCTAAAACTTTGCTTTCAAGCTGCTTTTTTGTGCACTAAAATGATTTTTAAAAGAAAACTTGCAACCAATTTTCTTTCATTTTTTATATTGGGTTTTCTTAGAGCAAGATTCACCTATATGAAGTAAACAACTTAGAAATTAATTAGATGGCTTATTTTATACTAGTGATCTGTTCTAGACTCATTCCTAAGATACAAAGCCTTATTGATAAAAATATAATTAAACTAAGATATATGGCTAAAACTTATATTCAGATATAGTATCTTACAATTCTGTAAATTAAAAAAGGGTTCGTTTTCTAGAAGTTTTTCTTCTGTCAAGGTTACAAAGTAGAACAAACGTCTATGTCTTTCCACATTTTTCAACAACTGAAATCATGGAGCCGTTGTGTATAGAAGATACTCTGAAATATATGAATTCTTTTATATTAATTATTATGAAACAATAGGGAAGTGGGAAGGGAGAGGGGAGGGGAAAAAAATCCAGTATGCAACTGACGAAAGTAGAAACTCATCATTTCTTATGTCTTTGTTTTTCTCTTATAATTACTTAATCTTAAGAGCATATTAAATTAAAATCAGAAATCTTTTTCCACTGAAAATATGCTTTTGATTTTATAGCCCTTATAGCTTTTAAATATCCTGAACTTTTAGTACATTGTCTGTTTTCTACCCATTTTATTCAAAGCTGTTAGTGCTGCAAATAAACAGCACATGCTTTGATCTCATTAAATTACAACTTATAGTTCCTAGAGTCATAAATATCATGCCCTTTTCTCCTTTACCCCTCCTCTTCTGGTATGAGGTAGTCTGTTAAATATCACTATCTCCTTGAGTGCTCTGACGTTTACTCAGACAAATAGCAGAGGTTATGAATGCAGCACACAGATAGTATCAGGAATCCTTCATGATTGCCATAATGGTGAACCCAGCATTCAGAACTGTAATACTTAGTTTTATCTAACAACTAAGTTTGGTCTGTTTAACTTTGCTCCACACACAAAAAAAGAATTCCATCTTATCACAAACCAATAACTGTCCTGGACAACATCAAACAACAACATAAAAGAAAAATAAAAATTAACTTTGGAAAAATTAATGATTAAAAGTTTTAAATGAGTAATCTAAAAAAATGTTTTTAATACTAGGCTTGATTAGCCTCTAAAGAAGAAAAACAGAAAAAAAAGTTTTCTTAAAGTTAAAAATAAAGACCTCACCAAGAAACACAAAATTCTTATACCGAGAATGTCTGAAATATTAAAAACTATCTGTTAAAATACATTTATAAATTCTTATCCTTTCAGCTATTTGAATATGGAACTCTCAAAGGCAATAACATTCCCACTTTACCCTTCTATAAAATCTCTCTTCCAAGAACTATTTAGCAGCATGTTTACTGACTTAATGCTTTCTATAGTGACAGAGGCCACCATCACATGACACATCAGTATATTTAGGCAGCCCTGAACAAGGTGGCAAGGTCTGAGAAAAGGGGGCAAGTGTGCTCAGGAGCAACACTATTCCACTCATGTATACAGACATTCTTTACTCTTTTCACATAAATCCAGCATGGGAAACTCTCCACGGATTTACATAGACCTCATCTCCTTCTACAGGTCGGTCTTATTTTTTTTTTTTCTTTTTTTTACAGGTCGGTCTTAAACTATACATTAGAAATACAATAGTCTAGAAGGCAATGGCAACCCACTCCAGTACTCTTGCCTGGAGAATCCCATGGCAGAGGAGCCTGGTGGGCTACAGTCCATGGGGTCGTAAAGAGTCGGACATGACTGAGTGACTAAATAACAAACAATAACGTTACAATGAAATATTTGTTCTTATTTAACAAAAAATACATAATTTAGTAGAGAACTTTCTGAGGTATAATATCTTCATAATAATGCAAATACTATTTGAATAGAGGCATATATAACTCTTTTAATATAATCACCAAATTAATGATTTAATCATTTAGGACAATGGTAACAGTGTCAAAAAAATAAACTAAAGCAATATCACTAAAAATGTGTTTATTCACAACTATTCAGTCAATATTGCTTATATTTCCATTCAAAGTTTGTACTGATAAAAATGAACAGCTCAGGGAGGAAGGTTCAAAAGGGAGGGGATATATGTATACCTGTGGTGGATTCATTTTGAGGTTTGACAGAAAACAACAAAAATTCTGTAAAGCAATTATCCTTCAATTAAAAAATAAATTAATTTAAAAAAGAAAAAAAAGAATCAGAGTATTTTCGCATAAAAAAAAATGAACAGTCCATTTAACAATTCTGATTTGAAATGACAGACAAAATTTTCAAATTACAGCTTTTTATCCCTATATTAAAAGAGCCATCTTTAGTATTCTTAAATGTGACTGAAACGAAATATTCTTTACATATAAACTGTCCTCTTAGGTAGTTTGTTGGATAGACATAAGACTTTTAAAGGCTCGAGATACATGCTTATTACCATTCTAACATTCTGTATTAGGCTACTCCTATGATCTTACTTCTGGTCCCTGGATAAAGTCCAGGGAATATGAAACCAATTTATGGGCAGTTATACAGTCAAGTCAGGAAGATCTTCTGGAGAAGGGAATGGCTACCCACTCCAGTATTCTTGCCTGGAGAATTCCATGGACAGAGGAACCTGGCAGGCTACAATCCATGGGGTGGCAAAGAATCGGACACAACTGAGAAACTAACACTTTCACTTTTTTTATATATAAGAACAAGACTAGATATAATAGTGTTACAAATATTAATGGTCTTTGTAATATTAGCTTAGCATTTAGAAGTCACATTAATCTTAAACCCAAGTGGTCCTGCTTTCCTTTAAATGATACTAAAAGATAAAGCAGTAAAATTCCCTGATTTCTTGAATTATGCACTAAAGTATATGTCAATCATCTGGTAGCACAAACATTCTCAAAACTTAAGCCTGTGTCTCTATAAATAAATTATCTTTATATTTTTAATTTTGGTAAAATTACAGTTAAAAAGTTTTCCAGTTTCTCTCCAGCATGTAAGAAGCTTAGTTACAAGTTTCCATTTGATTCCACCACACGTAAAAAGCTGAGCAAACTGAAAATCAACAACTCCTCTTACATCTGCTAAAGAAATGAGGTCATAAGACAAACTGCTGCCTCAAAAATCAGAGGAAGGGAGAAGTCACTATACAAAATCATAAACAGAAACCTTCACAGGCACCAATGCCAAGGTAAGAAAAACTGAACTGTAATTGACTAATTCCTGGAGGCTTAGAGTAGACAATTCTGGGAGTTAAAAAATTCAGCAGGACACACTCAGGGGACCCTCAAACTTTTGTGACATTTTATCTCAAGGTCCTCTCACAGTGAATATCAGTGAAAAATTCATCCTGCTAGAAGCAGGAGGAAAAGGAACCATTCTGAAATTCACCAACTCATTCTGTTCTTATCAACAAGTCCTGCCTTTATGAGAAACTATTTGACTTGAATATAAACTACCTGAGGGAAGAGTAATATCCAACTCTCCAACCATATGAGAGTACAATATGAGGTGGGTGGGCAGGGACTGAGAAGCAATGGTGAAATTCACAATCCAAGGGCAATAGGGCCATCTAATCATAAGACACCCATCCCCCCACCTTTATATTACTATAGGCCTATTAACTGCAATTCCTTTCACCCAGTATATCATGTCTGTCTTCCAACAAATAAATTACAAGGCATACTAAAAGGCAAAAAACAAAGTTTGAAGAGATTAAACAAGCTTCAGATCCAAAGTCAGATACTACAGGAATTTAAAACTATCAGACTTGGAATTTTTTAAAAACTATGATTAATATGCTAAAAGCTTTAATAGAAAAAACAGACAAAACTTGACAGAATAGATGGATAATGTAAAGAGAGGATGTAAATTCTAAACAAGAATCAAAAAGAAATGCTTCCGATCAAAAACACTGCAATAGAAATGAAGAATGCCTTTGTTGGGCTCAATAGTAGATTGGACATGGCTGAGTAAATAATCTCTCAGCTTGAGGATATGAAAACAGAAATCCCAAAACTGAAAACTAAAAATAAAAAGACTGAAAAAGGCATAACAGAACATCCATCAAATGAGGATCACATAGGCAAATTATTAACACACGCATAATGGGAATACCAGAAGGAGAAGAAAAGAAGGAAACGAAGCAATATTTGAAACACTGATGATTGACTTTCCCCAAATTAATGTCACACACCAAACCACAACCCAAGAAACGCAGAGAACACCAAGAAGAAAATGTGACCAAAAAATTAAACCCAGGTATATCATATTCAAACTTCAGAAAATCACAGACATTTAAATGTCACTTAGTGATTGATCCAAAGGATTTTCTGAGTGTCAGTAAAGACAAGTACTTAATTCTCTCAGGGATAAGGAGGTGGTCCAAAGTGGTATTATTCCATTTAGGGCTTTGAAAAGATTAGGAGAAGGTAATAAGAGGTCATGCTCAGTAAAAAGAAAAAGGCCTTGCCTAACTTCTCTTTCCTCTCATATCACTCTCCCCTTGTATCAGAGGAGATATTTTTAGTTGCAAATAATGGAAAATTAAACTAGTCCTAATGAAACTGGTTTAAAAAAATAACAGGGATTCATTGGCTCACAAAACTGAAAGTCTAGAGGTAGAGCAAATATAGGGTTGATCCATTCAGGAACTCATAAATGTCATCAAAGAACAGGATTCTTTACATCACAGAAATCTGGCATCCACATCATCAGGTTGCTCCTTTTTAGCTTCTCATGATTGTATTAATAGTATGACTGCCAGCTCCAGTAGGGGTTACATTGTTCCTGGTTTATAACCACTGGCTAAGGTCATTTTATCTATTCCTGAACCAATGATTGTGGCTAGAGTAATGAAATATGTTTATGGCTTTCTGCCAATTTAGGGTTCCTCTCTCAAGTTGGAGGCATCAAAACAAGAAT
Source organism: Bubalus bubalis (assembly GCF_019923935.1). Classification (NCBI taxonomy): domain Eukaryota; kingdom Metazoa; phylum Chordata; class Mammalia; order Artiodactyla; family Bovidae; genus Bubalus; species Bubalus bubalis. Next base: position 21,520,883 of record NC_059172.1, on the reverse strand, counting down.
CTGTGTAAGTTTAGGAAGGACAGAGGGGATATTGATGCTCAGTAAGCAACCAATAAATATCCAATGCACTCCTTCACTCAAAGTGCTCCAGCCATACCAGACTTTTCCTAGTTCCTTAAATATACAAAACTCTTCCCCTTATCAAGGCTTTTGCCGTTCCTTTGCCTGAACTATTAATCTCTTCCCTCCCCCACCTTCAATGTAATAAAGTCACCTATGAAAATATCATCACATCCTTTATTTTTCTTCATATCATTTACAACAATTTTAAATTATTTTATCTGTGTGACTATTTTATATGTAACTCCTCCATTGGACTATAACTCAACAAAGCAGGAACATGTTTATCTGTATCCTCAGTGCCATATAGTACCTGGCACATAGAGCTAATCAAATATTGAATGAATGAATGGTGCTAATGAGATTAACATATAGCAAATGCTTATTGATAATACATGTTACCATAAAAATGTTTGCCATTAGTCATGAGTCAAAGAAACAATATTTTGAGTGGGTTAGAACAAATTCATTCATTACACTTATTGAAATCTTAACTCAAAGTTTATAAATCTGTATTTAAAACATCATCTTTCTACAAATAAAACTATCCAACTTTTCTGATACTATTTCATAAAACTAATTATGTTAGGTCAATTTTTATATAATATAAAAAATTATATCAATCATACCTTCTTTAAACTGTGTATCTCAGATTCTTGCTTTTTATTTAAAGCTGAAAGTCTTTTGTTTAACTGTATTGCTTCTTGTACTGCAACATGAAAGACACTTAGGAAAATGTTATTTCAATGTACATTTTAAGGAAATACTATTAACATGGACAAGGAAAATGACCTCAATGAAATATATATTTAGTTATTGCTGAATTTAATAATGTTAGTTAAACTGCCATTTAGTATTACCAATATCAGATAAGTTCAATTTATTCATTATAAATAAGTCCATTTAAACATTTTCTATTAAATATGTAAGTTTAAGTAAGATGGAACCTACCATTTTGTTCTAACTTTTCATGATTCTCTTTTACCAATCCAAATTGACCTGTTATTATAGTATAGTATTTCTCAATTTCATTCAGTTGCTTCTGATGATCTTCTTTAGCCAGAAGATGTAACTGGACTTTCTGTTCCTATTTTGAAGAGTTATTTTAAATGTTCTACATACATAAATACACACATTTATTAGATATATATAAAATTTATCATTTTTAATAACTATTGTTATTAATATAAATATGTCATGAAAAAGTCTCTGAGTATACCTTAGGGAGAAAATGTTAGTTAACAGATATTTCTAAATCTAGGTAAAATTAAAGCATTTTTTTCCTATAACAAAATAGTCACTTAAAATTTTATTTCCCTTGTTTATAAAATTTTTAAAAAATCAGTTGGTTGTTCATAGAAAAGTTAATTAGTCCAGTACAGCACTAAGCAAAGTGAGGCGAATATTATTAAAGCAATACTTTTAACAATTTAGGAAACAAATTTTTCTCTAAATTTGCTGGCATAATCATAATATGCATCCTCAAAACTCAGATAATTTTTTTGAAATTAATTTTAATGATACAGCACCTTCTCACTGTGTTAAAAATGGAATCATAAAAACAATATCTATTAGTGACAGGGAGACAATATAATATAGCAGAAAGTTAACTTAAGCTGGGAGACATAGTTGATAAAAACTGGAGCCTATGTATCAATATAATATAATATAGGCCTTCACTGCTTTCAGCTAAAGAAGCCTGTCTTTCCATACTTAGAAAAATGACTTTTAAAAGTTTTTAAAAGAAATATTATGTTAACAGAATCAGTAACACTCTTCAAAAGTTTTTGATTTTGGCATTAGCAGAATCATTGATTGGCTTCGTAACTTTCATTCATTTCTGCCACATGCTTTCGTTTCTACTGAGAGATGAAAAACAAAGAACAAGGTAGGCCCATCAACAAGTACTCAGTAATTACTTTCTGAGTGAACTGCTATCTCATACAGTTCCAACACTGGCAATTTGTTAGATTTACCTAGCCAGTGTCTATTTCCCTTACACAAAAGTAACACAATTTCAAGTATATATTTGAAATACTTCTTCATTACAATCTGGTAGGACTAAAATTAACAGGCTCCTATACTTCCCTAGTAAAGTGTAGGGCATATTACCCCAAATAAACCAACTGATTTCTACTTTATTGGAATTTCAATTGTGAGCAAAAGAGACCATAAAACTAAATAAGTTCAGTGATGACCCTATCCAGACTGATATGAGACCTCTGTCCTGGGTTCCTACATCCTGCTTCACAAACTCTGGTATTAACCTAGTCCCTGTTCATTTTCAAAACTATTCCTGACTCTCTGTGTCTCTGCTAAATTTCCTTTTGCATAAGTTAAACAGAGCCATTTTATACTGCTTAACACCAAAATACAGGCAGTATAGTAAAGTGGTCAAAAGATAGTCTGCCTATGTTTAAATCTTAACTTTGTAATTTAGTTGCTGTGTAACCTTGGGAAAATAATCTACCCTGTCTTTAAAATAGATTGTAACAGCATCTCCCTCATAGAGTTGTGAAGATAACACAAATTATTAATAATACATACACAGCACTAAAACCAGAGCTTGTTACATAACAAGTACAGTATAATGTTTTGTTATTATTATTCCTTAAATGATAAAGGTGCCTTCAATAGATTAATTAGTTTTTATTTGGAATAAGAATAACCCTCTGTAATATTAATAAGGAACACATTATAATTTAAGTTGTACATAATTATATTAACTTGGCAAATCTGGTGAACATATTTTCAAATATTTTTTTTTAACGATTTTAAGCAAAATGATAAGCTGGCAACGTTTCTAAAAGATCAGTTAAATTTTTTTCATGTACTTCTATGGGCTTTTCAAATTCACTACTTAGGTCATTTAAGTCATTGAATTAAGCATGCAGCAGTCATAAATTCAAACAAACTGACAAGTACACTAACTCCTGAGATCTTACACTTACCTGTTCAGTCGCTTCAGTCGTGTCTGACTCTTTGCAATTCCATGGACTGTAGCCTGCCATGCTTCTCTGTCCATGGGATTTCCCAGGCAAGAATACTGGAATGGGTTGCCATGCCCTTTTCCACTTATGCTTACCTAGGTAGTCACTATTATCAATAACTAAACAATGAAAAATAATGACCCATATTCTGTTCCTCTAAAATACCACTTATTTCTCTAATCTAGAGGTCCATCTAGTCAAAGTTATTATTGTTCCAGTAGTCATATATGGATCTGAGAGTTGGATTATAAAGAAAGCTGAGCGCTAAAGAATTGATGCCTTTGAACTGTGGTGTTGGAGAAGACTCTTGAGAGTCCCTTGGACTGCAAGGAGATCCAGCCAGTCCATCCTAAAGGAAATCAGTCCTGAATATTCATTGGAAGGACTGATGCTGAAGCTGAAACTCCAATACTTTGGCCACTTAATGCAAAGGACCAACTCACTGGAAAAGACCCTGATGCTGGGAAAGATTGAAGGTGGGAGAAGGGGACAACAGAGGATAACATGGTTGGATGGCATCACAGATGTGAGTTTGTGGCATCACAAACATGAGTTTGAGTAAGCTCCAGGAGTTGGTGATGGACAGGGAAGTCTAGCGTGCTACAGTCCATGGGGTTGCAAAGAGTCAGATATGACTGATCGACTGAACTGAACTGAGAGAATTACACTCCTTTCAGGAAATGTATAGCAATCCAATACAATCTCACTAAAGATTGGTCTAAAAACATTTTTTTCAATTTAAGGAATTCTCTCAATCTACAAGTCAGATCAATTTTCATATAGCCTTTATGAGAATACTGTCCACTACATATAATCAGACATTAATACTGTCAATGCCTGCAAAGGTTAACTAATCCTGATAATTAAGAATGCAGCAAAGGGGAATTCCCTGGTAGTCCAGGGGTTAGGACTCTGCACTTCCACTGTAGGGGGCACAAGTTCGATCCCTGGTTGGGGAACTATGATCCTGCATGCTGCATAATGCAGCCAAAAAAAAAAAAAATGCAGCAAAGATTAAAGTCAGTTCATAGGTATTCTCTACATACATAGAGCTGTATACACATTAGATAAGTTTGTGATATACCCTATTCCAACATTCTTTGCTTGAAGCCAAAGTTGAATTAAAATGCAGTTTCATTTGTTCTGCATGACACAACTTCTGATTTTCAAATACAACTAAGTCTATTCAGTGACCATGATAAATGCTATAAAGTCTTTCAAATCACAGTAGGCACCTATAGCTCACTGGCTCACATAGGACACCGTAGGACTGTTCACATGTGAACCTAGTTGGCTGCCTTGATTTAGTTTTGAGATGAAGAGGGCAGCTTGCCACTAACTGCATGACCGTCAACAGTTCAAATTCTTCGGGAAGCAACAACAAAAAGCAGATTGGTAACACCTGCCTGAGAAACCTAAGAACATTATAGAGAATAATACAACTATAGTGATGGTGCTGTTATAACATTACATACGTGTGTGTGTTAGTTGCTCAGTTGTGTTCAACTCTTTGTGACCCCATGACTATAGCCCACCAGGCTCCTCTGTCCATGGAATTCTCCAGGCAAGAATACTGAAGTGGGTTTCCCTTCCCTTCTCCAGGGGATCCTCCCAGCCCAGGATCGAACCCAGGTCTCCAACAATGCAGGCAGATTCTTTACCATCTGAGCCACCAGATGGTACCATAATAAAGATTATGACTAAGAAATCGCTGAGTATATAGTATTTTTGTTCTTTTTAACTCTGTGAATTGTGTCAACTTGTTTTCTCTTTCACACAATTTTACTAATAAATGCAAAGACTGTTAACAAGAAAATAATGTCAGGATTCACTGCTTTCTAAATACCTATTTTAAACAAATTTAATCTTTGAAAATCAAGATTAGAGGAAAACAGCATATACATAATTATGAGCATGTGTGTGTATGTGTGTGTGTGCATGTGTGTGTGGTCTAAAAGTTTACTTATAAGACCCTTAAGGCACTTAAAATAGAAATAATTTTAAAATAACATTTACACTCAACTTTCTACAACTATCAGATCAGATCAGATCAGTCACTCAGTCATGTCCGACTCTTTGCGACCCCATGACTGCAGCATGCCAGGCCTCCCTGTCCATCACCAACTCCCAGAGTCCACTGAGACTCACGTCCATCGAGTCAGTGATGCCATCCAGCCATCTCATCCTCTGTCGTCCCCTTCTCCTCTTGCCCCCAATCCCTCCCAGCATCAGAGTCTTTTTCAATGAGTCAACTCTTCGCATGAGGTGGCCAAAGTACTGGAGTTTCAGCTTCAGCATCATTCCTTCCAAAGAAATCCCAGGGCTGATCTCCTTCAGAATGGACTGGTTGGATCTCCTTGCAGTCCAAGGGACTCTCAAGTCTTCTCCAACACCACAGTTCAAAAGCATCAATTCTTCGGCACTCAGCCTTCTTCACAGTCCAACTCTCACATCCATACATGACCACAGGAAAAACCATAGCCTTCACTAAAAAACCTTTGTTGGCAAAGTAATGTCTCTGCTTTTGAATATGCTATCTAGGTTGGTCATAACTTTCCTTCCAAGGAGTAAGCGTCTTTTAATTTCATGGCTGCAGTCACCGTCTGTAGTGATTTTGGAGCCCCAAAAAATAAAGTCTGATACTGTTTACACTGTTTCCCCATCTATTTCCTATGAAGTGATGGGACCAGATGCCATGATCTTTGTTTTCTGAATGTTGAGCTTTGAGCCAACTTTTTCACTCTCCTCTTTCACTTTCATCAAGAGGCTTTTTAGTTCCTCTTCACTTTCTGCCATAAGGGTGGTGTCATCTGCATATCTGAGGTTATTGATATTTCTCCTGGCAATCTTGATTCCAGCTTGTGTTTCTTCCAGTCCAGCGTTTCTCATAATGTACTCTGCATATAAGTTAAACAAACAGGGTGACAATATACAGCCTTGACGAACTCCTTTTCCTATTTGGAACCAGTCTGTTGTTCCATGTCCAGTTCTAACTGTTGCTTCCTGACCTGCATACAAATTTCTAAAGAGGCAGATCAGGTGGTCTGGTATTCCCATCTCTTTCAGAATTTTCCAGAGTTTATTGTGATCCACACAGTCAAAGGCTTTGGCATAGTCAATAAAGCAGAAATAGATGCTTTTCTGGAATTCTCTTGCTTTTTCCATGATCCAGCAGATGTTGGCAATTTGATCTCTGGTTCCTCTGCCTTTTCTAAAACCAGCTTGAATATCAGGAAGTTCACAGTTCACATATTGCTGAAGCCTGGCTTAGAGAATTTTAAGCATTACTTTACTAGCGTGTGAGATGAGTGCAATTGTGCGGTAGTTTGAGCATTCTTTGGCATTGCCTTTCTTTGGGATTGGGATGAAAACTGACCTTTTCCAGTCCTGTGGCCACTGCTGAGTTTTCCAAATTTGCTGGCATAATGAGTGCAACCCTTTCACAGCATCATCTTTCAGGATTTGGAATAGCTCAACTGGAATTTCATCACCTCCACTAGCTTTGTTCGTAGTGATGCTTTCTAAGGCCCACTTGACTTCACATTCCAGGATGTCTGGCTCTAGGTCAGTGATCACACCACTGTGATTATCTGGGTCGTGAAGATCTTTTTTGTACAGTTCTTCTGTGTATTCTTGCCATCTCTTCTTAATATCTTCTGCTAATAAAGCAAAGCTGCTCATTTTCTCCTTTCTTGTTTCCTTATAGAGACTGATTTGAAAAGTCTCTATAAGGAAATAAATGAGCAATTAGTTCATATAAGTAAATTTTGAAGAAAAAGATTCAAAACCCAAAACCCAACTTTATATATTCCTCATTCTATTTATATACTTATAAATAAACTTTATATATTTCCTCATTTTGCCAATTATCTTTCAATTTTTTCAATATAAACCCAAAATAAATCAATGGGCTATAAAATTCACTTTTAAAAAACTCATAGTAACCTTAAGATATTTTCACTTTTTTGGTCACAACTTAAAAACACTAAAGTTACATATTTTATGTGTACAGATATATATATTATAATCACAAAGATTATTTCCAGACAAATCTTTAGTCTAAAAATATTCTATTCTGAATGAAATAAGTGGTAATTGCAAATCTCATTAAAACCTTCAATGCTGAAATTTTGTTATAATTTAATAAAGAAAACTAAATCCTTCTTGTAAGTCTTTTCTTTAGAGGAAAAGTAATATACAAAAAAGAAAGAAACTGTAACTAAGAGATGGTTAGGTAAGTTTTTATTTTGTTCATTAGTTCTATTGGTTACTCAGTTACACAAAGTAGTCACCTATACCAAACAGGAAAGATTTTCATCAATGACCAAATCAATTAATTTGATGTTCGATAGTTTATTTTTTACCATATTTTGTTGTATTTGTCTTATTGGTAATGATCGATATGATCATTTGTTCAAGAGAAGGTTTTGGTACTTTTAGAGACAGATGAATCTTTCCATTCATAATTGAGTTAATTTACCTAGAGACACGCCACCACTACATGAAAATCACCTTACTGAATTCCCACAAGACAGAATTGTACTAACAGTTAAGAGCCTGCCTATAGGAAATCATGAACTTCTTTATAACATTAGATTAGTACTATTTTTAAATGATTTCTTTTGGGACACAACTTTATCAACTGCTTCCCAAAGTCGTGCCTTGGCACAAATGACTCTTTTTCCTGTCTTGCACAGTCAAGTAATATAAAAAGATAATGTGCTAATCTGAATAAAATTAATTGGATTTTTGAACACTGTTTACTACTTCCCTGGTGGTTCAGTGGGAAAGAATCCGCCTGCCAATGCAGGAGACAAGGTTCAGAATCTGATCTGGGAAGATCCCTAATGCTGCACAGCAAACTAAACCCACGCACCACAACTACTGAGCCTGTGCTCTGGAGCCCTCAAGCCTCAACTACTGAGCCTATGTGCCACAACTACTGAAGACCACACACCCCAGAGCCAATGTCCATAGAGAAGCCACTGCGATGAGAAAGCTGCACACTGCAACTAGAAAGTAGCCCCTGCTGACCACAACTAGAGAAAATTCTGCTCAGCAATGAAGACTCAGCACAGCCAAAAATAAATAAACTAATGTGTTTTTTTAAGTCACCTGAACTATATAAGAATAATATAAAATGAATAATAAAAGAATGTTTTTAAAAAAGATTTTTAACTTTTAAGTCCATCATCTAAAATACAGAATCTGCTAGAATTGGCATAAAATATTGTGTACCTATCAATATACAAAATGATTTTAATGCAAAGTGATTCATTTAATGCCTTGAAATGTCAGAAAAAATTATAACTATAATACAAATATCATTTTAGTAGGTTCTTAAGAATCTTAATTCACAATACAATGCTCAAAACTGACCAAAAACTACCACAAGTATACTGCAATGTTTCCATTTGTTTTTAAGATTACAAGTATCTGTCTGATGAAATTTTAAAGTGGAAGAAAACAAAACACATTTTATGTTGCCTTTGATCTTTAACTTGTAGCTTTATCTCCCAGGTCAGAGGGTACATTATTCAATTTCACTATATTTTGTGTAAAACCACTGTAGCGTTAAAGATGACTTTCAGTACAAATGTCATGGTACTTAAAGCTAAACCGGAATCTAGTTTTTCAGCTCCTTAATTAAAATCATAGTTTAAAAGAGTCTGACAATATTATCTTTAGTCTTTCCAGTTGAACAGTGACAGAATTTTCAGATCTTTTATTCAATCAAGCTTAGCAATCTCTCTGAGGCTTTTATTTTCTAACCCATCAAAACATTTCAATAAGCAAAATATTTACTTTATATTTTTGTATTCAATGTCATAAAAAGTGATTTCTCATAGATATAATAGACAAACCTCAGTCAAAAATTAGTTTCACTTGCTTTATGGTCTGCTGCAAAGAGAATGAAATAGCATAAAGACACCCAAAAAGTCCTCTTAAGATATAAGTGGATATGGGAGGATTTTGCTCAGTCAAAAATCAGAGAAAAAATTCTTTTGTATCAAATAGGGATAGAGAGAATATGAAAGTAAATATTTCCTAAAATATTGTTGTAAAAATGCAAATATTAATTTTACTATATTACATAAGAGGAATGTGCAACAAACAAACACTTGTTGAATGATAAAGGATGAGCACCATATCTCAAGTGCAGTATTCAAATGTTACTTCATATTATTTCAATTTTTCAGGCTAAAAGTAATAACTACACGTTTACACAGATACCTATAAAAGACATTATTAAAGTAAGGGATTTCACAGTTCTGATTTCACTTCTTTGTTGTTTAATTTTGATACAGACCTCTACCAACAATTCAGTAACTATGTTAAACTTATTTTATCATATGTAAACACTGAGCCCTGGTGACTCAGATGGTAAAGAATCTGCCTGCAATGCAGGAGACCCAGATTCGATCCCTGGGTTGAGAAGATCCCCTGGAGAAGGGAATGGCGACCCACTCCAGTATTCCTACCTGGGAAATCTCATGGACAGAAGAGCCTGGCAGGCTACAGGTCATGGGGTTGCAAGACAGTGACTAACACACACACACGTAAACACTGTGTAAACTGGAAATGAACTTGTGAAATAATTCATTTAAGCTATATCTGAAATTATAGTCCTTTAAAACGGGTATCAATATCCAGTTTCAACTCCTTTTTACTATAAGTATCACATTAATTTGACAAAAATATTGTATACATTATGTACTAATTTGGGGTGAGTGGGTAAATATTTTGAAATTTCCTTACCATTTCACTCACTTTCTTCTGTAAAGAATATTTAGAAACCTTGAATAAAATAAGCAGAAAAAAACTTTGTTAAAACTTTTTAGCTATTTTCTATAAATTCCTTCTGAAACTAAAATTGTATGCTATATGACATTTATCTTCTATGCACTTCTTTCCAATGACATTTTTTCAAAGTGTTATTTGCCATAACTTTATTTCTCAAAACAAAATACATTTATTTATTCAACACGTATTTATAGAGCAAGTACTATATGCCAGCCATTTTCCTAGGATCCTGCGATACAACAGCAAACCAAGTCCCTGTTCTTAACAAGCTTTCTGTCTAGTGGGGGTGGCGGCAGACAGACAACAGAATATAAGCAAAAATATAGAAATTAGAGAGTGACGAATACTATGAAGAAAAACAAAGCAAGAAGAACAGCAAAGAACTCTAGGCAGGTTTGCTACTTAATATTAGCTTTTTTGTTGAAAAAATTTTGATAAAATAGATAAGCACAAGGAAAAATGTTGCCTTAAAAAAAAAACACCTCACAACCCAGAAATAACAATCATTAATACCATGGTGTTTCCAGGTATTTTTCTATGTATTTTAAAAAACAGTCAGTGGGGGGTAGAATAATAATAAATGTACTATTTTGTACTGTTATTTTTACTTAATGTATAGCAAACACTTTTATATCACAAATTAATCTACAACACAAGTTTTTAATGGCTGAATAGTATTCCACTGTTTAACCTTCTACCATAGTTTTATCAAACTGCTATTTTTGTAGACTTACCCAGTTTTCAGTTCTATGAAAGAATTCTTCTTTCATATAAACATACTGTACCAAAAATAAACATGCTGCACCAAAAAAAACTCTGTAATTATACATTTTAGCAGAATGAACCCCATGAAGCAGAACTCCTAAGACGTGTTCATTTTTATAGACTTAACAATTGTCATTACACGTAATAGTCCTCCAGAGTGGTAGGCCAAGTTAAGCTCCAACTAGCCATGTATGAGTGCTCTCTGCTTGCTCAGCAGTAAATAATCTGCCTGCCAATGCAGAAGATGTGGGTTTGATCTCTGGGTCAGGAGGATCCCCTGGAGAAGGAAATGACAACCCGACTCCAGTATTCTTGCCCAGGAAATCCCAGGACAGAGGAGCCAGGTGGGCTACAGTCCATGAGGTCACAGAGTCAGAGGTGACTGAGCGACTTAACAACAACAACAAAGCCATGTATGAGTGCTTATTTACTTGAACTCACCTAGTATTTGTTAAAATTTAAACAAGAGTTCATTACTTCACATTTCCTATAAAATAAATTCTTCAGCATGCTGCCTTGAGTAAGTTAATAATTTCATTTTATTTTGGTGGAATCTGTTATGTGTGATTCATTTCTTCAACAAACAATGAATGCTTACTATAAGTAAAGCACTCATGTAGACACTGAAGGTATAGTATTGGACCAAAAAATCCTGTCCAGTATAAATTCTGGGGAATGTAGATAATGAGCAATATAAATAAGTTAAAATATATGGTTCTACTAGATATTGATAAGTGCTTAAGGAAAATAATAAATCAGGGAAGAGGATTATATAGATGGCCAGGAAAGTCTTTCTGAAAGGACAACTTGTGAGTCAAGACTCAACAGAAAGTAAGGAAGATTATTCCAGCAACTGCAAAGGCCCTAAGGTGAGAAAATGTCTTATGTAGTCATAGAACAGCAAGGACGCCAATATGGCTGGAAGGTTTAGTAAGCAAGGGGAAAAAAAAAACAGCAAAAACTGAATTCAGAGGAGAGTACGAGAGGGGTTAGGACCAAACCATTGTAGGTCTTGTAGCACATGATAATGATTCCCACTGAATGAGACAGAAAGCCACTGAGGAGCAGCAAGCACAAATGTGACATAACCTAACTCGTTCTTTAAAAGGATCACTGTTATGTTAAAACTGAAGAACAGAAGCGGCAGCAGGAAAAACACTTAATAAATGACTGCAATTGAGATGAAAGAGGATGATAAAAGAGGACCAGGGTGTTAGTAAAAGACATAATGAGAAGTGGTTGGATTCTTGATATACTCTGAGAGAAAAGCTAAAAAAAAAAAAAAAAAAAATCTGCAACAGGAAGAAAGAAGTTGTAATTAACAACAACAACAACAACAACAAAAAGACAAATAAGTTATTTAGTTTTCAGGGGGATGAAATTTTAGGAACTTAGTTTTGAACATGTCAAGTTTCAGATGTCTTTTAGACATCCAATAGTCAATCCAGGCTGCTTCTGGAGCTGGAGATAAACATTTGGAAGCCCTTTGCATGTAGATCCCATTTTAAAGAAAAGACACTGGATGAGATCACAGTATATTTTAGGGGAAACAGACAAAAGAAAAGTAAAAGGGTAGAAGTTAAGTGAAGTCAAAGTCTCTCAGTTGTATCCGACTCTTTGAGACCCTATGGACTATACAGTCCTTGGAATTCTCCAGGCCAGAATACTGGAGTGGGTAGCCATTCCCTTCTCCAGGGTATCTTCCCAACCTGGGGATCAAACCCAGATCTCCCACATTACAGGCGGATTCTCTACCAGCTGAGCCACTAGGGAAGCCCACCTAGAAAAATAATAGGAAAAAAAGAGACAATCCTTGGAACTCAGACCAGAATTATACCTTCAGTTTTCACAGCACTTTTCTGCCTCTAAATTGTTTGAATGTGTGAATATGTGAGTCAATTCCACATATCATCTCTACAGATATAGATATATGTGGGCTAAGTCACTTCAGTCATGTCCAACTCTTTGCAACCCTACAGACTGTAGCCTGCCAGGCTCCTTTGTCCATGGGGTTCTCAAGGCAAGAATACTGGAGTGTGTTGGCATTTCTTCCTCCAGGGTATCTTTCTGACCCAGGGATGGAACCTGCATCTCTTACTTCTCTCCTGCATTGGCAGGTGGGTTCTTTACCAGTACCACCACCTGGGAAGCCCCTATGTGTGTGTGTGTGTGTGTGTGTGTGTATATATAATATTGGTTCTGTTTCCCAGGTGAACCCTCACTAATACAGCTACCATTTGCCAAAGAAAAAAACTGATAAACAGAGCAAATTTACCAAAATTTTTCAGGTCACTGTCCTTGAAACATTAATATCCTGCATTAATATCCCTTTTATTCTTTCTGAATCATGACTCATACCTCTATTTTATTAACACCTCTAGAGCACTTCCCAACTTAAAAAATTACCATGTAGTGGCATCCCTACAACAAGTCAAATCTGAAAGTAACATAACTAGATTGACATGAAATTTTTATGGATGTTCTATAATGATTTTTCATTCTGAAATCACATAAAATGGGCTCACAATATCAGATAAAGGCATCTTTCTAACACAGGATAAAAAAGATACTAAGACTAATTAATGTATTAACTATAGAAGGCAATTTTAAAGATAAAGTACAAATGTTTTCCTAGTTATCCCTCACTTTATGGAAAATTTTATGAAAAACTGACTGTAAAGTACATTTGTTTAGAGCAAATCTATTTTCCCATTAACTTTCCATTAACTAGATTTATGTTACTTGAGAATAAATTTTTTAAATACTGTGATAAAAATATTTAACTTCTCACATTCCTGAACAAATCAGTCCCAAGTTCATTAGGTGGTGAAGAAGTGAAAGGGTCATGGCAGCAGCATTCCAGAACAGAGAATCAGGCTTGAATGGTGAGGCAATTTACTGTGGGGAGTCAAAAGCTGAGCAAGGTGGTTAGTAGGCAGTGTTGAAAAAGGGTGACCCAGGTGTCAGCGTTGAAGCAGGAAAAAGAGGGTATCCACATTAGGAAGGAAGAAGTAGCAGAATGGTAGCCTGGTCACATATAGGGTAATTTATCAAATAAGTAAATCTATTAAGAATAAAGAAAGTCATATTTTTACTGTAAAAGAAAGGAAATATATAAATATTGAAGGGAAATAAATTAAAATTAACCTTGGGTTTTGGATTAGAATTGGAAATAATGTGAATTCATGGTTTTTGACATATATAGATTGATAAAGAAACAAACATAGTTATAACTGCATGTTTATATATTTGTGTGTATATAAACACATACATCAATTTCCTAGCTCTGCCCATTGACAGGGTCTGAGACCACTGACATCCCAATAGTAATGAAGTGTAACAGTGCTGAGATCTGCATGTCTACATTCCATTTTACACTGGAAGGAACCAGGGCAATGTTGAGAAATAATTTACTCTAAGGCAAGGTTAGTTAAACTACAAGGTGATCCTGGTATGTTCTGTTTTTACCTAACAGCAAGAAAACACTAAAGAATGATAAAGACATGTCCATAAGGCTAAAAAATCAGCCTGAATGGATAGCTACTGGCCAAACTAATGACAATCTGAGCATTGAAATAAAATAACTGAAATAACCAATTATCTGACAGGATTAAATTATAGGAGCAAGGCCTTATTTCTGTAATATTCCTGCCAAAAGTGCATAAACTGATTCTATTCATGAAGAAATATCTTACGAACAGAAATTGGGGGACATTCTACAAAATAACTGGTCTATGATCTTCAAGAGTTTCAAAGGCATAAAACTCATGCAAAGACTGGGGAACTGTTACAGACTGAAAGAGATCAAAGAGATGACAACTAAGAGTAACGTAAGATTTTAAACTAGATCCTTTTGCTAAGACAACTGGTAAAACCTGAATGGAATTTGAGAGATTACAATTATATATCAAAATTAACTTTAAGATTTTATGGTTGTGTTATGGTTTTGCAGGAGAATGTCCTTGATTATAGGAGAGACAGTACAGTATCGGGGGAGATAGGGCATCAGATTGGCATATTACTTTTAAATCAGTCAGGAAAATACATTCTGTAATGCAGAATTACTAGAGAATTGATATTTTTGAGCTGTGGTGTTGGAGAAGACTCTTGAGAGTCCCTTGGACTGCAAGGAGATCCAACCAGTCAATCCTAAAGGAAATCAACCCTGAATATTCATTGGAATGACTGATGGTGAAGTGCCAATACTCTGGCCACCTGATGCAAAGAGCTGACTCATTGGAAAAGACCTTGTTTCTGGGAAAGATTGAGGGCAGGAGGAGAAGCGGGCAGCAGAGGATGAGATGGTTGGATAGCATCACTGACTCAATCAACATGAGTTTGAGCAAACTCCAGGAAGTAGGGAAGGACAAAGAAGCCTGATGTGCTACAGTCCATGAGGTCACAAACAGTTGGATACAACTTAGCGACTGAACAAGAACAATGTATTTCTAACATCTCTGTAAGTTTATGATTCTCCAAACTACAAAATTATCCAAATATCTAAGAGTTCCTTATGGATAAATGTAGGAGAAGGGGGCGACAGAGGATGAGATGGCTGAATGGCATCACGGACTCGATGGATGTTGAATTTGAGTGAACTCCGGGAGTTGGTGATGGACAGGGAGGCCTGGCGTGCTGCGATTCATGGGGTCGCAAAGAGTCGGACACGACTGAGCAACTGAACTGAACTGATACACTCAAAGCTCCAAGAATTTAGTTCCTTTTAATCACTGTTGTTAGGTAAGACCTAGTAAAGACAAGGTTTCAATAGTAGAAATAACATATTATGTGTTAAATATGCCTCCAGTTCTATGAGAGGAATTAATGTCTTAGTTTATAAATTCAGTAAGTTTAAAACTTAGTGAAGTAACAAAATATCAGAGCATTAGTGCTGAAAACCTTGTAAGTCATCTATCCCATTACTCCCAGTATTTACCAGCCTCTATCTGTGCTCTTTTATTCGTGCCTCTTCTGGGAAGGAGAATAAAGACCTTTCCCAAATTTCCTTACTCACAGTATTCAGAGTAGAGAATGTAGATATGTTATTGCTTCACAAAATGGTCTTGTTTGGGAAATGCTGATGTATTTCAATTTCCTCATTTTACCTAAAGAAAAATCAAGGCTCAGGAACATAGAGAGTCTTACCATGGGATCATGTAGTAAGTCTTTACTAGGCAGAAATAATTTACTTAAATCTCCAGGACACCCAGCAAAATCTATTTAGCCTTAGAGATGCTGTTTACATAAAGTTTAATTTGTCAGCTAACTTAGATATAAGCAGGTTGCCCTGCTCTAACTAATCTCTTTAAAATCAAGTAACAAGGTACCATTTTAAGTAGAAATTAAACACATTCAAAGAATCTACTAAAGCAAAAATAATTCAGCTTTTTGTTTTGTGGTTTTGTGTCTGTTTGTTTTGTTTTAGAATTCAGTAGGCAGAGTTGCTTGGCTATAAACTTTTCAAAAAAAGGTAATTTGATTTGTTTTTCCTGGCATCTAGCACATGGTACATGCACGCACTCTCAGTTGCTAACATGTGTCTGACTTTTTGTAACCCCATGGACTGGGGCCCTTCAGGCTCCTCTGTCCATGGAATTTTCCAAGCAAGAATATTTGAGTGAGTCGCCATTTCCTTCTCCAGGGGATCTTCCCAACCCAGAGATCAAACCAGCCTTTGGATTGGCAGTTGCATCGGCAGCTGGGTTCTTTACCATGGAATACATGTTAGGCATGACCTTAAAAAAGGGAAAAAGTAGCAGTCTAAGTAAAGGAGGGAGGGAAGTTGCTACAGGACGGTTAAGAGGCTGTGAATTTCCTTTGCCGACACACTGAGTGACTTCACTTTCATTGGATTTATGTAAGATCCACAATTGAACAGGAACTTTTTTAACTTGGGAGGGGAAATACCTGAAGTATCTTCACTGTTCTACACTGTTCATATACCATGTTCAGCAGATCATGAAGTAACATATACACCACCTGTACTACGTCTTAGGCTGAACAAGGTAAAAGAAATCCTTACAGCTCTTGCACTGATTCAGGCCATCCATATGAAGAAATTTCTTTTGCTTTGAAAATACTCATTGTATTATCTGATAATTAAACATGCATGAGTGGTATCAAATGAAACAATTTAAGAAAAAGTAGTACTAAAAGAACATTTATAAAAAAAATTGATATATTTTTTGATTGACAACATTTTAGTAGGAAAAAATGTAATACTTTTTCAGTATTTATCCAGAAAAAAAAGAGATGTTATGCCTAGTTTAAAACACTGTAAAAAAACACATTAGAGAGTCTTTTAAAATAGTTATAATAGGGCTTGGCTGGAAGAAGCACAAGATGGAATCAAGATTGCTGGGAGAAATATCAATAACCTTAGATATGCAGATGACACCACCCTTATGGCAGTGAGCGAAGAAGAACTAAAAAGCCTCTAGATGAAAGTGAAAGAGGAGAGTGAAAAAGTTGGCTTAAAGCTCAACATTCAGAAAACTAAGATCATGATATCTGGTCCCATCACTTCATGGCAAATAGATGGGAAAACAGTGGAAACAGTGTCAGACTTTATTTTTTGGTGCTCCAAAATCACTGCAGCTGGTGATTGCAGCCATGAAATTAAAAGACACTTACTCCTTGGAAGGAAAGTTATAACCAACCTAGATAGCATATTAAAAAGCAGAGATATTACTTTGCCAACAAAGGTCCATCTAGTCAAGGCTATGGTTTTTCCAGGGGTCATGTATGGATGTGAGTTGGACTGTGAAGAAAGCTGAATGCCGAAGAATTGATGCTTTTGAACTGTGGTCTTGAGAGTCCCTTGGACTGCAAGGAGATCCAACCAGTCCATTCTAAAGGAGATCAGCCTTTAGGTGTTCTTTGGAAGGAATGATGCTAAAGCTGAAACTCCAATATTTTGGCCACCTCATGCGAAGAGTTGACTCCTTGGAAAAGACTCTGATGCTGGGAGGGATTGAGGGCAGGAGGAGAAGGGGACGACAGAGGATGAGATGGCTGGATGGCATCATTGACTCGATGAACATGAGTCTGAGTGAATTCCAGGAGATGGTGATGGACAGGGAGGCCTGGCATGCTGTGATTCATGGGGTCGCAAAGAGTCGGACATGACTGAGCAACTGAACTGAACTGAATAGTAATTTGTTTACTCAACTACAATAACAATTTTTTAAATTTCTCTACTGGGATCATTTTTAACTAGATATCTGAGGTATGAAAAGAATCACTAAACTGTGTAACTACATAAACTTTAAATAGTAGCCTTAAACTTCTATTTCTTTTCCATCTATTTTAAAGAATATTTCTGAATATCACTATCAGCTTCAGTTCCCTACATTTTTACTTTCTCATCAACAAGGTTAGTAACATTTAAATTTTATTATGTAACCATAATTAAGACTTCCATGCTTTGCTTATAGGTTAATTCTTAAAAAATGAGAAGTCAACAGTGTTTATGTCATTAAAAACAATACAGATTTTTTTAAAGCAAAACCTAACAGGCTGTTAATACTACATTTTTTCTGGGACCAATATGCTATATGAAGGATGATTTTACTAGGGTCAGGACCTAAATATCTTCTGTTTTAACCCATCAATTGCTAAAAACCACTCCGAACTGTAATTTACTTTATATCCTAGTTATAGAGTAATCTGTTTTCTCTGGAGTTTCTAATCACTTACTGCTTTGTTGCTGCATTGCTGTTGTTGTTGAAACAAAATATAAGGACTTTTTACCATATCAGTATCTTCCAGCCTCTTATTCATCCAATCTGACGAACAGAATCCATGCCCTTCTTTTTACTGAAAACATTCTTCTTGGAACTCATTGACATTTTGTTTTACTTAATTTTTATTTACTTTGTTACATCAAAGTAACTAAGGAAATTCAAAATAAAAATTGCTTAATATCTCAAATGAGGAGAATCTAAACAGTATTAAGACAATTTAATAACCTGAAAAAATATAGACTTAGATCTGTATCTCATACTGTGTTACAAAAGATAAACTTCAAATTGATCAAAGATATAATGTAAAATTTGAGTACATAGATGTAATAAAAGAAAACATGGGAAAATCCTTTTTATAACTTTGTAGTTGTGAATGCCTTTCTAACCATGACAAACTTAAAAAGTCATAAAAGGAAAATAATTTATAGCAAATGGTAAAAGTCAAACAAAATCAAAATACAAATGACAAACTGAAAAAAAACATCTGAAGCCCAGAACACAAACAAAAAGGGCTTATTTCTGAGAAATAAAGAATTCACAGGCGTGTTATCAGAAAGATGGTAGATCAGGAGGACCCAGTCCTTTTCCCTCAATTCCACCTCTTCCACATGACTTAACAAGTACCTATGAATGATAACAGTTCTGGAAGACCTCTGGAGTACAATTAAGAAGCTGCAGGAACCCAGTAGAGCACCAAAAATCAAGGATGTCTGAACAGAAAAGTATAGGCAGCAATTCACCTGTGTCATTCCATGCTCTAGACTCACACAGCTTGGTGCCAAAAGAAAGGCCCTCAACCACAACTCTCCCCAAATGGGAGAAAAGGAGAGCAGGAGGACACCAGCAGCCTTCACGACCAAAGACCTCAACAGCCCTTATCACTACCATGGACATGAATGAACTTCACCTCCAAGGACCCTTACAGTCTTTGCTATGTCCACACCTACTTGAGTTGATGGAGATCCCTGGAGTCCAGGCCCCTGTGCTCTTTCTTGGGGCCAGAGGCACCACTGCTCCCAAACCAAGTCAGAGCTGCCTGACCCAGCACTACACCTAGTACCACCACATACCCTACTCAACTAGCATTCTCACACCCACCAGTAGGTCAAGATTTATATTCACCAGAGCTAGTCCAAAAACACTGCTCCTTCAATGCACAAATACCAACAAAGGACTACAGGAACACAAAAATCAAGGAACCATGAAACCACCAAAGGAACTTTGCAAATTTCTTGCAACTGACCCCAAAGAATTAGAGATCTATGAACTACTTGACAAAGAACTCAAAATAATTGTTTTAAAGAAGCTCAGCAAATTTTAAGACAATACAGGTAGAAAATTCAACAAAATTAGGGAAAAAAATTACATGAATAAAATGAGAAGTTCAATAGAGATAAAAGTCACAAGGAAAGAACCAAAAACAAAAAAAAAAACTCTTAGAGCTAAAGAACACAATGAATGAAATTAAAAATGTAATAGAGAGTTCCAACCAGCACACTCAATGAAAAAGGAGGAAAAAAACCCAGTGAACTCAAAGACAGGTCATTTTAAATTGACTAGTGAAAAGAAAAATGAATGAGAATGAAGAAAGCGTGTAAGATTTATGGAACACCCATCAAAAGATAAGACTTAAAAATCACTACAAAAACTTCAAATAACAAAAGAAGAGATGAAGAGATATATAAAACAACTAAAACAGAAACAGTCAACAGAATGACAACAGTAATTCCACACCAATTAATAATTACATTAAATGTAAATAGATTAAACTCTCCAATAAAAAGGCATAGAGAGGCTAAATGAATTTCTAAAAAATCCAATGACATAGTATCTATAAGAGACTCAATGTAGATTTAAAAACACACATAGACTAAAAATAAAAAGATGAAAAGACATACCAAAGAGTAATCAAAAGAAAGCAGGGTGGCTAAACTTATATAAGATAAAATTGCCTGAAGTCACTCAGTTGTGTCCGACTTTTTGTGACCCCATGGACTGTAGTCTGCTAGGCTCCTCCGTCCGTGGAATTTTCCAGGCAAGGATACTGGAGTGGTTTGCCATTTCCTTCTCCAGGGGATCTTCCTGACCCAGAAATTGAACCCAGGACTCCTGTACTGCTCCTGATGCTGCTGCTAAGTCACTTCAGTCATGTCTGACTCTGTGCAACCCCATAGACAGCAGCCCACCAGGCTCCCCCATCCCTGGGATTCTCCAGGCAAGAACACTGGAGTAGGTTGCCATTTCCTTCTGCAATGCATGAACGTGAAAAGTGAAAGTGAAGTCGTTCAGTCATGTACTCTCTTAGCGACCCCATGGACTGCAGCCTACCAGGATCCTCCGTCTATGGGACCCTCCAGGCAAGAGTACTGGAGTGGGTTGCCATTGCCTTCTCCTGCACTGCAGGCAGACTCTACCATCTGAGCCACCAGGGAAGCCCCATCAGATAAAATAAACTAAGTCAAAACTGTCTCTAAAGACAAAGAAGGTCATTATATAGTGCTCAAGAGTCAGTTTGGAAGATGCAATAAATATACATGTATCCAACATCAGAGCACTTAAATATGCAAAGCAAATATCAATAGACTTGAAGGGAGAAATCAACAAAAACACAATAATGGTGGAGACTCCAATACCTTACTTTGCATATGGATAGAAGAAAGAAAATCAATAAAGAAACAGTTGACTTGAACATCACTATAGATCAAATGGACCTAACAGACATATACAGAAGTTTCACTCAAAGGAAGAAGAATACACATTCTTCTCAAGCACACATGGAACATTCTCCAAGATAGATCATATGTCTATCATATGGTCTATCATAGAAAAATCAACTTTAATGTGATAGGCCACAAAAAAGTCTTACATTTAAGAAGATGGAAAGCATTCCAAATATTTTTTCTGGTCACTATGGAATAAAATTAGAAATTATTAACAGTAAGAAAATAGAAAATTCATGAATACTTGGAAAATAAATAACAAATTCTTGAACATTCATTATTTTTAAAAAAAGGATAATTTTAAAAATATCTCAAGACGAAATGAAAACAATAACACAACATACAAAAACTTATGGAATGCACCAAAAGCAATATAATAGAAGATTTCATAATGATAAATGCCTACATTTAAAAAAAAAAAAAACCTCACACAATCTAACTTTACATCTCAAAGAACTAGGAAAAAAAAAGAACTAGGCCAAAATCAGCAGAAGGAAGAAAATAGTCGAATTTAAACAGAAATAAATCAAATAGCAAATAGAAAAACAATAGAAAAAAATCAACAAAACTAAGAATTTTTTGGGAAGAATAAGCAAAACTGACAAACCGTTAGCTAGACTAAGAAAAAGAAGACTCAAGTAAACAAAATTAGAAATGAAAAGGAGACATTACAGTGGACGCCTCAGAAATAAAAAGTATCATAAGAGACTATTAAAAACAACTATATGCCAATAAATTCTCCCATTAGAAGAAGTGGATAAATTCCTAGAAAAACACAACCTACCAAAACTGAATTTGAATGAACTAAGAAGTTTGAACATACTGATAGCAAATGAGGACACTGAATCAGTAATTTAAAACCTCCCAACAAAGAAAACCCTAGGACTAGATGACTTTGTGGAAGAATTCTACCAAACATTCCAAGAAGATTTAACAGAAATCCTTCTTATATCCTTCCAAAATGCAGAGCAGGGAACACTTCCAAACTCATTTTATGAGGCCAGCATCATTCTGACAGCAAAACCAGACAAAGACACTATTAGAAAACTATAAGCCAGTAGCCCTGATGAACAAAGATGCAAAAATCTTTAATAAAATTCTAGAAAATCAAATTCAAGAGCATATTAAAAGGACCATACACCATTATCAAATGCACTTCAATCCCTGGGATAAAAGGATAGTCAACCATATGCAAATCAACCAATGTGATAAACCACACTGACAAAATGAAAGGAAAAAAAACACACGTTCATCTCAATAGACACAGAAAAAGCATTTGACGAAATTCAACACTCATTCACGTTAAAAAACTCAACAAAATAGGTACGTAAGAAACGTGTGCGTGCTCAGTTGCTAAGTCGTGTCGGACTCTTTGCAACCCCAAGGGCTGCAACCCGTCAGGCTCCTCTGTCCATGGGATTTCCTAGGCAAGAATACTGGAGTGAGTTGCCACTTCCTTCTCCAGGGGATCTTCCTGATCCAGGGACTGAATCCATGTCTCCTGCATTGGCAGGCGTATTCTTTACCACTGGACATCAGAGAAGGCCATAAAAGAAACTTACCTCAGCACCATAAAGGTCATACATAAAAAACCCACAGTGGTTATCATAATCAATCCTGTATAAGGCATGAGTGCCTATTCTCACCACTTCTATTCAACAGAGTACTAGAAGTCCTAGCCAGAGCAATGAAAAAAGAAGAAAAAAAAAAAAATGAAAGGCATCCAAAACACAAAGGAAGAAGTAAGATTATCGGTATTTGAGGTTAACATGATCATATATATAGAAAACCTTAAAAGCTCAACAAAACCTGTTAGAGCTAATAAATGAATTCAGTAAAACTGAGGATACAAAATCAACATACAAAAATCAGCCACAATTCTATAAGCAAAAAAAAAAACAAACAAAAACTATCTGAAAAGAAAATTAAGAAAATCACAATAGCAACAAAATGAATAAAATATTAAGGAACAGATTTAAGCAAAGTGGTAAAGCTTGTACATTGAATACTATAAGACACTGATAAAAAGAAATTTAAAAGACATATATAAATTTGATGGTTGAATAGCATCATCAACTCAATGGGCATGAGTTTGAGCAAACTCCAGGAGACAGTGAAAGACAGGGAAGCCTAGTAGGCTGCAGTCCATGGGGTCACAAAGAGTCGGACATGACAGCAAATGAATAACAACAAATATAAATGCAAAGGAATCTTGGGTTCATGGATGTAAAAATTAATATTGCTTAAATGTCTATATTACCCAAAGTGGTCTACAGATTCAGTGCAATCCTTATCTAAATCACATTGCCAATCTCTACAGAAATAGGAAAAAAAATCCTAAATTTATGTAGAACCATAAAAGACCCTAAATGCCCAAAGCAATCTTAAGCAAGATGGAAAAAACTGAAGAAATCATACTTCCTGATCACAAAATATATTTCAAAGCTATAGTAATGAAAGCAGCACGGTACTGACAAGAAACAAAACAAAACAAAAACCAACAAGAGACATATCAACCAATGGAACAGACTAGAAAGCCCAGAAATAAATCCACATGTCTGTAGCCAACTAATCTTTGACAAGAACACCAAGAACACATAATGGAGAAATGACAGTCTTCAATAAATGGTGTTGGAAAAACTGGATATCCACATACAGAACAAGGAAATTGGACCCATATCTCAAACAATGCACAGGATTTCATACCATAAACAAAAATCAACACAAAACAGATTAAAGACTTAAATACTGAAGCCATAAAACTACTAAAAGGAAATACAGGAGCTTCTCTTAGTCTAAGCAATGATTTTTTTAGATATGACACTAAAAGACCAGGCAACAAAAACAAAAATAGAAAAGCGGGACTGCATGAAACTAAAAAGGTTCTGCACAGCAAAGGAAATAATCAACGGAGTGAAAAGGCAACCTACACAACGGGAGAAACATTTGCAAACCCTGTATCTGATTAGGGATTAATATCCAAAATATAGGTGCTTCCCAGATGGCACAGTGGTAAAGAATCCATCTGCCAATGCAGGAGATACAAGATATGTGGGTTCAATCCCTGGGTCAGAAGATCCCCTGGAGTAGGAAATGGCAAGCTGCTCCAGTATCCTTGCCTGAAAAACACCATGGACAGAGGAGCCTGGCAGGCTACAGTCCATGGGACCACAAAGAGTCAGACACGACTGAGTGATTGAGCATGCACACACACAGACACACACACAGACACACACACACACACATCCAAAACATAGAAGGAATTCATACATACACACTCAATATCAGAAACCCCCAAATAACCCAATTAAAAATTGAGCTGAGGAACTAAATAGACATTTTCTCAAAGGAAGACATACAAATGACTAACAGGAATATGAAAACATGCTCATCATTACAATAATCAGGGCAATGCAAATCAAATTCATAATGAGGTTATTAACTCACACCTAACAGAATGGCTGTGATCAAAAAGACAAGAGATAAGAATTGTTGGCAAACATATGGAGAAAATGAGTGCTTGTCCTTACTGGAATCAGACTAAGGGAAGAAAGCTTGTCAACTGCTTAAACAAAGGCATAGTACGGTATGAATTATCTGATTAAGGTAGTAACCATCAGAATCCTTCCATTGTGAAAATATACTTTGTTCTTTATAATTATCTGTAAGTGGTACTCTGAAATCATATGAATATCTTTTCCCCAAAAAATCTCTACTTAACTTTTTATTTAGTTTAGAATGTAAACTCCACAAGGGCAGAGGATAAAAGTTCCTTTTATTCACTGCTGTATTCCCAGTGCTTAGAGAAGCATTTAGCACATGCTGCTGCTGCTGGGCTAAGTCGCTTCAGTTGTGTCTGACTCTGTGCAACCCCATAGACGGCAGCCCACCAGGCTCCCCCGTCGTCCCTGGGATTCTCCAGGCAAGAACACTGGAGTGGGTTGCCATTTCCTTCTCCAATGCATGAAAGTGAAAAGTGAAAGTGAAACAGCTCAGTCGTGTCCAACTCTTAGCGACCCCATGGACTGCAGCTTACCAAGCTCCTCCGTTCATGGGATTTTCTAGGCAAGAGTACTGGAGTGGGGTGCCATTGCCTTCTCCGATTTAGCACATAGCAGACCTTAATAAATATGTATTGAATTAACCATCATTTGTTGTACACCTCTGTATTCTCTGAGACTGAACAACTTAAAGGCAAGGGCTATTTCTTTACCTTTGTATTTGCATAAAATAAACATAGTTTTGTACTTAGCAAATAATAATAACTAAATAAAGGCTATTTATGTTAATTTTTAAGGACCACAGATAAATCAGTTATAATATATAGGCCTAACGTGTTGTCTATAAAGTGTTAAAAATAACATATATCTAACTATAGTACTGTTAAAAATAATAAAAGCTATTTTAATATTTCCTTTTAAAACAAAAAGTAAAGCAAAAATCCTACTAATTTGAAATCAAAGGCACTCAGAAAAAAAGCACCAAGTTATATAATATATGACATGAATTTTTGTCAGCTTCACTTTGCTAGATTACATGTTTAATGGTGTTTTACTGATACAGTGCTAAAATGCCAAGTTACTTATCAAGCAATACTAAATTACTTTACCTGTAATGTCTTTAATGTTTCCTTCAATCCTTCTATTTCTTTTTCCTTTATTTCTGTAGCAAGTTGAAATTTTCCCTTTAAGCAAAAAACTATATTTCACTAATTTCCAATGTAAGTGACATTATTAACAGAGAAAACAAGAGTTCAAGAACTAAAATCTCTACTTGAAACTAAATACTTCACAGACTTTAAACTTGGAACTGTACTATAACCTGTATTTCCAGTGATTACAAAATATCACAAAATTACAGTAAGGTCTATACAAGATTACAAATATCATGAAATGGAAAACCTCATCATAACAATAAATCATTTTATCAGGAAAGCATTCCTGAGAACTTATGGACACTATATAATTATTTAATTCATATAGCTGGAATAAATATATTCTAATTAATAAGACACAATTACATTTGTTTTATAAATATAGGGATATTATAAAAAATTTTCAGAAAGGTCTTTTGCTAAAAATAGCTATAAATTTTAATATTATAAATGTCATATCTGATATAATAAAAACATGTATTAGCTATTTTACTGTGTTTTAAAGAATGAATTTCATTGAAAAGGCATTAAAAACCTATTATACGTAATAGAAACACTGCAGTATAGTGGAAAGAGCATTAATTTAAAGGCTGAAGAAATCTAGGTTCTAGTTTCAAATTTACTGCTTCAAAATGGGAACTTCAGCAAGTCATTTAAATCTTACTAGGCCTCAATACTCTTAACTGTAAAATGATAAGAGCTGAAGTAACAGGATTCCCTTAAATCCCTCCTGTTTCTAAAATTTTAGGAAATTAATAGTCTCCATTGTTTATTACCAATGCTCCTTTCCATTATAGTGAACAACTGATAATTAAAAGCATTTAACTATGTTTCAAATTATTAAAAAATTAATAAATACCTTTTCTTCTTCCAAGGCACACATCTTCATTTGCAACTGATAAGAATTTTAAAAATCAAAATACAGGTAAATGAAATGTTACCAGTGATTTACACTGGTCAATGAGACTATGTGTGTGCTAAGTCGCTTCAGTGGTATCCAACTCTTTGCAACCCTATGGTCTGCAGCTTGCCAGGCTCCTCTGTCCACAGGATTATCCAGGCAAGAATACTGGAGTGGGTTGCCATGCCCTCCTCCAGGGGATCTTTCTGACCCAAGAATTGAACCTGTGTCTCTTATGTCTCCTGCATCAGGAGGCAGGTTCTTCACCACTAGCGCCACCTGGGAAGCCCAATGAGACTACAGAAATGTCTATATTGTTTGAACTTGGTACAATGTGATTATGTTTTTACACTGAGAAAATAAATAATAAAAATATAAAATAGGGGGAAAAGCCAGTCACCAAAGTAAATGGAGAATTTAATCTTATGATCAGAGTATCCACGTTTTTTTCCCCCAGTTTCTTAAATGTTTCAGTATGTTGCATCTACTCATAAACAATAACATATAACATTTTCTAAAAGCACACTTTTATGAAATTGATATAGTTTATATTTGCACTGACAGTATTTTCTAAAATTTTTTAAAAATCCATGTGTCAGTCTAATAAATAAATAATGACATTTTAAAACAGGAAAACTAAAGTGAACTTGCCAACAAAAACTAATTAAATATTCCAAGCAACACAAAGCTACTAGGCAAAGTTGTTAAGAAATAAAACTTCTTTGGCATTTCTCCATCTCATTTTCCATATTCCTCACTTACATTCAAGAATCCCTTCTTTAAAAAAAAAAAAGGAAGAAGAAACAAATATTTGTTAAAGGAAAAAAAATAATAATAAAGAATGCAATAGCACTTTCTCCTCTAACTTTCAGATACCTGGATTTCTTTCTTGCCCAGAGTCCCTTGTGGTAACAGAGACTTAGATCTGCTCTCTCCTAAGGAATGCTATGCTGTATAGTTGGTTTCTGCTTCCTTACCCTTCAATTAAAACTCCCATAACTTAAGTAAAGCCAATTTCAGACTACAAGGAAGAAGTTTACCATCTGCTCAAACAAATCCACGCTACAGTGTAAATTATCCATAACCTTAACCCACTAGTAATTTAGGTTATATAGGTTTATTTCTTTTTATGCATTTTTTTCTAAACGCACACACTTGTATGGAAATAATAAAAACAAAAAGAGGGAAGGAAAAAAGAAGAAAAAATGGTAATGTTGGCATGGCTATAGGAAAGGCACTTTCAGAGTGTATTTTTCTTAGGCACATTTCTTACACTTATATTTTATAACTAGGGACTGAAGAGCAATTTGAGGTAGTAAAGAAGAGCTATAGAATTTAGAATTCAAAATAATGGAAGAAGTTGTTTTTAATTTCTTTAAAATATTTTTCCTTTATTTTTTCTATTTTTCTACTGATTTTTCTTTCATTTGCTGATACTTGAAATTTACAGAGGTGAATGATAATCATATCTCCTCATCCTTTATATCCCCCTACTTGCATCTCAGCTTTTCACCAGTGTTATAATTCTTGCTTGGGTAAAGGAATGATGTGACAATGTAAGCTCCTGGATATGCTAGTTAAATAAAGAGGGGAGAAGGGAGAGAACGAGCAAGAATACACATTCACTTACATAGTTTATTTAGGACAAATGAAAACACCTCTCCAAGAAAATAATTTTCTCCCTCATTCTACTACATTACAGTATTATCAGTTGTGATTCAAAATAACCTTGTTCATTTCCTGCTTCCAATAACACACGTTCTATCTTCAGTGAGTATGAAGAACAACATGTTATAATATTCATGAGAAGTGGGAAAATTGCAATATTTAAAACTGTAGTGTTTTTCTATCCTTAAGAAATTACCTGCTTTTTAAAAACTGCCATGGCTTCTTTGTGTTGCTTTGCTAATGTATCCTTTTGATTCTGAAGAGTTTCCTATTTTAAAAATTATGAAAAGTTAAAATATAAATTACAGCAACTCAGTTTTAAACTTTTACTGGATTCACAAATTAAACATCTTCATTGTACATATTATTTTAGGCTCTTAAGATGCAACTTACAACAGTTTTTATAATTTTTTTAACTGTCATTAACTCAGCATACAATAATTTTGCTTCCAGTTGCATCTTCATGATAAAACATATTGCTTTTTAAAATTTTAAACTCTGAATATAGCTCACTCTAAAATTTTCTTCAAGAAAATATCATCGAAATTATTAAAATTAACAGTCCAATACAAAGTAGACTAGTTTTAAGAGTTTCAAAAAAAACCAATTTTATTACCTAAGCACAAGTGTTTACATGTTTACCTAAGAACGTATGATTCTTTAAACTCACTAAAATAATTTTTTACAAAATCAGAAGTACCATAGGGCATCTTAAAAAAATTCATATAAACGATTCTATTTCTTTCCTCTACACCTTTTTTTAGTTGAAGTTGTATCCTGTCATTTAGATTCAAGATGAATTTTTCTTCTACCTTTATCAAGTAATTCTTATAATTAAAAAAATTAGCTCTAAAACTGACAACCACTTTCAAATGTTTCTTTTATTCGATAGTCCTACATATACATTGATTTATCAATTAAAAAAAATTTTTTTAATGATCTACTGATCTATTATGATAGTTGGGAATTTGGCTTTCTTGTACAACCATAATCCTACATGTCCTCCCTCTATTCTTCCAACAGAGTTATATAAAAAATGTGACAAATATTAATAGTATTTATACTCTTGTAACTATGCAATTTTTATTCAATGCTAAGCCACATGGCATATCATGAGTACATTTCTATTCTCATACAACTTTTATTTTTTCTAAAGCTAGCAATTACTTTAAAATATTTTAATTCTCATAACTAATTTTTAAAAATAATATGCCATTTCCAAGGTCTGTATCAACTGGTTCAGCTGCAAAAAAGAATAGAAAAAGTAAAGTAAGAAGATCCTAAGAATGACTTAAGAAATCCCAAACTGCATAGGAAACCAGACATTAAAAATTTTTTTTGGCCAAACCATGTGGCTTGGAGGATCTTAGTTCCCTGACCAGGGATTCAACCTGGGCCCCAGCAGTGAAAGCACCAAGTTCTAACCACTGGACCACCAGGGAATTACCCAAAAATTAGGCATTTAGAAAACCTGTAGATACTGTACAAAATTGTTCAGAGGCTACTGCCCAGTTTATTAGACTCTAATCTACTGCTGCAACAAGGAAAGAATGAATTTATAGGAAACGTCAGGGACAAGTACTTTGAGGAGAAGATGATGAAATAGGTGTGAACTCCAGCTCTCTCCCCACTTTTTGTGAATAACTGTAAAATCTAGAAATAGATTTCCATGTGCGTGCTCAGTTGCTAAGTCATGCCTGACTCTGTGACCCCTTGGACTGTAGCCCAAAAAGCTCCTCTGTCTATGTGATTTCTCAAGCAAGAATACTGGAGTGGATTGCTATTTCCTTCTCCAGGATCTTTTTGACCCAGGGATTGAACCTGCATCTACTGTTAGGCAGGCAAATTCTTTATCACTGAGCCATCTGAGAAGCGCAATCATACCCATACTGGTGTTAAAACACTACTGTTCCCCATTCAAGAACCCAAAGGGTGAACATTTGTTCAAGACCTTAAGGCCATAAATAAAATAACCACTTCCCATTCCTGATAAATTATGAGCCATTCAGTAATTTCTAAGACTGCTTACTAAGAGAAAATTAGGAAGTTGTCTAGATTTCACTGAGTACTACAGATATCGGATAATTTAAGTTTTCAATAATGGAACTTTTCCCTTAGGAACTTACACAAAAACAAGAATATTTTCTTTTAAAAAAATAACTTTTCAACAGCCCACCCCCCACACACACCCCTGCAGTTAGAGCCCTCCAAATTGTCATAAAGCTTTCTATTTGTATCTGAGCAATGCAGACAAGTCCTTAATACTCTAACAGAACACCGCAAGTATCAGCAGGACCCAACTGCTTACTACAATCTTCCCCTTGACCCACTGGCAAAATCCTGCTCCTTATTTAAGGATAGTATTAGCAGCAGCCAAACTAGCAGAAGCTTCTATTGACTTGGTTTAAGGATCTTGTTTAAATTTGATAGTTCTATATGCTGAACAAGCCTGGACACTTACTAAAAACACGTTTCTCAGCAAGCAGGCTTACTTCCTATGAATTTTTTATTACTTTCTCCCTCATACATTTCAACTCAGTGCTATCCTCTAAACATTGCTACCCTTTTCCTGATTACCCAAAGAAGAGGAATTTCACGAGATCTAGCCTCTATTCAAACAATCACTATGCCTCAAATGGATTTATTAAAAAACTCCTAGAAAATCTGGGTTTAATAATGCATGCTTAGTCGTTCAGTCATGTCTGACCCTGCGATCCCATAGACTGTAGTCCGCCAGGCTTCTCTGTTCATGGGGATTCTCCAGGCAAGAATACTGGAGTGGGTTGCCATGCCCTCCTCCAGGAGATCTTCCCAACCCAGGGATTGAACCCAGGTCTTATCTGTTGATATATCATTTTCTGAAACTAAAATGGGAACTATCAGGTAAGATATACTGTAAGAGTCTCAACTGACCCCTAAAACAAGACTCTTTACCAGAGGTAAAACCAGTCCAGATGACAGTACTTACCCACTCAGCAGAATTTGCCAAGTGTCAAGAGATGACAGAGTTAACATAAAACTATCAATAATATCAAGGTTATTTGGAATAGTATCTGAAGTAGTCCATGATTTTGTAATACTGTAAAAACAATGAACGTTTCTAACCTCATTAGGATTACCAATTAAAATGAACAACAGTTATTAAGTACTCTGAAGTACTTTAGGAAGCAAGTTTCCTAAAGAGGTGGCTACCATGAAACCACACTATACAGGATAATAAAGCCTAAAGGAAATATCCCAGTTTATCTTTATGACACACAGGCAGCCCTCAGTTAGCTCCTGGCCCAATGATACTCTAAAGAGCTAAATCTTCCTGTAGATAAAACAACAACAACAACAACAACAACAACAAACAACGCTATTCTGGAATGTCCACAACTGGCTCCCGAGTCTGAAAAGAATACATGGTTGTAAAATGTAAGAGAATCCCTGACACTTTCAGGACAGACACTTGGTGGCACCAGAGAACCTCAATGGAACTCTGCAAACATTTATAAGAAATTACCCATCGGAACAAAGACATATTAAAAACTATATTCAATTAGCATTGGTGGGGTAATTTTAATAAGATTTTTGAGGATGTCTCTGGTGCAAATCTTATGTCTCCCTCACAATCCTAGTAAAACTGTTATCCTTCTAAACCCAAGCTTCAGGACCCCCCACTGAACGTGTCCAAATAGATTTCCTAAAATTAACCCTTCCAAAGGTTTCTGAATGTGTTCTGATCATTGCTTACTACTTTTCTGGATGGACTGAAACTTTTTCTTGAGAGAGAGCTATAATTATGAGAGTAGGAAAAAATTACTTGATTTTGTGCTCCCAATATGAGTATTTCCCATAACAGAGGCACTTTCTACTGGACCTGTTATTAGGGAATTTTGGAAAGTCTTGTCATTTATTTGGATATTTCATTGTCCCAATCATTTCCACTCTTGAGGGAAAGTAGAAAGTTAATGGCATCTTAAATCTGACATTCTTGAACTGCCATGACCAAGAAGGTTATGTCTAACGCTCAAGACCATTAAGTCCACACTCTCCTACACTCATTGGCTTTCACCACACACATCTGTTAGAGCTTACCACATGAAACTGGCTATTCATATCCCAACCTTAGACATTTTCTTACTTTGGATAAATGAGCAAAGTACTATACTCCAAGGACTCAGGAAATATACTGCATAGTCTTATCACCATCTCATGTAAATTGCCTTTCCTCTACATGATCTAAAATGCAGATCAAAGCTAAGAGAATTCATTACCCATTAGACCTGCCCTGCAAGAAATGATCAAAGGAGACCTGCAGGTTGAAATGAAAGGAAACAAAAGACTCCATATGAAGAAATAAAAATCTTTATTTCCATATGAAGAAAAAAAAGTCTTTATTTCCATATGAAGAAATAAGAATCTCAATAAAGGTAAATACATGAGAAATTTATAAAAGCTTGTATTACTCTAACAATTTTTGTTTGTTTCTATGTGATTTAAGAAACTAACATTTAAAAAATTATTAGACTAAAAGCTAGTATTATTGTAACTTTGATTTGTAACTCCACATTTATTTTCTATATAATTGAGAGACTAGGGAATTCCCTGGTGGTCCAGTGGTTAAGACTCCATGCTCCCATTGCAAGGGACCTATGTTCAATCTCTAGTCAGGGAACTAGATCCTGCCTGCTGCAACTAAAGATCCTGCAAGCCATAATGTAGATCCCACATGTGGCAACAAAGATCTATGTGTCGCAGCTAAGACCCAGTGCAGCCAAATAAATAAATAAATATTGTTAAAAATCTACGAAGTTGCTATTATTATAAAAAAAATTCAGAAATTAATACATATTTAAAACTACTAGTTTATTTTCTTGAGCATACAATATATAAAGATGTAAATATCAACAACTGAAAGGGGTGTAGATAGAACTATAAAGGAATAGAGTACTTATATGTTATTGACATTAACCTGATACATATTCAAATTAGAGTGCTATAATAATAGATACTAACTATTGGACTGCAATAGTTAGCATCCTTGGACTGCAAGGAGATCCAACTAGTCCATTCTAAAGGAAATCAGCCCTGGGTGTTCTTTGGAAGGAATGATGCTAAAGCTGAAACTCCAATACTTTGGCCACCTCATGCGAAGAGCTGACTCATTGGAAAAGACTGTGATGCTGGGAGGGATTGGGGGCAGGAGGAAAAGGGACAACAGAGGATTAGATGGCTGGATGGCGTCACTGACTCGATGGACGTGAGTTTGAATGAACTCCAGGAGATGGTGATGGACAAGGAGGCCTGGCATGCTGCGATTCATGAGGTTGCAAAGAGTCGGACACGACTGAGCGACTGAACTGAACTGTAATCCCTATGGTAACCAAAAAGGAAATAGCTAGAGAGTATACACAAAAGGAAATGAGAAAGGAATTCAAACATTCTACCATAAAAAAATCAACTAAACACAAAAGATGATGGTAATCAGGAAATGAGGAACAAAAATCTATCAGATACATATAAAACAGACAGCAAAATGATAGAAGTTAGTAATTCCTTATCAGTAATTACTTTAAATGTATATTTAAAGTCTCTCATCAAAAGACAAACACTGGAAGAATGCATAGAAAATGTGATCCAACTTTATGCTATCTACAAAAGACTAACTTTAGATCTAAAGACACAAATACGTTAAAATAAAAAAGTGGAAAAAGATATTCCATCAAAATAACAACCAACCAAACAAACAAAAAAGTGGACTTTAAATTATAAAAAGTTACAATAGACATAGAAAGACATTATATATTCATAAAACATTCAATAAGGAAAAAGATAACAATCATAAACATTTATGAACCAAATGACAGACCATCAAAATATATGAAGCAAAAATGGACAGAACTGAAGCGATAAATAGTTCTACAATAACAGTTGAAGACTTCAACACCTCATTCTCAAAAACAGAATACCCAGATAGAAGATAACCAAGGAAATAGAGGAGACTGGAATAACAAAGTAAACAACTTAGATCTAACAGACATAAACAGAACACTCTACCCCAAAACAAAATATACATTCTTCTCAGGTGCATATTGGACATTTTTCCAGGACAGACCATATGCTAGGCCACAAATT
The DNA here is from genome assembly GCF_019923935.1 of Bubalus bubalis. Lineage (NCBI taxonomy): Eukaryota > Metazoa > Chordata > Mammalia > Artiodactyla > Bovidae > Bubalus > Bubalus bubalis. The sequence goes on along the minus strand of NC_059172.1, from coordinate 21,486,456 downwards.
AAGTTGCAATAGATTCTGATTGCATTCAAAGTATCCTCTCTGATCACAATGGGAAGAAGTTAGAAATAAGTAATAGGAGGAAAACTAGAAAACCCATATATTTGTGAAAATTAAACAACAAACTCTTAAACAACTGTGATTAAAGAAATCACAAGGAAAATTAGAAAATAAAGAAGGACAAATAAAAACAAACAAAAAAAATACCAAAACTGATGGGATGCAGCAAAAGACACGCTAATGGGAATATTTATAACTATAAATACTTACATTAAAAAACAAGAAAGATCTCAAATCAACAACCTAACTTTATATTTGATAAAGAGAAGAACAAACTAAACCCAAAGTTAGCCAGAGAAAGGAAATAATGAAGATCAGAGCAGAGATAAATAAAATAGAGAATAGAAAAATAATAGACAGGGCTTCCCTGGTGGCTCAGTGGTAAAGAAACAGCCTGCCAACGCAGGAGACACAGGTTTGAGACACGGGTTTAATCCCTAATCTGGGAAAATTCTACATGGCGTGGAGCAACTAACCGCATGCACCTCAGCTACTGAGCCTGTGCACTCGAGTCCGTGAGCTGCAACCACTGAAGCCTGCGCGCCCTAGAGCCCACGCTCCACACAACAGAATTCACTGCAGTGAGACACCTGTGCTCCACAACTAGAGGGTGGTCCCTGCTCTCCACAACTTGACAAAAGCCCACACCAGAAACGAAGACTCAATACAGCCAAAAATAAATTTAAAAATTTTAGAAAAGAAAAATAGAGAAAATCAGTGAAATTAAAAGTTGTTTCTTTGAAAAGTTAACAAAACTGACAAACCTTTACCTAGATGGACTGGGCTTCCCTGGTGACTCATATGGTAAAGAACCTGCCTGCAATGAGGCAGACCTGGGTTCGATCCCTGGAATGGAAAGATTCCCTGGAGGAGGGCATGGCAACTTACTCCAGTATTCTTGCCTGGTGAATCTCCATGGACAGAGGAGCCTGGAGGGCCTCAGTCCGTGGGGTTGCAAAGTCAGATGCAACTGACAGACTAAACACAGGACAGATGGACTAAGAAAAAAAGAAAAGGCTCAAATTTTGAAAGTGCTCAAATTTCAAAAATGGAAGTGGGGGCATTACTACTGATTCTGCAGAAATAATAAGTATTATAAGAGTACTTTGGACTGCAAGGAGATCCAACCAGTCCATCCTAAAGGAGATCAGTCCTGGGTGTTCATTGGGAGGACTGATGTTGAAGCTGAAACTCCAATACTTTGGCCACCTGATGCAAAGAGCTGACTCATTTGAAAAGACCCTGATGCTGGGAAAGATTGAAGGCAGGAGGAGAAGGGGACAACACAGGATGAGATGGTTGGATGCATCACCGACTCAATGGACATGAGTATGGGTAAACTGCAGGAGTTGGTGATGGACAGGGAGGCCTGGCGTGTTGCGGTTCATGGGGTCGCAAAGAGTCGGACATGACTGAGCGACTGAACTGAACTGATAAGAGTATTATGAACAATTGTATGCCAGCAAATTGGGTAACCTAGATGAAATGGAGAATTCCTAGAAATGCAAAACCTACCAAATAACAAAGAAACAGAAAAATTTAACAGACCTATAACTATTAGGACTTCCCTGATGGCTCAGACAATAAAGCGTCTGCCTACAATGCGGGAATCGTGGGTTCAATCCCTGGGTCAGGAAGACCTCCTCGAGAAGGAAATGGCAACCCACTCCAGTATTCTTGTCTAGAAAATCCCATGGATGGAGGAGACTGGGAGGTTACAGTCCATGGGGTCGCAAAAAGTCAGACACGACTGAGGGACTTCAGTTTAGCTTTAGCTTAAGCTTATAACTATTAAGGAGATTGAATCTGTAATAAAAAATAAACACCCAACACAGAAAAGCCCTGAGCCTGATCAAACATTTAAAGAAGAATTAACAGCAATCCTCCTCAAACTTTTCCAAAGAGTTGAAAAGGAAGAAACACTTCCTAACTCATGCTTTTAAGCCAGTGTTACCTTGATACCAAAGCCAGATGAAAAAACATGTTAAAAAAGAATACTATAGACCAATACCCCTAAAGAACAGTGATGCAACATTTCTCAAAAAAAAAAAAAAAAAAAAAACACTAGCAAACTGAATTCAGATAAAAGGATCATACACCATGATCAAGTAGGATTTATCCTTGGGATAAGAGAAGAGTTCAACACACAAAAAGTCAATCAATGCAATAAACCACATTAACACAATGAAGGGGGAAGAAAGCACACAATCATCTCAACTTATGAAATAAAAAGGAAATGACAAAATTCAATACCCTTTCATGATTTAAAAAAAAAACTCAACAAACTAGGAAAAGAAGGAAACTACTTCAACATAATAGCCATATTTGTAAACCCCACATGAACATAATACTCAATGGTAAAGGACTGAAAGCTTTTCCTCTAAGGTTAGGAAGAAAGCAAGGATGCCCACTTTTACAGCTTCTCCTCAACATAGTATTGGAAGCCTTAGTCAAAGCAATGAGGAAAGAAAAAGAAATCCAGTTTGAAAAAGAAAAAGTAGAATTATCTGTCTGCGGTCTTATATGTACAAAACCCTAAAGATTCCACCAAAAAATTGAATAAATGAATTTAGCAAAGTAATAAGATATAGTCACACCAAAATCAGTTGCATGTTCAATACAATGAACAACCCAAAAATGAAGTTAAGAAAACAGTTACATTTACAATAGCACTAACAAGAATAAAATACATAGAAATTAACTCAAGCAAGGAGATAAAAGACCTGTATAATGAAAACTACAAAACAGTGCCAAAAGAAAATAAATTAAATAAAACATAAAAAGTGTAAACACATCCTTTGTGCTGGGATTAGAAAGCTTCATGTTAGTAAGATGTCAATACTATCCAAAGTTCTCTATAGATTCAATGTAATCTCTATGAGAATTCCAATGATATTTTTGCAGAAATAGAAAAACTCATCCTACAATTCAAATGGAATCTCAAGGAACCCCAAACAGTCAAATAATCTTGAAAAAGAAGAACAAAGCTCGGAGATTCACATATCCTAATTTCAAAACTTACTGGAAAGCTCTAGGAATCAAAACAGTGTAGTAATGGCATAAAGAAAGACACATGGACCAATGGAACAAAATTAAGAGCCCAGAAATAAGCCCTCTTACATAGTCAAATATTTTTGACAAGGGTGCCAAGATCATTCAATCAGGAAAAGAACAGCCTTGCCAACCAAAGGTTCTAGAAAAACTGGATACAAATATGCAAAAGAATGAAGCTGAACCTTTACCTAACACCATATACAAAAATGAACTCAACCAAAACACCCAACCAACCTGTTAATAAAGCAAAACCATGTTTACTAGAATTCACTGCAGTAACTGAGGACACTACCTTGACAGAGTCTTCAGTTCAGTTCAGTTCAGTCACTCAGTCGTGTCCGACTCTTTGCGACCCCCATGGATCGCAGCACGCCAGGCCTCCCTGTCCATCACCAACTCCCGGAGTTCACTCAGACTCACGTCCATCGAGTCAGTGACGCCATCCAGCTATCTCATCCTCTGTCGTCCCCTTCTCCTCCTGCCCCAAGTCCGTCCCAGCATCAGTCTTTTCCAATGAGTCAGCTCTTTGCATCAGGTGGCCAAAGTACTGGAGTTTCAGCTTCAATATCAGTCCTTCCAATGAACACCCAGGACTGATCTCCTTTAGAATGGACTGGTTGGATCTCCTTGCAGTCCAAGGGACTCTCAACAGTCTTCTCCAACACCACTGTTCAAAAGCATCAATTCTTTGGCGCTCAGCTTTCTTTATAGTCCAACTCTCATATCCATACACAACTACTGGAAAAACCATAGCCTTGAGTAGACGGACCTTTGTTGGCAAAGTAGTATCTCTGCTTTTTAATATGCTGTCTAGGCTGGTCATAACTTTTCTGCCAAGGAGTAAGCGTCTTTTTATTTCATGGCTGCAGTCACCATCTGCAGTGATTCTGGAGCCCCAAAAAAACAAAGTCAGCCACTGTTACCCCATCTATTTGCCATGAAGCGATAGGACAAAATGCCATGATCTTAGTTTTCTGAATGTTGAGCTTTAAGCCAACTGATTTACTCTCTTCTTTCACTTTCATCAAGAGGCTCTTTAGTTCTTTTTTGCTTTATGCCATAAGGGTGGTGTCATCTACATATCTGAGGTTATTGATATTTCTCCTGGCAATCTTGATTACAGCTTGTGCTTCATACAGCATTTCTCATGATGCACTCTGCATATAAATTAAATAAACAGGGTGACAATACACAGCCTTGACATACTCCTTTCCCTATCTGGAACCAGTCTATTGTTCCATGTTCAGTTCTAACTGTTACTTCTTGACCTGCATACAGATTTCTCAGGAGGCAGATCACGTGGTCTGGTATTACCATTCACTAAATTATCTCATATATTTGGATCTATTTCTGGACTCTGTTATATTCTATCTGTTCATGTATCAGTTCAGCCGCTCAGTCATGTCCAACTCTTTGAGATCCCATGAATTATAGCACGCCAGACTTCCCTGTCGATCACCAACTCCCGGAGTTCACTAAAACTCATGTCCATCGAGTTGGTGATGCCATCCAGCCATCTCATCCTCTGTCGTCCCCTTCTCCTCCTGCCCCCAATCCCTCCCAGCATCAGAGTCTTTTCCAATGAGTCAACTCTTCGCATGAGGTGGCCCAAGTACTGGAGTTTCAGCTTTAGCATCATTCCTTCTAAAGAACACCCAGGACCGATCTCCTTTAGAATGGATTGGGTGGATCTCCTTGCAGTCCAAGGGACCCTCAAGAGTCTTCTCCAACACCACAGTTCAAAAGCATCAATTCTTCAGCTCTCAGCTTTCTTCACAGTCCAACTCTCACATCCATACATGACTACTGGAAAAACCAAAGCCTTGACTAGATGGACCTTTGTTGGCAAAGTAATGTCTCTGCTTTTCAATATGCTATCTAGGTTGGTCATAACTTTCCTTCCAAGGGGTAAGCATCTTTTAATTTCATGGCTGCAACCACCATCTGCAGTGATTTTGGAGCCCAGAAAAATAAAGTCCGACACTGTTTCCACTGTTTCCCCATCTATTTCCCATGAAGTGATGGGACCGGATGCCTGTTCATGTATGCTGCTGCTGCTGCTGCTAAGTCGCTTCAGTCGTGTCCAACTCTGTGCGACCCCATCTACGGCAGCCCACTAGGCTCCTCTGTCCCTGGGATTCTCCAGGCAAGAATACTGGAGTGGGTTGTCATTTCCTTCTCCAATGGATGAAAGTGAAAAGTCAAAGTGAAGTTGTTCAGTCGTGCCTGACTCTTAGCAACCCCATGGACTGCAGCCCACCAGGCTCCTCCATCCATGGGATTTTCCAGGCAAGAGTACTGGAGTGGGTTGCCATTGCCTTCTCTGCTGTTCATGTATACTACCAAGCTATTTCAATTATTGCAGCTTTAAAATACGTTTAAGATTCTAGTGGGACTATTTCATCCTCTTTCTTTTCAAAACTTTCCCAGCCACTTTTTTCAAGTTTATTTCCACATAAATCTTAGAATCAGTGTAAGTATCCCATATACACAAGTGGTATTTTAAACTGGACTATATAAAACTTACTGATTAACTTAAAGATTCCGATAACTTTCGACTGTTGATGCTCTCTATTCAAAATAAGCTATGACTTAATGTTCTGAAATATGCTTGGAAGTTTAAATTGCATTTGGAATTTATCTGTTTTTTCCTCTCCACACACAGGTTTCTTTATTTCAGACCTGTCCCTCATGTAACCCAACTCTGGTTTTACTCCCATTTCTACACAACCTTGTTGATCTGTCTGGCTTCAAAATTCCCATTGTAGGCCTGTCCTCTCTATTATGTGAATTCTGATTCTGATGTGTTGTCTCTATGTTCCTGTTTCAAAACTGCCTAACACTGAAAAGAAGGGCCATCTTCATTAAGCTTTCAGTTTTTAGTTGTTAAAGTTACTTTGCTGGAAAGGCAAGAGAAGCACTATCAAAAATGCTTCTATATGGATAAGGATCAAAAGAGAATCAGATTTTTTAAATATTTGGTTATAATATGTAATAATAGCCTAGGAAAATATGGAACTACTCTGAGGTTACATTTCTTAAAAAATACTTTGACTCTTCTATAATACACAATATGTTTTTCAGATATGAAATAATTCACAATAGTTTCCAGAGTTATCCTTTGCTATTTTCTTATTAGAAAGCATGAAAAAAAAAAAGGTTATTCTGTTTTTTGGAAGCCCAAATGTTATTAATAGTTTTTTTTTTTAACTTTACAAAATTGTATTAGTTTTGCCAAACATCAAAATGAATCTGCAATAGTTTTAGCTGTAATTTTTTGGAGACTCTGTAAAATGATGCACAATTCTCCAAATATTATATTTCGGAAATTTAAAAATTATCTTTGCAAGTAAGGATTAAAATACATTTTTAAATAAAATGATAATCAGAAGAGGAAATACTCACCTTTTGCCATTTAAGTTCTTGTGTCTCCATAATAATTTTAGCAATCTGCTCTTCATACTGAGTTTCTGCTTCCTAAGTCAAAAAGAAGAAAAATGCTAGTAAATAAGGACTTGAAAATTTCCAGTTTTGGTTCATTCTAAAGAGAAAGAGATCTAAAGAGATAAAAAAACAACATCCTCCCACCCTTACAACAAGAAAAAAAAGTTGGAAATTTTGCAAGTTAAATAGTTAAATCCATCAGAGAACTGAGGTCTCACATCAACCAAGTAATCCAAAATCTGGATTGAGACAGGCACCTACAGAGAGAAAAGAACCACAGCATTTGCTTACCTGGAACATAAGCCACTGAGTACTGATAAGAAAACTCAGCTACAAGTCCTTAATACATTTCTAAAGGCAGAGCATGGGCTGGTGTAAGAAGATGAATCTCCTGATGGCTAGAGAAATAAGGAGGTTAATGCTTTCTGACAGGTTTTTCTTCCATGAAACCCACTAGGTGCTTACAGAAAAGGAAGGAAAGAATGTGAGAAAACTTTCCCCCTGTGGTACTGGTTGGAGAGGAGAAGAGCAGTCACAAGCCATCTTCCCTAAATCTACTACAGACCAAACACTTAATCTGCAGGGGAAAGGAAAATCAAAAGTACATTTAAGGACACTAGTGGAAAATATCTGTAGCTAGGAAAAGGAATCAACCAACAACACTAAAAACTTACTTAGACAAGACTATCTTTCTTATCTCCTTGAAAGAACAAAACCGTTAATCTACAGGGGGTAGGGCAATAAAAACTGTAGCATGAGAGCACTTGTGGAAACCCACTGAAGCTGAGAGAAGGCTACAAAAATAAAACAACAGTTCTATCACTGGGGCAGGGGAAGGAATACATTCTAGGCCTACCATTAAATACGGAAAAGGGATCAGAATTCTAGTGAAGGCTTCACCTTGAGAATCACGTTCACGAAAGACTGAGGGCTTGATAGAAACATCAGAAAATGCTCCTATTCCCTATCTGACACCACCACCCAACTAATTAAGCAGTGAGATATAGCTAGAAGAGCTGCAAAGACAGACCCTCTATGGGAAGCAGCACAAAGAGACCCAAAATCAAGGGAGGAAGTCTAAAGTCAACCAGGAAGCAGTTATTTAGAAAAACTCTGATTTTGTTTAAAATATTGTAATATTCTTGAATTTGTCCACACAATAAACACAAGTATCACTAGAGAAATCTGAAGCTTCTATTGGAAACTTTGACAGGTAGACTTGAAAGAGGACTGGTTGAGTGTTAAGAGGACTGTCACCACACACACACACTCATCACACACACACACTCATCACACACACACACACACACACACACACACACTCACAGACAGCTCTTCTGCAAAGACTGAGAGGTTTTCTTATTTGTTTTGCTTCCAGGTATTTTAGGCTATCTCTGTCAGACAAAGCACTAGCTGATCACTAAGCTAAGAACATGACACACGTGACAAAAACTGAAGACTTAAAATTATTTCAGAAAAGTCACTAAACAGAGACAAAAACAAGCAGCAACCCTGTAGAGAAGGAGGAATCTTATTTCCAGAGTTGTCACATACTCAAAATGCCCATTTCTCAACAAAATGTCCATTTCTCAACAAAAAATTATAAGGCATCCAGGTAAACAGAAGAGTGATTCATACACAGGAAAACAAACAAACAAACAAACAATTTAATAGTAACTGTTCCTGAGCAAATGCGGACAATGGACCTAGACAGACTTTAAATCAGTAATTTTAAAATATGTGCAAAATGCTAAAAGAAACCATGTACAGAAGTTCTATAGCCATTAAAAAGTTAAGGGAATGCTACAAACAAGTTTATGGTCATAAATGTGACAACTTACAGAGACAGACCAATTATTCCAAAACAACAAACTACCAAACCTCAACTAAGGAGATAAACAAAATCTTCAACAGCTCGATAACCATAAATTCAAAAGCTCCTAAAAAAGAAATTTCTTTCTTAGGAAACAGCTTTTCTTTAAGTGTGAACATTTAGGCTATTCCATGCATACTAGAAATATTTATTTTTGATACTTGGTACTTAATCAAACCAAGAAACCCTCTGAAAGAGTGATTAATATTGTATTAGACAATATGAAAAACTGAATTGGGCCATTTCGTAGGAGGTGGATTATGAGTTTGAAAAGGAGAATGAAAGTACCCAGTTACAGTTTTGGCTACTTGGACAAGAGCCTGCTATATATACTACGTCCCTAAATCTGTTCAGGGTCAAGAATTGAAGAGGCCTGACCAATGCACAGTCCATCGTGTAAAACTACAGCCTGAAGCAAGTACTTTAAAAAAAGCATGTCACTTTCTAAAGGTTATAAAGAGTAAATAAACCAGCAAATTACTCCTCTTTTATTGTTTTTGTAAAAACAATAAAATCCTTGTAGTCCTAAGGCAGCTAATAAAAAATAAACACTTTAAGGTTTAGTTTTTAAAATCTTTTTTAAGGTTCTATATTCTTGGATATTTTATTGAAGTTTCATAGGGGATTTCCTTACCAAATTTATCATATTTTTTTCTCATTGACAATTTAATAAGAATTTTTATTAATGATTTTTGAAAACTGCCTGAAGAATGAATAAAAGTGAAAAGTTCAAATAAAATGTAAATAATAATTTTTAATAAAAAGCAAGAAGTTATATCAAAATCCTAACATAGTAGAAGTATATTATAATGTTATCTTTCAGCAATGTGGATAACACTCATTTTCCCAGTTTTACATGTAGTTCAAAATACAGATTCTACAAATCATTATAACCGCAAAAGGGTTATGACAGCACAACTAATTTTACGGGGAACTGAAATGCTGCTTAATGTTATTTACCACATTGTATGCATGTTCAGTTGGTCAGTTATGTATGACTTTTTTGACCCCATGGACTGTAGCCCACCAGGCTCCTCTGTCCATGGGATTATCCCAGCAAGAATTACACCATTAATTACCCAGTTTCCTTCCTACTAATTTCCTTAGCAAATCATTGCCTTTTTTTTTTTTTTTTGGCTGCACCCCACCAAAACATCAAATGACCCAAAAATGAAGGGAAAAAAAGAGACAACAGAAACAGATCTACGGGTCCATATATTCGAGTTTATAGGTATTGTTGTTATTCAGTCACTAAGTCGTGTCTAATTCTTTGCAACCCCATATACTGCATCATGCCAGGCTTCCCAGTCCTTCACTATTTCCCAGAGTTTGCTCAAACTCACACCTATTGAGTCAGTGACGCTATCCAACCATCTCATCCTTTGTTGCTCCCTTCTCCTGCCCTCAATCTTTCCCAGCATCAGGGTCTTTTTCCAACGAGTCAGCTCTTCCCATCAGGTGGTACTGAAGCTTTAGTCCAATGAATATTCAGAGGATTTCCTTTAAGACTGACTGGTTTGATCTCCTTGCTGTCCAAATAACTCTCAAGAGTCTTCTCCAGCACCACAGTTTGAAAACATCAATTCTTGCCTTCTTTACGGTCAAACTCTCACATCCATACATTACTACTGGAAAAACCATAACTTTAGCTATACGGACCTTTGTTGGCAAAGTGATGTCTCTGCTTTTTAATATGTTGTTTAGATTTGTCACAGCTTTCCTTCCAAGGAGCATGCATCTTTTAATTTCATGGCTGTAGTCACCGTCTACAGTGATTTGATTTTGGAGCCCAAGAAGATAAAATCTGTTACTGTTTCCACTTTTTCCCCATCTATTTTCCATGAAGTGGTGGGACTGGATGCCATGATCTTAGTTCTTTGAACACTGAGTTTTAAGCCAGATTTTTCACTCTCTTCTTTCACTCTTATCAGGAGCTCTTTAGTTCCTCTTTGCTTTATTCCATTAGAGTTATATCATCTGCATATCTGACGTTGTTGATATTTCTCCCAGTAATCTTGATTCCAGCTTGTGAGTCAGCCTGGAATTTTGCATGATGTACTCTGAATATAAGTTAAATATGCAGGGTGACAATATACTCATTGACAGCCTTGATGTACTCCTTTCCCAATTTTGAACCAGTCCACTGTTCCATGTCTGATTCTAACTATTGCTTCTTGACCTGCATACAGGTTTCTCAGGAGACAGGTATGGTGGTCTGGCATTCCCATTTCTTTAAGACTTTTCCACAGTTTGTTGTTGATTCACACAGTCAAAGGCTTTAGCATAGTCAATGAAACAGAAGTAGGTGTTTTTCTGGAATTCACTTGCTTTTTCTGTGATCCAACGGATGTTGGCAACTTGATCTCTTTTTCCTCACCTTTTCTAAATCCAGCTTGTACATCTAGACATGCTCAGTTCATGTACTGCTGAAGCCTACCTTGAAGGATTTTGAGCATTACCTTGCTAGCACAGAAAATGAGCACAATTGTGCAGTAGTTTGAGTATTCTTTGGTACTGTCTGTCTTTGGGATTGGAATGAAAGCTGACCTTTTCCAGTCCTGTGGCCACTGCTGAGTTTTCCAAATTTGCTGGCATATTGAGTGTAGCACTTTCACAGCATCATCTTTTAGGATTTGAAATAGCTCAGCTGGAATTCAATCACTTACACTAGCTTTGTTCATAATAATGCTTCCTGAGGCCCACTTGACTTCACATTCCAGGATGTTTGGCTCTAGATGAGTGACCACACCATCAGAGTTCGCTGTTTAGTTGCTAAGTCATATCTGACTCTTTGTGACCCCATGGATTGTAACCCGCCAGGCTCCTCTGCCCATGGGATTCCCCAGGCAAGAACAGTGGAGTGGGTTGCCATTTCCTTCTCCAGGGAATCTTCCCGACCCAGGGACTGAACCCATGTCTCCTGCATGCAGGGAGATTCTTTACCACCTGAGCCACCAGTAAAGCTTATCTGGGTCATTAAGACCTTTTTTGTATAGCTCTTCTGTGTATTCTGCCACCACTTCTTAATATCTTCTGCTTCTCTTAGGTCCTTGATGTTTCTGTCCTTTACTGTGCCTATCTTTGTATGAAATGTTCCCTTGGTATCTCCAGTTTTCTTGAAGAAATCTCTAGTCTTTCCCATTCTATTGTTTTCCCCCATTACTTTGCATTGTTTGCTTAAGGTTTTCTTATCCCTCTTTGCTATTCTCTGCAACTCTGCATTCAGTTGGGTGTATCTTTCCCTTTCTCCCCTGCCTTTCGTTTCTCTTCTATTTTCAGCTATTCGTAAGGCCTCCTCAGACAACCATTTTGCCTTCTCACACTTCTTTTTCTTGGGGGTGGTTCTTGTCACTGCTTCCTACACAATGTTACAAACCTTCATCCATAGTTCTTCAGGCATTCTGTCTACCAGATCTAATCCCTTGAATCTATTCATCACCTCTACTGTATAATCATAGGGGATTTGATTTAAGTCATACCTGAATGGCCTAGTGGTTTTCCCTACTTTCTTCAATTTAAGCGTGAATTTTGAAATAAGAAACTCATGATCTGAGCCACAGTCAGCTCCCGATCTTGTTTTTGCTGACTGTAGAGTTTCTCCATCTTTGGCTGCAAAGAATATAATCAATCAGATTTAAATAGTAGCCCTCTGGTGATGTCCATGTGTACAGTCGTCTCTTGTGTTGTTGGAAGAGGGTGTTTGCTATGACCAATGTGTTCTCTTGGCAAAACTCTGTTGGCCTTTGTGCTGGTTCATTTTGTACTCCAAGGCCAAACTTGCCTGTTATTCCAGATATCTTTTGACTTCCTACTTGTGCATTCCAATCCCCTATGATGAAAAGGATATCTTTTTTTAGTGTTAGTTCTAGAAAGTCTTGTAGGTCTTCACAGAACTGTTCAACTTCAGCTTCTTTGGCCTTAGTGGTTGGGGCATAGACTTGGATTACTGTGATGTTGAATGGTTTGCCTTGGAAATGAACAGAGATCATTCTGTTGGTTTTGAGACTGCACCCAAGTACTGCATTTCAGACTCTTTTGTTGACTATAAGGGCTACCCCAATCCTTCTAAGGGATTCTTGCCCACATTAGTAGATATAATGGTCATCTGAATTAAAATCACCCATCCCTGTCCATTTTAGTTCACTGATTCCGCAAATGTCAATGTTCACTCACACCATCTCCTGCTTGACCATGCCCAATTTATCTTGATTCATGAACCTAATATTCTAGGTTCCTATGCAATACTGTTCTTTATAGCCTCAGATTTTACTTTCACCACGAGACACATCCACAGCTGAGTGTCATTTCCACTTTGGCCCAGACTTCATTCTTTCTGGAGCTATTTCTCTGCTCTTCCCCAGTGGCATATTGGACACCTACCAACCTGGGGGCTCATATTCTGGAGTCATATCTTTTTGCTTTTTCATACTGTTCACAGATATATATATAATATATATAGATATAGACTTTAAATATATGAAACTATATGCAAGAAACTATATGACAATATCAATTTCAGCAGAGGAATGAAAGTTATAAAAGAAGAACCAAATGAAAATATTAGGACTGAAAATATAAGAAGGAAAATTAAGAACTCAACAGATTGACCTAATCAGCAAACTATATAAACTGAAAATTCATTAACTGAAAGGAAGGGGAAAAAATAACCAGACTGAAATATGTACAGAAAAAGAAAAAGGAGAAGGAAAATGCAGACCAAAAAAATAAATAATTATACAGAAGATTTGAACAAGATTGACAAAGTTGACCAAATTCACAGTCATTCTATATTGCACCCAAGAAACACAGAATACATATTATATTTTTTTCGAATTCATCACTGTTGGCCTATTCACCGAACTTGATTATATGCTTGACTAGAGAACAAAGTTCCACAAATATTAAGTGACTGAAATTATGTAAAGCTTATAATCTGACATAAAATTATCCAAAAAAATTTTTTAAAGTTAACAGAAAGTAAAATGAAACTCTCAAATATTTGTAGAAGTAGTAGTACACATCTAAATAATGCATGGGTCAAAGAATAAATTACAATCTGAACTGAATGATAATAAAGATGTAGATAATATAGTTAATGAATCTACATAAATTTGTGGGATCCAACTAAAGGCATGCTAAGAGAAAAATTTCGTCTTAAATGCTGTACATTAGAAAAGGAAAAAAGGTGAAAACTAATCAACTAAATACCATCTTTAGAAGTTCAAGACAAAAACAACAAATTAAACAAAGTAAGGAAATAATAAAGATAAGAGTGAATAGTAATAAAACACAAAACAAACATGCAACAGAGAGAATCAAAGGGGAAAATTAATTCCTTGAAAAGAACAACATAACTGATAAACCCTGAAAAAGACTGATCCGAAATTCCTACTCATTCACAACATCTCTGCATCAGTTATTTCTTCTATGAGGCTTTCCTCACTCCCCTTAGTAAAATTAGACATTTCCTTGTCCAGACTCAGAGTATATTCTGCAATCCTTTATTATTACATGGTATTATATTCTCTAAAACCTGGCATAAGTGTTCACGAAATATTAAATGAATGATCAAATATAGTTTTGCTTGCTTATTATCTCTTTAAAATTAAAAAGAAAAGAATCATATTGATTTCTACTATAGTATTTCTTGAACTTTCAGTTTCAAAGTCTAAATTTCCTTTTACAAACTTTTTATTTTGAAATTATTTTAGACTTACAGAAGACTTATAAAGATAGTAGAGTTCATATATACCCTTTATCCAGCTTCCCTAACTTTAAATTTTACATAAGTAGGGTACATTTATCAAAGTTAAGAAAATAACATTGTTACAATATTAATTAGACTATAAGGTTTCTTCACATTTCACTAGTTTTTCCACCAATATCTGTTTCAGGATATAATACGGGACACCATATTATGGTTAATCATGTTTCCTTAGACTCCTCCAATCTGTAATAATTTCTCTCTTGTTTTTTATGACCTTGCTCTGACAAACACTGATGAGCTATCTTGTAGAATGTTCCACATATGGTGTTTGTCTGCTATTTTTTCATGATTAAACTAGGTTTCAAGAATACCACAGCAGTAAAGTTCCCTTCTCATCACATCATATCATGAGTACCTGATGTTCACATGAATTACTGAACCACACCAATTCTTTCTGGGGATCTTAAACTTAATCACTTAGTGAAGGTGGTATTTGCCAAGTTTCTCCACAGTAAACTTTTTCCCTTTATATTTTCTATCTGTTAAAACTTAGTCCACAATCAAGGTGAGGGAAATTAAGTTCTACTTCCCAGAGAAAAGAATATCAAGCAATTTGTGAACATGTATAAAACCATCACAGTTAACTTACTAAACAATATGGGAAAGGTACTGCAACTATTTTATTTCTCCTTAAAGTCTCATCCACTAATTTTAGCATTCATCTGTGGATCTTGCCTGCAGTAATTATTGCTGTGATGCTTTAAGGGTGGTTTCTCTCCTTCCTCCTACATTTATTTATTATTTTTTAATTTTATTTTTAAACTTTACAATATTGTATTAGTTCTGTCAAATATCAAAATGAATCCGCCACAGGTATACATGTGTTCCCCATCCTGAACCCTCCTCCCTCCTCCCTCCCCATACCATCCCTCTGGGTCGTCCCAATGCACCAGCCCCAAGCATCCAGTATCTTGCATCAAACCTGGACTGGCGATAAAAGATTTGTCCCATCTCCCTCATTTATTTATTTTATCATTCACTTATGTTAGTAGGGTACAATGGATATTTATTTTATTCTTTGGGTTACAATCCAATACTATCATCATTTATTTTGTTGCTCTAATTCTTCCAGCTATGTTCATGGAAATTCTTTAAGGCTGGTTTCTGTACCCTTTTGATATGCTGTTTTAAGTACCTTCTTAAAGTACCTTCCAGCACTACAAGATATCCAACTCTAGAATAAACCACTTCTTCAAGGGGTCCTGGTTCCTTTTATTAGATAATGACATTTAGAACCAAAAAGTGAGTACTATAGATGGTTCCTGCTATGGGAATGTTGCTACCTCTATGCCCTTTCAGCAGAGCCAGAAAATCTATGTATATAGACTAACCAATGTGTATAAATGTCTGTATTTCTGTATCTGTTTATACTAAATGAGTTCATACTGATACCTTCAATTTTAATCCCACACCACAGAATTCATTCTAGCCTCCCCCAACACATACTTATTTGTAACTTCTTCCTTCAACAGAGAAAAAAATTCTACCCAGCTCTATAACTTGCTTAATTTGTTCAACTCTAGCATAGGTATAAGTAGTCTCAGTATTACTCCCATGAAAAATAAATCTGCCAACCAGAGAGTGTTTAATGCAAACATTTAAGCATTTTTGTCTTCAGCCTTACAGTATCAACTCAACACGACAAGAGGATGAGATGGTTGGATGACATCACCGACTTAATGGACATGAGTTTGAGCAAGGTCCAGGAGTTGGTGATGGACAGGGAAGCCTGGCATGCTGTAGTCCTTGGGGTCGCAAAGAGTTGGACACGACTGAGCGACTGAACTGATCAACTCAACGTACATTCTCTAAAGTTCTTAAATCAGCTTCTTTTCCCACCCACGTCTTTCACTGAAGTAATGGTGAAACAGTTACATATATTTTCACAGTCTGCATTCCATCCTGAAATTCTCCCCACACTCTGGTTGAATTTTTATAAAGGTTGCATATAGTATAGTTCACTGTGGTTTACAGTTTTATGGATTTTGACAGAGGCATGGAGAAATGTTTCTACCATCACTGTACCATACAGAAAAATCCATCACTCCTCAAAATTCTCTTATGCATTCCATTTATAGATAATCCCTATCCCATCCTTCAACACCTGGCAACTATTGATTTGTTTCCCATCCCCATAGTCTTGCCTCTTCCAGAATGCCATACAAATGCACTGCCTAGTATGAAGACTTACATAATTACTTCTTCCACTTAGAAAAACTCGTTCAATACTCATGATATCATTTTTGAGGCTGTTTGGGGGGGAACAAAATTGTTTTAAGCACTTGAAAGTATCATGCCACTGTCTCCTGGACTGAGCAATTATTATCAAGAAGTCCACTATTAATAGTATTATTGTTCTTTTGAAAATAATGAATCTTTTCCCACTTCTGACTGCTTTTAAGATTTCCCATTTGTGCTTTCTACTATTATTACTGAATGAAAGATTCTTCAAATTCTACAATGCTTCACAATTCTCAGAAGTTTCACATACATGATTTTGCATTGTTGGTGTTGTTCAGTCGCTAAGTCATGTCCAACTCTTTGCCACCCCATGGACCGCAGCATTCCAGGCTTCCCTGTCCTTCACTATCTCCTGGAGTTTGCTCAAATTCATGCCCATCTGGTTGGTGATGCTACCTAACCATATCATCCTCTGCCGCCCCTTCTCCTTTTACCTTCAATCTTTCCCAGCATCAGGGTCTTTCCAGTGAATTGGCTCTTCGCATCAGATGGCCAAAGTATTCGAGTTTCAGCTTCAGCATCAGTCCTTCCAATGAATATTCAAGGTTGATTTCCCTTAGGATTGACTGATTTGATCTCTTTGCAGTCCAAGGGACTCTGAAGAGTCTTCTCCAGCACCACAGTTCAAAAGCACCAATTCTTCAGCACTCAGCCTACTTTATGATCCAATTCTCACATCTGTACATGACTACTAGAAAAACCATAGCTTTGACTACATGGACCTTTGTTGGCAAAGTGATAGCTCTGCTTTTTTAATACACTGTCTAGGTTTGTCATGGCTTTCCTTCCAAGAAGCAAGTGTCTTTTTCACATAACCTCATAATAATAATAATCACATAATTTCACATAATAATAATTTCACATAATAATCCTTTTTTTCACCTACCCCTGTATGTCCCTCCTCCTCCCTTTCCTATCCCTAGTAGTAACCACTAGTTTGTTCTCTTTATCCGTGAGTCAACTTTTCTGTTTTATTCACTTGTCTGTTGGGCTTCCCTCATAGCTCAGTTGGTAAAGAATCCACCTACAATGCAGGAGACCCCAGTTCAATTTCTGGGTCAGGAAGATCCTCTGGAGAAGGGATAGGCTACCCGCTCCAGTATTCTTGGGCTTCCCTTGTGGCTCAGCTGGTAAAGAATCCGCCTGCAATGCGGGAGACCTGGGTTCAATCCCTGGGTTGGGAAGATCCCCTGGAGAGGGAAAGGCTACCCACTCCAGTATTCTGGCCTGGAGAATTCTATGGACTATACAGTCCATGGGGTCGCAAAGAGTCAGACACGACTGAGCGACTTTCACACACATGCTAGTCTGTTGTAATTTTTAGATTCCACATTTAAGTGGCATCATATGGTATTTGACTTTCTCTTAACATTTCATTTTGCATAATGCCTTACATCTATGTTGCTGCAAACAGCAAAATTTCATTTTTCATGGATTAGTAGTATTCCATTGTGGTATTGTCGGAGAAGGCAATGGCACCCCACTCCAGTACTCTTGCCTGGAAAATCCCATGGACGGAGGAGCCTGGTAGGCTGAAGTCCACGGGGTCGCTGGGAGTCAGACACAACTGAGCGATTTCACTTTCACTTTTCACTTTCATGCATTGGAGAAGGAAATGGCAACCCACTCCAGTGTTCTTGCCTGGATAATCCCAGGGACGAGGGAGCCTGGTGGGCTGCCGTCTATGGGGTCGCACAGAGTCGGACATGACTGAAGCGACTTAGCAGCAGCAGCAGCATTGTAGTAGTATTCCAATGCAGGAGACCTGGGTTCAGTCCCTTGGTTGGGAGGATACCCTGGAGAAGGAAATGGCTACCCACTCCAGTACTCTTGCCTGGAGAATTACATGAACAAAGGAGCCTGGTGGGCTACAGTCGATGGGGTCTCAAAGAGTCAGACTCAACTGAGCAACTAACATTTTCACTTTTAGTATTCCACTGTACATGTATGGACGAATGAATGGATGGATGGATATGTGTGTGTGTGTGTGTGTGTGTGTGTGTGTGTGTGTATACACCACAGTTTCTTTATCCATTCATCTGCTGATGGACATTTAGATTGCTTCCACATCCTGGCAACTAAATAATGCTTCTCTGAACCCTGGGGTACATGCATCTGTTTGAATTAGCATTTGAACTCTTTCAAATATATACCCAGGAGTGCAATAGCTGGGTCATATGGTAGTCCTATTTTTAGTTCTTCAAGAAACCTCCATACTGTTATCCATTGTGGCTACGTCAATTTACATTCCCCAACAGTGCATGAGGGTTCCCTTTTTTCCACATCCTTGCCAGCATTTGTTGTTTGTGTTCTATTTGATGACAGCCATTCTGATGGGTATGAATCAGTGTGGTTTTGATTTGCATTTCCCTAATGATTAAAAACGTTGAGCATCTTTTCATGTGCCTGTTTTCCATCTGCATATCCTCCTTAGAAAAATATCTACTCAGTTCTCCTGCCTATTTTTAAACAGGTTATTTGTTTTTCTGATGTTGAGTTATATGACCTGTTTATATATTTTGGATATTAACCCCTTATTGGTCATATCACTTGCAAATATCTTCTCCTTTACAGCAATGGTTAGAGTAACTTCTCTAGGAGAAAAAAGAAGAGGCCACAACTGGAAACAAGAAAATTAGGAAATGAAAAAGCTCATCAGTAAAGGGAAAGAAACAGTAAAGGTAGGAAATCATCCACATACAAAGTTAGCAGAGTGTTCAAAGACAAAAGTAGCAAAATTATTTATATCCACAATAAGCAATTAAGCGATACACAAAATAATTAGATGCAAAATATGCTATCAACAACAGCAATAATTAGGGGAGTAGAGTATAAATGTAGGGTTTTAAAAATGCATTTCAAATTAAGAGATGAGTAAATTAAAACAAGCATGAATATATATAGATTGCTATACAAAAACTTCATAGTAAACCAGAAACCAAAAATCTGTAATAGATATACACCAGAAAAAAAAACGCAAACATAACTCTAAAGATAGTCATCAAATCACAAAAGAATAAAGAGGAAGAAAGGCTTATAAACCAAATCCAAAACAATTGACCAAATGTCAGTAAGAACATATATAATGATAATTACCTTAAATGTAATGAACTAAATGTTCCAACCAAAAGACACAGAGTGGCTGAATGGATACAGAAACATGACCCATATATACACCGTCTATAAAAGACTCGCTTCAGATCTAAAGACACACATATAAACTCAAAGTGAGGGGATGGAAAAAGGTATTACATGCTAATGGAAGCCTAAAGAAGGCCAGAGCAGCAATACTTATATCAGACAAAACAGACTTTAAAATAAAGAGTAAGACTATTAGAAGAGACAAAGAACGATACTACATAGATCAAGAGATCAATCAAAGAAGATATAACAAGTATAAATATATATGCACCTAATATAGATCATATTAGATCAGATCAGTTGCTCAGTCATGTCCGACTCTTTGCGACCCCATGAATCGCAGCACGCCAGGCCTCCCTGTCCATCACCAACTCCTGGAGTTCACTGAGACTCACGTCCATCGAGTCAGTGATGCCATCCAGCCATCTTATCCTCTATCGTCCCCTTCTCCTCTTGCCCCCAATCCCTCCCAGCATCAGAGTCTTTTCCAATGAGTCAACTCTTCGCATGAGGTGACTAAAGTACTGGAGTTTCAGCTTTAGCATCATTCCTTCCAAAGAAATCCCAGGGCTGATCGCCTTCAGAATGGACTGGTTGGATCTCCTTGCAGTCCAAGGGACTCTCAAGTCTTCTCCAACACCACAGTTCAAAAGCATCAATTCTTCGGCACTCAGCCTTCTTCACAGTCCAACTCTCACATCCATACATAACCACAGGAAAAACCATAGCCTTGACTAAAAAACCTTTGTTGGCAAAGTAATGTCTCTGCTTTTGAATATGCTATCTAGGTTGGTCATAACTTTCCTTCCAACGAGTAAGCGTCTTTTAATTTCATGGCTGCAGTCACCATCTGCAGTGATTTTGGAGCCCAGAAAAATAAAGTCTGACACTGTTTCCACTGTTTCCCCATCTATTTCCCATGAAGTGATGGGACCAGATGCCATAATCTTTGTTTTCTGAATGTTGAGCTTTAAGCCAACTTTTTCAATCTCCACTTTCACTTTCATCAAGAGGCTTTTGAGTTCCTCTTCACTTTCTGCCATAAGGGTGGTGTCATCTGCATATCTGAGGTTATTGATATTTCTCCCGGCAATCTTGATTCCAGCTTGTGTTTCTTCCAGTCCAGCGTTTCTCATGATGTACTCTGCATATAAGTTAAATAAACGGGGTGACAATATGCAGCCTTGACAAACTCCTTTTCCTATTTGGAACCAGTCTGTTGTTCCATGTCCAGTTCTAACTGTTGCTTCCTGACCTGCATACAAATTTCTAAAGAGGCAGATCAGGTGGTCTGGTATTCCCATCTCTTTCAGAATTTTCCACAGTTTACTGTGATCCACACGGTCAAAGGCTTTGGCATAGTCCATAAAGCAGAAATAGATGTTTTTCTGGAACTCTCTTGCTTTTTCCATGATCCAGCGGATGTTGGCAATTTGATCTCTGGTTCCTCTGCCTTTTCTAAAACCAGCTTGAACATCTGGAAGTTCACGGTTCACATATTGCTGAAGCCTGGCTTGGAGAATTTTGAGCATTACTTTACTAGCGTGTGAGATGAGTGCAATTGTGCAGTAGTTTGAGCATTCTTTGGCATTGCCTTTCTTTGGGATTGGGATGAAAACTGACCTTTTCCAGTCCTGTGGCCACTGCTGAGTTTTCCAAATTTGTTGGCATATTGAGTGCAACCCTTTCACAGCATCATCTTTCAGGATTTGGAATAACTCAACTGGAATTCCATCACCTCCTCTAGCTTTGTTCGTAGTGATGCTTTCTAAGGCCCACTTGACTTCACATTCCAGGATGTCTGGCTCTAGGTCAGTGATCACACCATTGTGATTATCTGGGTCGTGAAGATCTTTTTTGTACAGTTCTTCTGTGTATTCTTGCCATCTCTTCTTAATATCTTCTGCTTCTGTTAGGTCCATACCATTTCTGTCCTTTATCGAGCCCATCTTTGCATGAAATGTTCCTTTGGTATCTCTGATTTTCTTGAAGAGATCCCTAGTCTTTCCCATTCTGTTGTTTTCCTCTATTTCTTTGCATTGATCGCTGAAGGCTTTCTTATCTCTTCTTGCTATTCTTTGGAACTCTGCATTCAGATGTTTATATCTTTCCTTTTCTCCTTTGCTTTTCGCTTCTCTTCTATTCACAGCTATTTGTAAGGCCTCCCCTGACAGCCATTTTGCTTTTTTGCATTTCTTTTCCATGGGGATGGTCTTGATCCCTGTCTCCTGTACAATGTCACGAACCTCATTCCATAGTTCATCAGGCACTCTATCTATCAGATCTAGGCCCTTAAATCTATTTCTCACTTCCACTGTATAATCATAAGGGATTTGATTTAGGTCATACCTGAATGGTCTAGTGGTTTTCCCTACTTTCTTCAATTTAAGTCTGAATTTGGCAATAAGGAGTTCATGGTCTGAGCCACAGTCAGCTCCTGGTCTTGTTTTTGCTGACTGTATAGAGCTTCTCCATCTTTGGCTGCAAAGAATATAATCAATCTGATTTCGGTGTTGACCATCTGGTGATGTCCATGTATAGAGTCTTCTCTTGTGTTGTTGGAAGAGGGTGTTTGTTATGACCAGCGCATCTTAGAACTAACACCCAAAAAAGATGTCCTTTTCATTATAGGGGACTGGAATGCAAAAGTAGGAAGTCAAGAAACACCTGGAGTAACAGGCAAATTTGGCCTTGGAATATGGAATGAAGCAGGGCAAAGACTAACAGTGTTTTGCCAAGAAAATGCACCTAATATAGGAATACCTCAATATGTAAGACAAATATTATCAGACATAAAAAAAGAAATCAACAGCAACACAATAATAGTAGGGGACTTTATTCGGAAAAGATACTATTTTAAGCTAGTTTTATAAAAAGTTATTTTCAATACTTACCCAAGATATCTATTTTTTAAAGCATAATTTCTTGTTTAATAGACTTTTGTTACATTGGTTGAAAGTAGCTTTATATATAGGATGAACACTGTGGTAATTAAATTTCCTTATTATGACAACAAATTTCAGTATTTTAAAATCTTAAAACAGGGTTCATAAAAATAAAACTGTTTCAGGTTATTTTTTTACTCCTACTTATACTTTATTTCCAGGAAGTCACCAAATTTTACTGATTCTCTCTACAGTAGAGAGAATCTACCCTCAGTTACACGTGAGTCCTAATTACTTCATCCCTAGATCATTATTACAACGATTAAGAATTTATTTTTTTCATCTCAGAATCTTACCAACTCAAATCTAACACAGAGGTGATAACTTGTTCTGCAAATTCAGAGTCTCAGAAATGAAATGCTTTTAAGGGTTTTTGTCCAATACAAATCTCCTGCTAAAACCAAACATCTTTTACAATTTAATACTAGATATCCCCTTACTAAAAATTTCAGGGTTATCATTTTTAAAAACAGGGATATTTTATTATTTGAAGTCAAAATACTACATATATTTATTGTCACTTAATCATGTTATTTGTTTATTTAATCATTTAATCATTTCATTAGTATCTATAAAAACTGTAGTCTGAAACAGCAGTTCTTTTTTTTTTAATCAGTCACAGTATCCAACTGTAATGCTATCTATGCATTCCAAGGCACTCAATGCTAGCTAGCTTATGAAATCTCTTTTATTTTTTACCTTGGTTTATAACTTCTTTTCCACCTCCAGATGTTGACTAAATCTGACCTTTTCTCTTTTACTCTGTTAGCGAGGCTAGATTTCTTTTTTCTAAATAAGAAGCTATTTTGTTGTCTTTTTCTCTCCTTAAGACAGAAAAATAATGAACAAAATCAAGTTCTCTGACTTAATGTTTCAAAAAGAAACTTACCCTTCTCATACGTAATTCTTCTAATGCTTCCAGTAAATTTGTTTTGAAATCTAATAGCTGAATAGAAAACAATGTCTCTGAAGAACTTTGAAGAGAGAAGGCAGATGATGCTGACTCAGTCTTAAAATCGTTCTCCATATTAACATTTATTTCCTGTAATATAAAAAGGTTTTAACTGAAAAAAATTTATTTAGGTTTTTCAAGTAAAAGCACAGTTATCGTAAAAATAAAACAACTTGTATCCCATAACCCTCCAGGTTTAACACTGAATAACAATTTCGTCATCACTGTTATTCTGATCTTGATACACAAAACACTCAGCAACAATGATCCTATTCTATTTCTCGGTGGCTGAGGCTTTTTCTTTTACCTTAGTACCCTTGAGAACAAATTTTCTGCTCCTAACCACCCAAAGACTGGGTTCCTAATGTTACAGACAAGGCTTGGCTCAGTACTAATCTGATCATACCAAGTCTGAGATAGATACTGTGCTTCTTAACTTTGTTTTGATATAAAGCATTTTGTAAGGACAGTGTGAATACTAATTAACAGAAATGCAATCTTTAAACCCAACAAAGTTGGGAAAGGGGGAATGTGATAACTGCCTTTTGCTATAAACCAAGGCATTTAAATGTGTTTCTCAACCCAGAAAAAAGTATGAATCAGGCTGCAAGAAGCTTTTCAACTTTTCATTCTAATAATTGATTCACAAGTGGCTGCAAAGAAATGTACAATGAGTCCTACGCACCATTCGCTCAGCCTCTCCTAATGTTAACATTTTGTATAGTAACAGGACAATAAGATAACTGTGTGTCTGACACTGGTACAACTCCGAGGGCTTATGATTATTTTACTGATTATACATACACTAGTTTGTGTATGTGTCTGTGTTTATAATTCTATGAAAGTTTATTATATATACAGCTTCATTCAACTACCACTACAATCACGATCTAGAACTGTACCATCTACATAGGCTCCCTCATGCAGCTTCTTTGTCTCCATACCCACTACACTGATCTTTTCTCTAATTTTATTATTTCCAGAATACTATATAAATGGAATCATATATCATACAACCCACTGAAACTGGACTTTTTTCACTTATAATAATTACACTGAGATTCATCCACGTTATTGTGCATATCAATAGTTCATTCCTTTCTACTGCTGAGCAATATTCCATGCTATAGACACATTATGGTTTAACCATGCACTCACTGAAAGACATTTGAGTTGTTCTCAGTTTTTGGCTCTTATGAATAAAGCTGCTATGTACATTCATGTACAAGTTTCGATATGAACAAATGTCTTCATTTCTTAGGGATAAGTGTCCCAAGAGTGTAACTGCTGGGCTGAATAAATAAATGAATAAATATTGAGTCAATTTTCAGTTTTAAAAGTCAAACTATTTTCCAGAGTGGTTATGTCATTTTACACCCTATTTGGCAATGTACAAGTGTTCAGTTTCTCCAAAGCCCCACCACTATTTGGTATTATTACTACTTTTTATTTTAGCCATCCTGATAGGTATTATATTAGTAAATGTTCTTCAGAGAAAAGAGAACTAATCGAGTATATATATATAGAAAGGTTTATTTCAAGGAATTGGTTCATGTGATTAGGACATGAAATCGAAAATCTTTAGGACAGGCCAAAAGGCTGGAGACCCAGGAAAGAGATAATATTACAACTCAAGTCCAAAGGCAATCTGGAAGCAGAATTCCTTCTTCCTTAGGGAACCTCAATCTTTTTTTCTTACAACCTTCAACTGATTAGATAAGGCCCATCCACATTATAAAGGGTAATTTGCTTTAGTCGAAGTCTACTGATTTAAATGTTGATCTCATCTAAAAACTATCTTCACAGACACAGATGTCTGATCAAGTATCTGGGTACTGTGACATAGCCAACTTGACAAAAAAATTAACCATCACAATTGTGTATGTAAGAAACTTTATAAAAGGGAAACTTCCATTCCTAAAAATAATGGGCTATGTTATTTGGACTAACAGTCCAACTATAAACAATTAACAATTCCAAATAAAATATTTTTAAAATCTTAAAAGTATCAAAGACCTAGCCAGTGGGATTGACTGATGGATTGCATGTGAGGTGAGACAAAGACAGGAGTCAAGGATAATTTTGAAGTTTTTGGCCTGAGCACCACCTGGGTGGATTGAACAGTGGAGGGAAGACTGCAGGCTGGAGCATTTGGGGAGGCAGGGCTGGCAAGTTCAGGAGTTCAGTTTTGGACATGGATTTTGGATGTTCAAATGGAGCAGACATCAAGGTAAGTGGATATGCGCTCTGGAGATGAGGAGAACTGGTTCCACAACTTGTGGTGATGTGTCAAGAGATATCAGTAAGAAGAGGGCAATGGGAACTTCTTTTATCTTCAAGTTTCCCATTATTCCGTCTTAACAGAAATGCAGTATTCCATTCCATTTCAGTTTTCCATTCTATTGCTAATTCATATGTTCAGGTGAAGGCTTTTTGACAAATGGTTGTTCAGAAATAACAGTTAACACTTAAAGGAAACAAATCTTTCTTGGATAAGTAAAATCATCATCCCCATTTTTGCAGGTGAAGAAACAAAGGAACAGAGAGGTTAGTAAACTTCCAGAGGTTTCGCAGCTAGTAAGTGATGAAAGCAGATTTTGAAAATGGACACGTTGACTCCGGAGTCCCTCCCCAAACACTATATTGTACTGTTTTTGCAGTGTTTGGAAACCTAATGTTCTTCCATGTTAATGAAATCAAGATACCGTAGCTCTTTCAACTTTTCAGAGTTGACTAAAACAGAGTTCTGCATTACTAAATGATGTATGATGCTGTTTTAAATTGCCTTTATTTTAATAAAATATCAACACTTTTATTGTGTCAAGTTCCTATTAGTCTCTATAAATCAAGGTATTTTGACTATGAATTTTATGTTGTTATAGCTTAATGATGCTCACTGATTAGGTCAATAGATTTTTTTTTTTTTTCTTGCCTGTACCGCCCAGCATGCGGGATCTTTTAAGTTCCCCCATCAGGAATCAAACCTGCACCCCCTGCAGTGGAAGCACGGAGTCTTAAGCACTGGATCTCCAGGGAAGTCCCAGGTCAATAGAATTTTAAAGTTTGCCAAACCCAACTCTGTGGTTATGAAGTTACTGTCAGGAGAATACAAAAAAGGAATCTAAGTTTCTTCCTGAATTTGACTTCTCTGCTCACAAATATTTTTCTGTTATGAAACTTGTTTGAGACTGAA
This sequence comes from Bubalus bubalis, assembly GCF_019923935.1. Classification (NCBI taxonomy): domain Eukaryota; kingdom Metazoa; phylum Chordata; class Mammalia; order Artiodactyla; family Bovidae; genus Bubalus; species Bubalus bubalis. The sequence goes on along the minus strand of NC_059172.1, from coordinate 21,459,789 downwards.
AAGGTGAGCAAAGGGGTGGAATCTACTTTCAGAGTGAAATGGATTTCTTGGACAATGGCCCATTATAAGGAATACTTTTCATCTGACAGCCTTACATGACACATGAGTGAAAACTGCTATTTTTAAGTGGTTTATTATGTTCAATGAATGAAACTGTCTTATTGAATTTGATGATGAATGTTACATGGTTATAAAATTTAGTAACAGCTTTGGTGGCCTCTGGCTTAAGAGACATGGAATTCAAACCTAGGGCCTGCCAAAGCAGGGAGTCTAATAAAAAACCAACTATATTAAGTAGAATTCAGAAGAGTTAACTCTCAGATAAAACTGAAGCAAAAATAACCATCTTCAATAGGAGAGTTACTTTGGTGCCAAGCAAATAAAGCATAAAGGAGAAAAGGGAGGGGGAGAGGAAAAAAGAAGATTCAACAAAAAGTATCATCACAAGAAGTATTTAAAAACTTAACTTCAGATGAATTTGTTAACAAAAGTTACTTCACAGGATAGTGAAAGATACATCAATCTGTGAATATGATTTTAAATGTTTCCATACTGGAAGTGGAGATTAAGCAAATAAAAAGTCTCTCTCTTTATTGTAGGTATTCAAGGAATCTTCTGGATAATTTTTCAGGGAGAGTGAGTGGCACATAAAGATAATTAGGCATGGAAAGAAGCATTGCATTATGAGAACAAGTTTAAAAAGGCACACACATACCGTAGATCTCTGGCATTATCACAAACAGACTTTAAAAACAAATATGCTTAGTATGTTTAAAGAAATAAAGTCAAGGTTGAAACTATTATATCTGCAAAGAATACCAGATTTTTTTAAAGATCCCAGTATAATCTCTAGGTATGAAAAATATATAATCAACAATTAATAACTCAATCTATATGTTTGGTAGAAGACTGGACATAGTTGAAAAGAGAATCAGTGTACTAGAAAATAGATCAGGTACAATATGGAGGATCCAGTAAGGAAATTAAAAAATGGAAAGTACAGACGAAAGTTAAGAAAGATGAAGTATAAAGTGAGAGGCTATAAAACCATTCCCAAAAGAAGAGAGAAATAGGCTATATTCTGAAAACTTAATAACTGAGAATTATCCAAAACTGAAGAAAACATCAAGCTTCAGATCAAGAATCCCAATGAATCAAAAAATGCTGCATTTGATTTAATTCTGACTGAGAAACTGAAGAGAAAAGGATCCCTTTGTTTTAATCTCATGTTCAATTAATTGTACTTAGTTCACGGCTCACCTCTTTGGTCCATGCAGAATTCTGTACTTGACTACTTTGTGCTTGTTTTCTAATTCCATTCCTTTTCCAAACCTTTACAGAGCACCTCTAATACTTTTGATATGCATCCTTAAAGCTATAGTTATCCTCTTTAATGTACATAGTGTATGTATATTAAATTGACATAAATTCTATTTTATTATAGAGGAAAAAATTGTAATTAGTCCACAATGGATTTTTAAAAATCTGTATCTACAGATAGCACAGTAAAGTGTCAGAAAAAATTTCAAAGGACTTAAACCATACAGATAATACCAAAACAAGGAATCAAAATATGGAAATGAAATATTATAGACCAGCATAGCTCATGAAAGTAGATCCAAATTCTAAACAAAATAAGCACATACTGAAGCTAACAATGGATAAAAATGATGTATGATAATAAAGTAAATTTACCACAGAAACATAAGATTTAACCATAGAAAATCAGTTAATGTAATTCTATATACTAAGATGTTAAAAGAAAAAAACTACATTACAGATTTGTTTTAAAAGCATCTGAAAATATGCAACAACTGTTTATGACATTTTTTAAAGCTCTCAGAAAACAATGAGCAAATGAGAATTTCCTTAATCAGCAGAATCTACAAAAAGGTTTCAGCAACATCATGCTTAATAGTAAAAAATTGAAAGCATTCTCTTTGAGATCATGAATAAGGCAAGAATTTAAATTACCACTACATTTTATTAAAGGTAGTATGAGAAAGCAAGAAAAAGAAATAAAAGCTATATAGACAAAAGCAATTCACTGGTGAAATAACTGCGAATAAAAATAACTTTTTAAAACTACAAATGACATCCTAGAATAAATAAGAGAATTAGCAAACTAGAGGGAAATAAAAATAATACACAATAACCAACTGTATTCCTGTACACTAAGAAAAAAATCTTGGGATTAAAACTTAAAATAACATTTACAATAGCTAGAATAAATCTAACAAAACATATTTAAGATTTTTAGGCAGAAAAATATAAAACTTGATTAAATAATATCTAAATAAATGAAGAAATATACCATATTCATATACCAGAAGCCTCAAAAGTAAAAAGAAGCCAATTATTCCCAAATTGAAAAACTCAATTCAATGCAATCTCAGACAAAATCCTAATAGTTCTTGCAAAACTTAGTAATGTAATTTTAAAATTAATACAGAAACAGAAATGCAAATGACGAAGAATAGCCAAGATACTCTTTTAAAAAGTGGGAAGACTTGTTCCATCAATTATGAAGTTTTATTAGAGCACTAGACCAATTAAGACAATGTAACAATGTTGCAGGAAAATACAAAAAGACCTATGAAATAAAATCGGGAATCCAGACCAATGGATGTTCTTATGTGTGTACACATATTTATATATCATATACACACGGAAGGACTACTTATTTTCAGTAAATAGTTCTGGGATAACAACACATCTGTTTCAGAAAAAAAGTGAAATTTGACCCCTGCTTCACATAATATGCAAAGATAATCCCAAATGGATCAGAAAACCGATTTTAAAGCAAAAGTATAATCCTGTTGTGAGATACTACAGAATATACTAGCTGCTCTTGAACTGAGGAAGGATTTTTTTTTAAACAAGACACCAAAAGCACTACTAATGAAGCAAAAGACTAATCTCTTTACTACTGAAATTAAAAACTTCTGTTCACCAAAAAATATCAAAGAGAATAAAAAGATAAATCACAAACTGGAAAAAGTTATTTTTAACACATATAACCCAAAAAAAGACTAACACCAAGAATATATTTTAAGTGTAGTAAGAAAAAAATGACAGATAAACTAACAGAAAAGTATAAAAAGTATTTAAACAGGTAATTCATAAAAGAGGATATTCAAATAGCCAATATACACAGGAAAATGTGCTGTTTCATTGGTAATTAGGAAAACGAAAATTAAAACTCCAAGATTCCACAAAAATACTCATCAGATTAACAAACATTTTAAAATTGGACATTACCAAATATTAGTGAAGAAGTGAAACAATGGAAACTCCCAGACTGTCAGTGTGTAAACTGGTAAAACCACTTTGGAAAACAGTTTGGAAGTATAAAGTAAACATATAAATCCTTTATCGGTTGTAACAGCCCCCTCAAAACCTAATGGCTTAAAATAACAACAATTAAAAAACAAAACGAGTACCTCAACATTTGAGGTACATTTGTTGTTGTTCAATCCCTCAGTCGTGTCTTTATGACCTCAGTCTTTATGACCCCATGGGCTGCAGCATGCCAGGCTTCCCTGTTCATCACAAACTCCCGGAGCTCGCTCAAACTCATGTCGATCGAGTCAGTGATGCCATCCAACCATCTCATCCTTTGTCGTCCCCTTCTCCTCCTGACTTTAATCTTTCCCAGCATCAGGGTCTTTCCAAAGAGTCGGTTCTTTGCATTAGGTGGCCAAAGTATTGGGAGTTTCAGCTTCAGCATCAGTCCTTCTAATGAATATTCAGGACTGATTTCCTTTAGGATGGACTGGTTGGATCTCCTTCAAGTCCAAGGGACTCTCATGAGTCTTCTCCAACACCACAGTTCAAAAGCATCAATTCTTTGGTGCTCAGCTTTCTTTATGGTTCAACTCTCACATTCATACATGACTACTAGAAAAACCATAGCTTTGACTAGACGGACCTTTGTCAGCAAAGTAATGTCTCTGCTTTTTAATGTACTGTCTCGGTTGGACATAGCTTTTCTTCCAAGGAGCAAGCATCTTTTAATTTCATGGCTGCAGTCACCATCTGCAGTGATTTTTGGAGCCCCCCAAAATAAAGTCTGTCACTGTTTCCATTGTTTCCCCATCTATTTGCCATGAAGTGATGAGACTGGATGCCATGATCTTAGTTTTTTGAATGCTGAGTTTTAAGCCAGCTTTTTCACTCTGCTTTTTCACTTTCATCAAGAGGCTCTTTAATTCCTCTTCACTTTCTGCCATAAGGGTGGTGTCATCTGCATATCTGAGGTTATTGATATTTCTCCTGGCAATCTTGATTCCAGCTTGTGCTTCATCCAGTCCAGCATTTCACATGATGTACTCTGCATATAAGTTAAATAAGCAGGGTGACAATATACAGCCTTGATGTACTCCTTTCCCAATTTGGAACCAGTTAGTTTTTCTACGTCCAGTTCTAACTGTTGCTTCTTGACCTGCATACTGGTTTAGCAGGAGGCAGGGAAGCTTGTCTGGTATTTCCATCTCTTTAAGGATGTTCCACAGTTTGTTGTGATCCACACAGTCAAAGGCTTTAACGTAGTCAATGAAGCAGAAGTAGATGTTTTCCTGGAATTCTCTTGCTTTTTCTATGATCCAATGGATGATGGTAATTTGATCTCTGGTTCCTCCGTCTTTTCTAAATCCAGCTTGAACATCTGGAAGTTCTCAGTTCACCTACTGTTGAAGCCTAGCTTAGAGAATTTTGAGCATTACTTTGCTAATGCGAGGCTAATGCTAGTGTGTGAGATGAGTACAACTGTGTGATAGTTTGAACTGTCTTTGGCATTGCCCTTATTTATTACCTCAACATAATAAAGGCCATATATGACAAGCCCACAGCTAACATCATAATGACAAAAAGCTGAAAGATCTTCCTCTAAGATCAGAAACAAGACAAGGATGTCCATTCTCTTTCCTTTTGCTGAGCAATTTTAATAATATGTAACTATCTTAAAATATGTCTTATATCTGGAGTCACATTGGTTAATTCCCAAACATTTTCTTCACCATAGAAGATTAAATTAAACCAGTTACATAATTCCATTACTGTAGTTACTGATTTATAAATAGGCAAGCAACTCAATCCTGGTCAGAGTTCAGAAGGAAAGTGTATTCTGAAGGGAGGCTTCTAAGAAAGTTCTTTTTGCTCCTAGGAATCACAGGAAGAGATGAGTCTTTTCTTATGCTGGATATTATTCTGTCTCATCTTAACATCTGGAACTGCTGAAGCCCTATTTTACCACAAGGGGAGTCAGCATGAAGGCAGTGAGGATGGCAGAGTGGTGAAAAAGAAGGAACCTTGGTCCCTGACAACATTGCTCAGGCACCAACTATACCATATCAGGAACCTACTCAACCTCTATACTTGTATAATGTAAGATAATAAATGTACTTCTTGTTTAAGGCAGTTTTAGTAAAATTTTGTTACCTGTTGCCAAGGAATTACAATCTATCATGCTGCCATGTAACTGAGAATCTATTATAACTATGTACATCTACCTATGTTTAACAGTAATTGGAAGGACTGATGCTGAAGCTCCAATACTTTGGCCACCTGATGTGAAAAGCTGACTTATTGGAAAAGACCCCGATACTTGGAAAGACTGAGGGCAGGAAGAGAAGCAGGCAACAGAGGATGAGATGGTTGGATGGCATCATGAATCCAATGGACATGAGTTTGAGCAAACACCAGGAGATAATGAAGGACAGGGAAGCCTGGCCTGCTGCAGTCCATGGGGTCACAAAGAGCGGGTCACAACCGAGTGACCGAACAACAACAACAATTGGTATATAAGATCACTCTTACATTAGATGACCCCCTAAGGGCAGGGTTAGTCTCATTTAATTTTCTTTCCTGTGTTTTGTTAATTTTTAATTTTACCCAAAGTAATATTTGCATTTGTGGGGAAAAAAAAAAAAGAGCCAGAAAGCAAACATGGGAAAACAGTGATCAGCTGGCCTACCTTTCGCCATTCCCACTTCCCAGAGTCACTTTCAATTATTTTGGCTGTTTCTTCGGATATATACCTAAATATTTCTAAATGCTTTAACTCTATTTTTTTTAATGTATCCATTTTTACTGTATTTTTTTACATCCTGTTATATTAATTAATTTAGCTCACTTCTTCCATCTTCTCAACAAACTCACAGCACAATTTTAGGTTGACTCAAAGGTCAGTTTACATCAATAGTTATAAAAATGTGAAAAGATCTTTAAGGGGGTCTGCAACTTAAAAACTATTTTCATTATAATACTACAGTGTTATATGCCTTTATTTTTATATTCTCACTAGTGTACAGTGGAATTTTCCATAAGCTACATAATAAGATACTGCAACAGAAAAATGTAAAAGCAGATACAATAATCTACTTGTGTCCTTTTAAGCCAGATATGAAGGAGATTCACAAATAGAAAACAATGCCATTTTTATTACTAAGTTTTTTGTTTAGGAAAATATGTTCTTTTTTTATAAAAATGTCATTTCACATTACAGTTTATGATTTATTTTTATTTGAATAAACATCAAAAAATTTTCTGTTTTAATTTCTCATCTCATACAGAAAACAGCAAAAGATATATCCGACATAAACAAAAGTTTTCTAAGATCTTTAATAACCTTTAAAAGTATCTTTAAACCTTTGAGAACTACTAGCTTAAATTATTGTTAACTATGTAAATTTAATCCCTGGGTCAGGAAGATCACCTGGGGTAGGAAATGGCAACCCACTCCAGTATTCTTGCCTGGAAAATTTCATGGACAGTGAAGCCTGGCGGGCTACAGTCCACAGGGTCACAAAAAGAGTCAGACACAACTGAGCGACTGAGCACACACACAAATGTTGTTTACTGCCAAGCCAAGAAAAGTATCATTCATTACATGACTTTTTGAGTTGTTCTCAAGTTTAGTAACTGTTAAGACTTTTTTTCCCATTTTTTATTTTGCTTTGTACCTGCTATTTACTTTTTTCAAATGCTCCAAAAAAATATCAGTCAACAATTTTTCTAAGTTTTCAAAAACATCAAATTATTTCAGTCATGACTCTCCCACATTCTTCCATTCTGTTGCTCCAACCTGGCCTGGTCTGGATGCACAGCCATTGTTTTCCAGTTTTCCACTGACATCTTCTTATATAGAACTGCTGTTTCCTGTCTCCTATGCCTTCTTTTTTTGGGCTTTTTTCCTAGTCTTGATAAAAAGTAACCCTCCAGTAGCTTCCTATGGGTGGGTGAATGGAAGCTAAGTTCTTTTCACGTAAAAATGTCTCAAAATTACACTATTCCAACCTCATACTTAATATGACAGTTTTGGCCTCAGTTACAGAAAAGGAGGCCTATACTATTTATTTAATAATATCCTCCCCTCATTCTCTGTTCTCTCTGGAACTCATTTTAGTAGGATGCTGAATCACATATATTGATCATCTAATTTTCTTATCTCTCCTATTTTCTTATTTCTATCTTACTGTACTTTTGTTCCACTTTCTGAGAGATCTCCTCCCCTTTATCTCCCAATCATTCTGTTGAAATTTATCTTTTTAATGTCCAAAATTTATTTTCTGTTACAGAACTGTATTTTTTTCACAGCATTCTCTTTCTGTTTTATGAACATAAAAACCTCTTTTATCTGGTAGTTTTTTATATACTGTGTATATATTCTTACATACATGTTCAACAGCCACAAATTCCTCCCATTCAGCACTCATACCTCTTTGCAATATGACTTTCTTGCTTCTCCCATCCAGAAATGGAATGTATTTCTTTTCTCTTTTGAATCTAGGTTAACTGTATAACATTCTTTGATCAATAGAATGTGCGAGAATTGACACCAGAGTTTAGAGTACCAGAGCTTAGGCTTCAAGAAGTCTTGTAGTTTCTGCCTTTGAACTCTTGGAAAGATCCCCAGAGAAAACCCTGCTTTATGAAATCTGGGATGGAAAAAAAAATATATAAAAACCCAAGAGTTCTAATTTTCCTATCTGAACTCAGCCCTGAGCAAACCCATCAATTAAATAATACTTGTATGAAATAACCTAATAAAATCAACAGATTAACATCCCAATCTACAAAATTATGAGAAATAATAAACTATTATTGTTTTAGCCACCTAGTTTGGGTGGTTTGTTATTCAGCAACAAGTAAATTATACAGAAAAGAATATTAGAAATGGAATGATACCACCCAAAAACCCAAAATACGCAGCGCTGACTTAGGGACTGCATGGCAAGCAGAGGCAAAACTGGAAGAGCATTGAGGAAGTGTCACTAGAGTCTGTAAACCTAGTAATTGGCCAGAGGACTAAGGCAACTTGGAAGATAAGAAAAACAAAATGTACCTAATTAAAATGTGAATATGACTAAGGAGATTTCCAGGTAGAATGTTGCAAGTGTCAACTGGTCTTTTTTTCTAGTGGAATATTAAAGGTATGTAAAGACAGATAAATTAAAGAAGGAATTATTTAGGTTCATTCATTCAAATCTGCAGGAAATATAAAGGGCCCAATATGTGCTAGGTTGGAAAATTAAAACCATTTCACACTTCCAGTCTCCAATCAACAAAAATTCTCATAGTAAGAAAGAGTTCAAAATAAATATCAAACCAAGACCCTTTAATGTCTCAGAAAATGCAAGGCAATATTACTATATAAGAATCTCAAGGGCATTATCTCTGAGCGGCCTGATATGTCCAAAGTAGACAGAGGTCCATCTTAGAATTATGGGTGTGGCTTTGGAGAAAAAAGTCATAGGAAACCCAGAAAGTGTTATGCTTTTTGTTCTGAGTTAGTTTATGGGTTTTGGTGAGTTTTTTTTTTTTTTTTATTATTAAACATATTTTATTTGGGGGTTGAGGCACAATGTCATTATACAATACTAATTAATATCTCAAATAGTCAATGTTTGTGGGTTAATATTTTATTTTTTTTGTTTTTTTTTTTTTTACTTTACAATATTGTATTGGTTTTGCCATACATCAACACGCATCTGCCACGGGTGTACACGTATCCCCCATCCTGAACCCCCCTCCCACCTCCCTCCCCATACCATCCCTCTGGGTCATGGTGAGTTTTTTTGTTTTTGTCTTTTCATAGTATTAGTAGGAGCACTACCAGCTTGGACTAAAAAAGACTGAGTCAGCTCAAAGTGAAGGATCCTCTGGGCCACAAAGTTCTACAGGTAGAAAACATGACTGAAACAGCTACTCAGTTGCAAAAAGAGACTATTTCTCATAGAAAATGAAAAGCCTTTCAAAGAACTGAGCCAGGAATCCAGAGGTAGAGCCAAGAGGAAAACAAAGGACTGGAGAACACATCCAGGGAGCAGAATGGACACTGTAAAGAACAACTCCATTTTCTGACCATTCTAATCACCAAATGTGTAGAGGTTTCCCACACACCAAACATTTCTGCAAACACTAACTGGGTGTCCTACAATTTATCTTAATTCTGACATTTTCTACCTAGAGACACAATCAGATACACAGGTTAAGGACTCAGTCCTACAAGACTATCCCCACCACCACTTCAGATACCAATCACAAGTCCAGGTTGTCACCTGTATATCTGAACAACTAACTGGCTGTAAATCAGAGGTTTCCATGACTCCCCCTCTGCAGGTTTGATCAGTTTGCTAGAGCAGCTTACAGAACTCAGGAAAAAGTTTATTCACTAGATTATCAGTTTATAAAGGAAATTAAAAGATGTGAATAAATAGCCAAATGAAGAGATACACAGAGAGAGACCTAAAAGGGTCCCAAGCAAAGGAGCCTCTGTCTCTATGGAGTCTGGAGTATGTCACCTTCTCAGCACATAGAAGCATCCTTGTTCATCAGTCTCTCCAAATGTCTGTAGTTCAGGGATATTTATGGAGGCTTTATTAAATAAACATGATTGATTGATCATCAGTGACCAAGTCATTCTCCAGCTCTTCACCCCTACCAGGAGGTCTAGCTGAGGGTTGAGAGGTTGAAAGTTCCTATCCTTTTAATCACAGGGTTGCTTCTCCTAGCAACCAGTTCCCATGCTTAGGGGCTTTCCAAAAACCACCTCCTTATGGCCAATTGGCACATGAAAAGATGTTCAACATCACTAATTACTGCTGCTGCTGCTGCTAAGTCACTTCAGTCGTGGCCAACTCTGTGCGACCCATAGACGGCAGCCCACCAGGCTCCCCCGTCCCTGGGATTCTCCAGGCAAGAACACTGGAGTGGGTTGCCATTCCTTCTCCAATGCATGAAAGTGAAAAGTGAAAGGGAAGTCACTCAGTCATGTCCAACTCTTCGCGACCATATGGACTGCAGCCTACCAGGCTCCTCCATCCATGGGAGTTTCCAGGCAAGAGTACTGGAGTGGGGTGCCATTGCCTTCTCACTCACTAATTACTAGAGAAATGCAAATCAAAACCATAATGAGGTATCACCTTACACCAGTCAGAATGGCCATCATCAAAAAGTCTACAAATAACAAATGCTAAAGAGGGTGTGGAGAAAGGGAACCCTTCTACCCTGTCAGTGGGACTGTAAATTGGTGCAGCCACTATGGAAAACAGTAAGGGTCCTCAGAAAAATAAAACTAGAATTACCATATGATCGAGCAATCCCATTTCCGGACACATATCCAGACAAAAACATAATTCAAAAAGATACACGTTCCCCTAAGTTCATAGCAGCACTAATCACAATAGCCAAGATATGAAAACAACTTAAATGTCCATTGACAGATGAATAAAGTAGATATGGTACATATATACAATGAAATACTATTCAGCCACAAAAATGAACAAAGTAATGCCATTTGTAGCAACATAGATGCAACCAGAAATTATCATACTAGTGAAGTCAGAAAGACAAATACCATATGATATCACTTATATGTGGAATCTAAAATATGACACAAATGAACATATCTATGAAAAAACAAAAAAACAAAATCAAAGACACAAGAGAACAAACTGTTGATTGCCAAGGGGGAAAGGGCTGGGAGAGAGGTGGAGTGGGAGTTTGGGGTTAGGAGATGTAAGCTCTTATATATAGAATGGATAACAGTAAGATCCTACTGTATAGCACAGAGAACTCTATCAATATATTATAATAAAGCCATAATGGAAAAGAAGCTTTTAAAAGATATGCATAACTGAACCACTCTACTGTACAGCAGTAATTAACACAACACTGTAAATCAACTATACTTCAATTTAAAAAAAGGATAAAATAAAAAAACAAAATCACCTCCTTAACACAAACTCAGGTGTGCTTAGAAGAGGCTTGTTATAACAACAACAAAAGAAACTTTACAGTTCCTTATGATTATACACTGGAAGTTAGAAATAGATTTAAGGGACTAGATCTGATAGACAGAGTGCCTGATGAACTATGGACAGAGGTTCGTGACATTGTACAGGAGACAGGGAACATGACCATCTCCAAGAAAAAGAAATGCAAAAAAGCAAAATGGCTGTCTGAGGAGGCCTTACAAATAGCTGTGAAAAGAAGAGAAGTGAAAAGCAAAGGAGAAAAGGAAAGATATAAGCATCTGAATGCAGAGTTCCAAAGAATAGCAAGGAGAGATACGAAAGCCTTCCTCAGCAGTCAGTGCAAAGAAACAGAGGAAAACAATAGAATAGGAAAGACTAGAGATCTCGTCAAGAAAACTTAGAGATACCAAGGGAACATTTCATGCAAAGATGGGCTCGATAAAGGACAGAAATGGTACGGACCTAACAGAAGCAGAAGACAGTAAGAAGAGGTGGCAAGAATACACAGAAGAACTGTACAAAAAAGATCTTCATGACCCAGATAACCATGATGGTGTGCTCACTCACCTAGAGCCAGACATCCTGGAATGTGAAGTCAAGTGGGCCTTAGAAAGCATCACTATGAACAAAGCTAGTGGAGGGAGGTGATGGAATTCCAGTGGAGCTATTTCAAATCCTAAAAGATGCTGCTGTGAAAGTGCTGCACTCAGTATGCCAGCAAATTTGGAAAACTCAGCAGTGGCCACAGGACTGGAAAAGGTCAGTTTTCATTCCAATCCCAAAGAAAGGCAATGCCAAAGAATGCTCAAACTACCGCACGATTGCACTTATCTCAGACACTAGTTAAGTAATGCTCAAAATTTTCCAAGCCAGGCTTCAGTAATACGTGAACCGTGAACTTCCAGATGTTGAAGCTGGTTCTAGAAAAGGCAAGAGGAACCAGAAATCAAATTGCCAACATCCGCTGAATCATCGAAAAAGCAAGAGAGTTCCAGAAAAACATCTATTTATGCTTTACTGACTATGCCAAAGCCTTTGACTATGTGGATCACAATAAACTGTGGAAAATTCTGAAAGAGATGGGAATACCAGACCACCTGACCTGCCTCTTGAAAAACCTGTATGTGGGTCAGGAAGCAACAGTTAGAACTGGACATGGAACAACAGACCAAATAGGAAAAGGAGTATGTCAAGGCTGTATATTGTCACCCTGCTTATTTAATTTATATGCAGAGTACATCATGAGAAATGCTGGGCTAGAAGAAGCATAAGCTTGGAATCAAGATTGCCGGGAGAAATATCAATAACCCCAGATATGCAGATGACACCACCATTATGGCAGAAAGTGAAGAAGAACTAAAGAGACGCTTGATGAAAGTGAAAGAGGAGAGTGAAAAAGTTGGCTTAAAGCTCAACATTCAGAAAACTAAGATCATGGCATCCAGTCTCATCACTTCATGGCAAATAGATGGGGAAACAGTGGAAACAGTTGCTGACTTTATTTTGGGGGGCTCCAAAATCACTGCAGATGGTGATTGCAGCCATGAAATTAAAATATGCTTGCTGCTTGGGAGGAAAGTTATGACCAACCTAGAGAGCATTTAAAAAGCAGAGACATTACTTGCCGACAAAGGTCCGTCTAGTCACAGCTATGGTTTTTCCAGTAGTCATGTATGGATGTGAGAGTTTCTATAAAGAAAGCAGAGCACCGAAGACTTGATGTTTTTGAACTGTGGTGCTGGAGAAGACTCTTGAGAGTCCCTTGGACTTGAAGGAGATCCAACCAGTCCATCCTAAAGGAAATCAGTCCTGAATATGCATTGGAAGGACTGATGCCAAAGCTGAAGCTCCAATAATTTGGCCACCTGATGCGAAGAACTGACTCATTTGAAAAGACCCTGATGCTGGGAAAGATTGAGGGCAGAAGGAGAAGGGGATGCCAGAGGATGAGATGGTTGGATGGCATCACCGACTCAATGGACAAGAGTCTGGGTAAATTCCAGGAGTTGGTGATGGGCAGGGAGGCCTGGCGTGCTGTGGTTCCTGGGGTCGTAAAGAGTCAGACACAATTGAGCAACTGAATTGAACTAAAAGGTGTAAACATAGGAGTTACCACACAACCCAGCAACTACACCTCTAGATACTCGAGAGCATTACATGTGAATGTTCATAAGAGGATTAATCATAGTATCGAAAAAAGTGGAAACAACCCAAATGTCTATCAACTGATGAATAGATAAAATGTGGCATATCCATAAAATGGAATGTCAGCATAAACAGAACAAAGTCTGATACATGCTACAATGTGGATGAACTTGAAAACATTATAGTAAGGGGAAGAAGCCAGTCACAAAGGGCCACATCCATTTATGTGAAATGTCCAGAGGTGGTAAACCCACACCGGCTGTTACTTAGGGCTGGGGTTGGTAAAATTAAAGGGAAATAAAAAGAGACTGCTAATGAGTTTGGGATTTCTTTTTCAGGTGATAAAAATGTTCTAAAATTGATTGTGGTTAACAGTTGCACAGCTCTGTGCATATACTAAAAACCACTGATTTGTACACTTTGACTGAATGAATTGTATGGTATGTAAACATAAAACTTCTATTTTTTACAATTGAATAATATACTAAAAAACTGGATGGAAGTTCTGGGAAGGACTTAACGACCAACAGGCTTCAATACTGGTTGACTGGGTGGCCAAACAGTCTTTTCCTTAGGAGACTACCTCCCCAATATCCATATATAGATATTGTTTCTCTCAAAACTTTCATTTTCTCTGGAGAAAATGTCTCCATTCTTGTCTCAGAATGCAAGAAGAGAGGAAGAAGATTTTGTCTGGGCATTGTGATAGAAGCATGACAGACAGGATGTAAAGGGCTCCACACTGAACAGATTTTTACTCAGTTTTCATTTTCAGTCCTACGCCCCACCCCTGTCCTGCACTGTGTCTTGTGCACTTCTGACTAGGACTGCATGGTTTAATTTTTTCAGAGCATAAATTTCCCATCTCCTGTGGGGAAAGAGACCGGGAAGATTCAAGTATTCTATACAAAGATTTTAAACAAATCACCCTTTTTATGCTCAAGCCTTATTCTCATCTTTGGTATTTGGTCCTTCCAAATGATAAGCATATTTCCAAACTTTTAAGTCAGTCACCACTCGTCTATCTGCTTTCTGAGAGACACTGTTGAATTATCTTCTGCTTTCTTGTCTCTCTGAGTTAATACTCCTTTTATGTATTTTAATGACATTGAGGAAAATAAATCTATGTGGTCAATCCATGTCAAACAGGATTACAAAACCCACTTCCTATTTAACTAGAGAAATGGCTGTACATAGAACACCTTGAACAATGTTAGTCCTCAAAAAAATAATGATGAATTACACAGAGCAGCTGATTAAAGAAACTTTAATTAGGCTAGCACACGCAGAGCACCATGCAAGTTTCCCAAGGTAGGAGCTCACAACCTGGCTGGAGAGAGAGACATGGAAGCCAACAGTGTGAAAAGCACTAAAATAGATGCAATACAAGGTGTCAATGAAAACTACAAACAAGAAACTGACTAAGTCTGTCCACAGGGCTTAAAGAGAAGGTTACAGAAAAAGATAATAGCTGTGCTAGGCCTTAAATTTGTTTGGCAGGAGAAGGCAACGGCAACCCACTCCAGTATTCTTGCCCAGGGAATCCCATGGACAGAGGAGCCTGGTGGGCTACAGTCCATGAGGCCTCAAGTCGCTAAGACACAACTTAGTGACTACACTACCACCCAGGAGGGTTAGCTGAGAACTAAAGCCACCTGGAAGTTAAGTGGGAGGTTGGACGCAGGTGCAGAGTTCTGTCTGGGGGAGAAAGTAGCTTTGGACTAACTGGGGCAGGGAGCTGTGAGAGACACTGCTCAAGAAGTTGTTCCCCACAAAAGGATCAGGTTCAGATGTAGGCTTAGAAAAATAGGTAACTTGACCAAAGGCAGCAGATCAAGCCAGCCCAACTGGTTCATGAATATAGTTCAATTACATGAATCCAGATGGGAACAAAAATAGATTTAGAGTGACTGGAAGAGTGGAGAAGGCTCAGCAGGGTCTGGCTGACCTCACCCAAAGCCTAGGTGAAGAATCTGGGACCAGGCAGAGAAGGGCTGTAAAGGCAATTAGGAAGTAGTTTGGGGAGGTTTGGGAAGGCAATCTGACTTCTCTTTGGAGGAAGTTTCGAGCTGATTGGGTTAGCAGCCAAGAGAGATGGGATTGAAAATGGAATTGGGGCCTCTGTACCCTTGGTGTCGGCTCAGCAAATATTTCTTAGTTGCCACTGGCCTGAAGAAGCTATGTTGTAAACTCTTTGATTCCTTTGATTGTGTACTTTATATTTTTTCCCCCGTTTCTTAAAAAATTCCTTTGAAAAATGTGAAAAAAAAATTTTGTTTGGCAAAGACAATGTAGGAAATATAACATAATCAAAATGATTATGTTTATATTATTCATCATTTTACATAAAAAACATCAACTTACCAACAGAAATATCTACCAGATAGTGCAAATCTCCATGACCTTCCACTCAGTCTGGGGAGCCAGCGTTGTTGTCCTCTTCACTGCTGTGTCTCCCAGAGCCCAGCATTATATCTAGTACATAAGAGAACTGAGCAAATCTTCTTTCAGTTCAAAACCAAATTTACTTTAGCTTTAACCTCTACATACTTGCTATTCCTCCTATCTGGAATGATCTATCACCATACTTACACAGAATTTCTTTCATGTTTTTCAAGTCTCAGATCAAATGTTACCTCTTCAGTATGTACCACACCTCATCACTCTTCAGTACATCATACTGTTTTATTTTCTTCACAGCACTTCCCATTACCCAAAATTATCTGTTAATTATCTTTTTACTTTTTTAAATAATTACATTTTACTAATTATCTTTTACTCTTTACTTGCTCCTTTTAAAAAAATGAGCTTTGTTAAAGCACAAGCTCATCTGTCTTGACCATGCTGTTGTCTTCAGCACCTAGGACAGGGCCTGATATAAAGTATAATAATATCAGAGATTACAAAATACTTATTAACTATTCAATGAATTGAACTGATTGCACCAGAGATCAAATTGCCAACATCCACTGGATCACTGAAAATGCAAGAGACCTCCAGAAAAACATCTACTTCTGCTTTATTGACTATGCCAAATCCTTTAACTGTGTGGATCATAACAAATTGTGGAACATCCTTAAAGAGATGGGAATACCAGATCACCTTACCTGCTTCCTGAGAAATCTGTATGCAGGTAAAGAAGCAACAGTCAGAACTGGACATGGAACAACAGACTGGTTCCAAATCAGGAAAGGAGTTCATCAAGGCTGTATATTGTCACCCTGCTTATTTAACTTATATGCAGAGTACATCATGTGAAATGCTGGGCTGGATAAAGCACAAGCTGGATGAATCACAAGCTGGAATTAAGATTGCTGGGAGAAACATCAATAACCTCTGATATACAGAGGACACCACCCTTATGGCAGAGAACAAAGAACTAAAGAGCCTCTTGATGAAAGTGAGAGAGTGAAAAAGTTGGTTTAAAACAACATTCAGAAAACTAAGATCATGGCAACTGGTCTCATCACTTCATGGCAAACAGATGGGGTAACAATGGAAACAGTGACAGACTTTATTTTATTGGGCTCCAAAATCACTGCAGATGGTGACTGCAGCCATGAAATTAAAAGACGTTTGTTGCTCCTTGGAAGAAAAGCTACGATCAACCTAGACAGCATATTAAAAAGCAGAGACAGTACTTTGCCAACAAAGGTTCGTCTAGGCACAGCTATGGTTTTTCCAGTAATCATGTATGGATATGAAAACTGGACTATAAAGAAAGCTGAGCACTGAAGAATTGATGGTTTTAGACTATGGTGTTGGAGAAGACTCTTGAGAGCCCCTTGGACTGCAAGGAGATCCAACCAGTCCATCCTAAAGGAAATCAGTCCTGAATATTCATTAGAAGGACTGATGCTGAAGCTGAAACTCCAATACTCTGGCCACCTGATGTGAAGAACTGACTCATTTGAAAAGATCTTGATTCTGGGAAAGATTGAAAGTGGGAAGAGAAGGGGATGACAGAGGATGAGATGGTTGGATGGCATCACCGACTTGATGGACATGAGTTTGAGTAAGCTCCAGGAGCTGGTGATGGACAGGGAAGCCTGGCGTGCTATAGTCCATGGGGTCGCAAAGAGTTGGACATGACTGAGCAACTGAACTGATCCAATGAATTTACTGCATTTTCCAGCTCCTTAAAGGTATTTAGTTAGTGACCCCTCCAACAGGCACATAATCATTCAAACAGCAACAGACCAGGAATCACTTGATATTAACAAACCTGTTAGTAGGTAGTCATGTGATTTTGGACAAACTGCTTGACTTCTGGATCTACTTTCTTGGTTTATCTCTAAATTTACTTCCAGTTCCAAAGTTCTATCTTGTGACTACCGTGTGAATGACTCCGAATGTATCTTCAGTTATCTCAAAAGTTCTCACTAGCATTTTTCCACCTCAGATTTAACAAATGAAAACTCGCATTTCTCTCTCAAATCTTTCAAACTTTATTTCTGTCAGCAGTAACACATTCTTTATTTAAATCTCCAATGAACATCCACAGAATCTTTGATCTCTTTCTATCTCGCTGTCTTCTCTGTGCCCTCTTTCTCATTTTCACTCCCCTTCATCCCCAAAATCTAATCTCTAAATGGACCAGTTTGTTCTTCCTTCCAATTGGTCCTTAGATTCATTCTGCATCACTACTCCTACTGCTATCAATCTAGTCAAACCCTCAATACCTCAGACATGAATTATAATCACATTTTCCTGTTATCCTTTTATTTAATCTTCT
The DNA here is from genome assembly GCF_019923935.1 of Bubalus bubalis. Lineage (NCBI taxonomy): Eukaryota > Metazoa > Chordata > Mammalia > Artiodactyla > Bovidae > Bubalus > Bubalus bubalis. The sequence goes on along the minus strand of NC_059172.1, from coordinate 21,441,651 downwards.
CCCCTTTCAGTTTATCCTGTATATTTTCTCCAGAATTATTTTTCAAAACACCACTTAAATCTCATCAATTTCCAAATTCAAGAGGGCTCCTCTTATCTACAAATCAAGTCCAAATGCATCTGTCTCATTTTTAAAGCTTTCCCACTCTCTAGTTTCATCCTCCTATTCAAATTTAATCTTCTACACCAAACACAGGTTCCAACAGAGAGCCAAGATGTCTTCTATTATAGTTTCCTACTGCTGCTAAGTCACTTCAGTCGTGGCCAACTCTGTGCGACCCCACAGACGGCAGCCCACCAGGTTCCCCCGTCCCTGGGATTCTCCAGGCAAGAACACTGGAGTGGGTTGCCATTTCCTTCTCCAATGCATGGAAGTGAAAGGTGAAAGTGAAGCCGCTCAGTCGTGTCTGACCCTCAGCGACCCCATGGACTACAGCCTTCCAGGCTTCTCCGTCCATGGGATTTTCCAGGCAAGAGTACTGGAGTGGGGTGCCACTGCCTTCTCCAATAGTTTCCTACTGTCTCCCACCTAATCCACACTCATTCCCACCTTGGTACCTAGAATAATTTTTCAACTCCCCCTCCATTTAAATTCTACTCCACCTCTTATGCCCAATTCAAGGCCCCTTTTCTCCAGAAATCCTTCCCTGACCACTCTAAACCCTCCATTTTCTAAACTCCTGTTGAGTGGTTAAAGTCAACACTACAGTTTAATAATAACTTACCAGTTGTTCTATATGTGTCCACCTGCCTCTCCAAATTAGATGTTTCTTAAAGGCAAGAACTGTTCCACATGCTTTCATTTACTCCCCCACAACATTTCTAGGCACAAAGTATTCATTTAATTAACTCGCAATTAAAATAGCTTATTTTTATACAACTTCACATGTTACAGAGCAATTTCACCTATATTTTTCTTTTGATCCTTAAATTGCTTCTGAGATGTATAGGCATTACTTCCTATGGCATATTTTTTTAAAAATCACCAAACTTAAAGTCAGACTCCTAAAGGTGAAGATTAATTTTTCTGAGATAAAGTTTCCTAATCTGTCAATAAATTTAAAGCTTAACCCAAAAAATGCTTCCTATTTTAAAAGATGAGCACTCTCAAAGTTCTGAAATAGATTTTTAGATGGATTAACACCACCAACCAGTTCAATTAATAAATAACTGTGAAAAGAACACATAAAAAATTGACAACTATGTCTGATTTTATTTTCTATACCATTCAGACTTTTAAAAATAGTACACACAATAATGGTAATAAGCTTAAGTGTAATTAATATTTTATCAGAAAGCTTTGTTTTTTTAAATAGATGTTATCTATAACTTATATACCAACATATCCCAAAAGAGATCGTATACAGTGATCTCTTTAAGAGGTTTGCTATATTTTTATTTTTGATTTTTATTATTAAAGAAGGCTCGATTATTTCCATCAGAAGGCTCCTTCTATTTTATATGGAAAGTCAATGTCAAAGCATTATTCACTTATCAGAAATACACTTTAAACTGCATTTATGTGGTGACCTGGTATTATTTTCTTGCTATATAACACTGTGTGTGCCTGCTCAGTTGCTTCAGTCATGTCCAACTCTTTGCAACGCCATGGACCATAGCCCACCAGGTTCCTCTATCCTTGGGATTTTTTTCCAGCACGAATATTGGGCTACCATGACCTTCTCCAGGGGATCTTCCCAGGGATTGAACCCTCATCTCCTGCATTGCAAGCGGATGCTTTACCACTGAGCCATCAGAAAAGCCCACGTAACAACAGTACTTGTCCTAAACACTCAAAGTTCAAAATATCTGCAAAATTTGAGAACAGTACCTTTATGTTAAGAGTAGAAAATCATACTACCTACCTGTTAACTTTAATAAAAATCAATAGTGGTAAGCAAACAACAAAAGCATGAAATAAATCAGTGTTTCTCAAAGTATGGGCTTCCCTTGTGGCTCAGCTGGTAAAGAATCCACCTGCAATGCAGGAGACCTGGGTTCAATCCCTGGGTTGGGAAGATCCCCTGGAAAAAGGAACAGCTACACACTCTAGTATTCTGGCCTGGAGAAGTGAGTCCATGGGGTCACAAAGAGTTGGACACGACTGAGTGACTTTCACTTTGCTTCACTTCTCAAAGTATAGTCCTTGGACCAACAATACCAGCATCACTTTGCTAGAAATGCAAATTCTAGGGCCTAACTCAGATCCACTGAGTCAAGAACTGGGGGCGGGCTACTTCAATCTTGCTTTAACGAGCCCACTCAAGTGTAGAAAAATACTGATATAAATTAACCAAAGCATGGGATACTTACTTGGTCACTGAATTTTTTTTAAATATATTTTTAAAATGTAGATTTTAGATCCCATCTAGGAAAGGATTTGTTTCCTTGTTCTAGTTTACCAAATACTGATTTAAAGTACTAAATAAAACTATGAGACTTCTAATCAGCCTTCAACAATGGAAATGAGAAACTTGGTGACAACTCTATCTTTTGTATAAAGAATCAGAGAAAATTAATGCTGCGGCTGCTGCTGCCGCTAAGTCACTTCAGTCGTGTCTGACTCTGTGCGACCCCATAGACAGCCTCCTACCAGGCTCCTCTGTCCCTGGGATTCCGCAGGCAAGAACACTGGAGTGGGTTGCCATTTCCTTCTCCAATGCATGAAAGTGAAAAGTGAAAGTGAAGTTGCTCAGTCGTGTCCGACTCTTAGCGACCTCATGGACTGCAGTCTACCAGGCTCCTTCGTCCATGGGATTTTCCAGACAAGAGTACTGGAGTGGGGTGCCATTGCCTTCTCCGAAATTAATGCTAAGTACTCACAAATGTGCAAATATTCCCAAAATCTGAACCAGGGAAAATGATTAAGATTTGTTTCCCCACTTGGTACACTTTTTAAATTCATGATCAGAATTAAGAATGTTATAGAAAGAGCAAAATAAGCAAAGTATATGGGAATTGTTAGGTAGTTAGAATAGGAAAAAGGAGTCCAGAATGGCGGTGGCTAAAAGACAAGGAAGGGAAAACCCCGCAAAAATAGAACAAAGGAAGGCCCGAGGACCGGAGTGAGGACCTCAGGTAGAACAAACAGCACTCCTGGCTAGCCCAACTTACATAGGGCAGGCCCAGGGGGAGGAAAAAACATATAAAAAGAGTAGCCAAAGGGGAGGGGGGGGGTCTCTCTCTCTCTCTCCTGTGCAGCCGTGTGCTTGTGTTCTCTCTCTCTCTCTTCTCTTCATGTCTTTTGGGCTGGCATGCCCTCAAGCCTCGAGGATGTATTTTCCTTTATTTTCTAAATAAAACTGATCTATCCGAGAACTATAACATGGATTGTCCAAGAGCTGTGACGAGCTGAGGGCTTTAATGTCCATCACTTCAAATCTTTGTTGTGATGAGACAGAACCGAGGAGATTACACTCTCCTAACAGAATCAATCCCATGATCTTAAGTTTGTAAGTATTATGTTCTAGCCCAGAGATTTCCAACTGGTGTGCTAAGACCGGATACTATGAGTAAGTTACAGGTTTGAGACTCATGACTCCTCTCAGTTATGCAAAGGCCAGGCATAGCCTGGGAAAGCCAAACACCCAGGGATGCACACAACTGGTCAGGAGTAACTTTGTCCACATGCCTTTCTGCTCTGTACAAATACTGTGCTTTCATCTTTCAATTGTGCGGTGATGTGGGGCATAAAAAAATAGGAAGCACTCTTCCAACCATTACTGCTAACTCAGATGAGCATAGGATACCTTCAGTTCCAAATATAGAAAAGCCAACTCAAAAAAGAAAAGGAAATTTAGGAGAAGGAAATGGCAACCCACCCCAGTATTCTTGCCTGGGAAATCAGATGGATAGAGGAGCCTGGTGTGCTATAGTCCATGGGGTTGCAGGCATCTGGACAGGACTTAGCGACTAAACCATCATCATCAACCTGCATTTAAAAATCTTTAGAAAGCCAAACAAGGTGTTTTTGAAAAAACATTAATGGAGTTATCTCTGTACTCTTTGTTGTTTCCATCAAAATGCAAAATACTAAAATGGTTTGTTTCAAATGTTAAATCTTGTAAAGAGATTCATTTCCATTTCAATGTAACCATAAAGAGAGAGACACTGGGAGGAACAAAGAGAATGTAGAAACTGTTTATGATTGCCCTCTTATGTCATCTTTTTAAATAAACTCATGATTTCACTGGGGGGTTGGGGGAAGCCAAACAAGGATAACTTAAAATATTGGCCAAAGAGCTTTCTTTAATGGAAACCATGTTATCCATCCCCTACCCTCTTTGGAAGGAATGATGCTAAAGCTGAAACTCCAGTACTTTGGCCACCTCATGAGAAAGAGTTGACTCATTGGAAAAGACTCTGATGCTGGGAGGGATTGGGGGCAGGAGGAGAAGGGGACGACAGATGATAAGATGGCTGGATGGCATCACTGACTTGATGGATGTGAGTCTGAGAGAACTCCGGGAGTTGGTGATGGACAGGGAGGCCTGGCGTGCTGCGATTCATGGTGTCGCAAAGAGTCGGACACGACTGAGCGACTGAACTGAACTGAACTGAACCCTCCATTAAAAGGACATTTCCAATAAAAATTTTCCCTTAAGTTAAAAAAAAAGAAAGAAAAGAAAATTTATTGGCTTGTCTGATTTAAAAAGCAGAGACATTACTTTGCCAATAAAGTTCCGTCTAGTCAAGGTTTTTCCAGTAGTCATGTATGGATGTGAGAGCTGGACTATAAAGACAGCTGAGTGCCAAAGAGTTGATGCTTTTGAACCGTGGTACTGGAGAAGATCTTGAGAGTCCCTTGGACTGGAAGGAGATCCAACCAGTCCATCCTAAAGGAAATCAGTCCTGAACATTCATTGGAAGGACTGATGCTGAAGCTGAAACTCCAATACTCTGGCCACCTGATGCGAAGAACTGACTCATTTGAAAACACCCTGATGCTGGGAAAGATTGAAGGCAGGAGAAGGGGACAACAGAGGATGAGCTGGTTGGATGCATCACCGACTTAATGGACATGAGTTTGAGTAAATTCTAGGAGTTGGTGATGGACAGGGAGGCCCAGTGTGCTGCAATCCCTGGGGTTGTAAACAGTCGGACACGACTGAGCAACTGAATTGACTGACTGACTGATTTAAAGACTAGAATTAGATTTGGCTTAAGGTAATCAATGTGACCAGCACTTGTATTGTTATTCTTTTAATTTTTGCTATGTTCCCTTAATGTTGGCTACATTTTCAACAGGCTATCATTTCATAATGTCAAAACTTCTGCAACCAGCTACCAAGGCTATACACTTCCTTATTCCTTCTTTCAACAAGAAAAAGGAGAGCCTGTGTCCCAATAAAAGTCCTAAAGTTACCACGCTGGGGATGTGTATGTTACCTTTCCATCCCTGAACCAATTACTGAGCTCAAGGTTAATGTAGACACAGTTCGACAAACTCAACCTTTGGAATGAAGATGAAGTCAATCCAGGTTAATCTCACAAACATCACATGCCTGAGAAAGTGAAGAGGACTACTTCGGGGAAATGTCAAGTACTGTCATCAAGAAAGAGGAAGAGGGAATTCCCCAGTGGTCCAGTGGTTAGGACTCCACGTTTTTCGCTGAGGAACTGAATTCAATCCCTGATCTGGGAAATAAGATCCCACAAGCCACAGAGCATGGCCGAAAAAAAAAAAAGGAAGAATGTATGTGGGTCAAAAAAACAACTTTCCATGTTTACCACACATCTCTAAATGAGCTAAAATACAAGATAAGCTAGCTGACTGCTTTTCTTCTTTAAAACTGTTGTACTAGTAAGCCAAAAAATATATGTTAAAATGATGTTTTTACCTACCAAATTAGCAAAGGTTTTTTTTTTTTTTAATTAATATTTAGTACCGGTAAAAGGATAGTAAAACAGACATTCAAATGGTTCTGGATGAAATTAAGTGAAAATAATCCTTTGGAAAACAACTTAGAATATCCCAAGAGTCATAAACTATACACATTCCATTTAGAAGAATCTATTCCAAAGAAAAAATCTTAAATGCAGGAGAACTTTCATGTTAATAGATGCCTACTACTAAATACTTAATAAAAACAAGAAAGAAAAATTTGAAACAACCTAAGTGTCCAGTAATAAGAAAACAGTCAAGTTATCACTACCTGATGATATATGTAGTCACCTAAAATGAAAATATAACAACTAATATTTATTGAGCACTAACTATATGCAGTACTCGTGCCTGGAAAATCCCATGGACAGAGGAGCCTGTGGGCTGCAGTCCATGGGGTCGCTGAGGGTTGGACACGACTGAGTGACTTCACTTTCACTTTTCACTTTCATGCATTGGAGAAGGAAATGGCAGCCCACTCCAGTGTTCTTGCCTGGAGAATCCCAGGGATGGCAGAGCCTGGTGGGCTGCCGTCTATGGGGTTGCACAGAGTCGGATACAACTGAAGTGACTCAACAGCAGCAACTATATGCAAGCACTTACTATATCTGACTTTAAATATTATAAAAACTAAAATCATGGCATTCAGCCCCATTACCTCATGGCAAATAGAGGGGGGAAAAGTAGAAGTAGCGACAGATTTCCTCTTCTTTGGCTCTAAAATAACTGCAGATGGCGACCATAGCCATGAAATCAGGAAGACAATTGCTTCCTGGCAGGAAAGCTATGACAAACCTAGACAGTGTGTTGAAAAGCAGAGACATTACTCTCCTGACAAAGGTCCGTATAGTCAAGGTTATGGTCTTCCCTGTGGTCACATACAGTTGTGAAAGCTGGACCATAAAGAAGGCAGAGCAGCAAGAATTGATGCCTTTGAACTGTGATGCTGAAGAAGACTTCTGAGAGTCCCCTGGACGGCAAGGAGATCAACCCAGTCAATCTTAGGGGAAATCAACCCTGAATACTCACTGGAAGGACTAATGCTGAAGCTGAAACTCCAGTATTTTGGTCACCTGATGCGAACAGCTGACACACTGGAAAAGTCCCTAATGCTGGGAGAAAGACTGAGGGCAGGAGGAGAAGAAGGTGTCAGAGGATGGGATGGCTGGATGGGATCACCGATACAATGGACATGAACTTGGGCAAACTTCGGAAGATGGTGAGGGACAGGGAGACCTGGCATGCTGCAGTCCATGTAGTCACGAGTCAGACACAACTGGGCAACTGAACAACAATACTATATGCAAGACTTAACACTATATTTAGTTCACCAAACTACATTATGAGATATTTACCGTTAGTATTTTCATTTCTGAAATGCCTTTTTGAAGGCAAAAAGAGATGGAGTATCTTACCCAAGGTTACACATGAAGGGGTGGAACTAAGCTATGAATCCAGTAACCAGATTCTAGGCTTCATTCCTAACCACTACATTATATTACCTCTCAAAAATGTGTTTGTACAGTTTATAATAGCAGAAAATATTTACATTATAATGTTTTGCTAAAATATCAACAAAAACAATGGGACTCAGAGTCATTCAGTTAGACATAGTGGGTTGAACACAGGCATTTAGCTCATCCCCCATAAATAACAGTGACCAATTTAAGGCATAAACCCTTTGACCAAAAAGAATGAGAAATGAGACAAAACCAACAAAAATTTGGTTTGGGACAGGCAGATAGGGGAGCAGTAATATTTTTAAGACCTATAAAAGTAAAGCCAGGAACACGAAAAACTAAGAAGCAATTTGGTTTATATCACGTGCCCCCTTTTCCAGCCCCTTCCTAGTCTGTCCTTTCCCACCTCTTGAAACAAACAGTCTGGTGAAACTAGGGCTCTCTAAAGTAACGATGAAGGTAACATAAGCCAAAAACAGAACAATTGCTTGAAAGTCTATTTAAGAAGAGTTTAGACCCACAGATTCCCTCTCTCCCTTCCCTTACCAGGACAGATTCGAAGTTGTTCTGAAGATGATAAAACAGAGCCTCTACAACAGGAGATAACAGGCACAGCCAAAAAGGGTGAGGGTGGGGATGGGGGGATGGCTATTATTTTGAAAAGTTCATTTACCAAATTTTGAGACACCCCTGGCTGACAAGCCTTCTTCCTCTACAGGGCTTGCACACCTGACGATAGGCAGCACTCAAAGGAGGAGACTGAGTGTGTTTTCAAGGATTTGACTGGCCAAGAGAAAAGACAAAGGATTGTGACACTGGGAGTTTCCTCACAAAATGTACTGGTCAGGTTACACTAAAATGAAGGCCACAGTCAATAAGCCCTAACCGTTTATCTAAGGGCTTCCCAGGTGGTGCAGTGGTAAAGAACCCACTTGCCAGTGCAAGAGATGGGAAGATTCCCTGGAGTAGGAAATGGCAACCCATTCCAGTATTTTTGCCTGGAAAATTCCATGTCCATGGAGTTGCAAAGAGTTGGACATGACTGAGTGACTGAGCATAGGTAGCCCATATCTAGAGCTTCCAATTCGCTTTTTTGGTACTCTGATCTTAAACACAGAGCAGAGAGCCAAAGATCAATAGACTTTCAGGGCAAGTGTCTAATTTCAAAGACAGGCAAAATCTAACAGTAAAATTTAAAAAGCAATTTAAAGGAAGCAAAGATTAAGCAGATGGAATTCTTTCAAAAGAAACATAATAGTCTTATTAAAAGATAAGAGTATATACAGGGGGGAAAAAGGAAGATACTAAAGTAAAATTCACAGAAAGAACGGTTCTTTTCAAAATTAAGATAAAGAGATGAAAAATTCAATAGAAGAATTGGAAGGCAAATTGAAGAAATCTTAGAAAAAAGAACAGAAAGTCAAAGAAATACAAAATTGAAGCAAAAAAAGGATAATTCAGAAGGTCCAATTAACTGTACCCCAGAAGTCCAAAATAAGCCAAGGGAGAAAATGGAGAACAAATCAAAAATTTTCAAAATCAATTTTCACAGAACTAAAAAACAGGAGTTCACAAAGAGCTCATTAAGAGCTGGGACCAAGACACACAACATGGTGAAATAACAAAATGCTGGAGAAAATGGAAAGATCCCATAAGCTTCCAGAAAAGGAAAAGACTTTTTTCCATACGAAGGAAGAAGAATTACATCAGAATTTTTCAGTATCTACAATGAAAGCGAAAATAAAGAAGCTAAGCCTTCAAAATTAAGGGGAAATCATTACAAAATTGGAATTTCACGAGCCACACCAAGTGTGAAGGTAAAAGATCTTTTCTGACATGCAGTGTCCAAAACAATTTATCTTTCCTGCATCCTTTCTCAGATAGCCACTTAAAAGATTTTTCTGAAGAAGAGAAAGGTACGGGATCCAGGAAACAGGGGACCCTATACAACGGAGAAAGAGGAAAGGAACTCCTGGAATGGTTTAGGGGGACAGCAAGATGACACTTGTACAGCAAACTAGAAAGCAACCAGTCCAGACTGGAGCTGTAGTAAGCTTTGGTAGAAAGTTCCTCAAAAGGATGAAGTTAGCAGATTATCAATTGTTTTTAAGTCGTTAACAGGAATTTTATATAACTGATAAAAGTCTGAAGTTTTCTTAGAATTTTGATGAGAAAGCCTGACGAATATATTAAAAATTAAGGAATGGGGGAAAACAAAACAATGGAATTGAGGAGAATGTTATATAAGAAAGGAAAGATAATCATAGCATACTACAATGGTTCAGCTGTGAGGAGCATTTACACAGTCATAATAATATAACTCTAAATAAGAAAACTATGGAAAGTCATTTAATAATGCCTAATGGGAAAACGAAGTAGTAGTAGTGTTAAGTATATTATTTAGAGCTGTGGAAGTAAATGTATAAAGAATCAGCTGAAAGAGTTTATAGTAGTTGCTCTAGAAAGGAGGAAATGGCAAGGGAGATTACTGCTTTTCTGAACAAACCTTATAGAAAATGTTTAATTCTTTCCATTACATGCACACCTA